>NC_068313.1:13018142-14218142 GCF_025860055.1 Xyrauchen texanus | reverse complement strand
TCAGGACACCAATACCACAGACGTATTCAATGAAGATCTTGTTATGACTTGTGTTTCTCATGAGAATCTGAAGATGTAACCTATTTTGTCTCATTTGGGCCAATTTTGTAAACATGCAATGCCAATATGAGTGAGTTATTAACTTCTGCTGATTCAGCCAGCAACTTAAAATCCCCTAGATGTGTATTATCTCAGGATTGTACTATACGTGCCCCCCTTTGCAGTTGAACTTCCTGTTTGAATAACTAGTGAATTGTCAATAGAGTCTATGTAACCTTACTATAAAATATGTTTCCATTTTCATCCTGTTATGGTTTTCTCTGATGAATGTTTTTTATTCTAAAGGTTTCCTCTCATGCTGCCAGGTACTGTAGTAACTGCTAGAATGGAATAGCTTTGCACTTTTGGGGTGGAAAAAAGGCAAGCAGTTGAGCAGTTGTTAAAGAAGTGGTTACAGTCACTGAAAACCATAATGGAACCATGTCAGGTGGATTAAATCAGAAGAGCCCAGTCTTTGCTTTATGGAAATAATAATAAAAAGGAATGAGAGACAGAGCAAATAATCATCATTAGGGCTGAAGTGCTGAAACCTATTGTAATTGTCAGGATTATAATTATTATTCTTCAGCCTTAAAACTGATTGTGCAAACCAAACCATAAGGCCTAGAATCTTGAAACTTTGGGGCATGGTAGTACTCCGGCTGACTACTCAAACACATGGGGTCTGTTCCAAAACTTAGTGAGCTCCCATGCTGTCACCTGCCTACATATGCAGCTGTCTTCTATGGCAGCATCCTTACTGAAATTATGCCTCATAAGAGAGCGATTTGGAATGTTCTACATAGTCGGCAGCTCCGAGAAGGGTATAGCTGCAGACATTGATCCAAAAAGGGTTGGCCGCCATTGAAGTTATAGGGAGACCCTTACCTAACTCTTTCCCTAACCTAAACCGTGAGTTGAAGTGACGCCCCCTTTTGGAGTTGGCGCAACTCCCTTTTGGAGTAATCATGCTGCCTTTTGGAGTAACCCCACCATCTTTTAGAGATTCCAGCCCCAATTAAAGGTCTCTGGCCTGCTTCTTGGCAGCTCCTCGCATCATTTAAATATCACTCCTCACACGCACGGGACACTCCACTCGCAACTGATTTCAGTACAGGTGGCTGGAGATATATTATATATAATAATAAACAAATAATATATAATGTGTAATAAAGGTATAATAACATATTTTATACAACATAAAAACATGAAGTCAAAACAACGCAACTGATGGCTTTAATAGACACATATACTATTGATTAATAACCACAGAGCTCATCGCAGGTCTGTCTTTAAAGGTGTTTACATATAAATGGGATATTTACTTTCAGAACCAGACACAATTCACATGACATGTGGTTTACACGTGGGAAACAGACACTAAAATGGAGGAGAAATGCTACTACATTAGTTTGCTGAGCTCTTCTGTGGTTAGAGCAGATTGTGAATAAACTGCACTGGTTTAACCATGGCTTTTAAAAGCTGAATTGAAGGAGACATTCAGCAGAAACCTGGTTAGTTTGAACAGTGCAGATCCCTAGAGAAAGAAGGGGTCTGGTTATTGGATATGAAATCTGGAAAAACAAAATAACCAGCTCCATGAGCTTTCAGCGAAAAAAATAGCAACAGAAATCAGCAGGAATTCTAATATGCTTTCCAGGATTTTATGAGACATGCACTAAATATTTAGGCCTGTGCTCAGTTATCTTTAGCCTGGTCCTCAAATAGGCACTGTGGGTTGTTTTGAAAGGCCCATTTCAACTTCTCTGATGCTTCTTTTGTTCATCAGTGTATAATGCCACAGGCCTCATGAAATGTCTTGACATGCACAGTTTTATTTCCTGTGTTGACATATTTATTATTAAAACAGGAAGTTTGGGCAAGATATAATGAAGGGCCAAATAGCCAATAAGCTTTATTATTTTTTTTTTTTTTGAGAAAAAAAAACTAAAGTTAATTAAAAAAATTAAAAACTAAAGTTAAATTGGAAAAAGAAAAGAAAATGACTACAGTATAGGCTAAAACAAATCTAATCTTCAAAATAATTCAATAACCCACAAAAATAATTCAGCATTATAATATTATATTATACTAATATTATATTTGTTTGACAGTTTGGATAAGGGAAAGCAATCCACAGTTGACAACACATTTTCAGCTTTAACCGGTAAGAAAAATAAATAATATATTGAGCCTAAATATAATAATAAATATAGCTGTAAGCAGCATTTAAAGGGATTCAAGCATTTAAGTGCCTTTAAGTTCACATGTAAAAGATATTAAGTATTAATAAGACTGTCCGTTAGCAACTAAAATATAAATTGGCCAAATTTTAAGAACCATCAGGTTGAAGAAAACAGAGAGATGGCCTTTTGAACATCTCTGACTGTTATAGCACCACCCACTGTCCGATTTCCATTAGATTTTCACACTTCTTCAGAATCACATGTAGCATGAACAAAATTAGATGAGAATCGGATTTGTCATTTAGAAGTTATAGGCTTTTGGGTACACTAGGCCACACCCACATTTTAAATTTCCCTTTTATAGTCATGCCAATTAAAAAGTAATTATTGATCTAGGCTGTTCACAGATTATTCCTTTATAGGTTTTGTTGATGTTGAATGAAAAACCTAGGACTAGTTCGCTAAACTAGGTTTTTAAATAATCTCAAATATTTAACAAACCGAGTGACACAAATGGTTCATCAGGAAAAGTTGTTCAGAATGAGGAGGGTCTGTCAAATAATAACAATAACGTGTCTGTGTGAAATATGGAAGAATATACAACCAATTATACTCATGTAAAATGTGATAGCACCTTCTTCTCTTTCAAATCTGACTTTTTTAACATTGTCTAAAAGCTGCTGAAAATTTATTGGACACTGCATGCACGATTTCAAATTGAAATGGTAAATCGTCTGCACTTATATAGCGCCTTTTTAACCTTAACGGTATTCAAAGCGCTTTACACTGTGACTCATTCACCCATTCATACACACACACACACATTCATACACCAATGGCGGCAGAGCTGCCATGCAAGGCACTAGCCTGCCATTTGGAGCAACTTGGGGTTCAGTGTCTTGCCCAAGGACACTTTGGCATGTGGAGTCGTGTGGGCCGGGATTCAAACCACCAACCCTTTGATTAGTGGCCAACCTGCTCTACCAACTGAGCCACAGACGAAACTGATCAAATGGTTCCATAGTTAGATCTATTTTTAGGTTCAAATTGTTATAGCACTACCAAGAGTCAAAGCCATGCAAGTGTCCTCAGACTGACCCCATGCAGAAGTCCATTCAAGAGTTATAACCGCTTAAGTTTAACACCCACTTCGTACCAGTGTTACAATGAATCAAAACGTTTTTTGATAATTATTGATATTGGGACTCTAGAGAATCTTTCTGCACAGTTTTGGTTCCAGATTTAAAAAAAGAATCCAATGTGGTGGAACATTTTTCATGACAGAAATTAAATATGAGATTTGATTCGTTTTCAGACAAGGATTCCAATGATATAAGACAAATGGTTCAGGAGTTATGGCCCAAAATGTGTTTGCCTTCGTTACAGCTTCTTAACGTCTGGTAATTTCCATGACAGGGAATGAATTTGCCCTTGCTTGCAAAAACTGCTTCTGTGTGTGACGGGTAGTGTGGCTCCAAAAAGTGCCTCTTTCAAACTCCACACACATTCATATTTCCCTCTCAAAATTCACACACCTGTTTAAATACGCAGCCTCACTGGCCATAAAGGGGAATTGTTCACCACTTGCAATGTCATGTGCAGTATTTCAGAATACCCTAGTGGGAACTTATTTTAGACTCAACATAAACAAGATTGTAATTACCTGTTTGAAGTCTGACCATCTGGCCATATGCTAAGGCTGGTTACATTGATGGTTTCATAATGCTGAAAGGCTGTTTCACATGCCTCAAAAAAAAAAAGAGTATACCTCAGCAAAATAACATGGATAGAGCACATGTCTGGGTAAATAGATTCAGGCTGTTATATGGCTGGCAAATGACCCTTTGCTAAGGCATGCCTTTAAAACATTACTGACCAATTCTTAACAATTGTTGTCTTTAGCTATATTATTAGACCTTAGATGGGGGGGGGTCCAATAATTATACCACTTTATAGAGCACATTATATTGAAAATCACACTTTTTACACAAATCTCCAATTCATATGGGGTGTACTGTAAAGCTTGTTTGAGCAAGCAGAGTGACTAAGCAGTGTGGAGCTAAGCAAAGGGTCAGTTAAACGGAGTTTGGTAACAATTGTTGGTAAATGTAAAGAGAATTGGTAACACTTTACAATAAGTTTACATTCAGTAACATTAGTTAATGCATTAGGTATCAAACAACTGAGAATATACTTCTACTATAATATTTTACAGCATTTTATTAATCTTTGTTAAAGGGTTAGTTAATCTATGAGGTTGAGTAAATGATGAGAGAATTTTCATTTTTGCATGAACTATCTCTTTAATGTTTGTTAATAAAAATACAATTGCTCATTGTTAGTTCATTTTAGTTCATAGGGCATTTACTAATGTTACCAAATACAGCTTTTGAATTTTTTTCTCCCATTTTCTCCCCAATTTGGAAGGCCCGATTCCCAATGCACTCTTAAGTCCTTGTGGTGGTGTAGTGACTCGCCTCAATCTGGGGTTGCGGAGGACGAATCTCAGTTGCGTCTGCATCCCAGACCATCAATTTGCACATCTTATCACGTGGCTTGTTAAGTGTGTTACAGCGGAGACGTAGCATGCGTGGAGGCTTCACGCTATTCACCACAGCATCCATGCACAACTCACCATGTGCCCCGCCGAGAGCGAGAACCACACATTATAGTGACCACGAGTAGGTTATCCCATGTGACTCTACCCTCCCTAGCAACTGGGCCAATTTGGTTGCTTAGGAGACCTGGCTGGAGTCACTCAGCACACCCTGGATTCGTGACTCCAGGTGTGGTAGTCAGCATCAATACTTGCTGAGCTATCCAGGCCCCCTACAGCTTTTGATTTCAAATATTTATTAGTAAATGTTGAAATGAACTTTAACTAAGATAAATAAATGCTTAATAAGTATTGTTCATCAGTTCATGTTAACTAATGTTAACAAATGGAATCATATTGTAAAGTGTTACCAGAGAATTATTAAACAGAATGACTATATTAACAACTACATGACTCATCAACTACATGCCAGTATTCATTAGTGTTTATAAAAAGAATCATCTAGTGAACAAGAAACATTAGAGTGCTTTGCACACTTGATGTTTGACTTGATAGATTTTGTGAAGTATACCGCAGTAATAATAAGCTCCCTGGCAATTTTCATTGTCATTTAGCAAATTAGCAATTACTAGCATATGAATAATTAATGAATCAATCATCACTAAGATCTTTTGTTTGTAATGACATTTATAGCCTCTACTTTAGTGCAACCTGGCTAAGCATTTGAGAAAAATCACACAATTTTGTGTCCGCAAATGATTATTCAGCCTTTCCTGCTGTTGGAATCCTAATATGGGAATATAACCTTTCAAAACAGTTCTGCAAATAACAGATGTAGATTTAAGCTGTTGCGTTATTATATTGCACTATCACAAGGGAACTTGAAAGAGGAAGAAGAAAAAGAACTTCTGCTGGTTTGAGACAGAGGACATTTTGTGTTCTTTTTATATTCATGCATACTAACCACTGCTTTGTCCTTCAACATGGAGTACAGAATGACAAGTGCTAGAATGTGTTGAATATGTAAAAAAGTCAAACAGGTTTGTGAAGTGAAAACATGCAAGCAATATAATGGGTTATACCAACACACCATTTAAATGTCAGATCTCTCTATATAGACTAGGTTCTTTTGATTCGCCTTTGACTACATTATATTTCTTAAGGATCTCGCTCCCAATCTTACTCACATAACCTCTTTGTGCTGCATGTTTTTCAACTGTATATTTTAATTTTTATTTCAGAAGGTTTTAGCAGTGCATCATGTGTTTGCAATGGGCTCAAGAGGGTTGTGTTCACACACACACACACACACACACACACACACTGGAACAAATTCATGTTTGAATATACAAAAACCTATCGATATAATAAATGAAAATGTGTCCATACAAAATTCCGAACCCGAATTATGTCTTCAGTTATTTTCAGTATTGGGTGTAATCTGATTACAAAATTACTAGTTACTGTAATCAAACTACTTTTTTATTCAAAAAGTAATGTAACACATTACATTCTAAATTCCAGTAATCAGGTTACATTACTGGCTTTCATTTAAGTTAATTACTTTTAAGTACATTACTTGGGTTAAACATTTCTATGTAGTTTTAGTAATGTCGAATTTAAAGCAAGAATTTCGTGCATATGCATGTCTGAAGCTTGTGCGCCTCCTAAAGAGTCATTGTAAGGGAGAAATGTATGGTGCCAGTGTATGACTTGTGTGCAACAATGAATAAAGAGGAAATATATATTCAATGTTTTTAATTCGGTGTGCAAAAATAAAATAATTTAGAAAGTAACTCAAACGTAAAGTAATTAGTAATGTGATTAATTTTGATCAATAAATAAGTAATCCTTAGTTACAGGTAGTGGAGTAATTTAACTTCATTATCTATAAAACATAAGATTATTGTCTGCAATATTTCATATAGTGTTTTCAAAAAGCATTTAGCACTTAAGCCACAATTATTATGTATGAATGCAATTGTACTCAATTAAATAACAAAATATCAAACCAAGTGGCATTTGCAAACAAATGATGCTAGAGCTTCACTTTTCTAACCATTTCTCATCCTAATGCCATTTTTGGAGGAGATATAATGTCAATTTCCCTCGTGTTCAGACAGGTGCACGCACTACCAATGTAACCACATGTGCAATTCATCACATTAAGTTTGTCAACCAGAAAGTGTTAAAGAATATTCTGGGACCAACTTTATATGTATATGTACTTAACCATTTGATAAAATGTACTTATTATGTACATACATGTTGCATTTTAATTACATTTAAATGACATACATGTGTATATATTTATGTATGACTAAATGCAGATCACTTAAAGATTACAATGTTTTAGACACTACTTCATTTATCTATCATCAGAGGTTGTCTTTATAGCCCAAATATATATAAATTTTTTGCAAAAGCGGAACACACAATACAGAAGATGCAACATCCGGCCCTTGATTCTCTTCTGAAAGACGCAGCAGAGGGAACTGAAGGGAAAAAAAGGGGAAATAGTTTGCTCCTGACGTCAACGCCCAGTGGTGGAAGTACTTTCCTTTTATAGACATGCTCTCTCACTGGTGCATTCCTTTCTCGAGCACTGCTAGTCCCAGCAGGCCCAGGGAGGAGAGGTCTTGCTTGGTTGTGACGCAAAAGCACAGGCAGTGAACGGAGAGACGAGGGGAAAATCCCCCCCATAATCCTAACATTTACTTTTACCGTACAGTAATTTCAGGGCGAACAACTGGATATGTGAGCATGTGCTTCAGAGAGATATGGTAAAAATGGTCAACTACTTCAAGGTTGATAGGAGATCTGAAATGAACAACTATTAGGGGGAAAATTAGGGCTTTCCAAGAATCCTTGAGGAACATCTTTTGTTATTTCCCCTTAAAAACAGAATATTCCATTTGAAATGCACACACTCCCTTTTGAATGCTTAATTCACTTTTCCTAAAATAGGCGGGTTTTACTGGTAGTTTTCATTGGATTGTAACGTTAGAAATGGAAATGCACTCCCTCCTGTCAGCAGTGAAAATACTTTACCACAGATGCAAGAGATTTGGCAGTGACTGACTGTGATTTATGCAATCTCTCATTCGGTTCTCATATTTTTGACCACATGTGTTCCCTACACACTCCGCACTCCTTCCTTGGGATCCAGTCTCGTATTGTTCTTGGCAGGCAGATCCTTGACAGGCTTAGGCAGCAACTTGCACAGGCACAACAGAAGCCAGATGCGTTTCCATGACGCCGTACACGTCTGCACCGAGCAGAATTGTGCAATTCCCTTTAAGCTACTTAGTAAAGCTATTTCCACAATTGTAACCTAGCGCCAGCACACTATACTGCACACCTTGAAACTTGAAACCACGTGAATAACGTGAATTTTTCTAATGACTTCCTGCAGTCAGAATATACAAATGAGAGTCAGTTTGATGTACATGTTGTCTGTACACAACAGAACAGAAAAACTGTCTGTACCCCAAACAAACAGAAAAACTGGATCAAAATGTTTTTAAAATTTAAAATTAGGCAAGGACCCTGACACATTGATAATAAAAATAAAAAGTAAATGTATTATTAAATTAAATAAATTATTATTAAATATTTTAATTCAAATATTTGTTACGTCTTTTCAGCAACAACAACATTGCAAATACAGTACTTTGTATTTGATTTTGAGACTTTAAGACCACTTATCGTTTTAGATTGCAGGCATTAGGCCATTCTCATTGTAATTTGATAAGGCCATGGAACTTATCAAATATAATGGATGGATCATTAACAGAAATATAGTGTTGTGTTTTTCTATGTGCTTTTCCCCAGACTGCATTGACATTTCTATTCATGATTCATTCATTTAATACAAATGTATTGCATAAGGCATGTTAAACATTAGACATCTATGATCCAGGCTTTTCACTAGAATTGCACATTGTTGTGTATCTTGAAACAGGTTCGTAAACAGGCAAAGGGGGTTAAAGTACTTTAGAAATGATCATAGTCTGTTAAACATTAATAGAATGGGGTGGAGGGGTAACTTACCAGAAACAAACTTCATCCATGAGTTTTGTTTTAAACAATGGCTTACACATTTAGTCCAATTGTTAAAGAGTAAAGTGATGTATATATCTAATATTATAAGTTCAGATGCATCTACTGAATTAGAAAATAGACAGTAAACAAGAACTCAGTCTTGATTATGGGACTTTAGGTTTGCTGCCATGGTAACTCCATGGCAAATGTTTGTTGTGCTCTAGTTCTCTACTTCCTTCTCTTCTTTTGTTGTCTATGCTTAAAGGAATATTCCGGGTTCAATATAATATACGCTCAATCGACAGCATTAGTGGCATAATGTTGATTACCACAAACATTTATTTATACTCGTACCTCCTTTTCTTAAAAAAAGCAAAAATTGAGGTTACAATGAGACACTTACAATGAAAGTGAATGAGGTCCAATGTTTGGAGGGTTTAAAGGCAGAAATGTGAAGCTTATAATTTTATTAACGCACCTAAATTAATTCTTCTATTAAAACTTGTGTGTAAAGTTGTTTAAATCATAATTTTTATAGTCCTTTTAGGGTTTTAGGATTTGTTGACATTACATCGTCATGACAACAAAGTTATAAAATTGGCTATAACTTTACTTAGAAATGGTTAGTAAGCAATTTTATCACACTAAAATCATGTTTACCTGCATATTGTTTAAGTCTTGTGGCTATACTTTTGAAAAAGCGAGTATTTTGACGTTAAAAATGGGCCCCATTCACTTCCATTCTAAGTGCCTCACAGTGACCCAAATTTGTACTTTTTTAAAGAAAAGGAGTGATTAGTCAAAATAATTTTTGTGTTAATCAATATTATGCTACAAATGCTGTCGATTGAGCTTTACTTTTATTGAACCCGGAATATCTCTTTAAGCATAGAAATGGAAAAATTCAGTTCTCTGAAGAGATATACAAAGCATCTCAATCTGTGCTAAAATGTTCAAACATTTCTTAGTCATCAATATGATTTCAATAAGAACTCAAACATTCCTTAACAAATTCATCCAAGACCAAATTATCTGTGCAATGCTGTCCACATTCATTTTATTGCTCTATACTCTTATTGTATGACGAAAATGGTCTCATTTACGTCTATTTTTATTTCTTCTATATAAGACATTTCATTTTGTGTCTCTGTAACAGCTGAAAGGTGTGCAACAATGAACAAAGAGGACATGTAGACATTATTTTCATATCTTTTCTGTAAAGTTTTTTTAGAAAGTAACTTGAAAGTAAAATAATGAATAATGTGATTAAGTAATCATTAAAGTAATCTGATTACAGTTAGAGAAGAAATTCTAAATTTGCAGTGGATTACTTATTTGACTAACTTATCCAACACTATAGGCCGTTTCGGATGCTATTAAATGTGCGTTTTTTTGTAGGTGTCAACTTCCTCATTGAAACCACTGACTCTATTTGGAGAACTGTGTTTTCAAGGCTTAAATATATTCTGTCAGTAACAGGTCCTTAGTTGAAGACAAAGCAAATGCAGTATGTTAACTATAAAATATAACTGAAATCAGTTTACTGACCATCTAATGCATTCAATCTAAATGTTTATCTTTGCGAAGTTAATCACAGATGACAAAACGATTACAATTTTCTTTAAAAAAGCAAACCTGTTGTGTGTTGTGGTGTTTGTATGAACCTCTTCTTTAAATTTAGGAGGGCATATATTCTTCTTTTCTGCCCAGTGAGAGCTGTCAAAGTACAGAAGCGTTAGCAAACAGGGAGGTAATCAAAATCCACTCACTGTTATTGCAATTTTCAGGCCCAGTCTTACTGTGCTGTTTAACAGCTGCCACTGTTTGCAGGCACAAAAAGAGCACCCTAAACCATGTTGAAAAGAAGAGAGAGGGAGAAGCCAGGCCATTTGTGTGCTCGTCTGGTTATTTGCTTTTACTGGACTGTCTCTGTTGTTATGGTAACACATCCTGTGTGTGTTCTGGCATATAAGACAAGAGGAGTGAAATGGACTATAAAGTTAATTTAACTCTTAAATGTGACAATGACTGCTAAGCCACAAACATGAACTGCACAAACTTACCCATGTCCTTAGGACTAAAGACTCAAATCTCTCTGAACACTGCTATTGGGTGGAACAATAAATACTTTTTTCATGTCAATTTGATCAGATTTTCCTGTGGCATTTGGCTGGGCCCACGCTTCCTCATTTCTGTCCAAAATGTGACATGTGATAGGTGTATTTTAAAGGGCTTCCCACGCATGACAATGGTTTATTTATTTTGGGTTATGGTGTTATTTAATTGCTTTAAATATAATTGGATATGGATAAGTAATGAAATTTAAGGATGAAACGTTTAAACAAACTATAACGATTAATCAAATAGTCTTTTTAGTTTAAAACTGCAGCCCTGTTTTGGTGCTCTAGGGGGTGGCGTTTTTAACTCTGTAAGTTTGTAAGTACATGTGAAAGATGAAAGGGGTTTGGTCCACTCACTAACTGAATTTTTTTTTTATCACACATATATAGCATACATATATAATGAGATAAAACAGTATTTTACAAATGACAGGAAAAAAGATTTTACTACTCTAAACTTAATCTATTTTATAACTCTTTTAACAAGTGCTCTTTCCTACCAACACAAAACAAAAATGTTGACCTAAAAACTGTGCTTCATGCAGTAACACCTAAATTAACTGGTTATATTTGAGTACAAAATATTATTTAACATCACCGAATCAACCTGAATACATTAGGTTACATCAAAACATCTTGGTTACGCATGCAACCTCAGGTCCCTGAAACAAGACACTGTGTCAGTAGCTGATACTATGGGATCTCTTCTCAGGAGTGACAATCTCTGAAGCTTGTTTGGAACCATGGCAATCAATTGGCAGATGTACTTGAAGCTCCGGCCCTTATGTATGCGTCATTGCGGGCATCGAAACCAGAACAAAGCACAATATCGTCACGTAAAGTTTTCTAGGCTTCAGGACTGCCTTTAACAAGCCAAATCCAAACTCTAAACAAGAGTCTTCAACTCATTTTACTGTGGCCAATGCGAGCAGCAGCACAGTTGTCAATGAGAGTATGATCAAACTCACAGCATCTAGTGGCTCAAACGGGAGACACGTAAGCGCTTCTAACACAAGCGCTAAGCCTAAGACTGGAAATTTACTTACCAAAGGATGTTTGTCTAGCAACAATCCAGACTTAATAAAGCTTAAATAAAGACTTAAAGCGTGGATGAAGATAGTCCTTCATCCATCGTCTAGCTTGTAATATCGAGTACTGCCTGTGACAAACCTTTGACATTTGATGATCAGACATCGTACCTTAAGTTTGCGAGAGCAGATCTCTCCTCAAGGGAATTTTTCATGGAGGAGCATCCAGCAGCTCTAACAGCTCCATAAATCAAGGGCAGTTGGGCCACTCCAGCACAACCAGCAACACAGATTTCCTGTCTTCCCAAACCTTGCACAACACTTGGTGTAGAAAGCAAACAGGAAGGAATGCATACTTGCATTTCACTGGCCACTTGTGAGCTAGGGAATCCACCTAAAAAGGTCCAACTCTTCTTCCCTGAAACCTCTCAAATCCTATGAACCATTTGAGAGAGAAGTCTCCATTCCCTGGATCTGACACCCTGATGCAAGAGAAGGTCTGCTCAGAAATTTAGGTGAACCGAGACGTGCATTGCACATAGAGAGAGGAGATGCTTCTTGCTCCAGAGGAGAATATGACATGCCAGGGCCAACTTTGGGCATGAACAAACTCCCCCTTAGTGATTTTTAAGCCACAGCCGTGGTATTGTTCATACGAATCAGAACATAAAAGCACTGCACATCAGCTCGAAAGGTGATATAAACAAAAGTGATATAAACAAAGACAGCACATTCATAAGAATTTGGTGGTGTAAATGGGCTGTATGCAATAATTTAGAAGAAATATGAACTTACGTTCTTTTGTGCATAAAATGTGTCATTGGAAATCAGACATATATCTGTGACAGTGACAAGCTCCTTTTTTATGCAAGGAATCTGTGGTTCTCATAATTTTGATGTAGGCTTTGTACAAATTTAGAGAATGTAAGTATTCTAAATCATATTGATCATCTGACACACAAATCATGGCCAGTATTAACAATGATTGTATCTGCCTTTCAGGTTAGGCATCTGAAACATCTAAGCGCAATTACCTATTTTTTGGGAAATTAGCTTAACTTTGAAATTAGTGCTTTGTGCCACTTCATTAACATATAATATTCACACAGTTTGGGTGCATTTACCCACAAATAACACATTCCCACACACCATACAGTCCATACGCCTAGCGCTGTCACAAAAATAGAGCCCATGATGTCTTAAATATCACTGATAGCATAGGAAGTAAGCTTATCTGATATAGACCATTGTTGTATCTTTATAGCTAAAACTTTCACACTAATTATAGCTGCAAACCTCTTTGGGAGAAAAAAAAAAAACCCACACACAAAACACATATGCTCTGCTCTCATACACAGTGCATCCGGAAAGTATTCACAGCGCTTCAATTTTTCCACATTTTGTTATGTTACAGCCTTACTCCAAATAGATTAATTCATTATTTTCCCCATAATGACAATGTGAAAGAAGTTTTGTTTGAAATCTTTGCAAATTTATTAAAAATAAAAATCACATGTACATAAGTATTCACAGCCTTTGCCATGACACTCAAAATTGAGCTCAGGTGCATCCTGTTTCCACTGATCATCCTTGAAATGTTTCTACAACTTGATTGGAGTCCACCTGTGGTAAATTCAGTTGATTGGACATGATTTGGAAAGGCACACACCTGTCTATATAAGGTCCCACAGTTAACAGTGCATGTCAGAGCACAAACCAAGCCATGGAATTGTTGGTAGACCTCCAAGACAGGATTGCATCCAGGCACAGATATGGGGAAGTGTACAGAAAAATGTCTGCACCATTAAAGTCCCAATGAGCACAGTGGCCTCCATCATCCGTAAATGGAAGAAGTTTGGAACCACCAGGACTCTTCCTAGAGCGATCGGGGGAGAAGAGCCTTAGTCAGGGAGGTGACCAAGATCCCGATGGTCACTCTGACAGAGCTCCAGACAACAATCCTAAGCACACAGCCAAGATAACAAAGGAGTAGCTATGGGACAACTCTGTGAATGTCCTTGAGTGGCCCAGCCAGAGCCCAGACTTGAACCCGATTGAACATCTCTGGAGAGATCTGAAAATGGTTGTGCACTGACGCTCCCCATAGCGTCAGTGCACAAGCCCAACCTGATGGAGCTTGAGCGGTCCTGCAAAGAAGAATGGGAGAATCTACCCAAAAATAGGTGTGCCAAGCTTGTAGCATCATACACAAAAATGCTTGAGGCTGTAATTGGTGCCAAAGGTGCTTCAACAAAGTATTGAACAAAGTCTGTGAATACTTATGTACATGTGATTTTTTATTTTATTTATTTATTTATTTATTTTTTATTTTTTATAAATTTGCAAAGATTTCAAACAAAACTTCTTTCACATTGTCATTATGGGGTATTGTTTGTAGAATTGAGGAAAATAATGAATTTAATCAATTTTGGATTAAGGCTGTAACATTAAGTGGTGGTGGCGTAGTGGGCAAGGTGCATAACTGTTAATCAGAAGGTCGCTGTTCGATCCCCACAGCCACCACTATTGTGTCCTTGAGCAAGGCACTTAACTCCAGGTTGCTCCGGGGGGATTGTCCCTGTAATAAGTGCTCTGTAAGTTGCTTTGGTTAAAAGCGTCTGCCAAATGCATAAATATAATATAAATATAACAAAACGTGAAGTGCTGTGAATACTTTCCATATGCACTGTATGTATTGCTCCAAGCAGCTTTTAGGATGGAAGAGGTGATCAAATGTTGCTAAGATATATTTGTTAAGCTTGCTTTCCCTCTATTCCACTATTACTGTAGTGTATGTATATATACACTCACCTAAAGGATTATTAGGAACACCTGTTCAATTTCTCATTAATGCAATTATCTAATCAACCAATCACATGGCAGTTGCTTCAATGCATTTAGGGGTGTGGTCCTGGTCAAGACAATCTCCTGAACTCCAAACTGAATGTCAGAATGGGAAAGAAAGGTGATTTAAGCAATTTTGAGCGTGGCATGGTTGTTGGTGCCAGACGGGCCGGTCTGAGTATTTCACAATCTGCTCAGTTACTGGGATTTTCACGCACAACCATTTCTAGGGTTTACAAAGAATGGTGTGAAAAGGGAAAAACATCCAGTATGCGACAGTCCTGTGGGCGAAAATGCCTTGTTGATGCTAGAGGTCAGAGGAGAATGGGCCGACTGATTCAAGCTGATAGAAGAGCAACTAATCCAAGATGGTGGCGCGGTAGCACGCAGCGGCCACTCCGGATCCACAATGGTGCTATTTTTGTTAAAAAAGCCCGACTTTTGCAACACATGGACATCGGAGCAACCAGTGTTCGTGTCTACCATCGCCAGACACTACTCAAATATAAGACTCATGCAAAAACCAAGCTGCATGATGACCTGCAGGAGGCGCTACGCGTACTCGGCTTGCTGCGGAGACCAGGCCTCCAGCCCTCGGCGTCGCCTGATGCCGGTGGCGGGGAGAGGGCGTCGTGAGCGGTGTCGCGAGCGAAGCGCGGAAAGAGGCGGGGGTCCATGCTAGGCTAAAAACAAACCCTAGCCGGCCGGCTCTCCCGTCTATCCTGCTCTCAAATGTTTGCTCCCTGGACAATAAACTGGACTATATCCGACTTCAGCAGGCTACGCAGCGTGAGTTTAGAGACTGCTGCGTCTTTGTTTTCACGGAGACGTGGCTCAGCGACAGAGTTCGGATGCCGCCATTCAGCTAGACGGGCTCGCCTCGTTTCGTGCCGACAGAAATACAGCTCTCTGCGGTAAGACTCGCGGTGGTGGCTTGTGTGTTTACATCAACACGGAATGGTGCAAGAACTCTATGCTAGTCTCTAGTTACTGTTCATCGCTGTTGGAGCTTGTGACTGTTAGATGCAGACCTTTTTATCTACCACGGGAATTCACCACTGTTTGCATAACCGGGTTTACATTCCCCCAGCGCTAACGCTAAGGAAGCGCTCTGTGAACTGTATGGGGCTATGAGCGAACTGCAGAACGCTCAACCCGACCGGACTGTTTATTGTCGCGGAGATTTCAACCATGCAAATCTCAAGACAGTGCTCCCTAAATTCCATCAGTATGTGGACTTTGCAACGAGAGGCGAGCGGCTTGATCTTGTTTACACAAACATCCCAGGCGCGTGCGGGCGGAGCCCCACCCCCACCTCGGCTACTCAGACCACATCTCTGTTATGTTAATTCCAGCATACAGACCGCTCGTCAGATGCACAAAACCGCTTCAGAAGCAGGTGAAAACCTGGCCAGCAGGAGCCATCTCTGCTCTTCAGGACTGTTTTGAGTGTACTGACTGGCACATGTTCAGGAGGCTGCAACATATGGCGATTCTACCAACTTGGAGGAATACACAGCATCAGTGACCAGCAACATCAGCAAGTGCATTGATGATGTCACTTTCTCAAGACCATCACCACATGCTCCAACCAGAAGCCGTGGATGACTGCGGAGGTGCGCACGCTGCTGAGGTCCGAGACTCCGCCTTCAGAGCAGGCGATAAGGCAGCCCTAAGAACAGCCAGGGCCAAACTGTCACGGGCAATCAGAGAGGCAAAGCGCGCTACGCCCAGAGAATCCACAGTCACTTCCAGGATAAGCGGTGACACGCGGCGCATGTGGCAGGGCATCCAGGCCATCACCAACTACAGGACAACATCAGTTGCCTGTGACAAAGATGCCTCCCTTCCAGATGCGCTGAACGACTTCTACGCTCGGTTTGAAGTGCAGAACGGCGTGATGGCGAGGAAGTCCACCCCTCCTCCCAACGACCAGGTGCTCTGTCTTACCACGGCAGATGTGAGGAAAACTCTACGTAGAGTCAACCCACGGAAGGCTGCTGGACCAGACAACATTCCTGGCAGAGTGCTCAGAGGATGTGCAGACCAGCTAGCAGATGTTCTTACCGACATCTTCAACATCTCTCTGAGCAGCGCCGTCGTTCCAACGTGCTTCAAGGTCACCACCATCATCCCCATGCCAAAGAAGTCTTCAGTGTCCTGCCTCAACGACTACCGTCCCGTCGCACATACACCCATCATCATGAAGTGCTTCGAGAGGCTCGTCATGAGGCAGATTAAGACCCAGCTGCCCCCCTCACTAGACCCACTGCAGTTTGCGTATCGTTCAAACCGTTCAACGGACGATGCCATCACCACAACCCTCCATCTGGCCCTCACCCACCTAGAAAATAAGGACTCATACGTTCGAATGCTGTTCATAGATTTCAGCTCAGCATTCAACACAATCATTCCCCAGCACCTGATTGGAAAGCTGAACCTGCTGGGCCTGGACACCTCCCTCTGCAACTGGATCCTGGACTTCCTGACTGGGAGACCTCAGTCAGTCCGGATCGGGAACAGCATCTCCACCACCACCACACTGGAGCCCCAGTGTGTGTCAGCTGCTCTGCGATCACGTGCAGCAATGCACAGTCAATCCAGTCATGAGCTGCAGGCCATCAGCAGAGAGGAGGTGCATTGGCTGACGAACTGGTGTACAGCCAACAACCTGTCCCTGAATGTCGACAAAACAAAAGAGATGGTTGTTGACTTTAGGAGAGCACAAGGTGAACACACTCCGCTGAACATCGACGGCTCCTCTGTGGAGATCGTCAAGAGCACCAAATTTCTTGGTGTTCACCTGGCGGAGAACCTCACCTGGTCCCTCAACACCAGCTCTATCACCAAGAAAGCCCAGCAGCGTCTCTACTTTCTTCGAAGGCTGAGTTAAGCACATCTCCCAACCCCCATCCTCACTACATTCTATAGAGGGACTATTGGGAGCATCCTGAGCAGCTGCATCACTGCCTGGTTTGGGACTTGCACCGTTTCGGACCGCATTTACAAAAAACACTGTATCCGCAAAGCAACCAGCATTGTGGACGACCCCACACACCCCTCACACAAACTCTTTACCCTCCTCCCGTCTGGCAAGAGGTACCGAAGCATTCGGGCCCTCACGGCCAGACTGTGTAACAGCTTCTTCCCCCAAGCCATCAGACTCCTCAATACTCAGATACTGGTTTGACACACACGTGTCCTGAGTTGCACTTTAATAACTGTCACTTTATAACTGTCTGCTACCTCAATAACTGCTATGTGCATAGAACATTATCTCATAGTATGTTATGTTTACATTTTTAGAAACTGTCATCATTTTGCACTACTGAGTACTGGTCGGCGCTGCACAGTCTATTGTCCTGTTCATTGTCAGTAATTTGTTGTACTGTCCTGTACTTTTTGCACATGTTTGCACGTGCACTTTATATAGGTATATATAGGTAGTTTATATAGGTATTTTATTTCGTTGTGTTGTCTCATGTGGTCCTATGTTGGTCCTTTGTTGTTTTTATGTAGCACCATGGTCCTGGAGGAACGTTGTCTCGTTTTGCTGTGTACTGTACTAACTGTATATGGTTGAAACGACAATAAAAACCACTTGACTTGACTTATAACTTTGCCTGAAATAACCACTCGTTACAACCGAGGTATGCAGCAAAGCATTTGTGAAGCCACAACACGCACAACCTTGAGGCGGATGGGCTACAACAGCAGAAGACCCCACCGGGTACCACTCATCTCCACTACAAATAGGAAAAAGAGGCTACAATTTGCAAGAGCTCACCAAAATTGGACAGTTGAAGACTGGAAAAATGTTGCCTGGTCTGAGGAGTCTCGATTTCTGTTGAGACATTCAGATGGTAGAGTCAGAATTTGGCGTAAACAGAATGAGAACATGGATCCATCATGCCTTGTTACCACTGTGCAGGCTGGTGGTGGTGGTCTAATGGTGTGGGGGATGTTTTCTTGGCACACTTTAGGCCCCTTAGTGCCAATTGGGCATTGTTTAAATGCCACGGCCTACCTGAGCATTGTTTCTGACCATGTCCATCCCTTTATGGCCACCATGTACCCATCCTCTGATGGCTACTTCCAGCAGGATAATGCACCATGTCACAAAGCTCGAATCATTTCAAATTGGTTTCTTGAACATGACAATGAGTTCACTGTCCTAAAATGGCCCCCACAGTCACCAGATCTCAACCCAATAGAGCATCTTTGGGATGTGGTGGAACGGGAGCTTCGTGCCCTGGATGTGCATCCCACAAATCTCCATCAACTGCAAGATGCTATCCTATCAATATGGGCCAACATTTCTAAAGAATGCTTTCAGCACATTGTTGAATCAATGCCACGTAGAATTAAGGCAGTTCTGAAGGCGAAAGGGGGTCAAACACAGTATTAGTATGGTGTTCCTAATAATCCTTTAGGTGAGTGTATATATATATATATATATATATACACACACTGGCCAAAAGTTTTGAATAATGTCCTGATTTTGCCGTTTCAGAAGGAAATCGGTTCTTTAATTCACCAAAGTGGGATTCAGCTGATCACAAAGTGTAGTCAAGTCATTACTGATGTAAAAAACAGCACCATCACTATTTGAAAAAAGTCATTTTTGATCAAATCTAGACAGACCCCATTTCCAGCAGCCATCATGCCAGCACCTTATCTTTGAGTAATTATGCTAAATTGCAAATTTTGTACTAGAAAATCACTTGTCATATCAAAGACTGCTGAAAGCTATTTGGTTCGTTAAATGAAGCTTAACATAGTCTTTTTGTTTGTTTTTAAGTTGCCAAAAGTATGCAATAAACTGGCATGTGTTAAGGTCAATCTTAGGTCAAAAATGGGAAAAAACAGCTTTCTCTAGAAACTCGTCAGTCAAACATTTTTTTGAGGAATGAAGGCTGTACAATGCTTGAAATGCTTGAAAGCTAAAAAAACTGAAGATTTCATACAAAGGTGTATAGTATAGTCTTCAAAGTCAAAGGACAACTGGCTCTAACAAGGACAGAAAGAGATGTGAAAGGCCAGATGTACAACTAAACAAGAGGATAAGTACATCAGAGTCTCTAGTTTGAGAAATAGACACCTCACATGTCCTCAGCTAGAGGTGGGTAGAGTAGCCAAAAAATATACTACTACTACTGCACTTAAAGTACAACTACTTAAAAAAATACTCAAGAAGTAAAAGTACTAACATAAATAATTACTTGAGTAAGAAAGTATCCAATTAAATTAGTACTCAAGTAGTGAGAAATGTGTTACTTTCACAAATGACATAATGGTCGTTAACTCCCCTATATTCCATTACACAATACACATTGAAAATGTATTACAGAATTAGTATTATTAATGGAAATTCTGTCATCATTCACCATCCAAACCTGAATTCCTTTCTTTCTTCCATGCAACACAATAAGGAGATATGTATGAGTCACTATTTACTTTTTTTGAATTATTTTTTGACTCTAACATTCTGTCTATTTTGTGTTCCATATAATACAAAGGGTCACAAGGGTTTGGAACAACATGGGGGTAGGGAAATGATGACATAAATTATGGCTAACTATCTATTTAAAGGGATAGTTCACCCAAAAATGAAAATTCCCTCATCATTTACTCACCCTCATACCATCCCATATATGCATGATGTCCTTTCTTCTGCAGAACACAAAATTAAGATTTTTAGAAGAATATTTGAGCTCTGTAGGCCAAAATTTTGATGCTCCAAAAAGCACACGTAATCAGCATAAAGTAATCCATAAGAATCCAGTAGTTAAATCCATATTCAGAAGTGATATAATAAGTGTGGGTGAGAAACAGATTAACATTTGTCATTTCTCAGGGGGCAATACGCAGAGAAATATGTGAATCACAAGAAGTCTGTGAAGGTGATCTGTTTCTCTGCTTCTCATCCACACCTATCACAATCACATCACCTCTGAAGATACTGATTTTACCACTTGAGTCTTAGGGATTACTTTTATGTGGACTTAATTGTGATTTTTGTTTAGCTTTAAAATGAAAATCTTCATTTGAGTTCAGCAGATGACAGAAAGTCATACAGAGTAAATAATGAGAATTAAAATTTTTGGTAAACTATCCCTTTAAGGGCTCTTGTCAGGTCTGGATGAATTTGTCAATAAGAAGAAAGGTTTGGAAACACTTCTAATAATTATTACGGTGAAAACGTAAAAATGTCCCACAAGGATATTATACATAATGCTGAAATATAAACCAAAGCAAGATTAAGCTTTATTAATGCCTACTTTCGCTATTTCATAGCTTTTAAAGTCTTGATTCGTGGATTCTTATTTCACAGTAGTTACAGTGTTCAGTGTTGAAAGAATTTAGATCATTATATCTGTACAGCAGTACCGCCGCTTTCTAAATGCAGAGTCCACAGCCTGCGTAGGGCACCAACCCCAGTCGCGAAACACTTGCTGTGTCTGAAACCGCCCCATCCACTATATTGCGCACTATTTCGGGTGTCTGACATTTTGTAGGAGTGTCTGAATTCTGAGTGAGCCACTCATTCCCTACTTTTGTTAACTCATTCTTACCCACAATGCACTCTTATGTGACAAATTAAAAACAGTTAAACAGTGCTGAGCAAAGAAAATGTTTCACTTTGAAGAGTTTGGTGCTGTAACGTAACACAGGAACATCGCCCATTGTGAAGAAATAAAAGTAAAAAATGTACATTTAAATTTACTTGAGTGAGAGTAAAAAGCACCCAGTTTTAAAACCTCCCTATAAGTACAATTTTTCTCTCTCCAAAAAGTTACTCAAGTAAATGTAATGGAGTAAATGTAGTGTGTTAGTACCCACCTGACAGCTTCACTGAATTCTACCGGCTCAACATCAGTTTCATGTACAACAGTAAAGAGAAGTCTCAGGGGTGCAGGCCTTATAGGAAGAATTGCAAAGAAAAAGCCACTTTTGAAACAGAAAAAAAAAAGAAAATGTTAGAGTGGGCAAAGAAACATAGACATTGGACAACAGATAATTGGAAAAGAGTGTTACGGATCTTAACTCCATTGAGCTTTTGTGGGATCAGAAGGTGTGTGAGAAGTGCCCGACAAGACAGCCACATCTATGGCAAGTGCTACAGGAAGTGTGGGGTGAAATGTCACCTGAGTATCTGGACAAACTGACAACTAGAATGCCAAAGATCTGCAAAGATGTCATTGCTGCACGTGGAGGATGTTTTGATGAGATTTTTTTCAAATTGTAATAGTCATTTTGTTATTAATGTCCTGACTATACATTGTGATCAGTTGAATGCCACTTCGGTGGATAAAAGTACCAATTTCTTTCCATAAGAGCAAAATCTGTACATTATTCCAAACTTTTGGCCACCATTTTATATATATTTAAAAAAAAAAACAGCACTGATTCAAATAATTTTGCACTGTATATTGTGATGCATTGTATCATACTTCTCCTGGTAAATAAACAGGTTAGAGAGACTGTGGTCAGTTAAACATTAAGAGTTATAAAGTCAAGAGGTTGCTTAACATAACTAACCTCATGCATGAGTTTTGGTTACACAAACGTATAGCAAACAGTCCAACACTAATGTTATGGGTTCCATTACATATCTGCACATTTCCCATTACTTTCATAAGCTTCAAGACAAGGAGGAAAATAAATGACAGAATGAATATAGTACATATAGTTTGTGATACCATTTTATCCTTAGCTTCATGGTGTGCTAAATGTAACTTTCAAGACAAGGACACAGGAAGTGACAATGCATAGGATGTAATGCTTGGCACTTTTTGCATGTTTTTGTAATTGCTGATCAGATCTTTTGCACTCTGTTAAATTGGCCCACTCATCTAGACGTCAACAGTGTGACTTGCAACAGAGTGCAGCGATTATAATCTCTAAAAAAAAATGTAAAATAATAAAAAAAATGAATTAAAAAATTATATTTGCCATATGGGTAGTTGTCTGGGAGAAGCAGACTGAGTCAGACCTCAATGTTGTTGTGTGAAATCCTCTGTGTGTGTCAGATATGATCTTAATCCAGGTCCTAATGTTTACAAAACAGTATTTTTCTGTTATGTGTGGAACACTTGTGGCATGCAAAGTAAATATGATCATATAGTTGTGATTTGGTGGTATTGTGTGTTTGATATAACATTGTGAAGTTCACAGTACCACATGTTGAATGCACACAACATAAAGAAAGCAAACAGAACAACTGCATCAATTGTTTTTTCACAATTTGCATTTATTTTGTTTAATTGAAAATGTTTTCCCCATCATTTTGTGTCAACATCTTACATTTTCTAAGACTGTGACACATGTTGATAAATAAGTAAAAATACATTGTTATAACTTCAATAAATACTTAATAAATATATTAGTTACGTCTATACAATTACAAAAAAAAAAAAAAAAAAAAAAAACACATGGCAAAACGTCTTAAAAAATTGCGATCTACTCTACAGAAATACTGTACTGTTACAGTCCCTGATGAAAGACAAGTTTCCTTAAGTAAGGACACAAGCAGGGTTGTCAAAACATTACACAACTTGACAGGTCTTGTCCAAAATTAATATATAGTTTTGGGTTCGTTTCTTAGGTTTCTTGTACAAAACAGGTACTTAGCATCATAATGCTTTGGTTACAATGTTACATGGAAACATTCTCCCAGTATAGATTTGTAAAGTGCATTTCTTTGTGAGTAAATGTATGGTCATTTTCTCAAGTTTATCACATTGCTGGTTGATATATACTCGCTATATATTTGTTTCCATTTATATTATCAAGATATAAAATGGTTGTGTGGACACAAGCTCTGCTCATGCCACAATGATATTTTTAAGGCACTTGTCTGTTAATGCTTCCTGCCAACAAAGCAAATGGAAGACAATCACAGAACATACACACAAAAATACACCGTTATAAAAATTGGCCTACTTAGCTTTGGAGGGCAGCTTGGTATCAACATAATCTCCTTTAGCAAGTACATAATCATTTAACAGAATTAAGACTCGTAGCACGTAATTTTGAAGGATTTTGATTGGAAAGGAATCATGGAAAAGTCTTTCGGATGAGTTTTAGTCGGAGACAGACATCCGCGCGAACACAGACAGCCGCTTCCCGCTCAAACTGTCGAATGTGGGAGACTCGGAGCCGCTCGAGCTACCGGTGCTGCTGTAACTTTCGCGGTCTGACAGCGAATCTTCTGAGGGAAAGCGCTGCAGTTTGTCCGCCACGAAACTTTTTTTCCGTTCTTCCTTCATCTGGACGTTATTTCCGTGGCCACAGACACACCGTGACTTAGGCTCTGTCGTGTAGGGCGTGCTGCTATGGTTTTCTCCGCTTAAGTAACGTCCGAAGGGGAACATTTCACGGGAAGAGTCGGTGAAGACAGGGGATAAGATGTCAGCCGGGGGCGGGGAGACCGAGGACGCGCGGGTAAAGCTCAGGGGATCGTATAAACTCGGCGGAGAGCTACTGCGAGGTCTGGAGAAACCGGCGAAGCTGACACTTTGACGGAGACGCGGGTGCTGGTCGCCAGGAGCATTCACCCCCGCCAGAGGGCTTCTCTCCTCGTGAATGAAGTGACAGCGGGGTCCGTAGGGACAGTATCCAAATTGGTAAAAAGTGCGACATTCCTGAGTTTTGTATTTCGGGTGGCGGTGAAGACCTCGCAGTTCACCCTCGCCGTGCGCAAACTGACATTTGTTGCCGTATTTGCAGCTGCCGTGTTCCTGAAAGCTTCGGCACAATTCGGTCTTGAATCGGTTTGAGGGAAGAGGTTCAAATCCAGGTGGTGGGGGGACGCTGTGGGGCTTCATCTTGAGACAGCTGTCAGTCAGACTCATGGATCGGTCTGGTTTGAAGGGATACTGGGGTTTCCTCAGCGCTTTGTCGCACCAGCTGTCCCCGGACCAGCCGATGACCTCGTCGGAGAGCTGCTCCGAGCTGATGCTCTTCGGTGGGAATGGACGGGAAATGCGAGTGAACGAGTCATCTAAACCCAAGTTGATCAGATTCTGTAAACGAATCAAAACAGCACACTTCAGTTGGCTTGCGTCTAATATCTAGAGCATGACAATTCTGCCACGTAAATGGGATCAGAGTTCCCAGGATAAAAGCAAAACAACACTTTGACGCGCTCATGTGAAAAGTTATTGAACTTACCCTTATGAGACTCTCGCCCAGCGTATCGGACATAGTGAAGTGTTGATGGGCGCACAAGAATATTATTGTCAGATCTGATGAAGTCCCGCTGATAGCGTTGCGCTTGTTTTCAAGAAAGCTATTGCCTTTATAGCGAAGAATCAAGGCGGGGCGATATTCCCGTATGTGCCGCTCCCACCCATGGTCGACGTTGACTCGTAAAGCACGGAGTATTTTTAACCAGCGGCAAAAAAAAAAAAAAAACACACAGTTTCACCGACAGGCAAAACAAGAGGGTAGTGTGATTAATTTACAGTAACCTGTCGCGATAACGTTTCCAATGACATACAGGACCACGTTTAGTTAAGAACGATACTGTTTATGTTTTCCAGGATGTGTTGTCAAATTACTGTGTGACAAAATACCCATTAAAAAGTGAACCCATTAATGAGCATGCAATTACAACTGTATGAAAGAAATATGAACACTTTACATTTAAATGAAATGTGCAGTTGTGTATATTCATGGTGCATATAGTTTGTGTGATTTAGTCTTATTGTAACAGTGTAAGCAAATTACATTTGAATGGTTTCGTTTTGAGGTATCAGCCTGAATCATGTTTTTTATAAAGGCTCTACTTCTGCCACTTGTGGCCATGATGTTAACTAGTCTTTGTGAAAGAAAAAAAGTAATATTATGTCTTGTTATTGTAATTAATGAAATGTGAAAACAAGATACATTACATATGGTGACATCATTTAAATCTGGTTCACCCTAAAAGAGAATTAGTAATCTACTTAAGGCAAATCAGATCAAACTTGTTTTGTGTGCAACAAAGTGTCTAATGCTACTGACATTTGTGTAATTGAGTAAAAAAGCAAACAGTGAGTCACTTCACTTTGCACAGATTAATGGCTGATTCTTATGGAAATATTATGGAATTTTATGAAACATATTGCCTTCAATATTGGCTCATGTTATCCCTCATGTCATCTCAGATGAGTATGACTTTTTCTTCTGCTGCAGAACACAAAACAAAGATTTTTAGAAAACTATCTCATATGTTTGTCCATTCAATGCAAGTATATGGGGACCAAAACGTTGAAGCTCCAAAAAGCAAATAAAGTCAGCATGAAAGAATTCAAAAGATATATAATAGGTGTGGGTGAGTAACAGATTAATATTTTACTCTTTTTTTACTATAAATGTCTAATTTCACCAGCCTTCTTTTGTTTTTGGTTATTCGCATTCCTTGTGCCTATCACAGCGCATCACCACCCACTGAGCAGGGGGGAGAATTTATAGTAAAAAACACTAAAATATTGATGTTTCTCACCCAAACCTATCATAGCACTCCTGAAGACATGGATTTAACCACTGACCAGTATGGATTACTTTTATGCTGCCTTTAAATGCTTTTTGAAACTTCAAAGTTTTGGTCACCATTAACTTGGACCAACAGAGCAGAGATATATTTCTAAAAATCTTCATTTGTGTTCAGAAGATAGAAATTCATACACATTTGGGATGACATGAGGTTGAGTAAATGATGAGAGCATTTTCATTTTCGGGTGAACTATTCCTTCAACTATATATTCTTTTGTTACATGGTCATCTGCATCTTTACTGTTACCAAGTTGTAGTTGCTGCATTGACTAAGGCAGCTAAAAACAGGCAAGCCGTCTCATGTTCACTTAAAAATAGCTGCCCTTCTCCATGACTTTGTGCATTTTGGCTGGGCATGACTGTTAAAAATGGTACATGAGACATGGAAATTCTCATTTGTGTCATTTCTTTAGGAATCTTGGCTCTCCTGTTTTCCTCATTGGCAGTGTTCCCACAAGTATGGAATCTCTCCCTCATCAGTGGTTTGGTTTGCTTGCTCATGCTCACATGCTCACCATAGCATGTTTTCAAACAAATGTATACAGGTACACAGATGCTTTCAGCGTTTCTTTTTTTATCCTTGTGTGTGGAACCTAGTGAGCAATGGCAGGTCGCCTTTAATAAGGGGGATTTCCTGAACAGATTCCCGAATGGATTTGGCCAGGACACCAGGGTTACACCCCTACACTTTACAAGAAGTGCCTTGGGATTTTTAAAGACCACAGAGAGTCAGGACCTCGGTTTAGCATCTCATCGGAAAGACAGTGCCTTTTTACAGTATAGTGCCCCTATCACTGGGGGTTTGGACCCACAAAGACCGCAGGGTGAGCACCCCCTGCTGGCCTCACTAACACCTCTTCCAGCAGAAGTTTTCCCCAGGAGGTCTCCCATCCAGGTACTGACTTGGCTTCAGTGGGTAACCAGGTAAGAGCTTCAGGGTGATATGGCTGCTTAGGAAAATTAGATATATTCCTCTGACAGGGTCACACATAGAGGTTAATTACATATCTTACTAATGTTTAACTCAAGTTTAAGCTGCAGGCTCTTTTGCTTTGCACATACTCTTGTGTGTATCTCATTTTATGTTGTTCTTGACGCTTCTGTCAAGATTCACTTCCACTTCTACAGTGGCACATGCTGTTAATGTTTCTTTTTCTGTGTAGGTTTTAAAATATGTTATGATGCAGCAGGACCAGGGCAGTGTCTTTGGCCCAAAGCTCATATTCAGACAGCTTTTATTGGGAAAGTGCCCACATTTCTTGTTCTGCAGTCAGAACAAACCGATAATCAAATCTGGCTCAATGAAGAAAATTTATAAGCATCTTTTTTCCTCCATTGACAGATTGTTTCATATCAGGTAGTTTTGGTCAAAACAATAGATAACTGGACACAGGGTTTTATAAGCTTAATGTATCTCTTATTTCAGATTGAAAAATGCTGACTGTATTATTCAAGAGTAAAGTTTATATTTAGATATGTAAAATGGCTTAATTTAGCATGTCCCTAAACTTCCACCAGGTGCTATTTCTCCTCGATTAACACTCACACACGCACGCACGCACGCACGCACGCACACACACACACACACACACACACACTCTCTCTCTCTCTGTTAACAAATACTGCAGTATATTACTCGGCTCTCTGGAATACTTGATTCTGACTGTTCAATCACAGCCTTCTGTGGTCAAATATTTTTGTATGACCACGATGTGTAATTGAACAATGCCCCAGAAACTGACTTAATACATAGCAGTTCTTGTTTCATGTCTAACATATCATTCTTCTCAGATAATACTGTAGAATAATTTCAATTAAATATTTCATGATTTATTTATTCATTTGGTAAGAAATAAATTGGATCATTGCAAATGTAATTGGGTGATTCTCACAAAACCTGTGAAGAAAATGTCCTGGTCCTATTGTACTCCAAAATCAAAAGAAATAAATAATAAATTATATTTTGCAGATAGATATATAGGGCCATTACAATTTTTACATTTACAGTTACACACATTATGGTCATTATAATGATATTCCTATTACAACAATGAAAAAAAAAAAAAATTAATTGTGAAGTATTAATACATAATTGTAACATTCCCTTGGTACTGCATTTCATTTTTGCTGATTTTAGTGAAAATTATAAATAATATTGTACAACAGTGTCTTTTTTTGTCTGCACTACAGAATGAGAATTGCGGGTAAAATGTGCTTAAGTGTGCTTAAAATAATGTCACAATGCAAAAAAATGGAATGGTCCTAATTGTAGGCTTAATTTTCTTTATGCAAAATATTATTTCATATTTTATTTTTGTGTTGATTTGGGGTTAAATGTGATTTTGTGAGATTTACCCATTATCTGCTTTATGTGGGATCCTGATCACCATGCAAGGGGTTTATTTTGTGATAATGACTGATTGACTGTACAGTATCCCTTAGTTATATTTCACCCTGTACAATATGTGCAAGTAGAGTTTGGCAAGCCAAATGATTTAAGCTAGTTTTCAAGGCAACATAGACTTTTTTTTAAATCACTTGAATATAAACAGTATGTCAATAGAAACTTAATATCTAAAATGATAACTTAGCAACTGTAAAGTTCATGTGTTTGCTCTTCTCTCCTCTGCTCTGTTTTCACTCAAGGTCTTTAGATTTTACACATCCCTCTGAAACACATTTCCACAGTGTGAAATATTCACAGAAGAACAAACTTAGCCTTATCCACCAAATACCACCCTTCTCTCTGTGCAATAACTCTGTTTATGCAGTCCATGTATTTACCCACACAAACACATACACCCAGAGCAGTCATAGTTGGCTAGTACAGTTAGGCTTCTATGAGTCTTCAGACTGAAATCTCGCACCTCTTTTAAACATCTTTAAGATCCCTCAAAATTAACAACTAAGTACACCAAAACACAAACAAAATAAAGATTGTCTCAGTACTGAATAAGTTTTGCAGAGCCATGCATGGGACTGACATGTATGCATTTAAAGCTGTCACATTCGTGCCATCGTAGACTCAGCTGGCATGCATTCAGCAAGTAAAAGGCGGACTGATAAGATCTGAGGGCTTTGTGAGGAAAAGATGCATACTGTGGAAAACTACTGCATGACGATATCTATTTACCTCAAAGAAAAATATGTAGTAGACTGAATTGCATGCATTTCTAGGCTTAATAGTAGACATCCTGGAGTTATGACAGTGTAACTGAACTCCAGTGCATGGTGCAAAAGCATTGGATAGTCAGACTAGAATCCCTAAGTTTTTAGATTTACACTATTTAGTTATTATTAGCCCTGATCTCACATGCAACCCTTGTTCAAAACCATAAACTAAGCCATTCGATGCATTATGGACCATATCGAAATTCATTTTAGGTCATTAAAAAAACATTGGTGCACAAGTTGCATCTCCTCTGTGGGAATATTTGGGCTTAGAGCTCACAGACGAGCGTGGTATGATCATGAAGACTGGGTGCAGAATCTCCCATTCCAGAGTGAGATCCCCCATTTAACCAGCACTCCAACTGTCAGACCTCTCTTCTACCTCTCTCTCTCTTCTCCCTAATTCACTCACTCAAAGTTAGAATTTATACAACCACCAAATCAAGTTTTATGGAGGTTAACTGAAATAAATCCACACAGATGGAAACAGAACAGCTCTGGATTACATCTTAATGGAAGAGGAAGTAGCTTGTAATGTTCACACAAGGGAGGGACTATATTTCTTGCTACATACATCCTTTTGAAAAGTTAGTGTATGAGTAGCCTTCCCACACGTTTGAGCATTCATCTGTCAGTGATTTTTGCAGTGATCCCAATGAAAAAAGAGAAGAAATCTAGTCTATTCTGCAATCACAAAATTTTCCTCAGTCTACCTGAGGGCAGAATTTAAAGGAATAAATGTCCCAAAAGTTGTGAAACCTGCCGAGAGATTGTTTCTAGTGATAGTGTCAAAACTTCTGTGCCCATAAATTACGAGTCAAACCACATTGAAACCAATAAGTGCCGATTATTGATGGTCTGAATTGAGTTAGAGTTCCCTCTCTGAAAGTAAACCTCTTTTAACATGAACACAATGACTCTTATATCTAAAGCAACTAAATGCACATTTAATTACAAACATTTCCGGTTTATGTGTACCTAGGAATTTAAACCCAACCTTAGTGTTGTTAGTGCAGTGCATTACCTACTGAGCTACAGGAATGCCCAGTTGTTAAGAACACTTAAATAAAGACCACAAAAAAACAAAAAAAAAATTCGTAAAAGTGGACAGATATATGCATAATGAAGCTATGGATCGGGATAATGGAGGAAAAGAGTAGGCGTGGGAGTCTTGTGAGAGTCACTGTTGGCCTCTCGCTCTTAGTGATGTGCGAGCGTTATCTGTGCACCATCCCGCCTGTCAACATTCCTCTGTTCTCTGATAACACAGCGACTCTCCTGGCTCACTCCTTTAAAGGAAAAGTATGCACTTAATGAAGGAGATATACCTAGCTATTATGTGCCCAGATGTTAAACACGCTTGAACATGATTCCAAAATGTCAGGTACAGGTGAAAGCTACAGCTCTGATTTAAACATAAACATCCTCTGTATAAAAATGGCATTATTAGCCTTAGTACTTCATTAGCAAGCGCATCTTTTCAGAACTGAAATCTTGGTTCTACTCATGCGGTTTTATTTTATTATTTTATTTTTGTGTGTGTTTGCTTTGTTTTTTATGATTTTTATGAAATGCCATTTCCAAAATCGTTTAGCAAAATAGTTTAAAATGGCACCAGTTTATGGTTCTTTGGCTTACGATAACAAGAGCAAAACCCATTTTTGGGACTCAATAACCTTTTTAAATTCCATAAATTGCTCTGTTGTTGTTGAGTGCAAATATTATGGGCTCTACTTTAAGAGCGCTATGCCTAGAACTATATAATACGTCATATTTGCAATTCAGTAGTTTTGGTATTTTCATGCAAGCATGCGCCAAGTCTAGACGCAAGTGGGCTGGGGAAATTGCGTGTGCACAACGCTAATGGGCTGGGTCAAGTGTCATTTAATTCTGCAGGAGTGGCAGACAAAGATGATGATGGCCAGGAAAGAGAATGGGAAGAGAACGTCAACATTCTTTATTTTTAATTTCAAGAGGAAAAGTTTTAATTTAGGACATTTTTGGGCTATTTGCATCTTCTGGGTTTGAAATGAACATCAAGTCATTATCACAGGATGTAACATACAGGGTTTAGCTTTCCATTTCAGTGCCTCTACATCATGGGTGTTCTCGATATTATTCATGAGAAGGCATGGCCTTTAACTTTGACAAGCGAGTGCCGCGGGTTTGTCAGTATGTCGTAGCCAGGCACATGAACAGCGCTTCAAACTCTCAAGCACCTCAGTTGAGTGAGTTGATAATACCGTGATGCAAGTCCCATCCCTTGATGTGAACTCCCTCCTGTTGTGTCTGCCATTGTTGATGGTGGTATGGGATGCTTGGTATGAAACATGCTTTACTGCTCTTCAATTGTTCATGTTTCTGTAATGTATATTTGTTATATGTTTCTCTGTTTAATATTTTGTTAAATTTCTGTACAGCATCCTTTGGCTTTCGAAAGGCGTTATACTAAATAAACGTACTAAAATATTATTATTATTATTATTGAACTACTGATACACAAATCATGGCTATATTTAGTGATTGATAGATCTTTAATATCATCAGCAGGTGGAATCTCCAAACTGCAAACGTTGAAACTGAGTTTAGACTTTGCGCTGAAAACAGACCTGCTTTTGAAACGTCTTAATGCATGTGGCAGGGCGGAGGGCGGGGCCGGGTCGTGATCCTACTCACCCAGTCCCGTATTAAGCTAATCAAGCCTCTGCCACAATGCAATTACCTATTTCTCAAGAAAACATCAAATTACGCTTTGTGCAACTCCATTAAAATACAATACACAGACTGTGCACATACACCCATAGAAAGCGCAAAATTGCACTTTGCGCTGGCAAGAAAATTGCACTTAGAATTAGCACTCTCTTGAAAACTGGATAAGACGTAGCACACGGTTGTTGCACTTAGCAATGCATCATGAAAATAAAGCCCAAAGAACCTTAAACTCCAACACAAAGAATTACTTCAGCAAAAATAGGTTCTTAAGGTTGATAAGTCGCTAAATTGAACTATTGATGCAAATAAACAACCTTTAAGGAACCCTAAAACATTTTTTGTTTGTATTATTGTCTCATTCTTACTGGCTTTGAATTTGTTAGCAGCTAGTGGTAGGTCTTTTTGACTGTCATCTCATTAATCATACTGTACTAATGCTAGGAAGTTTCTTGTGTTTGGTGTGCTTAAATATTCGTCAACCGGTGTATTGAAACCCTACTTCTTTTTTTTTTGTGTGTTACACAATCTTGTAGAAGTAAAGCAATTTTATATAAGTTTGCAGAAATCTTTCACAGAAAAATGTATTATGTTGAGTAAGCTTTTTTCTGCACGTCTCAGTGGTTCATTTCCCAAATTGGTAAATACTTATCCTCTTTTACAAAGAGGACATAAATGAGTCATATTTTTTTTCCTCTGGTAGGCTGCGTTACACCCTCTTATCTCCCTGTACTTGCCACCAGTATACATCACTTTATACACCTTTATATGGCAGGAAACAAAATACTCTTTTTCTGTTTCAAGCAGTGCACATAAAACAGCTAACAAGACTTTTATTAAACACTAAAAATGTCAAAATGTGCTTCATGTGGCAACTAAATGAACCTGTCAAATTAGGTAAAACCAACAAAAGTCATTTTTTATGGGCTGGATCAAGTAGAAATAGATATTTGAAATGAGAATTGCAGTTTTTGTGTGTACTAAGGGCTTACAAAAAGTGTTTTAACAGCAAGTCAAAACTTTCAGCTCAATTGAACTCTTGAGTTCATTAACACACAAAGTCTGGCTTTGAGCTTTACCTAGAAACAGATATACTTGTTGTGTTTCAAAATCGTCTGAACTTTCAGTGATACTTTGATCTGTGGCACATGCGATAGCTTATCACATTCACAGTGTAATCAAGCATGTGACTGTTTGTCTGTGAAGGTGGAGTGCAAACAAGGTTTGTGAGAGCGGCCTACTCCTGTGTAAATGCTAAGTGTCAGATTTAGCATTAGAGTTGCGTGCTCCGCTAAGCCCAAGAGTGCTGCAGTGCAGCCCAAGGGATCACACGTCAAATAGCCTGTGTGGTTTGAGTTTCACCATAACATCCAAAGTTTCATGAATGGAATTCTTTCTTAAAGCCTGGTTTGATTTGTCCGGGTGGCTCACTGGTGGTGTGTGAACTGAGTGCTTGTTCCTGAGGAAATCCTTCATAGACCTGCCTTCATCTGAGCCTGGTTTAAGAACTGCCAGTATTACCACCCCATCTCATTGACATGGTTTCGTGAGAGCAAAAGCTCTCAGGTCAACACATAAGTGTGGTTTTTTACTTTGCAGGACTCGTGGTAGCTGTCAGGATTTAAATGGACTGCTGAGTGGATAAGTGTGTGAGTGAATATGTTTAATTGGCTCCATCTGCCAATGCCTATTCACATTTGTAATTTATACGTGTTTGAGTGCTTCCATACAAACAGAACTGAAAAATTGCTTTTCTTAGATTTCAAAGGGCCTTCTGGGATATAATGGGTTGATCTGAATTAGTTTGAACGACGCTCTGCTTTTTAGGAAGTTAGTAGTGTAGATCAACAATTAAACAATTATTTCAAAAGCTTATTTATATTATACGCACAACTTATACTAATACATAGTGCTTTCTGACTGTTGTTTCTCAATACAGAACTAGCATATGGTTCTTTACATATGACTGAGTGTGATGCATGTTCTCTATGGGAAGTCCCAATAATTACTGTTGCCATATGAATACTATATGTTGGGCAAAATCTCCTTTACCAGCAGTGGAAGGTTTTTTGTTTTGACAGTAGTGTTACAGCATGATGATTCATGAAAGAGGTTGCTCTTTCATAGCTGCTGTTTCGTTGTTGCTATTTCATAGCTTGAGAGACTTAATGGACCTCCCAGTTATGTTTCATTTAAGGATCAACTCAGATGTTTCTCCTAAAATACCTTTTGAGAAATAAATAAATACATATGCAAATTAGATATAAAGATATAAAATGAATGGGGATACCATTGTCAAATTTGGTTTTGGAAGAATTTGATGAGAAATGCTCATATCGAAATATCTGACTTTGACTGCAGTCTTTGGTAACTTTGCAAATCTGAGCACAGTTTGAGAAATTTGTGGAGGTCTCTTATGATTACCAAGTAGAAGACTGGAGCAAAGGTATCTGATTGTTATCCATTTAATCTCAATGCTTGGCCTTTAAGCTCAAGGCCTGTTTTAATCCTAGCCTTTTTAAAATGTATATCACGTCCTTTATGAAATATCCACAGCAGTCGAGTTTGGCACTTAGGGTGTGTCGCAATGTGTTTCATTGCGTAACGGTGTTATTTATCCAAATGTACCTGTTTATCATTGTGACTTATAACAGGTGCAGCCAGTTTCTGTGTCAGGCAAGGAAGCCTGAACTTGTGGAAACATCCCACTTTCATTAAGTTTCCATTATCACTGTACCATGCAGTGTTACATATGTGAATAAAAGAAACTCTGTTGGATATTATTTTAAAAGTTTCCAACTGACTTGAGCGAAGACATTAATGAACAAACTGTTGACAACATTTGGCCACAGTGATCTAACCATATTTCTAACTTAGTCCTCCAAATAGATGTTTCCATGAGCTCAGCACCCTTATTTACTGTCTCATAATGACGTGGCGCTCAGTTAAGTTCGGTCATCGGCCACAGGAGGGATAAACGGGAAAAACTTTAATATCTTACAAAATTGAGAATTTTTCTCACTTTTATGATAGACATAATAAAACTCAAAGTTTTACTGGAAGACTTCCAGTTTTCTATTTTAGCAACTACAGAATCAGTGTCAAAGTACTTTTCGAAGAGTGCTCACAAAGAAGGTGGGTCAAATGAACGTGCTTACTGCCTGTTTCCAAACAAGTATTTAGCCAATCATCAAATTAAACAAACTGGGCCTCCACTAGGGCTGATTGATAAGTCTAAATATCTCATAATTTGTTTTAGCCTTTTGACCATATTCAATGTACTGTATATCTTGCTATTTTGGCATATGCTCTGAAGGATACAAAACTTTGTAAGCCACTTTAAACCAAGAAACCATAATTTAAACCAAACAGCCATTGTAGCCATTGTTCATCGATGGTATATCCTTCTATTGAAGCCACCCATCTGTGTTATTTCAACTTCAGTGTTTAAAAATCATATTTGATAGCGTAATTCATTGTAAACAACTACATTACCAATGGTCCTGCAGAGAAAGCTTCACCAATCAAAGAACCGCGGTCAACGAAGTCCACGAATTGTGACTCAGAGTGACCGCCAGTCCTATGACATCAGTGTCTCTTCAACCTTAAACTACTTATCTATTTGTACATATCAGAATATTTAGCAATAAACCTAAAATATATTCTTTCTATACATATAATCAACAACCTAAAGTCAGTAGTTTTATACAGTATATTCTCATCGGTTTTTATTCAATGACATTATTCGCAATGCTTCATGGGATTGTAGTGTGTGCCCTCATGAAAGATGGTAAGTACACAGCCTTGTACCTATGTCTTTTTGTCCAATTTTCAAATATTTTTGAAGCTGGTTGGTTTGGTTCATGGCTTATAACTCTTTTATCAAGGATTTTGTATAATAAAAATATATTGTAAAAATTCAGTTTAAAATAATTAAGGCATGTTTTTCCACACTTTTTTCCACTAAATTAATTGAAAGAAGAAAAACGAATTAAAGCTAATTTTAAGGGTTAGGTCAGGTAGAAACACCTCCTTAAGGCAACAACTGCAGGTTACCACATTTTCATCATAATAAATACCAGCAATATTTACCTGAACATTTTTAATACATGAAAAGTGCCATGCAGGGACTTCTGTGAACATTTTTGAGTGATGATGCAAACAAATTGTTGAATCACAGTTTTGAATTAAGAAATTAAATATCGAAAAGGACAGTTTAAAAGGATTCATGGAAATTAATTAAACTTTCCAACTCTATTGCCATTTTTGCCACTGAAGTTTAAATTAGAGACATTTTTAAAACATGACATAACTGCAAAGAGAGCAGGGTGGGCTGCCGCCCTAAGGCTTGTTAGTCCGCAATGGCCGACCAAAATGGAATGATAAAAACAACCACAGGCCCGACGGCCGATGAAAAACACCATGGCCCCAATAGTGTCAGATACTATTTGCACCCATATTTAAATACTAACACTGCAGTGTGTTTATTGTGCATATTTAGAGTCCCACATACACACTACATTAACCTGTGCCCCTAAACCTAACCATAACCTTATTAGAAATAACCCTTGGTTTAACTACAGTAACCATGGTTTCATTTGGGAACGAGTGTGATTGATAGACACTGCCTCTGGATCAAACCTTTCTCTGCACTCCTCAACAGTCACTGTGAGCAAATCACTGCAGTGATATCAACATTTCTATTCATTTTTAGTTATTATTTGAAGTAGTATTAAAGGAAATATTAAGAGTGGAAACAGGAAATCGGATGGGAAAAACAGTGGGACAAATCATGGATTTGAACCGCAGCCACTAGGACAGCAGTACACATTCACACACCGTCTTTACACCCAATGTTTAGTTTTGTTGTATATTTCTGTGATTTCACCAGACTATTGAGGTGCAAATAGCTTTGTGGCAGATGCTATTTACACTGTTTTTTATATTGCTAGCAAAATCAACACAAATGTATCATGAAATTGTTTTGTATTGTATTGCCCAGCCCTAGCTTTTACTACAGTAAACACACATTTATGTTGAGTAAGAGAAAATTTATGGCATGTCATCAGCAGCCTGTTGGCCATTAGCGATGTTTTGACGGTGACCACGACAGGTTAGAGCAATTGCCCAGTTTCCTTTGGTAGAGGCCGATCTTTGTTTTGACTCACGTGTAGGTGAGTCAGAGAGGCCTGGTTAGCACAGCGCACACTGACTCATCCTCAGCCTGCAGTTAAAGGAATGTGTGCGGGCCACATCTGCAAACTCAATCCACATCAGAACGGCTTTGGGAGAATCCCCCTCTATCGCTTTCTTTCTCTCTATTACTCCTTATATAACCTGCTCATCTGACGATAAAGGAGTTCCCAAAGGACTGTCTAATGATAGTGTACTATTAGACACATCAGGTATTCTTTACCTGACTAAGTGGTTAATAGTTAAATCACTCAACTATTGCTGGAATTATGTGACAATTCATTATAAGTAATATTTCTTTAAAGGGGTCGTGACATGTCTTTTTTTATTATTTTAATATGTCCTAGAGGTTCACTTATGATATTAGTAAAGATTTTTATGGTACAGTCACCTCTTATATGTCAAAAAATCAAGTAAAATTGGATTCCTGTCATGACCCCTTTAAGTGTAAAGATTCAGTAAATAAAAAATATGAATATGTGCTTTACATCGTAACATCTAAATGTACAGGTTTAATTTAAGTAAACAATCTTATTAGCAACACTGAATGAACCTGCATACATTAGGTTGTACCAGCAAAACCAATTTTAAGGGTTTGATCAGGTAAAAATAGCTCTTTAAGGACATTATTTCAAGTTACCATTTTTACAGTGTTATTTTTGAGAAGACTAGTGAACCTTTAATATGAAGAGGGACTGTCAGGCCTCTTTATGCCTGATGTTTCTCAGTTATTAGTAGTGGGTCAAAAAGAAGGGATTTGCTCCTGAACAAACAAACAAACAAACAAACAAACAAACAAACAAACAAACAAACCCTAAAGCCAGCCTTAGCTGGTTTGCTGGTTTGTCAGGTCTGAGATTCTGGCAGACCATGTTTTTTTTAAGAAGGTTAGGTGTAGCCTAGTGTTATTAGCTGGTCAGTTGCGAGACCAGCTGACCTCCCAGCTAAACCAACTGAGCACCAGCTTGGCCAGGCTGGGTGACCAGCTTAAATCATCTTAAATCAGCCAACAGTTGGTGTTTTTTGTAAAAACAAACAAAAAAAAAACAATATAATAATAAATAATTTTCAGGGTTAGCAATAGGTGTTTTGTAGGACTCATATGCTCTCTTCCGCTTTGTTTCCTGTGGAAATATTTGCCATTGTTATGGCTAATGTGCATTTCCCAGCTTTCTTGCTTGCAAGAGAAAGGACTAAAAAATGAAATTATGTTTCATGACATGCATACTTAAGAATAATTTTGGCTTCTATTTCTCACTATACCCATTTGAAACATCATGTTTTATTATTCAGTGTGTGTCATTTAGCTGTTTTGCTTCATTTATGTTACAGATTAGACTTCCAAATGCAGTAAAACCACAAGGAAATTCGAGTGTAAAAGATATCGGAGTTTCTCAGACCAGAGTCATTCTTAAATTCCACTAGTTTAGTCAGAAATGCAGCTGAGCTTTTGTTCTCACATGTTTCTCATTTCTTTTACAGCCTATCATCTGGAATCTCTTTTCATTTGTCAGTGAAATATGGCTGGGCGGTGTTGGTCACAGCCTGCTAGGGAAGAATATGGAGGAATGGATCACATTTATAACACAAGTGACTGCCCAAAGCATTTTACACACAGCTTAGCATGAGTAATGGGCACTATGTTGAAAGTATGTAAATCTACAGTCATCTGCCTCTGGGGCAGACAGATAGTGTGCTCTATAAAGTTGCAGGGGCTAAAGGTCCCTATAAAACACATGGATTTTCTTAAGTGGAGCAAAATAGATTTGTTATGAAAAATGTTCAAAGTGGGCTCACATTGACTGATCCAATCATAATAAAGATTAGTTTGTTTATAGAATACTTGAGATTTAATAAAATGCCAAAAGTGATCGAAATCCACTTTTTCTGAAGTAGTTATTTTGAGTAAACATCATCTTAATTTGTTACTCAAAAAAGCTTCTTGCTGTCTCAAAATTATTTGCATTAGTTGACAAATTGTGCCCTATAATTATTGCCCAGGTATCTACACAATATCACTTTTGGAGCCTTTTACCACACCCTCACCACCTTTTTTTTTTTTTTTTATTGAGTTTTAATCTAAACAACCTTCTGTTGTTATTTCTTTTCACACAAAGTATGTTGCTGCATCAATATTTAATACAAATACATCAATTTCTTGGACCTTGATAAATTTTGTGATCAGATAAAAAGCATCATTTCCTTCAGGGGAGCCTTTAGCTCCATTGTACCCTATGGTTGCTGACATGAACAGCTGATTCTCCATTTGTGAGCACAATATTGCGTAACAGGATATAGATTTTCAGTGCATGAGAACATATTGTTCCAGAGGCCCTGTGTGTCCCAAGAATTTCCAAAAAAGTAATCTAGCCAAATTTGGATTTGCTTGCACTTCCAAGGAAAACAAACTGTAAACACCACATTTAACATACCCTATTGGCACTGAAATCAAACTTTGTTTAGATCAAACTTAAAAAAATTAAAAATAAAAATAAAACAAGAAATTTAAGAATAAATTCCAAAGAAGTGTAAACATAAGACAAGTTAAACAAAATAAATTCAGATCACATTTCTGTATTTCTCTGCATGTGTATACATGAAATCTTTGTGTGAAGATCTCACCCTGATCAATTTTTAAAGCGGGTATTTGTGATAACACACTCTTGAACCTAACTAGGTTAAATCATAGTGTGCCTGTGATTGTTTTTGCCAAGTTTGTGGCAAAGGGATGCTTAATAAGCAACCATCTCACATGGATTCTTAAAAAATCTAGTGGATCACTGTGTTCTATTGTGTAATATTTGACTTTACAGGTAGATTACCACATGTTCTGATGCCATACCATGATAGCAACATAACTCAACTTCCTCCATAAATATATTTATAACATTTAAAGATGCAATACCAAATGCATTTTTGTATAATTTATATCATATAAAGATGGAATACCAAATGCATTTTTGTATAATTTATATATTATAAAGCGAATAGTAACACACACCTGTGACCACACATTTTATTTTAAAGGAATATTCCAGGTTCAATTCAAGTTAAGCTCAATTGACATCATTAATGACATTATGTTGATTAGCGCAAAAAAATGACTAAAAACACTTTTCTTAAAAATATGCAAAAATCGAGGCACTTACAATGGAAGTGAATGGGACAACTTTTTTTTGGAGGGTTTAAAGGCAGAATTTTGAGGCTTATAATTTTATAAAACCACTTACATCAATACTTATGTTAAAACGTATGTGCTATTTGAGCTGTCGAAGTCCTGGAGGGCACATTTTGCTGCCCAAAACCGACTTCCAGGTTTGTCTGCTCTCACTACCCTCGATAGCAGGGTGGCCCACGGGTACGCTGAGGTCCCTCAGGTAGATAAGGAGGTCGTGTTGCACCTATGCCTGCAAAACGCCGCAACCTGGTGGGAAGCGGATGCCCCCCGCCTCACGGCCTGGCACGAGTACAATACAAGGATGCCATCGCATTGGCCTACCAGATCTAAGGCACCTCTCTAGCAGACATCTGCAGAGCAGCGGGCTGGGCAACACCCAATACCTTCGTGAGATTTTACAATCTCTGGGTTGAGCCCATTTCATCTTGTGTTCTTTCTGGTATGAACAGGTAGAGTTTGGTAATAGGGTACAACTGGCCGGGTATATCGCTTGCATATAGCGCCTTTCCACTCCCCGAATGCGAATTCGGCGGAGGAGTTCGTCGGCAGACCCACTACGGGTACTAATATGCCTTGTACTGGGATAGGTGCTCCACAGGTGCCGATTACTCTGGTAACCCCCTGTGATGTATTTTCAGCAGTACGGTCTCCCTGTTGGCAGACCCATGTCTCCTTTGGGCAGAGCTCTTTGCCCCCAGTCGCTGTGTTTGTAGAGCTCCTCCCCTTCGAGGCAGGACCTACCACCTAGCCTCTTCCATGTGCGGCTGGTGAGCCCATGTGTTGTATTGCCACATGCTGACCTTCCCTTTTGGGCAGGATGTGGTCTCCACGGGGTCTTTTCCCCCTGAAATAATAGGAAAGGAAATGAACACCTTCCCTGATGTGTAAAATAGCCCCAGCTGAATCTAATATTCTGTGGAGAGAAAACATAGAGAGAAAAGGCGTAACCTGCTCCCATTACGTTGCTTCTCCCCCTCAGGGATGTGGGGAACTACATGTCTTTTAGGGCGTTGGGGGAGGTTACGTGCAGTCTGATGCACCTGCTAGTACACATGCAGCAGCTTGCTTGCACCTGCATTGGCAGTTCACGTAACACGGTTCAGCTGTTATTGCGTTTTTCTATAGGCACCCCTAGTGTCACTACATCGACACAACATCGAGTGAGTGACAGAAGGGGGAACATCTCGGTTACTGTCATAAACTCCGTTCCCTGATGGAGGGAACGAGATGTTGTGTCCCTTTTGCCACAATGCTGTACTAGCCGCTGAAGTAGCCGGGACCTTGTCTCGGCTACTCAGTACAAAACCTGAATGAGAGTGAGCATTCCTTCTCCTTTTATACCCTGTGGGATGGCAGAAGGCTAATCAGGCTAATTAGCCCTCGAGAGGGATTTTCTTAGAGTTTCTTATTAAAATATTATTTATATTCTCAAGCCAGTTCTCGCCTCCTCCTTTCCATGAATCCCTTTACACTGGTGACGAAACCTGGGAATGAGGAGGGATGTGCCGTAGTGGAGTTCTCGCCGCCACCATCCACCCCAAAGGAGCCGGGGGATGGGGTACAGAGAAGCACTTGCCGCCTGGAAGCGGAGGAATGGACGCTGACCCCGAGGAGGAGGGGCCCCCAACCAACGGCCTGGAGCAGTTACCGCTGCCAGGGGCGGGGGAGACCCTTATGTCCACCAGGGGCCAGAGGACTGCCTCCGATCTCCCCTGGGAGGTGCAGCTGTCATCCATTAGAGGGTGGAGGAGTGACCGAGGACCAAGCTACAGCGTATCAGAGAACCAGCGAGTAAGTGTTTTTTTTTCACGTCAACATTTTCAGGGAGGCTTTAAAAGACATGTAACACATGGCCTCTTGTGGGATATTTCATTATTTTACAGTAATGTACACAAAGTATTCATTAAAATCTCTCCAATTTGAAAGTATATGTATATGCAATGTGATTTAATTATTTATTAAAAATTATATACTTTATATAGTAACGTTCTTATTTTTATTCTTTATTTAATTTTGAACTATCATTAAAAATAGTTTGTCTTATACTTTTTTTATTTTATTATTGTTGTTAGCTATTTCAGCTATATAAATTCAATTGGTTTGTTTTGAAGCCTTTATTTTGGATTGTTTTATTATGACTACAACCTATTGTTCAAAGTTGTCATGGAGAGAGGGCTCACTATATCCTGTTTCTCAACATTCCTTCACATATTTACTGTGATCCAGTGTAGTGCCTTAATAGTCTTCTGTCACACAGACATTATTTACTTTAAAAAAAATCTGGTGGCAAAAGAAATTTCACAAGTCGATCACCTTTTTTAACATACAGAGTCATGTTAAAAGTTTTGCAGTCAGTAATAGCCTGCAATTGCTTGAAACAGCAAAAACAATAAAAGAGTGTGACTGAAGACTATTTTGTTATAGATATTGTTATAAACAGTTCAAAGTGCTTGACTTAAAACAAATACTGTGAGGATGGTAAAGAGGTAGACGTTTCAAAATGTTTCGGAGTATTTGCTAAGCTGAGCTGTTAAGTCTATATCAGTCAGCGTACACTGAATGTGCCAAACCGCAATGACACATAGTCACATGAGGCGAATGAGGAAGTAAAGGCTGCAGTTAGTCACACTTCATATGTGCTGCACTGAACAAACGCTCACTCATCTATGTACTTTCACATACAAACAGCAGTTTAGAGCCAAATTTAAAGACAGAATTGATTATTTTCATTGTTCACTTATTAATGGTTTTTATTTAAGATGCTGGTGAAACCTTTTTAATGTACACTTTATTTTAGGGCTTAAACGATGTACTGGCTGTGGTCAATAAAACATTTGAGGAAATGTTTTCTGTTCTTTCAGTAATGTGACTGTACACGTGATCGCCGTTTGGTTTTGGGACAATGTTGGATTGTTTTGTTGCTCTTAAGTGCTGCTGTGGTCAAAAGCACTGCAAATATTTGCCAAGACATTTTGTTGAGGTCTATAAATGTGACATGCTTAGTCATACATTAAAAAATAATGCTAAAAACAGGACGTTGTAAGGCAAGAATTATCAATTATATTGTGGTATATTGAAAAAGCACTGATAACTGAAGTTATGTGGATTCTGACATTATTTCCGAACCCTTATGTCGGTCCAAACGTATATGTTGTTAATTTTGCAGTGGAACACAAAAGTAGAATCTTCATGCTTTTTTTTTTTTTTTTTTATGGTTCATAGCAACCATGTCTGACAAGTTCTGAATTGGACAAAGGTAAAACACCATAAAAGCATGCTAAAAATAGCCCATATGATTCTTAAGCTATAGGGTACAATGGGATTAAAGGCACACCTTAAGGAAAAATAGCTTTTTTTCGGGTAACATAGTGTATCAAGATTCAAGAAAGAACAACAAAAGATTGCTTTGAATAAAATTCAGTTATTAAAAATGGTGGCAAGGGGGCCTTTTACCCCACACCTGGAGAGGTGCATGTCAGAATATGGCGCAGGCTACACTGTAACCACCATAGCTATACATTGCCTACGAAATATAAGTTGGCCATGACAAAGCTGGTTACTATGCACTGTCATTTTATGGAAAACAGCTGCATGATGATTCTTCAAAAATCATCCTTTTGTTTTCTTTTCATTCTGGGTGAACAAGAAAAGTGAATCAGATCCTGGGAACTTCCCTTGTTATGAAATAAAATTAGACAAACTATTTTGAAATCTGGACCTGACCTGCAGGTTAATTTGCTGACATTGTATGACATGATGTGATAAACATAGGTACTGAGAGATGACTTCATCCTTTCTAAAGGCATAGTCACATGCTGTTTGAAATGGCAGGCCCAAAAACAAATAAAACATCTTCAATTAGCTATGGAAAATACAAAGGGCTGGAAACATTGCATGGGGTGGAGATACATATGTAGTAACTCTGGGTGAGGCATGGGCTCACTCACTACACTTATGTGCAGTTTACCAGCATTCCCCTCTCTGTGACTCTGGGCCCCCCCTCAGACAGGGATGCTGTTGAATCAGTAGCTACATAAAGGTGGTGTTTATTTCACAACAATGCTTCAGTGTCCTAATTGGATATTGGCTTTTGAAGGTAAATCAAAGCCTAGTGTTTCCTATGTATTACAGTATGTACTGAATCTCACACACCCAGATGAAGCATAGCGTGATTTACAGACTGCCAAAGTAACTTTGCAGCATTGTTTGGGAGTAACTAACTAAATGTAAGTTTTTAACTAACAGGAAGTGCTAAAAGTAGCATTGTAGTGCAAGATCGCTGTTTTTTAATTTCATATTGTATTGCGCACACTACTTTAAAGGCACAAATCAAACATGCTCTCCTAAACTGTCCTCTCTCTCTCATATGTAGTGCTTGAAAGCCAAGTCATTTGGTTGTTTGAAGGTTAATGTAAATGAGCAGATTCAAAATATTATTCACTGATTCAAGTCTTTTTTCCATAATGAAATATTTAGTTAAATATTTAGTCCATCACTGCTAAGTTCAGCTTGATCTGATTTTTGCTAAATAATATTATGTGCTTCCTTACACGTATCACGGCAGTTCAGAGGCAAAATGTCAACCAACTTCACCAACTGGGTTTTGTAAGTGAAAAGCATATATTTTAAATAAATAAAACTAACCTTCCCACCCTAAACCTTAAACTTAACCGACAGGGTCACATAAAAGCACAATTGCTGAAGCAACCACGTCAGTTTGGAGTGCTTCTATGACATTTTGAGCTCACAGAATTGTTATAGATTCAAATTCAGGACTTGTACTTAGGTCTTTTGCAACAAAAGTGCAGTGCTTTACCAGTTGAGGTCAGAGGTGGGTAGAAACAAGCTACATTTACTCCATTACATTTACTTGAGTAACTTTCTGGAAAAATTTTTACTTTTAGAGTAGGTTTAAAAGTGGGTACTTTTTACTCTCACTCAAGTAAATTTCTAGTTACATTACTGGGTTTCATTTTAGTTAATGTGTAATTTATTGAGAGATTATTAATTGGGACTATTACGACAGCGGAAGTTCACACAGCTGTACGCGCTGTCACAGACTGTCACTCAAGCCGAGTTCATCACTGCTGCAGCATCAAGCTCTTCAAAGTGAAACACTTTCTTCGCTACGCACAGTGAAACAATTATAGTTTCGTCATGCAATGCCTTCATTTAACACCAAGACAAGCGGTTATTTCAAGATTAAAATCTCAGCTTCAACTTAAGGCAGCACATCGAGGCAATTGTGGCTCTATTTCTGACACAGGTTTTTCTGTGTATTGTGATGGTAATTTTCAGTGTGCTTCTGTAACTGGGCTCTTATGACATCAGTTTTTAAGTGTAAATGTTTAAATCAGTGCAGAAATATATCAATGTCCCGAATGTCATGAGCAGTATATACTCATTTACTGGAAACTGTCACAGCTACTTCGGGCTGATTAACTGTATAAATCCATGTAAACATCCAAGTTAAGTGTAAATGCATGTAAACATCCAAGTTAAGTGTAAATGCCTTTTGCTCTGCCGTTCTCGTGATTGACAAATGGAGAGCGAACAGACATTATTTCTGCACGTGTAATTCGAGGGGCGTGGGGCGTGTGCTTGAGAGATGTGCAGGCGCAAGGCGATCGTATGGCGAAGAGAGTTGCTGTGTCCAAAATAGTTTTGTCGGAGCTGGGGCTGTTGCAGAAACAACGTCACCTATGAACTTTTAAAGTACTTGGGCCTTTCTTGTTATTCTTATTAAATAATATATTAATACAATAAATCTTCATTCTGTTTGTCAATTTTAATATATATGTTAACATAAAGAGTAAACACATTTTATCATTGTACATTATTGAATTTATTTGTTATACTTCAGTATCTTTAAAGTATACTGAAGTATAACAAATAGTACAAGATGGGTAGCATTTCTGGGCACATAGCGCCCTCATCCAACCATAAACAGCACCAAAGTTATAATAAACTACATGTTATAACCGACTATATCCACCGAATGATCATCCACCGAATGATCATTTACACTGTGTGCTGTCTCCTAAGTTAAAATAATATCACCTCATTGAATTATTTAGTAAAAAACGAATTCTTCAGCTTACATCAAAAAATTCTGTATGAAAATAAAGAGTACTTTTTAAAATATATCTGTATGTTTTGTCTCACTATATTGTATTATGTTATTTTATTTAAGTAATGATGTGTCAAAAAGTAATTTAATACATTCAGCATGAAACAAAATATTGCAGGAGTGAAGTAAGCAGTAAACTCCCAGCTCAGATGTCTTCCCCGCAGTGGATAATGGACAATTCACTGCCACAAATTTGAGTGCATTGTGAGTAAGAATGAGTGAACAAAAGTTGTGAACGAGTTGCTCACTCAGAATTCAGAAACTCCTACAAAATGGCAGACACCCGAAATTGTGCACAATAAAGTGGATAGGGGACGGTTTCAGACACAGCAAGTGTTCCACGACTGGGGTTGGTGTCCTATGCAGGCTGTGTACTCTGCATTTAGAAAGCGGCGGTACTGCTGTACAGAACTAGTGATCTAAATGCTTAATATCTAAACTACAGTGAAATAAGAATCCATGCAGGACTTTAAAAGCTATGAAATAGTGAAAGTAGGGATTAATCTTGCTTTGGTTTATATTTCAGCATTATATATAATGTTCTTGTGGGACATTTTCATGTTTTCACTGTAATAATTATTAGAAGTGTTTCCAAACCTTTCTTATTGACAAATTCATCCAGATCAGACAAGAGCCTTTAAAGCGATGAAAATGAAAATTCTCACATCATTTATTTACCCTCATGCCATCACAGATGTGTATGACTTTCTTTCATCTGCTGAACACAAATTAAGTTATGATAATATAGTTAGTATAGTTATACAGTATATTGTTCAAGAGAGTATCTTGACTGCTATTTAACTGCTCAAAAGGATGAGTATAGTAGCTCGGGAATCTACAGTTTCAAAGTAGCATCGCCAAAACTGCTTTGCAATGGCTACGAATGGTAATGTATTTGCCTATGGCTTCGTTAATGCCACCTTTATCAATAAACCTAGTTTCAACTAGTGTTAACCTAGTTTAAAAACATCGTGGTTGGAAGATGGGTGGAGGAAGCTTAAATGACACATGACAAAATGACACTCTCGATTAAATAACTGTGTCCTCATTTTAAACCACTGTTTTCATTTGCCCATTATTTCACATTATTTGTATGTTTCCTATAGCAACATGTTGTGCTTGAATAGTGACATTGTCAGTATAGTCAGTATGTTTGAATATCCTTGAATGTCCAAAGCCTGTTAACACTGTGACCATTATTTGTCCTGATCAATTATTACATAAAGAGTGACCTTTATATTTCTAAAATGCACTTCAAAATATGTATTATATGTTTAATATTTTATTGTATTTATTGATTCATGCATGTTAGAAGTCCATTTATGTTATCTGTCACTGCTGTTACTTGAGACATCAGACAAGCTAGACATTTGCCCAATTTTCTTTATTTTATTATCCAATTTATTATGTTACCTTTATCAAAATAATAAATAAGTAGTTAAGAGCAGAAAAGGGGAGTAGGGTGTTATTGTATTGCGGTTAAAGTTCACATTGTCATGTCTGATTCACTAGATTATTGAAGTAAAATATGATGTCATAGACACTTGGTAGGTGGTAAAATCTGCCGCAGACTTGTTTGTGTCTTGTGAGTTGCTTTTAGCAAAGGTTTTAAAACAGGAAGTGAACGTCCGTGCTGAAGTTAAGGCGATGATTTTTAAGGCTTACAAAACACTTCTAAAATGGACTTTCTCCTGAATCAGCGAAGAAGCAGCTGATCTTGATGCAGTTCTACCACAATGCCTGCACTTAACCTAGTTGTAAAATGCAATGATATGTAGAACAATATTACTTATCTACTCAACTACTCAACTATTTATCATCTATGTGTAATGACTGTTGACTAACAGCTAACAACAGCTTTAAAAAAAGTATTGTGAGCTTATGCACATATAGCCTACTTGGGTAGCTTTTTATGTAGACATTTTGATACAGAATTGTATTGTGAATTTGTGGTGCTTTAATGGATTTTTTTAACTGTACCTCCTACATGAAAACACGGATATGCTACTTTTTAGTTAGTTAATGATAATCTCTCTCTCTCTTTCTTTCTCTCTCTCTCTCTCTCTCTCTCTCTCTCTCTCTCTCTCTCTCTCTCTCTCTCTTTTTTCTTTTACTATATCACAAACTCATATGACATATTGCTCATTTTTTTGAGGGCATGTATTTAAAAAGTCTAATCTAAAACTGGCATATCATTCATCAAGATTAGTCAAATAGGTCACGGATCACATATGTACTATACAGAAATAAGTGAAGTCATCTGTATTTGTATAGCGCTTTCACAACACATCCTTTCAAAGGCAGCTTTACGGAAAATCACACATTAACAGAAAATTAAGCTGTAATATCTGCAAAGTCTTAGCTTCATCAATGTGCAGTTTGAAAAAAATGTGATTGAAACTTTGTCTTAAAATAACAAATTAAATAAATAATTGAATAATAATTGTATTTAGACCCCCAGTGAGCAAGCTACATTTGACTGTGGCAAGGAACACAAAACAAAGATGTTGGTTATTGGAGAAAAATAACTTTGGGGGAAACCAGGGTCACTGTTTAGCCCTCTGGCTAAACAGCATGAATGAAATAAAAATGTTTTTACATTGTGTTCTTTTCTTAAAATAGCTCTATAAAAACAGGAAATGTATTTGCGTAGGGCTTGTTAATTTATAGAAAAAAAACTGCCCATCAACGCAAGACTAATGTTATGATGGTACTCAGAATAAAATGTAGAATGTAGGAAGGAAAGACGCTGTCAAAGATCAATCTGTATGATCATCGTAACACACAAATTACTTTATTCTAGGCCACAAAGTTGACTCACCATTTCATATCAGGGTATCATATCTGTTTGCACATTAAAAATGAAGTGTATAGATTATTTTAGTAGTGTGACGAGGAGGACTACGCACGTCCGGCTCCCAATTGGGGTAATTAGCCGAGGAGAGGGATAAGTGCAGCGGGATGCGGCAGTTCGAGAGAAAGAGGCTGTCGTGTGTGTGTTCATGTTTTGAGCCTTTTTTGTTTAAGTTTATTACTTTTATTACTTTTATCACAGTTATTACTTTGACTGTTCAGCCTGTCCCCACCTCCTTTTCAGCTGATTATCCCAGCCCATTAATTTAATATGTGGGGTAAAATTCGACCCTGGATATAATGAGCATGAGAATTATTATTATTTTCTTTTTTTTGTCTCATGCCACCGAGAAGACTGACATTTTTTATAAAGAAGCAAAGTTCAAAAGGGGTCATTTTTTACCCCAAAGCTACATAAGTGTTAACACTTCAAATCTTTAGTCTATGCATTTTTAAGAAAGTAAAGTTAAGAGTTATAAGCCCAATACTTGACATTTCAAATATTGTTTATTTTAGACAACTTGATTTTTCCAGTAATGACATCATCAGGGTTTACATTGTACTTGACGGTTGACTTATAAAACATTCAGATCCGCACTGTACATAGGTTTATGACTTCCTGATTGAAAGTTTCTTTAATCTCTATTAAATCTAAATAACTATGCCCAGCACCGATCATGCCAGACAAGGAAGTCCGTATCTTTGAAATCAATAATTTAAATGTTCCTCTGTACATCGGTCCATCATTCAACATTTGTTCCTATTTTGACCTTAAAATGGAATGTCAGATTTTCTCTGGAAATAACTATATTATTGGAAAAAACGAATTGACTTTGACAGGAACTGTTGTGACAGCTTCTTTTTTTATTGTCCAGAGTACCTATGCCAGAGACAGAGATTTTGTTCTGTCATGTACTGCTAAAGGCAGTTTAAAGACCCTATAATATCAAGACTGGAGTTTCAGGGCCATGTCTTTTAGGTTTGACTCATCTTGCACTACTCAGATTTAGTCCAATCAAATGTTCTCTAGAATGAGAATGTTCTTTCTCTGAAACAACCAACTAGCAAATAGCAAATCATGTTGCATGACTTTGACATAACTACACTATTTAAAAAAAAATCAGAAAAAAGCCCTGTGGTATGTGCCGTCCAAACATGCTGATTCAACAGGAAATACATCAACACAGGGAAAGGGATTTCATGGGGGTTTTAAAGTGCCCATTTAAAGCCTATTGGCAAGTCCATTTTACTGACAAAAGATAGCAGCATTTAATTTGACCCAGCAGAGCAGTTGGAAATTCAGTGTAAGGACAATGATTTGAAGGAGAAGAGACCATAATACTTTTATAGCTCAGATTTTATGTGCTGTAATGGGCCTATTTCTTTTCATTGCTTTTCCACTTTTTAGCTGGTCAGGCTGAACACCCACTTGGCCACTATCTTAAACCAGCAAAGACCAGATAGCAACATAGGCTGGTTTAAGTGGTGTTTTTGGTCATGCATTTAGAATCTGCCTGTGAATTAAACATTGCTGAAAATTAAACACATAATAAAAACATTTTGACAATCTTAACATGGCTTGTCACAGCATTTCCTCTTGTGGAAAGCATTGTTTATTTCATAGCTGTGCTATGCTGTTATCTTGACCCACCCACATCATGGTCTCTCCACTCACAGTGGTGTGAAGATCACGCCACACACAAAGCGCTGACCACAGCATCCTGCGCCCATTGTGTATACTGGCTGCAGACTGAGTTGTGCAGAGGAGGCATTGCAGCGTCTCAAAGATCTGAAAATAACTCTCAGTGGGTGCACTGGTTTTCCTTTGTCCAAATGTTCTGATGACCTTTCAGATTACATACTTCTTAAAGGTTTATGTTGCAAATGCTGACCTTAATGGTGACGTGCAATTTCTGTGCCACTAGCAGCACCTAATGGAATTAAAAAACAGTACTTGTTTCCAAACAAATTGAAGTTCAGAGACCATAAGTTACTATTATTACTATTTCTCATACTTGGAGTTAGGGATTTAAACAAACCCCAATCTTAAATATTAACCTTGCATTTACAAGAATTTTGCTGTGGACCTAATTCATTCCCCAGATTGTGTGGTTTGTTGAAGAGCGGTGTGCTTTTACTTTTCTAAATGATCAGATTTTGTCTGGTAGACCATAAAACGGATGAAAAAATCCCTTACACTTACATTAAAGGGACACAAACAATATCTAGGGGTTAGAATATAATGGAGACTTGGGCAAATGAACAACCACCTAGCAAGCAATCACTCAGAACAACCTAGCAACCACCGAGAACACGTTAGCAACTTTGTGGAGGTGTTGGCTTTTGAATTGGCAAACATTTTTGCTATTCAATTGCAAAAACTTTGGCGGAGAAATTACGCACTTTACCTTTACTGTATTAAAAAGATGTATGTTCTTTCCAATGCTGGGTTCATAACTGTAAGGTTAAATGATTGTATATAAATGGAAAATGCTCTCTGGCTCTTTGTGTCAGGATTTTGACTCAATGGAATGTTTTAACAACTTTAATTTTGATTGACTTGCATGGTGAAACTGATGGGTCCTTTTACATGTAATTTGTTAACCAATCAACTAGAATACTCCTTTGTCTAGCATTTCAATTGCCGCAGTTGTTGTGAGTTTCTCAAACAACCCATGTGAATATTTCATGATCAAACAGATCCATACAGAAACAAATCCCTGGCAGCCCTCTGTTAAAAACAGAAATAGAGGGCATGCTACACTGAAAACCCTAAAAGTTGACTCAACTCAACTGACACAGTGAAGTTGAACTGAGTAATGGCATCTACAAAACTTGTTTAAAGTTCACTTAACTTGGTGTTCATGTAAATTTGCTATTTATATGTTTTTTTTTGTTTCAACTGAATCATTTTCATTGAATGGACTCAAATTTATGTCATACAATAACACCACTTAAATAATGTAGCTTATAACTGATTCTAGGTCAGTCATTTAATAAACAAATTCGCCTCAGAAACGCATATATGCCTGTACTTTGGATGCACTTGCACAAGGACCACTAAACTAACGATAGCAGGGTTCAACGTGACCAAAAGGGACACTGATCACACTAATGGTGACATCACGAACAACTATTTGCAAAAAACAACAAATAATACAACAAAAGAGCTAAAACCTCTATGGATTTTCAATAACAACTGTTTAAATCCCCCATATTTTCACTTTGTCCAAGGAAACATAAACAAATCGTTCAAATGCAAGGCATTGTGGGTATTCCCTATCACCTCAATATTGCACTCAACAGAGTTATTAACACTTAAAATCTTTAGTCTATGCATTTTTAAGAAGAAAAATAAAAACATTGTTAGGAGTAAGGAACTTGGATATTTGAGATATAAGCCCAAAATGTGACATTTGAAATATTCTTTAATTAAGACAACTTGATTTTTCCAGTAATGACATACAGTGTACCTTATGGTTGACCTAGTAAAACATTCAGATCTGCACTGTACATAGGTTTATGACTTCCTGCTTGAATTTTTTTTCTATTAAATCTAAATAACTATGCCCAGCACCGATCATGCCAGACAACATAAGGAAGTCAGTATCTTTGAAATCAATAACTTCAGTTTTCCTCTGTTCATCGGTCCATCAGAGCCCATTCAATATATGTTCCTATTTTGAACTTAAAATGGAATGTGAGACTTTCTCTGGAAAGAACTATATTAATGGAAAAATCCCATTGACTGTGACAGGAACTGTTGTGACAACTTCCTATTTTCAGTGATTTTGTTCAGATTTTTACTGTTAAAAACAAGCTTAAAGAACCTATGAAATCAAGAGTGGCATTTTAGGAATTTCAGTCCATGTCTGTTAGGTTTGAATATATCAAAATATTGATGACTCATCTTGCACTACTCAGATTTAGTCCAATCAAATGTTCTCTAGAATGAGAATGTTCTTTCTCTAATACAACCAACTAGCAAATAGCAAATCAAGTTGCATGACTTTGATGTAACTACACTATTTTAGAAAACTATTTCAGAAAAAATGGCCCTTGATGTGTACCATCCAAACGTATATCAAAATACTTCAACACAGGGAAAGGAATTTCATGAGGTCTTTAAAGTGCCCATTTAAAGCCTATTGGCAATACAGATCTTAAAATGTCCATTCTACTGGACTAAATATAGCAGCATTTCATTTTACCTAGTAGAGCTGGTGGAAATTCAGTGTAATTCAGTAAATCGAAACAGAGAACAATGAAGGAGACATAATTCTTTTATAGCTCAGTTATTTTGTGCCCATTTCTTTTCCTGCCCCATGTTTGGTGCGAGTGGCTTTACCTCAGACCTCAGCAATGTCTCTCTACTATTGGTTTGTTTGAACAAGAAAATTCATAAGCCTGCCAGCTCAAGAAACACATTTTTAAACAAATCAGTCAATGACACCGGAATGTTGATATTTGAACTGCTGTTTTATTTGATGTCTTCCAAACCAATGGCCTTCTTTTCAATGCCATCATCAGTTTACAGATATATTGACAGTTACACTGAGATTAGACCTTGAAGTGCCTTTTTAAAAACATTCATGAATAGGTTATTAAGAATATTGGAAGAACATTATAAACAAGGCCAAACTGAGAAGTTAATTCATCGTTGAGACTTTCACTTGGCTTGAATATTGGACTGCACAATATGAATTAGAGTGTATTCACATGAGTGGGAGTTTTATTTGTTTAATATAAAGCTTTCATTTACAGGAAATATCATCTGTGCCAGTTTTCCTTGTGTTCCTTCTCTGGAGGGGGATTGTGTGGTTGAAAAGTGCGGCTTTGGTCTACGGCCCACATTCCCACATGAGCACGGATCCCACTATTCCGCCAGCCATGTAAAAATTAGACTTGCCATAAGAATAATGGGGTGGGATATTCAGTGGCATAACTTGGGTCCACCTTGATTGTTTTCGCCGTTCTGGGACATGCGTGGAAAGTGGATGATGACAATGCCTTTCAAACAAAATTTTCTGTGAAAAACAAATACAATTTTAGTCTGCTCCTCACACAAAGCTATTGATGTCTTCAGAAGACTTGGAATATAGAACACAATTTGAATATTATGGTGCATTAACAGCAATTTTTGTCCATTTTAGAGCTTGACAGCCCCTGATCTAGATCCACTTTAATTTGGAAACCAACATCTTGGAAATTTGGCTAATTTTCTCCTTTTGTGTTCCATGCAAGAAAGAAAATCAAATAGGTTTAGAACAACATGGGGATAAACAAAACAGAATTTTCCTTTCCGAGTGAACATTCCCGTTAAAATACATAAACTATTGGAATTTGAGGCCTTAATGCATTGTATAAAAGAGGAAACATTTCCAAATTATTTTATATTTTATAATTTTTCCAGACTTTCTCCTGAAATTCACTGTTGATGTCACTCTCAAGATCTTTGAACATATGGCTTAGACACATTCCCATTCAGTGTATTTGATACAATGTTACCACAACTCGGCTTGTATGCAATGTTAAGAGGCAAAAAGACCTTAAATGTCAAGAGAGTTGTTAAACAGCATGGTTGAGTCATTTCAGTATTCACATTAGCACAGACAGATAGAGAGGGGCATTGTTCATCTGCCACCATGGAAGGGACTTTGCTCAGCGGATGTCGGCAACATATCTGAATCACACTGTCCCCCATTCCACTGAACCCAATTTCCTAAAAAGTGGGTTAAAACACATTTAGAACAGTACACAGCGTAGGCCAATTTGAATTTACTGTAAACCAATGAAAGTTTCCCAAACCACTGTCTTGCTGCCATAAAGGAGCATGCCGTTTTCAGTTTCATATGGTCAAGTTACATAACAGCAAAAATATACTGTTGGAAATCAATTAGTAAATGTGAAATTTAAATCTGTTAATGTCTAATTGTCCAAAAGCTCATAAGCATGCATTCAATACTGTTAAATTACAGTCAACAAGTAGCTGATAAGTTCTGAGGAATTTTGTTTAATTGAATCATGTTGATCTCTTTCGATGTTTGCTTTTACAAAATCAAGAGGTTCCTTATTTATGATAAAATTGCCTTTAAATATGTCCTTTATGTTTTACATTTTTTTTAAGTTATACTTTAAAGTTACAGGCTACAGTTCCATTTCAAGAACAATTTGTATTCTGCACAGTCTGTTTACCTTAATGTAATGTACAGTATGGATTAACTTACATGTGACTTAGATCATATCTTCCAGTGGCTGTTAAGTAGGGGTTCTTTATTCCATCTGGGGGCTTGTTTTGGAATCTAAAAATAACCAAAAGTGTGAGTGGTTTCCATCCCCGTCTGGCTGTGCCATCTAAGCTAAAGTGTTAATGGAAAATGTTAAGATTAAAGAATATGAAAAATACCAAAACATTTTGCAGGTACGTCAGATATGACATCATTGAATAAAAAACAAGATGCTTCTCATATCAAGCTTCTGAACAATTGTATTAAATAATTACTCAGAAAACGTAGCAATATTGCAATGTTTTCAGTATTACTCAAAGGCAATGTTTTTAGACAGTCTGAATCATCGCCTGTGTGTAAGTATATTTCTCATTCTGAGATATGTCAGAGTGAAAGTACAGTCAAATTATCACCAGCTCTCAATTTCAACTGCCACTTTGAAGCAGTTCTTTTATCAGCACGTTCTTGACGACTGTTAATAATGAGTGAATTAATGCAATTAAGATTCTTATTTCTCAATTTTTAAAGTAAAAAAAATCCATTAGGAACATTTGGCCTTTTGACTAGACATGTACACATTAGTGTGGTTTTACTACATGATGCTCAATTCTTCAGCTGTTTGAAGCCTAATCCTCAGGTTTAGGCATGCATTTTTGCCTGAGGTTAATTTAGAATTGTCAAACATGCTAAGACGCATGAGCTGTTTGCTTTTACATATTCACAGCAAAAGAACTGACTACAAACATTCTTGATAAATGAGCAAATTTAATTATACCTATTAACAGTGCCAAGAAATCTTAGTTAACCATATGTCAGTATTACTTTGTGATAGTTTAACAAATTTAGTGCTAGGGCCAAAGTGCTTTTAAGCAAGACTAAACAGTCAATATATTGTGTAGAGCTTTAAAACCACTTGCCCAGCTGAAGACTAATGGTACATTCCAGTGTACCAAATAGTCAAACCAGAAGCAGCCTGCTGTTTTGATATTTAATTTAAGGCTGGGAATTTTGCTAGGAAGCAAGCTGTAAAATCTATCTCTAGCTGTATTGTTCAAACTCAAACATATTTTTAATTCCCTAAAGTGGATGAGTCTCAGAAACCAAAATAAATCAGTAAAACGAAAGAGTGAGCTCTTTATTTTTGCGCTCTTTTAACTTCACTATTTCCCTCTTTATTGAGGTGTGTTGTGTTGACATTGGATCAGGTTTAGTATTACAGATGCTATAGGTTGTGCATTGTATCTGTCCATGGCTGATTTTCGTGTGGTAAAATCCTGATGTTTTTCACCCCCAAGGTTTCTGGAGCGGCACAGAGTGTTGTTCCGGAAGACTTCCTTAGCTTGCAAATTCCAGACTGCAACCCTCATCTCCTTTTACAACCATATCACATTTTTTCTTAAAAATATTCAAACTGCCTGTTGGTGCTTCTGATCAGATTTAAGAAAAGAGTGAAAACGTCTCGGGTTACTTAACTGTGAGCTTCCCTGATAAAAGCGGAAAAATAACGACCCCTCACCCAATGCGACATTGACTGCTTGATGGCAGCCACCCCTTGTTTCGGCCCTCATAGCAAATGGATAGTTGCCCTGACTTAAGCCACTGGCTAGTGCGGTGGACATAAGTCTGAAGGGCACGGACTGGATGCGGTCTGTGAAGACTTTTCTACTTCGGCGTTGTAAACTGCGAGGAGTAGAAGGCTTCGAGAGTGACCGGATGTACGGTCGAGAAGGAACCTTAGGCAGGTAGTCAGGATGATGGTGCAATATTGCTGAGCCAGTACCCAGTCTCTACGAGGGGGAGCACGACTCGCCACGCTTTGTTTTGTTCTGGGTGGCCGACTGCCCCTCCCCCTGAGTGCGGCGAGGAAGGAATTGCCCGAAGGCTTCCTCGTGACTTTTTGCCTTGAAGAGAAAGCCTCTTCGTCGACCGTGGTGCCCGCACTCAGGTCCTTCAACAGATCAGCCTAGTACGCCTGTAACACTGCCATAGTGTGCAGGGCAGCACCAGCCTGACCTGCTGCCTGATAAGCCTTCCCCATAAGCGTGGAGGTGGTCCTGCCCAGCTTTGTGGGGAGAGTGGGTCTCTTTAGCGATGATGCCGAGCCAGGCAAGAGATAACCCGCAAGTGTCTCTTCTACTGGCGGCATCACTGAATACCCCCGAGCCTCAGGCTTATGAGAACGATCATCTGGTTCTGGGGAGTGAGCGAGTGATAGGGACGGACCCGTCTCTCGCTCCTCAGCTAGATCTATGCGAGAGTCCCACGATGAAAGAGTGGCGCTGACTCTTGGAAGTAAGCGAGACAAGTGTGATGCATTTTGACTGTAAACAGATCGCAGTGCTCGCACCTGCCCCGCCCCAATGCAAGAGCAGCATGCTCTAGAGTGTAAACATGGGAACACACACCGCTTGCTTTGTTTATCAGTCATTCTTTTTCTTTTCTTTTTTTTTAAAGAAAAGAGAAAGGTTTCTGCACACTGCCTAACAATTCTAACTCCTAACAGAGGAAAATAGAAAGTTCTGACAGTCAAGAAGCACAACACACAGAATGATCTGAAGACAAAAGATCTGACGATGCACCTTTGACACATCTATTTATAGCCCTGCTACAGGTGCATCCAATTGATGTCACCAACAGAGTCAATTAAATTCTAGTCAATTTCATTGACGTGTTGCACACATATTCACAACTGGTCACAACAAAAACTGTTCCCAAAGCGCTAAATCAGCGTAGCATCAAAGTGTAGCTTTTTGACAGGGAACACAATGTTTGGAGACTTTTGATGGTACAGCAAGGTATGCTGGCTGAAAAACATTATTTCAAAGCAGAGTTGTATGGAAATATGACTGCAGTTGCCATATAATTGAAGTTGACTAACAGAAAGTGGAAAGATTCACAGACATGTGTACAGAGGCGTAAAAACCGTTACAGGAAGTTAAAAATGTTGCTTCAAATCATCAAAGAGCACCTTTCAAAGGAAAAACAAATGTCAAACATGTATTTGACGGCTGTTTGCGTTTACATATCCATAGCGAAAAAACTGACATTTGCATACATTTATTATGGCTAATGAAATGTTATTAAACCATATATCAGTATTTCTTTGTGAATGAGTAACAGTTGTTGTTAACTCTTCTCCTTCTCTCTGCCATTTCACATTGTTTTCTCACAAAATATTCTGTCTATGACTTATGGTAAAAACTTAAGAGGGTCTATATTCTGATATAGGCACTGTAGACCAGAGGTTTTCAAACCAGTAAATAAAAAAATAACATATCAAATTAGACATTATTATTGTTTTAATTGTAGGAAATCACAAGATTAATCTTGATTATTTTACTCAAATGAGAAAATCAAATAAGAAATCAAAACAAATGTGCATATATAGTTTTGTTAAATCTGAATGCAATTGAAAATGTTCCTGTACATCTAATAGTATAGTTGATAAAAACCATCCATGTCCAACTTGAAACCATGTAAATACACACACACACACACACACACACACACACACACACACACACACACACACACACACACACACACACACACACACACACACACACACATATGTATATATTCATAATTTAATTCAAAAAGTGGAACTTTCATATATTCTAGATTCATTACACATAAAGTGAAATACTTAAAAAAAAAATGTTATTGTAATCTTGATGATTACGTCTTACAGCTCATGGAAATCAAAAATCAAGTATCTCAAAATGTTTTAATAAATCATTTATAATACATACAAATATCGACCTTCTGAAAAGTATGTTAATTTATGCACTCAATACTTGGTCTGGGCTCCTTTTGCACAAATTATTGCTTTAATGCGGCGTGCCATGGAGACAATCTGCCTGTGGGACTGCTGAGGTGTTATGGAAGCCCAGGTTGCTCTGATAGCGGCCTTCAGCTCATCTGGTTTGTTGGGTCTAGTGTCTCTCATTTTCCTCTTGACAATACACCATAGACTCTCTATGGGGTTCAGGTCAGGCGAGTTGGCTTGCCAATCAAGCACAGTAATACCATGGTCAGCAAACCAGTTACTAGTAGTTTTGGCACTGTGGGAGGTGCCAAGTCCTGCTGGAAAAGGAAATCATGCTTCCATCTGCTGACAAGCTTTATGGAGATGCTTAAGTGCTCTAAAATCTCCTGATAGATGGCTGCATTGACTCTCAACTTGAGAAAACACAGTGGACCAACACCAACAGATGACATGACACCCCAAATCATCACTGACTGTGGAAACTTCACACTGGACTTCAAGCAACTTGGATTCCGTGCCTCTCCACTCTTCCTCCAGTCTCTGGGACCTTGATTTCCAAATGAAAGGCAAAATTTACCTTCATCTGACAAGGACTTAGGACTACTGAGCAACAACTATTTGCAGTAATTTGTGCAAAAGGAGCCCCAACCAAGTATTGAGTGCATACGTTAACATATTTTTCAGAAGGACGACATTTTCCAACTTTTCCACGATATTCAATTTATTTTACATGTACCTGTATAAGCACATTATTTAATTTTCAAACACCATGGTGTCTTTATAATATCAGGCTTACTATTTTTCCAATGCATTATAAATGGGGTTTATACATTAAAGTAAGTAGCTAATTTCATATCTTATGGGGGTCCATCACAAGGGGATCATCATATTTGGGGGTCCTTGGCATCACAAATGTGGAAAACCCTTGAAATAAACAGTACATCTGCACTTAATCAAGGTATGCTGTATGACAAACATTACTCTAAAACAAAGATTGATTTCAGTTGTATTTAAGATATCATATTAATTTAAGTTCATTAAAGACAGAATACCTTTTAAAAGCATTCACATTTTCCTCAGTTGTATCAGTGTTTTGTTTTCAAAAATTGTGCAGTAATTTACTCAGTTGCGTTTACTGAAGAGGAGTTTTCTTTGCTGAATGCCTCATAGCGAAATGTAAATTTTTAGTGTGTAGATGACAGAAAAAAACCCTCACAGTCAACCAAGCACACACACAACGGTCTCCATTCACAGGTGTGTGGATTGTGTTGTGGAGGAAACAGACCTACCACAAACTTAGGTATGCAGACACAGAAGATTCACATTACTACTGAATAAATCTATGGTAAATTCTAGTGCTGTGGCAAGAGTTGATTCAAATGTATATTTTAAAGAGTAAAGACAACATTTTCAAAAGCCTCAATATTTTTATGAAAGTTTTTTTGACTGTAGAACTAATAAAATACAGCCAAGCAACAAATGTAGCACGCCATCAACATTTGGCACATTTTGCGGTTATATGTCACCTAAAGTCAGTAGCGGTTCTAGCTTGTTTGGGGCCCTGGGCAAAACCCGCTTCAACACGCCCCCCAAGTTGTTGACTTCGGGGGTGGAGGGTGGGGGGGTTGTGTGGTGGTGATTCTAAATGAGAACACCCCCAAAGTTGTTGACCATGGGGGGTACTACCACCATCTCATGGGCCCATGACGCCCATGCCTAAATGTGCCACTGCATCGAGTGCTGTTTTTGCTCAACAGAAGTCAAGAAGTTGAGCATACAGTATTTGAAGGAAATTAGTCAATTAACTTTTTTGTGAGTTCAGTTAAAGGGGTCTCACATATACTAAGATTTAAATGTTTAATTACATATTGGAGAGATTCATCATTTTTTTAACTTTTACTTGCATTCAAACATTTTTGTTAATGATTCTTTGAATCTCACCCTCTAAATTATGTGAAAAAAATAATTATTATTGCTTGTGTTACACAAAGTACTTTGAAAATAACCAAATGTGAGTTTATGCACTATGCAGTTCAATTAATATAGCACTTTTCACAATAAATTCTGTTCAACAGCAACTTTACAAAGAATAGTGCTTTATACATCACCCACTGAGCAAGTAAAAGGTACCACTGTGGCAAGAAAAATCTCCCTAAGTCCACAGTCCTGTGATATAACAACATACAGTAGGCTATAGCTTCCAGTACTGTATTACAGTAAGGAACGAGGAAAAAACAAAACAAAACAAACAGGTGAAAGCTATGCATGTACATTTTTGAACTTTGATCCCCAGTTTCTGGGTCTGTCACACATCAAACCATTATGATATACGATCCTATTTTCAACCACAGATGTAGGGAATATCTACATATTCACACGCCGTGAGTCATACAGGCAGCATTTAACTCTTTGAGCACTTCCTGGCAGTTGGACTGGGGGTAAGCCCGGTTACTAACAGAGAATGAATCAGAAAAAAAAGGTCACATAGGAGGATGTTTTCATAAAGCTGACCTGATAAATGCATAGACTGTCTTTTTCTCACCTTAAAGAGAACAGTGAAGTGTGCATTTTGGTAAGATGGGTGTCCACTTCCCTATTTGTGATTGTGAATGTGAAGGAAGGTTGATCTATAGTTTGTACAGAGATGATTACAGTAATTTGATTATCGTGATGCACAGATGATAAATTTGCATTCATGGTTTCATAAAGGCTGTCTTACTGGCCACCTCAGGAGAACATGTAGGAAATGGAACTGCAGTTAGAGGGCCATCTAGAGGTGAATGTATATTATTGAATCACAGTTAATGATTCTCATAATTCTTGTGGCAATCTCTAGGGCTCTCTAAATTGTATTATCTTATCATGTATACTTTTGATATTTTAGCATTTATTTTACAACTTTTTTCGACATTGTGGAAAATACTAAACAGTGCACTTCGAAAAAAAAAATAGCAAAAACAAAACAACACTCTCAGCTGTGACCCTATTGAATTCAATCCTGTAGGAAAGTCCTACACAGTGCACTACAATTCAATGCAAAGGCCAAAAACAAAGCAACAAACAAGCAAACAAAACCAAAGCAAACAAAAACAAAACTATGACGCCATTTAATGTATTACATGTTGTAAGAAAATACTACATATTGCACTAACACTGGAGCAAATGATACAACAATAACAAACAAATAAATAAATAAATAAACACATGAATTAATTACTTAATTAATTAACTAATTATGTACCATTATGTATACTTTTTGATTTGATTATAAAATAAATAAATTAATATTTCAGAGCAATAATACTCAATATGGTTACAGCTAAACATAAATCCCTGTGACGAAGAGAGTATCTGTGGCTCACTCTTAGTAAAATGCTGGGAAACTCATTTTACTAGTGACCAGATATGTCTGTTACTCAACGCAATTAGATATACCCGTAAAAGACTCTGGGTTTCTTAGCAACCTGTATATTTCACATTTCCCACCACAACAGGGAAATTTGTGAGAAAGAGGCAATATGGCATGGCCAGACTTCCCCATCGAGCTTTACCATCTCAGCATTACCACAAATGTCTATCATCATCACATTCCCAGACTGTTTATCATGTCGGATGAAAAAAAGGGAGATGTATTGGAGTATATTCACAGAAAAATAGTTTGTAATCATTAACTAGGTGTGCTAGAAAATTGAACACACACACACACACACACACACACACACACACACACACACACACACACACACACACACTTTGGTCTACCTATCATTATGAGGACTTTCCATAGACATAATGATTTTTGTACTGTTCAAACTATAGATTTTATCCTCTAACCCTCGCAAAAAACCTTTCTGCATTTTTACATTTTCAATAAAACAGTTTAATATGTTTTTAAAGCTATTTAAATTATGGGGACACTAGAAATGTCCTCATAAACCACATTTCTAGCATAATACCCTTGTAATTACCAGTTTGTAACCTAAAAAATAAATTGTCCTCTTAAACCACATAAACATGCCCACACACACACACACACACACACACGCTCATGCTATAATACTCTTTTGACCTAAAAGTATACATTAGAATAAAAACCATGAAGATCACTTTTTCTCAAAACATAAACCATGGCAATTCAAGTGCTTTTTCTGTTTTTTCCATCCGGCTGCACAGAGTGCAAGTGATTTTCTGTCTTCTCATAACTTCTGCTAACTCAGTCTGTGACATCATCAGTGACAAACTATTGCAGCAGTAGTTAAGATGTCATTTGTGAACATTTGGGAATTTCAGCGCACCAAATTAGTCTGTATGTGTCGCAGGAATCTGCAAAACCGCTGCACACTGTCATTTACCATACATTTGTGCCCACATTTACCAAAGGTTCATGCCCACAAAGTTTTCTGAGGACCCAAGCAAGAGCTCTGTGTTTAGCTATCTTTCAATGACTCTCCATAACTCCAAAGCAGTTAAAGCATATACAGTACGTTTATTTATATAGCATCTTTTAAAGTGCTTTACAGAAGAAATGTGTTCTTAAATCTGCACATACATACATACATACATGCATACATGCATATGGTGGGAGGTAAAAATAATACATTTCGAAATGTAGAAAAAACATTTGATGTGTAGAGTGTTCTTATGTTAAGTGTGGGAATTAGTGACTCATACTTGAATTCTTGCTCAAAGCCTTAAGGGTAGTACGTCAAACCTTAAGTCACTTCTGATGAATGCTTCCAATGTATATACATCAACAGCACTATTGAAAAAATGTCAACTGACCAATATGATTTGATGATAGTCTTCCATGCCTCTGTGACTTGTGGTTTTAATGTTATGAACCTGTGCTTGTGTATGTGTGTGTTTGAAATTGTGCAGAGGAGATCTTCCAGGAAGTTAGAGCAGATACATCTTGTTTCACTGTGTGTCATCCGGTTTTCTGCATTCTGTTGAGACACCTTAAGAAATTCTAATTGTGTAATGCAGATTTTTCAAGATTGGCTTACTTTCAGTGCAAGTGACTGCAATCCTGTCCTAAATAGTCAGGGTCAGTAAAAATGTTTTATAAAGCAGTGGCCGGTAATGTCAGTAGGAACTGCAACAAGACATGGAGTGGTGGCGGCGTAGTGGGCTAAAGCACATAACTGGTAATCAGAAGGTTGCTGGTTCGATCCCCACAGCCACCACCATTGTGTCCTTGAGTAAGGCACTTAACTCCAGGTTGCTCCGGGGGGATTGTCCATGTAATAAGGGCACTGTAAGTCGCTTTGGATAAAAGCGTCTGCCAAATGCATAAATGTAAGACGAAATGTAAGTGCGATAGCGTGACCTTGCTTATGTAAGTGACAATAGTAATTCAAAGCAGACATATCAAATCTTTGCTGTTTGTCACAAATATGCAAAGAAAAACTTTATATACATTTTAAATAAAAAAATTATGCAAAACACAACTTCTTTTCTGGTGAGAAACATTCATGGCCTGTACATTTTCTCAGTTTTGGTAGGCGTGGAAAGAAGTTAATCATGCATGCTGTAAACAGTAATCAGATAAGAGGCCTCTGTGAGGCTCTTGTGAATTCATGACCTTTGCATTTTTGTGCTAGTATGCATGACAAGCTATTAATTGCACCTGCCAACAGCACCCTTAGTAAAATGTAGAGCCATTCAAGCTCTTTCAGACCATTCAACTCCTTACGTCCATGAGATTAAGTGAATAACACAGCTATATGGTCATTTATAAAATGGCTTCAATGCCAGAGAGTGGCTTTATTTGTTGCTGCATGGGCCTGAGTTTGCTGTCTGATGAGAGAATGACATATCACAGTGAAGCAGTAGAGGGCAGTAAAGCTCCTTCTTCTCAATCATAGGAAAACAAATCTTTGCCCCTTGGAAATTCCATTGCAGAAAGGCAAGGCAGGCGTAAGCTCCTACCTAATTATGGCTATTCTCAAAAACTCCTAATAGTTCTGTTTATTTTTCTGCTATAGTTCTGTTTGTACGTAAAGGAGAGCTAATGTTCCACGGGAAAGATAAACAATCAGCCACGAGTGAAACTAATGGCTTTTAAAATCTTATAGGCTCACAAGTTTTTTTGTTTTTACTCATTAGCTTAACTTTTTTGTTCCAGAAGTTTGGCCAGACTAAAAAAGCTCCCAAAATTTTGTTCAGTCTCTACGAAACGTCTTCGTACTTCACTGTATTTCAGATGTGGCTCCAAAACCATATGGGCACTTAAACCACATTTAAATGGTTATAAGTCATTGCCTTGTATAAAAAAATATCAGCAAGTGGAAATGAAATGCAAAACCTTTTCTCAGAAATACCTTCTCTAAACCACTTTGTACTATTTCTTTTAAACAACTGGTTCCATTGTCACTTATCGTAGGTGTATGAAAATTCCCCAACCAATCTAAAATGTATCGAAATGTTTTTGTCTTCGTCTTGAACAGCATATCAATTGTTTTACCATTTAAAACCCCAGAAAAATTGTTTTGTTAAATGTTGTGCTTGAAAAGTGCTTGCGCTAGCTTAATTCAAAATAAATGCCACATGGTTTGATTCAGTCATTTCTTAAGTGTGACTTCAGTATCCAAATCCTTGTTGAGGCCGATGTATATTGTCAGGAAGTATGATGCGTTTCTTCATTCCCAAATATTTGATTGTAAAAAGTCTTGTTCAAAGACCAAATTCCTCTATTTCATTTAGGTCTGGGGTATGCACGCCATGACAACATACTGTATTTGCAGTATTAGGGTCAGAGTTAGGGAAGTCTTGTATTAGCATGGACAGGTGAATCCACATATTGGACTTGAGTAAAGTCCAGCCATTTCTTTAGTTCAGCAACCTTGTGTTGGAGGTCTGCTCATCCTGCTGAGGGGCATAAGCAAGCGTGCTTATCATTTTTCTTTTGTTCTACACCGTTCATTTTGTGTTGGGTCTGGACTTTCACTCAGACAGTGTAATGTGTCTATTTTGAGTTCAGCAGCCACACACTCCATTTTAATAAAAAGATGCTTCAATTTGGGATAACACTAGGGCATGTGTATGAGAATAAGCCATATCCATGATATATATTTATTAATAAACCAATACAGTACCAGAATTGTTTATTGTAAATAAATAAACAAATAGTTCCTCAAAATCTAAAATATACATGCATGAATATTTTTATTTATGTTTATGTTAATTTATCAATAATAACATGAAAGATATTTGAAAAAGAGTCTTGTCTTTATAGTTTTAGTGTTTGATTAGCCTATTTATTCTTATTCCTATGCATGATTATATGTTTAGTTGCAATTTTTTGCATTAAGCATTGTTTTTTCCTGCCATCCCAGACAATATCAGAATACATTTTTGGATTCACTAACCAGTTATAGACTTCCTAACCACTGATTTAAAATGACCTATGAGTACAAAACTGCTGTAAACCAAAAGGCCATTGGGTTCTAATAATGGTTCACTATGTACTGTATGACAGTGGCCTACAACAGTCAGCGTGTGAACTGTTTAGAGTGGAAAATATTTTAGCTATGCTTCAAGAGCAGGTGTTCAGAGCGAGGATAAAAATATATTCGAAACTAAACAAACCTAACTATTTTAAGCCATCAAATACACTATGCTTGCTCTTTAGTTTAGTAACACATGTTTTCACAGAGTATTATGTGCCATTGGCACGTAAGGAAGTTAAGATGCTAAGAGTCACTTAATCAATACAGAACTCGAGCAAAATGCCATCCATTTATATAAGGCCTGAATATTCTGTTGTTTCAATCCATTATTTGTGACAAAATATTGGCACTTAACCCGTGACAATGAAGGATGATTATGTTAAAACACAGCTAATAAATATATCTGATATGAGTGCTGAAAAATGTTGAGGGTAAATTATTTCAACAGGAAACTTGCAATGCAAATAAACATCAAGGCATTTAGATTGCAACATTTATGCTGTAGGAACAAAAGACACATGCAGAATAAATGTATTCAGTTACTTCTACACTTGCACAGGTTTTATTTCTTTTTCAGATTTCAACTTTTCAAATATGCTTATAGTTAAAACCTTATATTACAAAACTACACTATTCTGCAAAATCCTGTCTCCCTTGGATGGTAAGGGGTAGATGTTTGTAATGTCTGAGCAGAAGTGTCAGTCAGTGAATGCAGTATAACCATATCAATTTATTATGTAGCACAAAATCCAATATTTTGATATAATTACGAGAAATACTTTTGCTGAATATGCTAGCTTTAATTAGCTGAATAGCTTGCTTACTGTGAGGAATCCGTGTTGGAATGTTAGCCTAGGGAGCTAATCGGTTAGCATGCTAACTAAAAACATAAAGAAAATGTTAAATTTTTTGCTTTGAAATTAAACATTTGTTAATTTGGTTACTGTAACACATAAAGGACGGGCAAGGAGGAGACGGGAACCAGACGAACCATCAAAGTTATATTTAATGAAAACTTAAACAAAAAGACACAAACATAAACACACGGCAGCTGCGTGCGAACTGCCGCATCCGGCTCGTTTTTATCCCTCTCCTCGGCTGATTAGGCCGATGTTTTCATATAAAAATGATTGAAAAACAGCACAGACTGATGCAAAAATGTTGGGCATGAACAATTTCTAAGACTAAATAAATGTTCAAGCGATATTTCCGATCATGCATTGAAATAAAAATGACCTAAAACACCTTTCAGCCAATTAAATCACTTTGGGGTCCAAGAGGGATGGGATTCCAAGGGGGGTACAAAATATTGAACGACAGTTATAGACTTCCTTGATCATTCCTATAGCTTTAAACTTCTCAACCCAAAAAGCAATCTTTCCGCTGGTTGTAAACCAATTCTCTGCTGCATTGAAAACTTTATGAGGAGATTTCAGAGCGCTCTTAGAGCCTGACCTGTATTTTACTGCAGATTTCTCTCTCTCTCTCTCTCTCTCTCTCTCTCTCTCTCTCTCTCACTCTCTCTCATATTCTGCCTCTTTGAAAGCTCTCCCCTACCCCCCCCCCACACACACTCTCATACCATTCAAGAATATTGTTTGAACATCTCTCTCATGACAATCGTGTGTGGATTTAGATTGTTTGACAAAGAGCAGAATGCAGACCAAAACAGTATGCGGTCGAGCTGTGTTTGCCTACCACGAGAAGCTATCTCAGAAAGTATGTGCCTCAACATTCATTGCTCAATATCTCAAAGGTTGCCATATCTTCTCTGTTTTCAAAGTAAATAACAGCAAAAACGACTCGGTTACTAACGTAACCTCGGTTCTCTGAGAGGAGGGAACGACTATTGCGTAAGTAGCTTACGCTATGGGAAAACTCAGTTTCTCGAGAAATATTGAAGTCTTTATGTAAAACGCATTGCAGCTGCACAGCAGACAGTGATGAGCGAGGCAGCTCGGTCATTGGCTGTGCTGCGGCAACTGCTCAAACCAGTGACAGGGCGACTTAGAACGCGCGACCAATGAGGGCGCGTCCCGCATTCGCGCGCTCAGAGCCTGCTGAAATTAGCATATGAGGGCTATATAATGAGCGTCCCGTCACGCCAGTTCTTTTAGGTTCAATCGACTGAAGCGAACTGACCAAGCACAGACACGGCAGCTTACGCAATAGTCGTTCCCTCCTCTCAGGGAACCGAGGTTACGTTAGTAACCGAGTCGTTCCCTATCGAGAGGTCTCTCCTATTGCGTAAGTAGCTTACGCTATGGGAACACCATGTAAAACGCCGTGCGTGCTGACTTCGCTCTATAAAGCCAGAGGCAGGTGCCTGAGCCTTAAAGCAAAGTGATATTCCACGAGCCGGCCAGCGGCGAGCTATATAGTGGGGTATGACAGGGCGCCCTTGCCTTCAAGGTGGGGCGCTCCTTGTACAAACACAAGCACATATCTCATGTACTGAGCTTTTGTGTACTGGTACGCATAATAAACCCTCTAAGTCGGTCAGAGACGGACCTTATAAGGGAGGAGATGATGCCCAGCATATACATACTCCAGTTCATTCCACAGTCAGACTGATAGAATGTTGGAATGCAGTGAGGGGACCTGTAGGTTATAAAACCTGATAAATATCGAAGGCGAGGCCCAGCCTGCCGCCGCACAAACATCTTCAATGGGTATCCCACTCGACCATGCCCACGAGGAGGCCATGCTCCTCGTAGAGTGAGCTCTGACGCCTAAGGGGCATTGAAGGCCCTTGGCTCCATAAGCTAGCGCTATAGCATCCACTATCCAGCGCGATATTCATTGCTTTGAGACAGCGAGACCCTTAGTTCGGCCGCCAAAGCATACGAATAATTGTTCCGTCTGTCTGAACAGGGCAGAACGTTCCAAATATACTCTGAGCGCCCTGACCGGGCAGAGTAAATTTGCATCACCTTCGTCTGCTGAGGACGATAGCGCTGCCAGAGATATCACCTGTGCTCTGAAAGGTGTAGAGAGCACCTTAGTAATATACCCGTGCTTTGGCCTAAGGACAACTCTGCAGTCGTTAGGTCCAAATTCCAGGCAAGCAGCGCTTGATGACAGCGCGTGCAGGTCGCCCACTCTTTTAACTGAAGCGAGTGCCAGCAAGAGCGTGGTTTTGAGCGAGAGCTGCTTGAGGTGCATGGTTCGGAGAGGTTCGAACGGGGCACCTTTGAGTGCGTCCAGGACCGTGGCCAGGTCCCAGATCGGCACTGAAGGTGGGCGAGGAGGGTTCATCCTCCTAGCGCCTCTTAGGAAACGAACGATCAGATCGTTTTTTCCTAATGAATGTCTTTATTAGGATTGTGTGACGCCGCTATGGCAGCCACATAGACTTTGAGCGTGGAGGGTGTGCGGCCCGCCTCCAGCAGCTCCTGCAAAAAGGCGAGTACACTTGGTATCTCGCACGTTTTGGGGTTCAAGCTCTTGGTATCACACCAGTCACTGAACACTTTCCACTTTTGGGCATACAAGCGCCTCGTAGAGGGGGCTCGCGCCTCAGTAATGGTTTTCAGAACTCCACTGGGGAGGTTCTCGGGAACCCGTTGAGGGGCCATGCATGGAGGGTCCACAGATCGGGGCGGGGATGAAGAATCATCCCGCTGGCCTGTCCGAGGAGGTCTTGCCTCAGCGGAATCGGCCATGGGGCAGATTGCATCATCTGTACCAGCTCTGGAAACCATGTCTGGTTTTTCCAGAGTGGGGCTACCAGGAGTACTGCACATTTCACCTCCCTGATCCGACTGATGACCTGAGGCAGCATCGCGATCGGGGGAAAAGCATACAAGGGGCGGCTCGGCCAAACTTGGGCGAGCGCGTCCGTTCTTTTTGAGAAGAAGAGAGGGCAGTGCGCGTTTTCCTTGGAGGCGAAGAGGTCGACCTCTGCCTTGCCAAAGGTTCGCCATAACCACTGAACCGTCAGAGGGTGGAGAGACCATTCTCCTGGGAGAACTTTGTCTCTGGATAGCATGTCCGCTCCTTGGTTCAGGACGCCTGGCACGTGCGCTGCCCTAAGCGAGCGCAGGTGGTGTTGTGACCATAGGATGAGCTCCCTGGCCATAGAGTGCAGGGAGCTCGACCTGAGTCCACCTTGGCGATTTATATACGAAACTACTGTCATGTTGTCCGTTCTGACCAGGACGTGTTCGTTTTGCAGGTACGGAAGCAGGGCTCTGAGAGCCAAGGCGACCGCTTTCATTTCCAGACAGTTTATGTGTAGGCACTTTTCCAGGTTTGACCAAAAGCCGGAAACAGGCCTGCCCTCGTAAAGGGCCCCCCATCCTATTTTGGAGGCATCTGTCGTGATCATTTTCCTCCGCGTATTCACGCCCAGACTCACGCCGGTTTGATACCAGTTTATGGCTTTCCAGGGCGTCAGGGCTTTTATACAGCCGTGATTCACTCTGATCAAAAAGTGGCCCGAGCACCACGCGTGAGTGGGGACACGGCTCTTGAGCCAGCGCTGGAGAGGACGCATGTGCAACAATCCTAGATGGAGTACAGCTGATGCCGAGGCCATGAGACCGAGCATTCTCTGAAATCGTTTGACGGGGGCGTGCGCGCCCGTTCTGAACGATGTTGCAAGGCGTCGAATAGAGAGCGCACACTCTGATGAGAGGCGCGCTGTCATCTGCACTGAGTCTACACTATTCCCAGAAAAGAAATATTCTGGCTGGGGGATAGCACGCTCTTTGCAAAATTTATTCTCAGACCCAGGCATTGTAAATGGCTGATAGTCCAAGATCTGTGTGTCATTAACTGAACCTCTGATTGTGCTATGATTAGCCAATCGTCGAGGTAATTCAGTATCCGCACTCCCCGCTGTCTCAGGGGGGAAAGTGCTGCGTCCATACATTTCGTGAATCTACGGGGGGGCCAATGATAGGCCGAATGGTAGTACTGTGTACTGGTATGACTGTCCCTCGAAAGCGAATCTCAGAAAGGGCCTGTGGTGAGGCGCTATCGGGATGTGAAAGTAAGCGTCTTTCAAATCCACTGATAGAAACCAATCCCCGGGGCCAACTTGCGCGAGGATATGTTTGGTTGTTAACATTCTGAACGAGCGAATCATTAACGCTTTGTTCAGATGTCTGAGATCCAGGATGGGGCGAAGGCCACCGTCCTTTTTCGGGACGAGAAAATAACGGCTGTAAAAACCCGCCTCGCTCAAAGAGGGAGGAACAGTTTCTATAGCGCCCTTCTCTATCAGTTTGAGCACCTCGGTGCGTAGAACATGTGACACATCTTTCCTCACTTTCGTCTCGACCACTGCTGAAAAGCGGGGTGGTCTGCGAGCCAATTGAAGTGAGTATCCGTGTTTTATTATGTTCAAAACCCATTTCGGCATGTCAGGGATTTTTTCCCAGGCTTCTGCTCGCACAGATATGGGCTGAATGCCGGCTGGGGGCGTGTCGCAGTGACTGGGCCCCGCCGGCAAATCGCTTTGTGCTAACACAGAATCGACGGCTCTCAGAGGCGCAGGTGCGCGCTGAGCAGCCGTATTGAGTGCCGAGTGCAGAGGCGCGTGTGAGAGTACAGGCACATGCGCTATTTCCGAAATGCTCACAGCATGAGTCGGAGAGGTGCTTGAAACTGTATGAACAGTGTTTTGAAGTGGGGGTGCATTCATCATTATGGGCACGCGCGCCACATTCATAAAGCTTTCCGCATTTAGCGGGGAGTTTCTTAGCTCGCACATTGCATCTGTGATGTTTGCGGCATAGCTGTTTGAAACTGTGTGGGTAGCTGTGTGTAGGGGTGCGTGCAATACGGCAGGCACACGCGCTACACTTATAGCACTTCCCGTTTTTACTGGGGAAGTGTTTATAACTGTGGGAACAGTGCTTGTGTGTAGTGGTGCATACATGACAATAGGCACACAAACTACATTTTTGAGACATCCAGCCTGAGCTGGGGAGGTGTTTGGCACTGTTTGGATAGTATTGATAGGTGGGAATGCGCACTTTAGTGTGGACATGTGAACCCTTAGTGACACAGGCAGAAAATGACTCTTTTGGTGATTTCTGTGTGTCGCCGTGAAAACGGCATTTGATTGCAGGTGAGCGAGTTTTATGACTGGCCCATTGACTGCTGTATAGACATTTCCAGCTGCCTGTAAGGGGACTGGGTAATGTTTTAAATGTTTGCGAGGGAGCGGTCCGGCATTTGCGAGACGCGTACTCCCTCTCTTTCTTCCTGCTGCTAGGAAGACTTACGAGGCTCTGTGTTCAGGGTGATTCTGGGTCGAGGGCCTCATTGCTCCTGTGGCTTTCTTCGGCCAGCGGAACGCGAGCGGCGTCGAGCGTCCTTTTCAGGTCTGCTCTTCGGCTGGGAGACGGGCGGCTCTGCCCTGGCTCGCTGCTGCTGCTGGGGCGGTTTTTGAGATGAGCTGGAGCGCTTAGGCAGGAAGTGATGCATAGCTTGCGAATCCTTCCGCGCCTCAGTGAAGCGCTCCGTGAAATCTCTCACCGTAGGTCCGAACAGGCCGCTCGGAGTGACAGGTGCGTCAAGGAAGGGTGCCTTATCCGCGTCCTTCATCTCCGTTAGCGTTAGCCACAGGTGGCGCTCAAGGACGATCAAATTAGCCATGGCCCGGCCAATGGATTGGGCGGTGGCCTTTGTGGCTCGCAGAGCTACGTCCGTAGCACTGCGCAGGTCCTTAAAAGCGTCGGGTTCAGGTCCAGACTCGTCCATAGAGCGGAGAAGTTTGGCCTGAAACACTTGTAGAACCGCCATCGAATGCAGCGCTGACGCAGCTTGACCGGCGGCGGCGTATGCGCGACCGGTGAGAGCTGATGTGGTTCTGCACGGCTTTGATGGGTGAGAAGCTCTGGCCTTCCATCCAGCAGTGGAGGGTGGGCATAGATGGTTGGCCACAGTCTCCTCTAGGGGCGGAGTTGCCTCGTAGCCTCTTTCTCTCGCGCCGTCCACTGAGGAGAGCGAAGAAGAGAAAGAAGGCTTTAGGCGAGCCGAGTGCGGGGCTTTCCATGACTTCGTGAGCTCGTCGTGCACCTCAGGGAAGAAAGGAGAGGGTCTCTGTCGGGGGGCCTGCCGGCGCCCCTGCAGGAACCACTCATCCAGCCGGCTGCGGGCAGGTTCTTCCGGAGAAGACCAGTCGAGCCCGAGGTCTTCCACGGCCTTAGACAGGATACGGACGATCTCCGAGTCCATGCTGGTGCCCGCGCTCGTGTCCGCTGATGCCGATGGCGCGGGGTCGAACGAGCCCGGCCAGTCGTCGGATGCAGCGTCAAGAGAGAGGCTGTCATCCATTCCGTCGTCGTCCCCTGATGTGCCGAACGAGACGAGACCCACCGCTTTGTTGGAGGGGTGCAGGTCCGTTCTCGCGAAAACGAGACATCTGGTAGCGGTGATGCCCGCGGGGACTGAGCCGGCGTGACTGAGGCATCCGCCCTGAATGAGTGCAGCTTCTGCGTGGTCCAGACCCAGGCAGCGAGTGCAGATGATGTGCCGATCTCCGTCGGAAAGAGGGCCTCTGCACGAGGCGCAGGCTGAAGGCATTTGAAACAACGCCTGGAAAATAACTCTTTTACTTTCTTAAAAAGCGTCGCGGGGCGAACGCTTGTTCAGTAAAAGGATATGCGATGCGTGCCGGATGGCGTAGCAGAAGGCTTCGAAGGCGGCTGAAGATGCCGGCGTCCTCTCAGCAGTCCCGCTGTAAGCTTGTCCACGGAAAAGACTCCAAAAATCCGGAGGATCCAGCGAAGAGAAGGTCTTCGCTGAAGGAGATTAAATCTAAAAGAACTGGCGTGATGGGACGCTCATTATATAGCCCTCATATGCTAATTTCAGCAGGCTCTGAGCGCGCAAATGCGGGACGCGCCCTCATTGGTCGCGCGTTCTAAGTCGCCCCGTCACTGGTTCGAGCGGTTGCCGCAGCACAGCCAATGACCGAGCTGCCTCGCTCATCACTGTCTGCTGTGCAGCTGCAATGCGTTTTACATAAAGACGTCAATATTTCTCGAGAAACTGAGTTTTCCCATAGCGTAAGCTACTTACGCAATAGGAGAGACCTCTCGGTAGGGAACAGAAGAGTAATAGGGTGACTTGCTTCTTTGCACTAGTTTCTCTCTCTCTCACTCTGTCTTTCTCTCTGTTTGAGGATTGTGGGTAGTGGGAAGAACAAAATGTTTTGTGCATCTCTAGATTTCTTCTTTGTTTTCTGTTTTTTTTTTTTTATATTTAGTATTGGTAAATGAGAATAAACTTGACACATTAGTGTTTTGTGCACTGACTATGGACAGCAAAGCCCAAAAATGGGGTCAAATGGAGACTACTGACACTTAACTCTTAACTGGATTTAAATTTACGCCAGATGACTCCATATATGTGGGAGATGTGCTGATTGCAGTCAGTGAACAGGTTGGTGGGCTTCAAGGATGAACAAAGCCGTTTCTGTTTTTCTTTACTGATGTTCAAATGGTGGAAGAATTAATTGAATCGGAATTACGATTAATGACATGTTCATACTAGTAGTTCCCTTGTTGAGTCCATCAAAGGAAATTGTGCTTTCTAATGTGCCTTCTATCATTAACAACAAAACTCTTTAGAGCGTTCTAGAAAGAAATGACAATTAACCACAGCAATTAAGATGATTCCATTTGGTCTGAGATATCCTGACATTTAACATGTCATGTTGTTCTGGAGATACACATACATGATATAGAATGCACAACAAGATTCACTCAGCTTGGCAATAAAACTAACAAATGAGGGCAAAGATTACGATATCTTTAAGACATTGGATGCTTGCGATGCTTTGTTTGTGGCAGACAGGGTCATGCAAGACAGACCAGATGTGATGGGAATGAGAATACCCACACCACCGCACTGTGGGTGTCTGGACCCCTTACGGTTGTGTAGTGTGTGCTCACAAGAACGTGAAATGTCTCAGACATGAGCTTGTGATTTTGTCTCAAGGATGTGAGAGCCCGGAGTGGCATGAACATACAAACTATAAAATCTTATGAATGTGTGCGGAGAGGACCAGCATGCCGCATTACAAACAACCCCTGCCAAATCTTAAGAAGAAGCAACCCCCCTGGTAGAATGAGCTCTGATGCCTACTGGCGAAGCTTGACCGCATGCCTCATAGGCAAGGGCAATAGCATCCCTCACCCAATGTGACATTGTCTGTTTTGTGGCAGCCGCCCCCCTGTTACGGCCCCCATGACAAACCAATAGTTGCCCTGATTTACGCCACCGGCAAGTACAGTGGACGTAGGCCTGAAGAGCACGGACTGGACACAGTCTGTGAAGTTTCTCCTGATCCGGCGTAATGTACGGTGGAGAAAGGAACCTTAGGCAGGTAGTCAGGATGTGGATGCAATAATGCTTTTGCCATTCCTGGGGCAAAGTCTAAGCAGGATGGGAAGACAGACAGAGCCTGCAAATCCCCAATTCTTTTTAAAGTAGGAATAGCCATAAGAAAAAACAATGAAGTGAGCAAGCAAATTATGTTTACCCAGTGGCACCCTGTCAATCAAGGCATGGCAAGCCGACATGGTGGGGCGTGAGCCTGCTGATAATATCTCCTGCAAGGAAGTCCAGAATTGAAGCAATCTGGCAGTTAACTGGATCTGTGCACCACCTTTCAAAGACACCCCATTTATTGGCATAACTTTTTCTAGTGGAAGGATCCTTAGCACTCAGAATTGTCTCAATAACTTCAGGTGAAAACCCAGTGTCCCTCAGTTGGTACCCTTCAGGGACCAAACATGAAGGTTCCACAGCTCAGGCCGGGGATGAAATATTGTCCCCTGCGCTTGAAACTGAAGGTCCCTCCTATCCAGTATTTCCTAAGGCGAGCCGTCGAGGAGAGATATTATCTCTGAGAACCATACTCTGTTCAGCCAACTCGGCGCTATCAGTAAGAGGCAAGATCCTTGTTAGCGAACTCTGGCTAGAACTCCCGGTAGCAGAGAGACCGGAGGAAACTCATAAATGTATGCGCCATTGTGTCTAGACTCTTGTGACTCAGAGAGAAGTTGAGGGGACATTGCACTGTCTGTTGGGAGGCGAAGAGGTCCACCTCTGCTTCGTAAAATCTTAACCAGATTTGTTTCACTACTTCGGGGTGGAGTTTCCATTCTCCCGTCTTTATTTTCTGTCTGGACAGTAAATCCGCTCCCACATAAAGGCATCCAGGGATATATACTGCTTTGAGTTACAGGGGCTTACCCTGGGCCCAAAGGAAAATCTGCCGCGCTAGTCTGTTTAGCTTGCACGACCACAGACCTCCTTGGTGATTTATGTAAGAGACTGCCGCTGTGTTGTCCACCGGCACCAGGATATGGCAGCCTCTCAGATGCTGGAAGAAGTACCTCAGGGCCAGAAATACAGCCATCAACTTGAGACAGTTGATGTGCCAATCGAGCTGATGACCCTCCCATTCCCCTTGAGCTGGACGACCACTTAAGACCGCTCCCCAGCCTGACAGGGAGGCGTCGGTCATTAACAGTCTGCGATGGCAAGACGCACCTAGAGTGGGACCCAAGGTGAGGAACCGGGGTCTGAGCCACATAGAGAGGGTACGTAACCTGCAGCACGTAACCCTTATCTGCCTTCGGGGATTGGCCCTTGGATGAAATCCCCTGGCTTTGAGCCACAACTGGAACGGTCATATGCAAAAGGCCCATAGGGAAAACAGAGAATGCAGATGCCATGAGACCTAACATTTGTTGATACTGAAGAACAGTATGATTGTGGCCTATCCTGACTTTGCTCAGGGTATTCTGAATGGTCTCGATTCGAGCGGGAGACAACTGTGCCCGCATTGTGATAGAATTCCATAGGATCCCTAAATATGTCGTTCTCTGGGCAGGAGAGAGAACGCTTTTCTTGTCATTGAGTCTCAACACCAGAGAAACCAAATGAGCTAAAACAATATTTCTGTGCTGTAATGCCAGTTCTTGCGATTGTGCTAGTATCAGCCAGTCGTCCATGTAATTCAAAATTCGGATGCCCTGGAGTCGCAATGGAGCCAGTGCTGCATCCATGCATTTTGTGTATGCGCAGGGTGATAAGGCTAGGCCGAATGGAAGAACCCGATATTGGTAAGTTTCACCCCCGAAAGCAAACCTCAGGAATGTCCTGAGTTGTGGCAGTATTTCTATATGAAAGTATGCGTCCATGAGATTGATCGTGACTAATCAATCACGATGTTGATTTTGTGACATGATCATCTTGACAGTTAACATCTTGAACTTGAGCGCCTTGACTGAGCAGTTCAAGCCTGAAGATTTAAAATCGGACGCGTCCCCCATCCTTCTTAAGAACCAGGAAGTATCTGCTGTAGTAACCTGACTCTCTCTCTAGAAGGGGAACATGTTCTATGGCCCCTTTGACCAGAAGATATTGCAGCTCTTGTGACAGTAAATGTGCTTGTTCCGGTTTCACGTTAGTGGGAACCACACCGTTGAAACACGGATGACGGCGAACGAATTGAATTCTGTAGCCCTTTTCTACTGTCTTTAGGACCCACATAGAAATATCCGGCAGTAGCTTCCACGCTGCCAGGTTCTTTGAAATGGGTACCAATTTTGATAATTCCTGTTGAGGGGATGTCGGATGTTCTGTGTCCTGGGTGACAACAGAAGCAACAGAACACCCAACATTTCACTGGAAACAGCTGCCCCCGAAACACCAGAGGCGGTGGGGATGGAGAAGTTTCGTGGGGGTGTCGGGAAGGAGCAGGTAGATGTTTTGCGCATCCCGTCCTGAAGGGGTCTACCCCCACAATGCTGAGTACAAGACCGTCAGAACTTCTTCTTTTTGAAAATATTGGTCCTGAGGTCTTGATTTGGAGGCTTTTAGTAGTATGCAGTAGAGCTATTTAAAAATGTTTTGGTATGAATATGTCACATTTCTGCAAAATACAAAGGGATGAGAGAGAGAGAGAGAGACAGACAGACAGACAACAATGCAGGGAAGTTGATTTTGCTTTAATTAATCAAATGAGAAAGCCAAATTGAATTTCACATCTTGCCGTATGTTGTCCTAAACATTGTTCAAAATGAAGGCTATAAAAAATCGAAATGCACAAAAAATTGCAATATAAATAAAAAGATAAATAGAAGAAATACAAAGAAATATTAATAGAAAGATAATTTAAATCATGAAATGAAATGATAATAAATCAAACTGTTATAATCCCATTACAGTTTCCTCTATAACACAGTTTAATTTAGTGATAAATCTGACATTCAACATATCAACAATATTTTATTGTGACACTCCATTAGGTTACTTCACTCCATGAAGTAAGCCTATTTTTTTGTTTATTTAATTTTGCCTATGTGAAGAAATAATGACTTGCTATTTTCGACAAGTTGTTTTGCAAAATGGGAATTGAAACTTGCCTGACTTCCAGTTTATAATAAGCAATAAGAATAAATCAGTAAAATATAAGATCTGAGCTGGGGTTAAACATCTCTCAAGCACAATAAACAGCATAAGGAATCTGTTAAAGCACCTGACAACCCATTCAAAACTATGAGCTTATTAAATGTTTTATATAGTGCTTAGGTTGGGCTTTTTTCAGTGGCAGCTCTGTATCATTTTTAATGTCTATTTTTCCCCCATTGAAACATGTTTTCACTACTGTAAATTTGTGTTTTTAATAGAGGTTGCAGAGCTATTTCAAAGATATTCAACTATTCATAATTGAATTCATTGTTGATTAATTTTATAATTAATTTTTATCATTTTAGTGATATTTTGAGTTTTATGAATAGTTGTTGCAGCCCTTTGAAAGCATAGTTATGTAGCCCATCAAACATTTCAAATGCTTAATTCACAACAATGAGTTTCAATGTATTCACTAAATGAAAAACTGTGCTGCATTTAAAAAAAATATATATCGATGACACAGGGATGGTAGATCTGATCACTAACAATAATGAAACAGTCTACAGAGAGGAGGTGCACACTCTGACACGCTGGTGTCAGGAGCACAACCTCTCCCTCAGCGTCAGTAAAACCAAGGAGCTTGTGATGGACTTCAAGATAAAAGACAGAGAACACAGCCCCATCACCATCAATGGAGCACCGGTGGTGAGAGTCAGCAGCTTCAAGTTTCTCTGTGTCCACATCACTGGGGAACTCACATGGTCCGTCCACACAGAGGCTGTTGTGAAGAAGGCTCACCAGTGTCTCTTTTTCGTGAAACAGCTGAGGAAATTTGGAATGAAGCACCACATCCTCACACGGTTGTACACCAGCACTGCAGGGAGTATCCTGACTGGCTGCATCACCGCCTGGTACGGCAACAGCACCACCCTAAACCGCAAAGCCCTGCAAAGGGTGGTGCGAACAGTCAGACACATCATCAGAGATGAGCTTCCCTCCCTCAAGGACATCTATACCAGTGTGTGAAAAAAGCTCAGAGAATCATCAGAGACTCCAGCCACACGAGCCATGGTCTGTTCTCACTGCTACCATCAGGCAGGCGGTATCGCAGCATCAGGACCCGCACCAGCCGACTACATGACAGCTTCTTCCCCCAAGCAATCAGACTTTTGAACACGTGATCTCTCGCGATCAATATACATCAGCACTGCACTTTATTCATCTTATTATCTCAAACTGGACTGTCATACATTAAATTTTCTCTTAACAACACTGGCAACTGACTATCAACCTACAACCTGAATGTCAATACAACACTATACAGCCTACTATATACTGTATTTTATGTATATTATTTTAATTGTATACTGCGTATTATAGATTGTGTGTGCTGTATACTGTACATTGTATATTATTATTTGTATATTGTTTTGAGTGTAATTATGTGTATATTAGTTTTGTTCATTTGTGTTGTGTAAATCTGATGATTATTGTAGATTGGTATATGTCTCATCACTGTCATGACTGCTATGTTGCTCAGAACTGCACCCAAGACTTTCACCCACTGTTGCACTTGTGTACATGGTTGAATGACAATAAAGTGATTTGATTTGATGGATTTCATTTCGCTCAATTTCCCCTATCACAAATCCAACAACATACTTTCTTTTTTGTAGAGTGTGTTGTCTCTGCAGAACACCGTCATTGTGCTACTCCTAACTAGGTTAGGATACCTCTCCAGCACTCTTAAACAGTTTAGGAGCTGAGACTAAATCTTAACACTTATGAACCTTTATGAATCACACTTATTCCTAAGAGTAAAATTACGTCATTCTTAGAATTTTGACATATTTAAGACTAAAATAAAGTGGCTTTTCTAAGTGGCTGTATACATATGGCCCCAGTTCTGGGTATGTTTAGATTCACTTTCGGTGCACATGCCTTTTGATGTTTCTCCTACTCAATAGAAAACTATTAATATGACTGATAAACACCCTCATTTGTGACCTAACACCCCCCTCTCTACTGATTTGCTCTCAGCATCCACTGGCATCCTTTGAATGCCCCCGTTGAGAAACCCTAATTTAGATGAAACTAAAGGACCTCACAAACCACAGATGGAAATCTTTCTCTCAGATTAAATTTTTTTTGGTGTCCTGCAAAACTGCAATGAAAAAAGCAACACTTAAAGAACTTAGCAGACAGAAGCGTTATCATCTAATATATATATATATATATATAAATAAAATAATAATAAAAGTGAAAAGCATGACAAATTGTAATGTGAAGAAAGTTTGAATATTTGAGTATGAGAAAAAAAAAGAATATATGAAATGTGTCGTGATACTATCAATAGCCTTCTTAATAGCTAACACTATGGCATCCTTTAGCATTGGATCTTTGAATGTTAATGGGTGTCCTAGCACCGAATAGAGGTTTGCTCCATAAAAAAATTTTGTCTTTGAAAAAAGCCAGTGTTTTTTTTTTAAGCAACAAACACATAAATATATTTATAATAAAACACAATGACAAAGTTAAAAGGGATTCCTTTCTTAGCCATGTTTCGAAAATAAGCACAAGAGTGGTGGTTCTTACTTCATTAGAATTTCAGTAACAAAAAACTTAAGGGCTAAAGAAATTATACCTGGAAGGATGCAGAGAATAGAAATTAACCTTCACTTAATGTTTATGCTCCAAATGATGGAATGAGAGATTTTCTTTAAAAAAAACACACAAAAAAAATCAATAAATAAATAAAAGAGGTTGTTGCAAATGTTTCCCATGATAGAGAAGTAATTTTATCTGAACATTTTAATCACATTTAGGATTATACTGTCGATAGGAATCACTGTGAACCTCATCCTAACTCAGCAGAGATTATATCACATCATAATTTTTGGATCGCATCATTTATTTGTATAAATATTTTACATCTGAAAGGACTAAATATTAAATTAAACAAATTACAATAAAATGCAAAGTAATCTCTTCAGTAATCAAAATACCTTTTGAATGTAACTGTATTCTAATTACCAATTATTTAAATTGTAACTGTAGAGGAATACAGTTACTTATATTTTTAATTTCAATACGTAATCCAATTACATGTATTCCGTTACTCCCCAACACAGGGTAACCTCCTCATGGTCACTATAATGTGGTTTGCTCTCGGTGGGGCATGTGGTGAGTTGTACGTGGATGCCGTAGAGAATAGCTTGGGCCTCCACGCGTGCTACGTCTCCGCGGTAATGCGCTCAACAATCAATGTGATAATATGCAAAGTTTTCTGAACCCTCTCCGATTACTACTGTAAATGTCCCAAATGTATCCTGTCCACTACCAAATGTGGTCCACCTGATCATTCATTTCCAGTGTGATGAATGAACCTGAAGTAATTACAGACATTATTTTAACTGTTTTTTTTTTTTATTGTTTTTATTTATTTATTTACTCATTACTTAATTGGGATTGCCAAAAGTTATGTCATTAAAATAAAACAATATAACCACTTCTATTTCTAAAGGTAATAATTTGACACCAGTCACACTCACAACAATGTAGCACACTACTGTTCAATACATTATTGTTGAAAAATGCCGTTTTACTCAAAATTTTAAAGTATAATATGCAGTATACTGTGTATTTTGTACAGTTTTCAGTACGCAGTAAGCCAGTATTCCTCTTTATCATAGTATTCACCACTTGCAGGTCTCATGTCCTTTCCCAGCAGGTGTTCTTGACTTCTGATTAAACCTCTGAATCCCTATAAGTACTGAACTGAGAATGTACTTTAATAAAGAAATATAGTGTATAAGTTTGTTTTCTTCTCTCATTTTAAAGTTATTTTTGAAACTTCAGTGTACAAGTTCTGTGCAATACAACAAACACAAAGTATCTGTTAAAAAATAAATATAAAATAAATATAAAGATGTTGTATAACGTAAACCTTACTACTGCCATCTGTTGGCCATACAGTGCGATTACATTACAAAATGGTTTACATTAGCTCTACGGTGGCCCAGAGGTGTACAACACAACCAAATAAGCAAAGTAAATAAAAGCTAAAGACACAGAACAAATTTAAGCCACAACACAACAAAAAAGCCACAGCACAATGTAGATAAGCCACAACACAATGACATTTGCCATGTATACTAGAAATGTTGAAATCAAAAGTAACAGTCAGTATCTGTTGTGGCCACCAACAGCATTACATACTGCAGTGAATCTCCTCCTCATGGACTGCACCAGATTTGCCATTTCTTGCTGTGAGATGTTACCCCACTCTTCCACCAAGGCACTTGCAAGGTAATGGATATTTCTGGGTGGTATGGCACTAGCCCTCACCCTCCGATCCAACAGGTCCCAGAAGTGCTCAATGGGATTGAGATCCAGGCTCTTTGCTGGCCATGGCAGAACACTGAAACTCCTATCATGCTAGAGGGTCATGTCATGATGAGCCTGTAGAAGGGGTACCACATGAGGGAGGAGGATGTCTTCTCTGTATCGCACAGCGTTGAGATTGCCTGCAATGACAACAAGCTCAGTCCGATGATGCTGTGGCACACCACCCCAAACCCTCCACCTCGAAATCGATCCTGCTCCAGAGTACAGGCCTCGGTGTAATGCTCATTCCTTCAATGATAAGCGTGAGTCCGACCATCAACTCTGGTGAGACAAAACCTTGACTCGTCAGTGAAGAGCACTTTTTGCCAGTCCTGTCTGGTCCAGTGAAGGTGGGTTTGTGTCCATAGGCGACATTGTTGCCGGTGATGTCTGGTAAGGACCTTCCTTACAACAGGCCTACAAGCCCTCAATCCAGCCTCTCTCAGCCTATTGCGGACAGTTTGAACACTGATGGAGGGATTGTGCATTCCTGGTGTAACTTTGGCAGTTGTTGTTGCCACCCTGTACCTGTCCCGCATGTGTGATATTCGGGTGTAACTATCCTGTGCAGGTGTTGTTACACATGTTCTGCCACTGCGAGGATGATCAGCTGTTCTTCCTGTCTCGCTGTAGTGCAGTCTTAGGCATCTCACAGTACGGACATTGCAATTTATTGCCCTGGCCACATCTGCAGTCCTCATGCCTCCATGCTGAATGCCTAAGGCACGTTCACGCAGATTAGCAGGGACCCTGGGTATCTTTATTTTGATGTTTTTCAGAGTCAGTAGAAAGGTCTCTTTAGTGTCCTAAGTTTTTATAACTGTGACCTTAATTGCCTACCATCTGCAAGCTGTTAGTGTCTTAATGACTGTTCCACTGGTGCATGTTGATTAATTGTTTATGGTTCATTGAACAAGCTTGTAAAACATTGTTTAAACCCTTTACACTAAAGATCTGTAAAGTTATTTGTGTTTTTAGAAAATTATCTTTAAAATACATTGTCCTGAAAAAGGGATGTTTTTATTTTATATATATATATATATATATATATATATATATATATACTGCAATATTACTGTAAATTATATGCTGGGCAGTTGCCAGGGTGTTGCTATGTGATCCTTACTTGTCCAAGTCAAACGAAGCCAACCTCAATTCATTATTCTGTTTCCTAAATATGGCTTGTGTCCTGCCTTATGATTTGGTCTATTGGATTTTATTGCCTGTTTTATTATTGCCTGTTTTGGAGTGGTGGTGGCGTAGTGGCTAAAGCACAGGGCTGTTAATCAGAAGGTCACAGGTTCTAACCCCATGGCCAGCACCATTGTGTCCTTGAGCAAGACACTTAACTCCAGGTTGCTCCAGGGGAATTGTCCCTGTAATAATTGCACTGTAAGTCGCTTTGGATAAAAGCGTCTGCCAAATGCATAAATGTAAAATGTAAATATGCCAAACTGACAGATGACAAAATAAAAGCCTTTGTTGGTCTCGCTTATTTGAGAGGTGTTACAGGAGGCAAAAGCATAAGACTGGGTGACTTTTGGTTTAATGAATTTGGACACTCTTTTTTTCAAAGAGACAATATCTGTCTTGTTTCCATCCACCTTTCACACTAATTTGTTATCGACAAAGTGAAAATGCCTTTTATCGGAAAAAAATGGTGTGCGTGATGTCGTCATGCCTAAAAAAACACTTTGTCGCATAGGTTTGGTTTAGCACAAAATAAATCAGTCCACATTCAGAAATGTGTGTTTATCGCTAATTCGCCTCCCAGATGTCCCTACATTTTTTCCTCTGAAGTTTGGGTAAAATGATGAGATTATTGAGACAATTCATTGAAATAAGTCAGCTTACTGTCATTTTAATTAATAAATAAAAGCAATCAGAAGAGGAGGAATTGCAATCAAATGGGAGCAGTTGCCCTTCTGATAGGACTGTAATATTGGTCCTGATGTTGCACCTATTGCAGTTTGGAAAGTGAATCGTCATGGCCCTGTTCAAGCTGGCAACCTGCACCAAGTAGTGGGGAAACGTTCTGTCTCAGTATAAGGACCATCAATCGATGTGTATATGATGTGTGAACAGCTATTAAAGAAAAATGTAATATCAGGGTTTATATAAGATACATTCCTGATATTCAATATTTTAAACAATCATCTAATCAAAAGCATAGCCATCACAACTGCATTATGTCCCGCATATTTCTCCAGCAACGACCAACTGAACTTGATTATCATCTCAAATTTATTTTGGATATTTATTTTAGCTTCATAATGCAAATTTACATCTTCTAAAGAAGCAGTAAATGTGATCCGAGGTAAAGATGGTTAGATTTAAAGTATTTAAATGTTTTGAAATGTGCGAAAGCTCATTTTCTGAAAGTGAACTCAGCACTGGACAAATAGTTCTGATAGTTTATAGTCTTGCAGAACATCCTGAGAACGTCATTCAGCCAACTGTTTTCGTCTACAGAACAGGGTAAAGCTAATTTAAGTTTGTGTAAAAAAAGGCAAATAGGTATAAAAATATCATTTTACATTTTCAAATATCAATTTCCTTTGTGTTAGAAATAAAGAGTCTTCTAAATGATAGCAGTGCCTTTTCTCTCCGTCTTTTATTGAGTCGTGAATGAATCAGTACAAAGCAATGAAACCAACGTTGGGGAGCAAAGTATGCATCTCCCTTTCTCCTGGATAACATACAAATATATATGACAATACTGAAGGGAGTTCACATCTCTAAACCAATAGAAATAGACATTACCTCATAGATAACAATTCCATATGACAATCTCCTTCGAAACCTTGAGAGCCCAAAACCTATATGAAAAGGCTGCTCTCTACGAGAGCCTGATGGACCATGCCATAGACAATCGTATAAAGTACACAAACATATAGTATAGACAGAGAAAGAAAAGGAGGGGGCTCCTTACGACTCCAAGTTAATATGAAACAGATGTTTGATAATGCATACAGAAAGGAATGTCTCAACTCAGCATTTTCCCTCTTGGACAGAGCTGAGATGTAGACCTATTTCTAACACTTTGGTAATTAATTTGTTTAATTTTATGTTTTTTTCATTTGGTAATTTATTTTATTTAATAAAGAGAATTTTGCCGTATTTTATTTAATACAGAGAATTTTGCCGTATTTTATTTAATACAGAGAATTTTGCCATCACTTTTTCAAAAGTAAAACTAAACAATAATTTAATAGAACTGGGCTGTAAGTGTTCGAGAGAACAAAAAGCACTAATGCTTTTCTCCTAGCATTGTGTATTGATTTTTAATTTAAAACATCTATGTGCACAGAAATTATATGTTTTATGGGCTAATTCCATGACTGCCGTCTATTTATTTTTTTTAATGGTCAGGAAAAGCAACTTTAATAAATAAACGGATGGATTAAATTAATCGCAAACAGTGGCCATTCATTTGATCAATTTGCACAAGATATTTGTGTTGGCACTCCTGGAAGTGTCACGTTTGCAGATCGGCTCTATATGCCGTATAGATCAATCCATAATCACGTACAATAAATTGGCTTTCAATACTGTCGTCATGATAACACAATCTAACGATTAGGGCAAACTCTGTCATGTGACACTACATTTTTGTGTTAATGCAAATTTAATCGACAAAAAGTGTTTCCAAACCAGTTTTTCACGACATCTGACGTATCGACAAGCACTTAAATTAAACGGAAAAATATTATGTCGACATTTGTGACATTTTAGCGATAATGTGCATTTCCATCAGCTTTATTTTTATGCGGCAGTAAGATATAGATAATAATAATAATAAAACATTTATTAAAATTATACATTCATCCACATGCAGTCACACACCTACATACACACATACACATACCCAGTGCAAATCTACTACAAATCTGTTATATAATTACAACAAAATAAAAAGTACAGCTGCAGTAGCAGCAGATCAAGGTCAAACAAAAGCTTTGGACTGACCACATTAACATTCCATTGTGTGTGTGTGTCGGGGATGTTGGAAATGTATATGGTGGAGTTACAAACATCTCAACATTCACAGTTCAAATGACTGATTCAATAGCTTAGTTGGCAGTAAAATATTTACAATTTTAAAAATCACTATTTTATCCAATAAAACAAACGTGTGTATATATACATGTATACATGAATGGTATTTTATTATTAATTGATTATTAATTACAGTCAAGGTAATGACAGATTACATGCACATGTACGTGTAAACACATGCACAGAAAAGAACGCTTTTATTTCAGCTTATTTCCATCGAGAATTCAATGATTTTATTACATATACAGCACTAAAATTATTATTATTATTTATACTATATACACTACAAATATTATTGGTTTTATTATAATAATTTTCATTGCACGCCTTTGCTAAAAACGAATGTAGATGATAATCATTAATAATTCAAACTGATAACAGATTCAATTCTATTGTATAAAACAGATCGAAGTTAACGCAAATAAATGACCAGAAATCGTGAAAGAAATTGCAGTGACACCAATTTTAAGACCAATCCATTGGCTACACGCAAGAGGCGCCATCTAGCGATCATTATGTATCAGTAGCAGCGTCCCTGTCTGAAGACTAGGCGGTCTTCTGACCCCTTAAGTTGTGCTAAGCGTAGGTTACAGTGGCTCCGCGCTTCTAGTGTTAAATTTGCGACTCGAGTTAAGTCGTGTAACTCGAGTCCCCCAGCTCTGGGTTCAGATCCCTAACACCTAGTATGAGAAATAGATCTTAACAAGAAAAAGCTACAATTGTTGTGTTCAAGGCTTGCGAGGAACAGAAATCTTAGCCTTGATCAAGCTGTTAAACATGGTGCAGGATCCATATGGAATAGATTTTTTGTTGGACTAATTAGGTTTAATGATTACACTATATTAAGGAGTACAAGGCCGTTCAATGGGAACTGGCTGCACTCAACTGTGCAACACTTTGGAGAGGGGTTTCATAAATACTAGGATGATGTATAATGGTATCATCCTTGAGGATGATATCAATAAGAAACTGACTTTAGATTTATTTTAGCTATATTTAAGGGATATTACAAATGTTTAATATGGAAACTGATATTGAGGACATCAGTAAAAACCTATAAACTGATTACCAATTAACCCCCCCCCCCCCCATACCATATCGATTAGAGAAAAAAGAGAAAACTAAAACAGTCAAATTATTTCAAATTCACTCCTATTATATTGTGGAAACAAATTAATTTGTTTACTATCTTTATATACTGTGAATATTATATTTTATCCAGTATTTTAAGACTGTATATGATGGGGACATGAAAATGCACTGCATAGTTGCAATAAATCTAACTTTCAAGGCATGTTATAAGCAATTATCTTTTGTCTTTATTCAAGTGATTCTTATTTGTTTTATCACCCTTAATTAGCGAAAACTACTTTGGCATGTAGTGTATGGAAGTTTGTCTCCGTTTGGCGCCTAGTGGGAGACTTTTGGCAATAGCACCTTCCATCTGTGTAGGGGTAGTATGCAAGGAGGAGGCCCACTGTAGAGGCTCTTCTATGGCAAACATGTTTTTGGGTCTCCCCCTCGAACAGATGGACTTCATAGGAAATGTAGATGCCTTTCACCAACATCCATCTCTATAACAACCATGTGAACCAATCAAAAGTCTTAATTTACACCCACCATAACACTCGAAAAGCCAAGCAACCATTTCAAAATCAAATTTGTGCCATTATTATGTGGGCCTGGTAGGTGAGCAAGAGTAATGTCAGAGTGTTCTCACTGTGTGATCATAAAGCAAATAACTAATTGGAAAAAGTGCTTCACTGCATATCAGATGAATACAAATAACACTTACAGAAGATAGAAAGGAAATTAGTATACAAAAGTCATATTGCGCACAAATCACTGACTAGCAGCCAGCTCAATGGTTTTGAAAAGTCTAATTTTTGTCTTATAGTATGGGGTGTCAGGATGTATTAAATTGATACAAGAAATATTCTAGTCACAATACTGTATAAATAATTCTCTATGTAAATAATTGGGCATTGGCAGTATCTAGTCACCATTTGGTTCTTCTCTGATTAAATTAACCAATTAACGGAATAGTTCATTGTGCCAGGGTGGGGGGGTGGGGCTTATCAGGCTAATCAATGTGCTGTCCATCATATGTGTGTGTCTTTTGGTTTAAGTTCTTCATAAAAATATTATTTATATTGTCAAACCGGTTCTTGCCTCCTCCTTTCCATTAATCCCTTTACACTGGTGCTGAAACCCAGGAAGGAGGAGGGATACGCCGTAGTTCTTGCCGCTACCATCCACCCCAATGGAGAAGTTGCGGCTATCTCCCGGGAGACAGAGGAGCCCGGCTGCCTGGAAGCGGAGGAACGGCTGCCGACCGAGAGGGGAGAAGGGGATCCTAGCCAACCACCTGGAGCAGTCAGGGCCACTGCGGGTTTAAGAGAGGACCGCTGAACGCGAGCGGGGAGGGGCTACTGGCCAACTGCCTGGAGTGACGCCAGGGGCAGAGGAGACCCCTTCTGTTTCCAAAGGAACATGGCGGGGCGTTCCGTCTGCCAGGGGCCGGAGTATTGCCTCCGATCTGCCCGGGGAGGTGCGGCTGTCATTCGATAGAGGGTGGAGGAATGGCCGAGGACCAAGCTACAGCGTTTCGGAGAACCGGTGAGTAAGTGTTTTTTATTTAGATGCAGGTCTACCGAGAGGGAGACCGTACTGCGGAAGATACGTCACAGGGTGTTACTGGGGTAACTGGCACCTGTGAAGCACCTACCCTAGTAAAGTGAACACAACAAAAGGGAACAAAAGATTCTCTTCCCGGCCCTCTACCGGGGGACGGAGTGGTCTGGTCACCACCTACCGGGTTCCCGCAGACATCTTCCTCCTTGGGTCGTCTGCTTCAGGGGAGCTTAGGAGTCTTCTTGGGGGGTCTTAGTGCCAGACCGTGAAGTGGGGGGCATCAGCTTCCAGCATGGGGCTCTACGCTGGGGCCAAGGACTCACCTCCACTGGGGCGGAGCTAGCTGGGATTTCGCAGCCGCAGGGGGACGCCCTCGGCGAGCAGATGGGGTACGCACACTTGTGTCGTTCCGGGGCAAGATGTGATGTATCACTTTTGTCTGTTTCCTCACTGCAGATAACTGCTGGGTGAAGTCCTCGACGGTGTCACCAAAAAGGATGATCTGATGGATGGGTGTGTTCAAGAAGCTTGCCTTGTCAGCGTCCCTCATCTCAACTGGATTCAGCCATAGCTGGCATTCCTGGACCACAAAAGTGGACATTGTCTGTCTGAGTGCCCGCGCCATAACCTTCGTCACCTGGAGGGAAAAGTCGGTCGCCGAGCGCAGTTCCTACAGTACATCAGGGTCAGAACAACCCTCATACAGTTCTTTCAGTGCCTTGGCCTGGTGGACTTGCAGGAGGGCCATGGCATGCAGGGCAGAGGCGGCCTGTCCAGCGGCGCTGTACTCTTTGTCCGCCAGAGATGACGTAGTCCTACAGGCCCTGGAGGGGAGTTCCGGGTGACTTCGCCAGGTGGCAGCACTTTGTGGACAAAAGTGCACCGCAACCGCCTTATCCACCTGAGGAATCGCGGCATAAACCTCGACCACCCCGCTATCGAGTGTAGTGAGGGATCAAGTTCAGACAGTAAAAAGTGTCCCCCACGGCCGCGTCAGTGCAATGTGCACCTCCAGGAAGAAATTAATCCAGGAACCAATTGTCAAGCCGAGATTGCTCAGGGGAGTGTGGAGGGTTCCACTCCAGCCTGACACTCACGGCGGCCAGGGCAAGCATGGCGGTCAGTTCCGTGTCACCTCAGACTAGGCCGGCAAACCTGAAGGTGCTAGCCCAGTCGAGTCCTCGCCGTCCAAAATCACCAAGGTGCTCTCCGATGCAGCAATCAAAATCTCATCCATCTGGCGAGCTCCGAAAGAGACATTAGGCTGGCACTGAGGCGAGCTGCCTGTCTCATCCCAGAACTGGACCGGATCGAATGAGCATGCTGGAGAATGAGCAGTCCGCGGGGAACTACCCAGTGGAACCAAACCAATTGGAGCCACCAAATCAGCTCCAGCGTCAACAGGGCCGGCCTCGTACCCATAGGTAGAAGGTCCGGCGCAGGGGACAGCTGAAGTGGCTTTCCCCCGGAAGAAAGAAAGCCGCAAAAAATGCAACATACAGTGCATCCAACAGCAATTCGCTTCTAGAGGTGAATGGACCGGCAGAGGAATTCAGCTCACTGAGCTCAAACGCTCGGCTCCGAAGAACAAATCTGAATGAGTGGTTGCGAGCCAGTTCCTTACATATCCGTATGTCCGTGGGAGTGGCATGCAAATACCACTCGCCAATCGTCATTGGCCTTTTCTCAAAGATCTCAAAGAGGTGTTTGGGGCTCCCAAGAAACATAATCAATACTCAAAGACACTTCAGGAAAAACACTGTTCCTTTTTATACTCAGTAATAAGCCATTTCAAAACACGTGAAGCGTTCACAAAGGCAAATGCTGAATATAAATGAACAAACTCTCAAAATTTCTAATGAACTTTCAGCACATGTACACACATATAAACAATAGCATTATTGTGCTAACAGGTGTAAGTCATTGCGCTCCGTTTCTGGACATCTATCGTAGCCGGACCGCAATGGTGGATAATATAAGAAATCCCAGTTGTTGACTTCTTGCCAATAAAGGGAAAAGTGAAAAATTATTTCAAGATTTTAATCAGATGTTCCTAAATCAGTCCTTCTATAGGCAGCTGATGGAAGTAGCAGCATCTGGGACTGGAGCTCTTTTCTTTGGGAGTGGTTTCTGATCTTAATATTGATGTTTTAGATTAAACATTAGTTTCACTTCATTATTAGGATAACCATTCCGGATAATTTTAAAGACATCTTACAATATATAAAAAGCAATAATCTAACCACACAACACGTGAGAAAGCAGTGATCAGCTACACACAAAATGCAAACAAATCACACTTCTACTAGCCAACTGGAGATTCCGCCCACCTAGCGAAATACAGTGGACTCTCTAAGAATATTGTGGACAGTGCTTTTTTGTTTTTTTGTCAGCCATATAATAGCTGAAAAGTCAAATTCACTGAAAATCTTTTAAAAGAAAAGATTTAAAAACACTTGATGTGTTGATGCACTGTGATGGGTTTGCTTGTGTTGTAACCAAACTTAGTTAGTTCAAATATGCAGGATGGAGAATGAAACTTGAGAGCTGGAGATTAGATTTTCATTGAATAATAATTTTTTTCTGTTTCTCAAACAAAACTATATCGAATTGTTTCAGAAGACTTGAAATATAGTGTCAAGTCATACTGACAATTTGTTATAGTTCTTTATGGTATTTTCTGTAGTTTTTAGAGCTTAACATATGTGGTCACTACAAAATGTTGTTGTATGGAAAAGAGCTGTGTGAAGATTATTAAAAATTGGTCCTTTTACATTCCACTGAAACAAATCACAGCACATATATTTGGAACAACTCGGAGTTGAATTATTTCCTTCATCAAAAGCCTATTAAAACAAAGCCTAGTTGTCAGTGAAAACACTGGAAACCCTTCTTGACTAGATTTGGTGGTTTAATCAAATTTGAAACACTTCAGACCAGGCAGATGATGGAAAGCCATAATTTGGGGGTAAATTAAAAATGGAAAGCCATAAAGTGGGGGTAAAAGGGTGACTGGGTACATAGGGCCCTGGCATGTGAGAGGCCCTCGAAGATCCTGAAATTATTACTACTATTATTATTATTTCACAATTGTGAAATTGCGCATATACCGCATCTGTGCTTCTCTGTTTGTTCCTTGTTGACAAGCTCAGGCACTTGTCTGTTTACACGCCTCCCATTAGCACAATATATGCACAATTTGCATTTGATTGGTTGTCTAGGAGTGATGCCTAACACCAGTTGGCTGTGAATGAGAGCTGAGAGCACGATTCACTGTTGTCTGGCCCGTGTTTCTCCCCTGTCATCTGTTCCCGGACTACACTTCCCATAATTCCCTGCTCTCATCTCTGCCAGCTGTCCTTCATTGTCCTCACCTGTGTTTCATTTAGTCACTATCCTTTGTGTATTCAAGCCCTGTTGTTTGATCATTCGTTGTCAGTTGTTGTATGTACCTGCATGTGTTTTGACCTCCTGTTCCCTGTCCGTTCCTGTTTTTGCTGTTCCTGTGTTTTTCCCCATCGTGGATGTTTCTTTTGTTCATTTTATTAAATACTTTAAGCTGCATTTAGATCCTGCTCCTGTGACCTCCTTCGTTGTAACAATTCATATTAGTGTTGTGATTTTTCAAGTTGTGACACACACAATGTCTAAAGGATACCACAAAAGAAAAGCGAGGGGGAGAAGAAAAAGAAACAAAGTAGGGGGAAACAACAACTCACACATTTCTTTCCAAAGAGAGCAGGTGAGAACAAAATTGTTTGATGCAACCTAATATGCCGGTATGTTGGGTAAATAAATGCTGCAGGGTTACCGTGGTAGTCACCATTTTGCTACATCTGAGATGAGAAACAAATTGTTTCCAAGCCGTGATAAACATTCTTATCTCACTGTAAACACCGAAGTAACATGTAAAGTACGAGCTTGAGACAAATCAGTAACACGTAAAGTATGAGCTTGAGACAAATCTTTAGAAATAAAATGTTGGTATATCCATTATTCAATTTCAGATGTTCTTCAGGTACAAGCTCAGCATGCCCACATTTCAAAATGCTGTCAATGAATTGCCTATATTCCTCTTGGAAAGTCTTGTTTTTGCTAAACTTTCTTTTCAGTGACATTGCTCTTTGCTCAGCCATCAGACATTTGTTTGGCATCTTAGGATCATTCCTCCTGAATGGCAATGGCAGCTGGTAATCCCCATCCTTCATCTCAGCAGAGCTGTCCATTATCTGCATGAATCTAAAATCTTCCTGGGACATCTCAGTCTTATCATAGGTGCTCTCAGGGAAATCATGATTGAATTGCCGGACCAGAAGCTCATATATATTTTCAATAGAAAATCCAGTGTGCATAAACATATGGCTTACCTTGCTTATTGAGACAAGTGTGCTCACCATGGAGGAGACAATTCACTACCTATCAAAGCAGTGTCCTTACAGCATAAATCACTATTTATTATCCTCCAAGGTTCCTTCAACTTTGGCATGTTTATTCCAATTAGCAGATCAATATCAGCATCAATGCTTGGTAAGCAAACGTCTTTCATATATGGCCACCTCTCCACATCCCTTTGTTTTGGGATACAATCTTTGCTAACTGGGATTTCTTTCTGAGTGTAAACATCTGGCAGACCAAAATATTATTTCCCATCCAGACCGCTTACTTCCAAACCTCTTACAACCAGGCTGTTCATGGCTTTTTCTTGGATCATAGAGCACAGAATAATCTTATGATGGCTCCCTTTTGCATTCAACTGCCTTCTGAGCCGTTCAGTACAAAATGTGGCAGAACAACCTAGGTCAGTGGTTCTCAACCTTTTTTGAACAAACGCCCCCCTGACCTCTTCATGATCCTCTTAACGCCCCCCTAAAAAAAAAAAAAAAAAAAAACACTTCAGAAATACTATTACAGCCAAACAATTGCAACACTGATACCTGAAGCCTGAGTTTTTGGTAAAAAAAAAAAACTGAAACAGAAGTTTCTTATTGTATTTAAACTACATGTAAAAGCCTCAAGTTGAGTAATATTGTGTTTGGAAAAAAATGCAAAAACACATGGATTGTTTGAAAGGTATTGCAAATGTATTTAGAAATTCAAACAAATTCAGGCTCACACACAATTTTTTTTAAGATGAACCAATCACGTGAGCAATAACGTAACTAACCTAAATGGCCAATGAAAAAGCAGCGGTCGTTCGCGCACTCAATTAGGCAATATAAAGTAGGCTTCAAATTTGAATAGCCTACAAACGGTCATTTGATTTCAAATGACGAACAAAGACGACAACAGCTCGGCCACCTGAACTGAACCGAAGAAAAAACGACGTCAAAAACAGCCACTTTTTTTTTATTAATTATGGTCATTAGTGTGAGCCCTGAGCACTAATTATGTGCCTAATTATGTATTCCGCGTTATGTACAGAAAAAGCCGGTGAAAGCGCGCCTCTATTTTGCGCTGAAAATTCTCCGCCTCTTAAAAGCATGTGTAACTTAGGAAGCGGCTCTCCTGGCATATCCTCCTGGTGAAGTGGCAGCAGTAATCCGAGCAAGACGAAGACATAGGCTAAGGAGAAGAGCTGAAAAGATTTTTGCGCAGGCCGCCTGTTGAGTACCTCTGAGTAACGCCCCCCATTTGTGCCTGAGCGCCCCCCTCTCTGCTGCCTCATTCACACCGCCCCCCCAACACTGTCCAAACGCCCCCTAGGGGGCGGTACTGCCCCCGTTGAGAAACACTGACCTAGGTCAAGGAATGCGTAAGTTTGGACAGTATCATTTGAGGTACTTAACTTCACTTGCACTGGTACGATTGTCAGTGTACAATGATCATCACTGGATCGGAGGTCTTTATTTTCCAGTGATACCACTGCTCACAGCCCTTTCAGACCCATTTCCTCTGTGTTCCTTCTTCTGAAGTTCACAGTTAGTCTTTGAATGTGCAGAATGCTTGGGAGTCTTTTTGAACACACTAAACATATATGGTGCCTTTTACAATTTTTACTCATATGCCCTTTAACCAAGCATCCAAAGCAAATGCCCTTTGTCCTCAGTAATTCCACACGCCCATTAGACTTGGATAGTAACTCTTCTCAAGAATCTATGATATGTGCACCATTGCAAATGGGATAGAACAGGTATATCAGGTGAGGCTGCCACTGTGGTGGCAAAGCTACTGCCCTTACTCTATGACTTGAATGCAAGCTTGTCTGACATGGACTTAAGAGAGGATCTTGCTTAATTCAAGCCTGCCTCTCCATTAAGCTAACTAGATCATAGAAGGTAGCCTTTGATTTCCTTTGCTCCAGGATGTCAAATGCTGCAGTCCTCCACCTCTCTCGTAACTTGTGAGGGAGCTTTGAAGCAATAAGCCTTAGGTTAGAGGGCAGGTTGATCTCTTCCATGATCCTCTTCTGCTGAACAATGAGATCTGCAATGTCACTGAAATTGTTAGTTGCGTTTGTGAAATTTGGTTGTGTCGTTGGTGTAGAAGTAGCTGCTGCTTGGTGAGATTTTTGCAGTGTTACCGATGTTTGAATGGGGAGTTGCTGTTGGCTTTGGAGCATATCCATTTGAAGTGGAGTTTTCGGAATGACATGTATACTTGCATATTCCACTGATGGTTCTGGATCCACAGTAATTTCCTTTTGTTCTTTACCTTCTGTTTCAAGGTAAGTGTTCATACCATCTTTAGGTACTTTCGAGTGAGACACTGATTTGGTTTGAAAGCTTGCAAGTTGTTACTCATAATTCTCAAGAAACCTGAACCTTGGCATTTGTTGCAGCTATGCCAGTTTCCAGCTCACTTTGTTCTATTGCGTTTTGTAGCTCCATTCTCTGCAATTCCAAACCATGCTTCTTTTTCAGCCCAGCAGCACACTCCAAAAGAGCTGCTTTCTCAGCTTCGGCTTTTATTCATGCTGTTGACACAGAATATGCACCAGATTTAGAAGAACCCTTTGATTTATTTGATTTACTAGATACATTTGAAACACTGTCAAAGGGTGTAATAACTTATTGTGTTTCTAATTGACTGAATTTCTATGTTTCTACTTCCTTAATTATAAATAAGTATTCCTTTTGGCATACACCAGTTAAAATGATCATGTCCTCTTTCATCATCACTTAACATTTGTTTCACAGATACATGAGCTTCATCAAATTCATTCATTGCTCAAATTAAAGTTTTAACACCTTTGTTCACATCAACAGCATTACCTTTGTCCACTAGTTCCTTTAATTAATTTAATCGTTGTGTACAAACACTCAATTTCCCTCTGCGTGTTGCAATGACTTGACTTAAAGGTGGGGTATGTGATTTTCTTTTTTGACCATTTTTTCAAAATAACTTGAAATCCTATTCCTAACCCACTTACTGGCTGTAAATTAGAAGCACTGAAATGAAAATTAAGCAATTTAATCATCTGTGGAACGGGCAGGACTCGAAAAACTCCAGCCAATCATTTTCAAGACCATCTAGAATCATTGGACAGAAAATGTGTCAATCAAACGGTCGTACCATGCCCCCTCCCCCACCACCCTGGCGCGCGTGTCCCGTTCAGTGCGCATACTCAAAGCTCGTGACCCAGTAACAGGAAGCGATTGTATTTATGTATGGAGAATAGAGCTTTTATAGTGCTAGTGGGGTTGTTCCACATTTCTTGAATCCTGTTTTGAATAGAAGACCGCTGTACAGACGCCAGGGCTGGCGATGTTCTTTTTTTTTTTACAGTTATGAGAAAATCAGCTCTACACCTTTCAAGAGTGGTATGCGACCCCCTCCTCCTGCTGTGTCATCAATTTGCTCTGAAAAATTGTCTGACAGGTGAATGCACTGTTTGACTAGTGAGTCTAGAACACTGCTAGAACACTGCGCATCTGAGTTTTCGCTCGTGCATGATTGCGCGTCCATGTTTTTCGAATGGGTCGAGTCAGGGCCAGCGTTGGAGGAGAGAAGGTAGGACCTTAGAGTTGTATATTTTCAAAATCTGCCGGCCGTTTTGCAAATCACATACCCCACCTTTAATTTCTCCTCCAACATGGCGGCAGCCTCAGTGGGAGAATCAGCACTTTATATTGTTTGAAATATTTGGCATGAATTTACTTTCAAACCAGAGCAGGCAAACCACACCAACACAGTACAATACACTCCAATAGTAACTTCAAAGTAAAGTGTTTATCACAATTCAGCAGATATTCAACACATCCAAATGCATCAATGTGGTTAAAGGCTTGTTGCAACAGGTCAAGCAATCCTAATTCAGGAAATTGGGAAATGAGGCCCCCACACACTGTCTTTGCATTGAACCCAGGATTCTGTGCTACGTCCCTGAGATCAAGGCCCATATACAGCTGGGAATACACCAAACTACCAACCAAACAACTGTCACCAGGCTTCTGCACTGGACTAATAATAAATGCCTGGCCTGATTAGTCACTCTCTACTTCATGTTCTATGTTTATTAATTGGCAGCATCCCAAAGGTCATGCACAGGACATAACACAATCACTGGGGAGTCCAGCAATAGATGTTAACTAGTCTTGTAATATAAAGATGCCTCTGAATCGAAAAGTATTGTCTCATCTGTCTCATAAAAAGGGATTCTGGAATAAAAATACATCCATGATATTGCACTGAGTGTAATCAGCATGGTTTAATCTTGTGTGACTTACATAAAATGAGGCATTTGAGTGACCACAAAGAGATGTAATTCTTGCTTGGGTTTTATTACTATCTATTCAGTCAGACATCCATGAAATACTGTTTCTAAAATGATTAGACTGTAATTTCAGCAGAACTACTACATTTCTTAATTAAATCAACATGCGAAATCCTCCATGCTGAGACCCCCAAATGGGCATTGAACACTACCCTCAACTTTACTCTATACCAAAGCTTGCAACAGACCTTTATCAGGGTAGATGACATATTTAATTTCACACAAATGAGAAACCCACCACGCTAAGACCACCAAGTGTATTAAACACTACACTCAAGTTTATGCCAAAGCTTGCAATAGACCTTAGTCAGTGTAGAAGCCATGTTTAATTTGATGCAAATGAAAATGGGTCTATGAGGTATAGATGTATAGTCTCTTCAATGTGTTGTACTGTTGTATATCTTGGTGTTGATCATTTAGCAGATGAAACTTATGTATGCTAAAAATATTCAGTGGACAAAAGCAACCTAATGAACAGAATATGGGTCCTATTTTAAGAGTGCTACTGCCATAAGTCATAAGCACAAAGTCACTAACCATGGCCATGGTATTTTTATGCAAGCATGCACTAAGTCTATGCATAAGTGTGTTTTGTGAAACTGTGCATGCAAAAGCACTATTGCAAGACAATAGTAATATGGACTTAAGTTCTTTTGTTTTTGCTAAGGATCATCTTGGTTACTGTTGTAACCTCCATTCCCTGATGGAGGGAACGAGACATTGTGTCGATGTAGTGACACTAGGGGTCTCTCTTAAGAGCCTCGGTTACCTCTTATCTTTGAGAAACGGCCAATGAGAATTGGCGAACAGAATTTGCATGCCCCTCCCCCGGACATATGGGTATAAAAGGAGGGAATCGTGCTTCTGATCAGACATTCCCCCTCTGTCACTCACTTGAAGTTGTGTCGGTGTAGTGGCACTAGGTGTCCCTATTTAAAAATGCCACAACACTGACCGTGTTACGTAGACTGCTGATGCAGGTGCTAGAAAGCTGTTGCATGCGAAAATAGCAGTTAAAAATTATTTTGAGATTGCAATATGCTTTTTTGAATAACAAATTAAGATATTTACTCAAAATAACCACTTCATGTCACGAGCCGGTCTCGAACCCGGGTCTCGAGTGAAGATAAGTCCAAAGGTTTAATAACAAAAAATTGTAATGTTCCAAAAGAGTAAGCTAGGCACAAGGGAAAAAAATTAGAATACAAATGTTCTGAAAAACCAATCCACATATTAACAGGGCAGGCAAAGAGAGCTAGACTAGGGACTGAATGCTTGCAAATTAAAAAACCAAGTGGCAAACAAGGGAACTGAGGTAACTTAAATACATATTATTTAACAGGACACAAAGGAAAAAAAAAAATAAAAAGAAAAGAACTAGGGACATCTAGTGGGCAAAATGTGAATTACAGGTAAATACATTACAGGCACCCAACCCCCCCCAACCCCATATATATATTCTGTTCACAGAACTGCCACTCACTGGATGTTATTTGTTTTGGCACCAACAATTTTTTACAGTTTTTCCAGAACAGGTTGCTTGTTTCTCTTGTGAGATCTAACAAAACAGCAACTGGTATTTCAATCAAATCAAATCACTTTATTGTCACACTACCATATACACAAGTGCAACAGTGGGTGAAATTCTTGTGTGCAGTTCCGAGCAACATAGCAGTCATGACAGTGACGAGACATATACCAATTGCAATAAACAACATATTTACAAAACACAATTTATAACCAACTGTTAGCACAGAGTAGTGTTATTAAAAAAAAACCTCTAGTAACCGTTATTTTATTTTGTTCTAACCAGTTACCATTTGGAAAGGAGGCTGCTGAACCGAAATGAAAAATATTTTGTGCAAACATTAACATGTACATATATTAGGGATGTTGATTGGACGTGTTAATTTAGTGTGATTAATTATATAAAAAACAACAGGTTACTCTGGGCTATTCAAGCTTGCTCTACTCTGGGCTATTCAAGCTTGCAGATTTATGTTTTTTCGAGCCAGATCAATAGGTGGCAGTACACCTCAACAAACCTGTACAAGCAGCATGGCTACATAATGAGAACCGCTCATTGAAGAGAAAGCGCAAACAAGCGGGCGAAGCACAACAGCATATAGGAATGTTTAAATGTGATTTTCAAAGTTTCCACTACTTTTAACTTGACAGAGCATCCTAAAAATGCTAAATACCAGTGAGAAGCTCCAAAGGCATCAGTATGAGCAGGGTTGGGAGGGTTACTTTTGAAACTAATTCCACAAAAGATTACAGAATACAGGCTATAAAATGTATTTTTTTACATATTCCATTAGATTACTCAAGGTCAGTAACGTATTCTAAATACTTTGGATTACTTCTTCAGCACTGGTAGATTTTTTTCACTTGTTTTGACTATAAAATCTCTGCCAGTACAGTAAGACAAAATGCACTTTGGATCACATCATTAAATGAAACAAATGACAATAAAATGCAAAGTAATCTCTTCAGAAATCAAAATACGTTTTGAATGTAACTGTTTTCTAATTACCAATGATTTACATTTTAACTGTGGAATACATTTAAAAATAGCACAGACGGAACTCAAGAACACGTTCTGAGAGAACTGGACACATTGACGAACTCAATGCAAAACAGATTGCTGTCAGCTGTAGGCTTGTTCAATGATATGAGAATAAAACAAAAAACATTTGAGTTCTTAAGCCACTTAAGCAATAATGCAATTTATTTCAAACTGAATTTCAATCTGTACCATTTAATATAGGTCCTTCATATTATGTTTATAAATATTATAATTTGTATGCATTATTTATTTGAATTATCTTTATTTGGAGCCCAATATAAATGTATATCATTAAAGTCATATTGTGTTTTAGTAAAAAAAAAAATGTGACAGGAAATGACAAGGTAGAAGATAGGGATCAGAATTGGGAAAAGACCTCGGGTCGGGACTCAAAATTGGGTCGCCCATGATGTTACTGCATATGTCAAAAGCTCTGGGGATTTGCTGAGACTGAATCAGAAATTATATCTGGGCTTTACTATTTGTTTACATCTTGTGCTGGCCCACCTTGTCCTACATTTAGACCTTTTAGTGTTTTGAGGAAAAAGAAAGTAGAGGACTGAGTGAGAGAACAGCAAAATTAAGCTTCTTCACCACTGGTTGGGGCATTGTTCCCCTAGACTTTCCCTGTGTGCCCCATTCAGACAGCGAAATGAACAAGGGGGACCACCCGGTCAGACAAAGAGAGAACCTATTGCCCACCCTAAGGGCCAGAATGCCACCCCCACTCCACCCCACCCACAAAGATCACATCATCAAAATTCTGGCCCTGATTTTAGCCCTGATTTGAAATAGAACCAAGTCGGGCAAATATTTCAGTCCAGTCGCAGAATAATGTTTATTCAATGATTGAGACACACTCTGATTTTATACCCTCTGGGGTTGCACCAGGGCTGGATTGGTAATGTGGCATACGGGGCATTTTCCCGGTGGGACGATGCACTTTGGGGCTGATCAGTGGCCATTGGGAGAACTGGGCAGGCAGGTGGGCCGGACAGCCACAAAATGGGCCAAATGGGCCGCGATAAGCTGAAATGAGCCGCCGTGTTATGCAGAATGAGCCACAAAATGCCAATGCTATATGCCTAAGGGGGCAGTGATATGCAGAAAAGAGACCTAACCTTTGCATTTTGTTGTCATTTGTTTCATTTAATATTTAGTCCTTTCAGATGAAAAACATTTATACATATAAATTATGTGATCCAAAGTGCATTGGAACAGCGGTGAAACACTTTCTTATGATGTGTTACATTCATACGAGCAGACAGAGAAGCAAGTTTGGAGCAGAAGAAACAGAACAAAACCTGTCAGCTTTACACTAAGCTGAAATGCTATTTCCAGCCATTTTACATGCCCATGTAACCAGGCACGATCATATTTTTTTATCAAGAAAATTCTCATTGAATCGTAATTTATTTTAATTTAGACTTTTGATATTAGGGCAACAATCATATTCTTGATAATAATTTTTTAATTGTTTTCCTGTAAAAATATATATATAAAAAATCCTTAAAGGGGTCATATAATGGTACATGCACTTTTTCAAGTTGATTGTACTGAAATGTGTGTTGGCTGTGCCTGTACACAACCATCCTATTATGATAAAAATCCATCCAGTGTTTTTGGTTTAATCTCCTTATATATTTTCCCCTGCCTCAAATCGAGCCGTTCGACCGTGTGACGTCACACGGTCGGACGCCCCTCCCAGGATTGTTGATTGACAGCAGTGTTTCAACACAGACCCGCCCTCGCTCGTGAGTGAGCTGTCAATCATAGTCCGTCATCATTGTTGATACACTGGAGCAGAATGGCGCCTAAGCGATTGTGGTGTTCTGTTCTTCGGTGTAATAACGAACACAGCAGTCATTTTGATGTTCCTAAATCTGAACCGCTGAAGACGCAGTGGCTGAGTTTTGTTTACGATGGGAATATTCCCCACGAGCAACGTCAATGCGTTCATGTTTGCGCGAATCATTTTTCACCAGACTGCTTTATAAACAAGGGTCAGTATAAAGCTGGTTTTGCTAAGAAGCTGCTGCTGAAAAAAGATTCGGTACCAACTATTTATATTCCCTCTGCACCTCCAGAAGAAGTAAGTGTAACGTTTTATTAACCTTTATATTAATCTTTGCAAATCGCTTGCACGCTTCACAATGAATGTGGCTAATGTTTACACTCAGGGTACATTACGGCATGTTTTCCATAACGTTACGACGTTCTCAATATAATTCATAATCCCACGTTTATAATGAACAACGCATTATGGTTATTGTGTTATTAAAAACTGTGTACGGAGGGGCGGGGTGACCAAAGCTCATTATCATTTAAAGTCATATGCACTGAAATGGCGTGCTGAAAGCAGAGCTGTTTTTGAGCAGGTAAAATTAGTGTTTTCTTAAAATACTAATGAGAATTTTTAATAAAAGTATATTACAAAGTTTTCATTTAGACCCTAAAGATTCATATTAACTTGTACAAAAATGGCATTATATGACCCCTTTAAAACAAGATCAATCTGATTAATCTTATTTTAGAAACAACACTGCATAAGATATTTAAGTTTTTCAGAGAATGTATTTTTAACATGTGTATTTTGTCTTACTGTATAGCCAAAGTGAAAAAATCTACCAGTGCTGAAGAAGTAATCCAAAGTATTTAGAATACATTACTGACCTTGCGTAATCTAACGGAATACATTACATATTACATTTTACAGCATGTATTCTGTAATCTGTAGTGGAATACATTTCAAAAGTAACCCTCCCAACCTTGCTAAACTGCTTACATTTTAAAAGTCCTTTAGTGTAATCCAGCCTTTAGAGGTACAATGTGAGAATTCTGAGTGCCTACCATTGAATTTTTGCTCAAAGATATCTCAGATACAAAAAAACTTGGTTGTATTTTCCTTATCAACATGAAGTGCCATAGGAGGGCTGTTATTAAAGTATGACCAGGTAAGATTAGCTGGTCTCATACTGTTCCTTATTCAGGTTTGATGGTATATAAGAAAGTACCACCAGAGGGTGTTGGTGTAGTGGTTCAGGATCTGACCTGGTGGCCCATAAAAGTGCTAAATTTAAACCCCCAGCTAGGGCAAATCATGAACTGGAAACGGTGGAACCCACTCATCACCATAACACCAGGCAAGAAACCTAACCACCAGTTGCTCCAGAGGGACTTTCCTTGTATTAATTTGGATAAAGGTGTTTCCTAAATGACAAAGAGCCAAATTAAATTTAACTTAATCAAGGACTGTTTAATGAATTAGTTTCCACAGCTTGTATATCAGACAAACACAGTTAGACTGTGCTTGTTTATTGGTCATCTGATGAATTTCTTACACTTTATTTATCTTCCTAATGCTGTACTTTCTGTTTGTAATTGCAAACAAGCCATTTTTGTTCTTATTACAAATAGAAGTTATCAGCATTTGTCTCATCATAAGTTGCAAACATTCTTGGTTATGATGAATCTATAATGACCAGCATCAATCAGGAATTTTATCTATTGATTTTGTGCTCAAGTCCAAACTGTTTTGGTATACTCATCGGAACTGGAACGCTGCCCCCAAATTTCCTTTTCTGCATCTTCACTCCTTACAAAAGTTTAATGTTATCAATGTTCTGCAGCTTTAGTTCCCTATCTGTCACTCACTCGACATTGTGTCGATGAGTTGACACTAGGGGTCGCTCCTGCGGAGCCCAGACATCTCTGATCTTGAGAAAAGGCCAATGGAAACTGGCGTGTGGAATTTGCATGCCACTCCCCCGGACATATGGTTATAAAAGAAGTGACGCTGCAAACACACATCAGATGTCTTCTTCGGAGCCGAGTGAGCCACGCACACTTCCTAGATGTGATGTCTCGATTCATCCTCGACACAGACCCTTTCTCCGGTTTGCCTTCAAGGGTAGGCATATCAGTACAAAGTCCTCCCCTTCGGCCTGTCCTTGTCCCCTCGCGGCTTCATGAAAGTCACAGAGTCAACTAACTCGATGACTGTCTAATCCTAGCTCACTCGTGGGACATGTTGTGTGTTCACAGGTACCTGGTGCTCAGGCACCTCAGCCGCTTGGGGCTTCGGGTCAATTGGGAAAAGAGCAAGCTCATCCCGGTTCAGAGCATCTCTTTTCTCGGTATGGAGTTGGACTCTGTCTCAATGACGTATATCAACTGCCAAGGCGGCCTACGCTCTCGCCGTATGTCGCAAATTGCCCGCCGTCTCCTCCTATGGAGTCAGCACTGCTTCGAGCCACTCATATCCCAGGAAACATCAACAGCACAGCGGACGCACTGTCGCGGCAGGTTACGCCCAGGGGAGAGTGGAGTCTCCACCCTCAGGCGGTCCAGCTGATCTGGAGTCGATTTGGCCAAGCACAGGTAGACCTGTTCACTTCCCCAAAATCCTCCCATTGCCCACTGTGGTACTCTCTGACCGAGGCTTCCCTCTGCACAGATGCCTTGGCACACAGCTGGCCCCTGGGGCTGCGCAAGTATGCGTTTCCCCCAGTGAGCCTACTTGCACAGATGTTGTGCAAAGTCAGGGAGGACGGGGAGCAGATCCTCCTAGTGGCCCCTTATTGGCCCTCCCGGATTTGGTTCTCAGACCTCATGCTCCTCACGACATGAGTTCCCTGAGGATGGACCTTCTTTCTCAGGGACGGGGCACAATCTGGCACCCATGACCGGACCTCTGGAATCTCCATGTCTGGCCCTTGGATGGGACGTGGAAGACCTAAGTGGCCTATCACCCATGGTGGTAGACATGATCACTCAGGCGAGGGCCCCCTCAATGAGGTGCCTTTACGGCCTAAAGTGGCGTCTGTTTGCTCAGTGGTGCTCTTCCTGAGGTGATGGCTTCCTCAAAATGGTTTCCCTGCCGGTAAACCGTGTCTTCCTTGGGCAGAGGGCCCTCTGTCCTTGGTCGGCGTGTTTGTAGTAACTCCTCCCCCTTGGGTAGGATCTACCACGACGCCGCTCTGCACTATGTGCTTCCGCTCCTAACTGGTAAGACCATGTGTTGTATTCCACCTATCTCCCCCAGGGGCCGGGTGTGGTCTCCGCGGTGTCCTCCTCTTTGGAGGGACACCCCCCAGCTTAGACCATATATTTGGCCCCCAGCCGAACGTTCCTTTTTTTGGGGAGAACAATAGAGAGAAGGCCATGGCTGGGCCAGCCAGTCCTTATACTTCTGAGCAGTTAGCTCATGCCTGCCTGTGTGTTGGGGGTAGTTAAGCGACGGCTTGCTGTGCTGGCTACAAGGCACACAGAGGTCTGCCCGTCTCGCACTGCAGTCTGCGTAGCTTTGTTCAGCTCTTGTGACGTTTCCATTGGGACCCCTAATGTCAACTCATCGACACATCGAGTGAGTGACAGATAGGGAATGTCTCAGTTACTGATGTAACCTCCGTTCCCTGATGGAGGGAACAAAATGTTGTGTCCCTCCTGCCACAACAGTGAACCAACCACTGAAATGGCCGGGTCTTTGGCTCGGCTCCTCAGTGCGATACCTGATGTGTTTTTGCAGCGTCACTCCTTTTATACCCGTATGTCCGGGGGAGTGGCCTGCAAATTCCACACGCCAATTTCCGTTGGCCTTTTCTCAAGATCAGAGATGTCTTGGCTCCACAGCAGCGACACCTAGTGTCAACTCATCGACACAACGTCTCGTTCTAACCCGGTTACGACAGTAACCGAGACATTTTCTCAACGTCATGCTTGTTTATGTCTAGCCAGCTAGCATTAAGATGTTTTATTGGCGATATCAGGAACTGAACATTCCCTGAACAATTTTGTATACTTCTGTCCCCTGAATCTAATCTCCAAAAATAGTATCTCAATATTGTTCAGCCTGAAGATGATATTTGATTTATAGCTCGACAATTGTTTATTTGCTCAGACATGATATATGATTTTAAATAATTTTTAAGTCATCCTAACAGCCATTTTAACCAAGTAGATTACACATGTTTAATTAAATAAAAATCTAGTTAAAGATCATAAAGTTAAATGAACATAAGGAAGAATGGTACTTTATTTATAATAAAATAAATATAATTTATATGAACCAATAAAACAATAGAAATAAAACAGCAATATTTACCTACATGCATTTTCATAAAACATTTTGATTAATGTTGAATTTGATAAAATAGTAATGTACTGTATTACTGTTATATTTATTCACCTTCACCTGGAGCTTTTATTTTGGCAGAACACTGACAGTCCACAGCAGTGTCAGAGTGTATTTGACAGTGTGACCTCCACTATATTGTGATATTGTGTCACATTTTTAGATTTGTATAATAACTTCAGGGCTAGCGCCAGCTACAGGCAGAGTAGACAACTGCCGAGAGCAGGGGTACTCAATTGGCGGACTCCAGTCCGGATTCGGACCGAACGACAATTAAATCCGGACCGAGCTCTGGAGCTTTGTGCTAGTTATCTGACACCTGGCTTAGTGATTATGTAAGCATACATGTATTCACCAGCTGAGCAGGAATAAATAGCATTGTTAGAAATAAAAGTCTTCTAAACCAGCAGTGCCTTTTTCTTCTCCGTCTTTTATTGAGTCGTGATTGAATCAATACAAAGCATCGAGTCCAACGTTGGGGAGCGAAAAAATATGCAGCTCAGCTCTTCCAATATATGGCATGCAAAGATATACTACAATAGTAAAAAGGGGAGTTCTCATCACTAACCAATCAGAGCAAACATTACCTCATATCAATATCACATAACAATTCCATATGGCAAAAGTTCCTTGTGAGCCGATCAGACCTATATGGTATACTCCAAGTTCCGTAGGAGCCTGTCGGACCCTTGCCATATACACTAATACAATGTACACACAGACAGAGTGAGGAGGGGGCTCTTACACTCCATGCTGATATGAAACAGATGTTTGATAATGCACACACACCATTTCTCTCTTGGACAGAGCTGAGATAGAAATAACATTTATCTATTATCCCATAACATAATTATCACATTACATTATTCTCAGCATGTCCATTATTACAGAATATTATATGAAACATATTTCAATCAAACATTTCCTTTGAAGTCATTAGTACTTGATAGTTCTGTTTGCTAACTTGTAATCCAATCTCCAAACCCACAATCTATCATTCATTTGTCTTCTCTGTAATTCATCAACTATTTTTTTGTCATATTATTTATACCATCAGCTATGATATGACCATCTTCATCATTTTCTGGTATATATGTACAGACATAACAATCACTCTTTTGCATTAGTAATTGTAGCAAACATGGGCCAAATAATAACATAAGTAGAATGCATACAGCAATCAATATATTGGAAGACATCCAGGGTGCGAACCACCCACACACATTGAGACATGTCCCCATATTCCCTGATGTTATCAGCTAATTCCTTATTCAACTTATCCATTTCCTTTCATACCTTCATGAATTCACCATCATCATCAATGTAACCCAGGATGTATGTATAACATTTGTCACCAAATATTTTACATATTCCTCCTCCATCTTTAGCCAAGAATTAATCCAAACATTTAATACCTCTTGGCTGTCCAACACTGTCTAAATATACTTCAGGGTCACTTGAGGCGTCACATTCTATGTACCTTCGTTTCTGGGTGTTTACCCGTACCTTCATAACAAAGACATCTTCTTATAACATTACCATAAAACATAAACCATCATACATTATTTCTAGGAATTGGAATTACACTTGTGACTCCTTGCTGTTGTGTTGATGCTGAACAGGCATAGGCAAGCACGAACACCTGCCATATGCAGAGTGTCAGTAGGAATGTTTTCATGTTGACTGTTCCGGTTCCCTCCTCAGGTCCTCCTAATTCAAAGATTCCGGTTGGGCACTGGCGCTGCATGTTCAGCTCCTCCAGTGCTTTCACCGTTCACCTTGAATCAGTAAGGCCCTCCTCTGGAGCAAGCTTCACGCGGCTTGCGTGGATCCACTGTGGTTCACCTAACTTTGTTGGTTTCAGATACTTCAACAGAACCTGCTGATTTGGAACAAATGGATGAGTAGGACTTTCTGCAGGCAGAGGGAGAGAGAGAAAAACATCACCATTTATGCCATTTAACGTTCTAACTAGGGAATCCACATAATCCGCGATGATCACCTCCGTGTCACCTGTGGAAAGATTGCCATCGCGACCTCTGACCCAAGGGGTCGGGAAAGCTCTACCCATGAGAATTTCAAAGGGAAACATTTTTGTAGTGGCTGAAGGAGACATTCTCATTTCAGTCAGTACGGCAGGCAATAAATCAACCCAATTTCTGCCCGTATCTAGACACGCTTTATTAAGACGTTCTTTTATCGTTTTGTTCAAACATTCCATGTTTGATGAAGACTGAGGATGATACGGGATATGAAAATGCCAATTAATACTAAGTTCTTTAGCTAATAATTGTGTTACTTTAGAAGCAAATGGAGTTCCATTGTCGCTTGCTATAACAGTTGGAATACCGAAACGCAGTATAATTTCTTTGGCAAGAACCTTCACTACCATCTTTACGTCTTCTTTTCCACACGGAAAAGCCTCAGGCCACTTAGTAAATCGGTCAATAATCACGAGCAAATACTTGTGATTTCCACATGGAGGCATGTGTGTAAAATCGATCTGTAAATATTGGAAAGGAAGTTCAGGATGCGGTAAAGCATCATGGCTGATTGCCTTGTGCCTGTTTGTTTGCGCACACACCAGGCAAGCATTAAATATCAACAAAGTATTTCTTCGAACATTTGCAATGCAGTATGATTGATTCAAATTTTGTATCACTTTCTCTTTTGACATGTGATACACCATGATAATGCCTACACACCTTGTTTATCTCTTAAGATACCAACTTGATCTGGTTTTACTTCATTGGCTGCCCAATGAGTCAAATCATCTTGAGTAGGATTCGCTTGTAAGATTTTAACATCCAAATCATTAATCAACGATGAATTCATCATCGGCACTTCATTGTTTTGTTCATTTACATGCGGATTACGTATTGCTTCTTTTGCTGCCCATTTCGCTACTTCATCCGCAAATCTGTTTCCTTTGGCCTCGTCAGATTCACCTGTTTTATGACCAGCTACTTTAATTACAGCAAGCTTCAATGGTTGCTGTGCTGCACTAATCAGCTCGGCCACAATGTTATGATGCGAAATTGGTTTACTTCGGAGGTTTTGAAATTTCTTTCCTCCCACAATTTAGCAAAATCATGGACTACGCCATACGCATATTTGGAGTCAGTATATATGTTGATACACTGACCTTTTGCCAATTGACATGCTCTTGTTAAAGCAATCAGTTCTGCGACTTGTGCTGATTTATGTGGCAGTGAATACGCTTCAATTACTTTATTAGGCATTTCAACAATAGCATAACCACACAAATATGTACTGTCGTTTGGCTTAAAGCAGGATCCATCAATATACCAATGGATTCCCTCCTCCAGGACAGACGTGGAAATGTCTGGCCTGCAAGCAGTCGAAATTTGGATCCTGTTCAGGCAGTCGTGATCGTCGCTCTCAAATTCACCTTGTGACAGCAACCTATGCAAATGTACAGTAGGGCCATGAATAACAGAAGTTTCTTTCAACGTTACATTAGCAGTAGCTAACAATATAGCCTCATAGCCGGAACGGCGTTGGGCAGTCATGTGTTGAGTCGAAATATTATGCATAATGGCTCCTACCTGATGAGAAACATGTACAATGAGAGGATGTGACAAAACAACTTTTTCAGCATCCTGTATCATGATTGCTGTGGCAGCCACTGCACGCAAACAAGCCGGAAGTCCCTTAGCCACCGAATCAAGGGTCTTAGATAAATAAGCTATTGGACGGAAAGTGCCCCCATGCTCTTGGGCCAGGATTGCTGCGGCTGTGCCACCACTTTCGTACACATATAGATTAAAGTCTTGTGTGTAACAGGGTAGGCCAAGGGCAGGCTGATTAAGAGTGATGATTGCAAATGCTTGAATGCTTGATTCATCTCACTTGTCCATGTAATATCTTCTTTGTCACCCAGCGTAGCTTCTCGCAGGATTTTGTCATACATGGAGCAATTAGGCACCCACAGGCAGCAGTAATTGAGCAGTCCCAGGAAGCTTTGCATTTCCTTCCGTGTGGATGGATGCTTAAATGTAGCGATGGCTTTGATCCTGTCCGCAGACAGACGAACTTGGGCTTGTGACAGTTCATGTCCAAGGTAATTGATTTTCTCTGCACCCATTGTAGTTTGTCTTTAGATGACTTGAAACCAGCCTCAGCCAGAACATTGCAAACAATCTTTGAGGCAGCAGCACACATGTCCTCAGAGGCACCAGTGACCAGAATGTCATCAGCATATTGGAGCAGGCTGGTGTCTGGAGGGAGTTTGACATCTTTCAGTGTATCGTGCACTACAGCGGAGAAAACAGCCGGAGAATCTCTGAACCCTTGAGGGAGACGCGTCCAACTGTTTTGACAATTCTGAAAACAAAATGCAAACAATGGCTGAGTCTCATGATCCACAGGAATTCCGAAAAATGCGGAGCTTAAATCAATAATAGAATAAAATTTATGTTCTGAAGGAATAGAATTAATTGTAGCCTGAACTTCTGGTACAATAGGAGCAAGTGGTTTGATCAAATCCTTAATTTTTCTCAGGTCTTGCGTTAAATGCCAAGTACCATTAGCTTTCTTAATTGGATTAATTGGTGTATTATAAGGTGAATGAGTTCGAACCAGAATGCCTTTTTCCAAAAATCGAGCAATGAGAGGTTTAATTCCCTCCTCTTTTTCCTTTGAAAGCGGGTATTGTTTCTGAAACACAGGCCTAGTATTTATCAAAATCGCCCTGTAGGGCTGGACATCTATTAACCCTACATCATCCTTGTGTTCCGCCCACAATTGAGGGTTGACTCCCAAAATTTCTGGTAGCAGCACAGTTGCAGACGAATCTTCAACAAGAGCACTCCCTGTGTCGGTTGTAATGGAAAAAACTGAAGGAAACAGAAGTGTCAAAGAGTTAGAATCAAAATTCAACGTCATACCAAGTTTATGCATCAAGTCTCTACCTAACAGGCAGCATGGAGAATTCGGTATGATTGCAAATGCATGCATCATAAACAATGTTGGTACATCCTTAGAAGTAATTGGTAAGGCGGGCGTCAATTCACATTTCACAGGAACATTATTAATCCCTACAGAACTAATTTTCTTTCCTGTGATGGATAACGAGGACACTGAAGCGCCGCTATCGATTAAAAACATGTATGGTTTATGGTCCACATTTAATTAAAGGAATGGCAAAACATTTGATTTATTTGGATATTGCATCGAAAGTAGTGAAAATTCAGAGTCTTTGCTCTCGCACCGTCAGGCGCGATTCCATTCAGTTGGATATCTCTCTAAATCTGTTAGGAGAAAACGAAGGAGGGTTTTGGTTCTCATAACCATTAGAGCGCTTACGCATCTGGTTTCTATTATGCTGCTGCTCAGTTCTTTGTCTGCAAAACTTTGCAACATGTCCTGAACGACCACAACAGTAACATCTAATAGGCTTTGTTTTGTTACGAAACGGACGTGTCTGAGCTGCAGCATCAACCTGTAACATTATCAGAGTTTTCCCTTTGGTGGAAGCAAAGGCTCCAGCAGAGGAAAGCTCACGTAAACGCTTGCCAAGGTCATCAATCGACATCGTTAAAAAATTATTCGTGGTGATAGCTATAACATCAGCAAGAGGCAACGGGTGAACCTTAAATCCTTCTGCAGTTTCCACGAACGGAAATGCAGTCGCAGTCTTCAAATCAGAATAAAGTTTATTTTTCACGGGCTCACACACTAAAGGAGCCTGAAGATATTCATAACTCGGGGAAAGAGCAGTGTGAGAGAAACCTTTTCTTCTCTCTCCTCAGGCTGTTCACTGAGATCAGCCCGTGGGGGAGAGAATTTGCGATCTTTGTTTATTCCAGCAGCTTTATCTATGTCAGGTCTGCTATCCCAGTACTTTTTCATCATTTCCCAAGTTTTATAGGATTGTTACATATAATCGAAGTCCCATTCTGGATCACCCCAATTTCCATAAATCATGTCTTTTGCTGCAGACATATCTCTATCTTTAAAGAAACCTTCACGCGGAAACTTATCTAATTGTGTATTGTCCTCTGACCAGCCAGCTAAATTTGATAGATAAGGTTCCGTAAAAAAGGCTTGATTATTTCTGTCCATAAAATCTTTCGGAGATTCATTAAATAAAGGTCGATTTATTTTATTTCCCATTTTTGAAACCACACAAAAATGTTCACCTCTAAACAAAATAAACAAAATTCAAATAATCAAATAGAAAACAAAGAAGAAAAATTCTGCAGTGTCAAGGAAGCAAAGAAAGAAGAAGAATAGAGAAAGAGGGAAGAAAAAAAAATAAAAAAATCAAAATAAACTGTGCATTGATTCACTCACAAACCCCCAAAAAAACGACAGAGATTTTTTATGAAATATCTCGCAACAATCCTTCTTACAAAAGTAAGGATATCACACAACGAAGAAAATGTATCACGTTTTCTTTACGTAGTTTATCAAAAACTTACGAGGTACTCACAACAACAAACAAAGAGGGAATTCAAGTCTCTTTTGAACACGAGGAAAATCCTCCCGCATTTATCAAAAATACGAGGAGACCGTACACCCCTCAATGATAAATAAACTTGATCATGTCCTTTATCGCCCTTCCCGCATTAATTAAAACACGAGGTGTCACCAATCTGTTATGACCTATACGGTCTTTCAATAACGCAATACGGCACTATCATAACATTATAATCATATAATTTAAAATTATTTCTCAGCAAACAGTAAGAATCAACCCCTCATTAAAAGGAAAAGATTAGATTCTTACCGTTTAGAGAATCCCGGTGACGAGCCCCCAATTGTTAGAAATAAAAGTCTTCTAAACCAGCAGTGCCTTTTTCTTCTCCGTCTTTTATTGAGTCGTGAATGAATCAATACAAAGCATCAAGTCCAACGTTGGGGAGTGAACAAATATGCAGCTCAGCTCTTCCAATATATGGCATGCAAAGATATACTACAATAGTAAAAAGGGGAGTTCTCATCACTAACCAATCAGAGCAAACATTACCTCATATCAATATCACATAACAATTCCATATGGCAAAAGTTCCTTGTGAGCCGATCAGACCTATATGGTATACTCCAAGTTCCGTAGGAGCCTGTCGGACCCTTGCCATATACACTAATACAATATACACACAGACAGAGTGAGGAGGGGGCTCTTACACTCCATGCTGATATGAAACAGATGTTTGATAATGCACACACACCATTTCTCTCTTGGGCAGAGCTGAGATAGAAATAACATTTCTATTTCTTACAAGTATTCAGCGATAAAGAGAAATATTTCTCTCTAGAGCGGGAATGAAGCACGTTCAGCGCTACTCACTTTATTTCCGCTCCACGCGTGTTGCCTCTGTAACCGCTATAGGCATGCGGCGGCGCATAAAGCTTAAATCTCTGTACGTACGAGTTGCAGGAGTGGTTATTTTAACAACAACAGTAGCGGAGACACCGCTACAGATACTGGCATCTTTCGCTTAAACACACTGCAGAAAACAAAAATTAAGTAAAGTGAAACTATCTTCATCTGTCTAATATGTGATTCAGCCGGTTCAGCTAAGCCAGGTTTGTGTCAGAACAAGTTAATGTGCTGCCTTAGGACAATAAAGTTTTTTCCATCTAAATTTAGCTTCATTAATCATTATGTTACGATCCTTTCATAATAAACTGATGTTTGTTCTAATTTTGTGAAAATTAAATAGAGATATCGTCTATTTATCCTTAAATTAATCAAACAGATATTTAATGCTGAACTATTTTTATGTAAATTGTTTGTTTGTTGTTAGTAGATTTTCATTTAAAAATGGTCCATTCAGGCTTTTACATTTTTATACATTTTCTCTAAGGGGACACCCCTGAACCCACAGTATTTTATCTGTCAAAAGGCCTCCTATGTCCCATACACAGTTATAGATTCTGAATGTAAAAATATTTCAACTAAACTGGACTGCTGTCATTCAGCTTCAAAATAAACTGTTGATCTTATCTTTTAATATTCACATCCAAGTGCCCTCGACTGATGAAGTCTTGATTAAATATTTTAATCTTTTGGCAGAAAAGATCTCTCAGACCCCTCTAGCTGTCTCTGGGCTTCCAATGTCCTCATCAGGGTTTGTTTTTTCTTTCTATTTTCAAATGACTATTGCTGTCAACATGGCAAGTTATAAAAACTATTAACAAAAAGATACATAATTTCCTAGCCATATAACTACTGACACCATGTAAGCTGCATACTGTCCAGACCTTTGCTGGGAAGGAAATGTACAGACCGGACCTCTTGGAACTTTAATTGAGTACCCCTGGCCTAGAGCCTCCACATTGCCAGGGGCCTCCAAAAGACATTGTATATGAACTTGGTAGTTTGAGCTGTACCAATTTCATGCTGATTTTTTTCAAATCATAGAATTGCAAGGGAAGGCTTAGTCATAATCATGAGAACAGCCCTTCCTGACTGGTCACTGAAATGGTCAATCAGGTAGCGCTTTCTACATTCATATTTATACAGTATATATATATATATATATATATATATATATATCCAAACAGTGCTATGTTATATTTGAAATGTGCTCATACTTAATATTATTATACCTTATTATATCTTTTTTCATTCATTTGCATTATTTAGATTATATTTCTATCCTCAGATCTTGTGCTATATTCTCATGGTTATAACTTTTTCGAAAAAGTGATATATATTACAAAAACCTGATAGTAGAGAAACTTAAAGGTGTAAAATAAACAAAAGAAAAAAGATGGAATGCATGTAAATGTTGTAATGTATCTCTCTTTCTTTACTTTGATGGCATATGTCATCACTTTGTGACACCATTTGACCATTTAGCAGAAGTGTGTTTTACCATCCTAACACATGGAACAGCACTGGGATAAATATTTCATTAGTATTCAAAAAGTACATTCCAAAATAACACCAAAATATCAGAGTTTGATTCTTCCAACAACAATAAAAGATATGGGAAGCATCTTTTATTCTCTTAAAAGTTGACAAGCCTGTTTATTTTCATATTCTAAGCATGCATGATTATATTGATAGTTCCTTTTTTTATTTTAACATTAAGCTTTGTTTTTGTTTTTTTTTACCTGCTGTTTGTCACCCTTTGAGAACCGACCAGTGATCCATTTCTGGATTGTGATTTATCAGTATAGATCCAGTGGCCTCGACCACTGTCATACACCTATCATATGAGTCAGCTCACAATCCATGTAATCTACATTCATGCCCTTTAGAATTATTTGTGGAAAAAAGTCATATTTTAAAATTTTCTCTGATTCTGTTCCTTGATATTGTTATCATATTACAGGAAACCAGATATAAGATAGCAGAGACTATTTAAAAACTGCAACATCCCCCCTAGTCTCATGTATCTAATCACAGCCAATCTCTAAAATGTGTAATTCCAAGATGACAGGAAAATTATTTTGCTTGTTGGTGATTGTGCCATTCAACCGAGATCCCTTTTGCCAGGGACTGACACATGACAAGGTCACCTCATTACCATGAATAAAAGCCAGGGTGCTGTGGGATCTGGAGTTTTTTTCCGAGCTTGGTGGCTGGCATTTCTCTGACATTTTTTGGCAGGTGAGTGTAACAAAAGGCTCTTTAAAACTGATATGATAATATATACGGGTCTGCCGACATGACAACAGATTTCTGTTGGGGATAGGGTTGTCACCATTGTCACTTCAATCCACATTATTTCCCATGGAGATGAATGATAAAGGAAAAACAGGAGCGGAGCGGACTTTACAGTTTAGGATTCCCACTGTACACTACAAGGCTGTGGGACTTAATTTAGGAATGCAGCAGCACTATCTGGCAGGCAAGTTATTTATTATTTTTTTTTTTTTGACATCTTAAGGGGATTAGAACAGCAAAGGACCCGGCAAAACACAGAAAATTCAGATAATTTATTAAATAAAAACTTTAATAATTTAAGATAATTAACTACTAATATATGACAGTATCAGTATATATAGTATACAATGTGTGTGTGTGTGTAGATATATATATATATCTACACACACACACACACACACACACACACACACACACACACTGGCGGCCAAACGTTTGCAATAATGTACAGATTTTTCCCTTATGGAAATAAATTGGTACTTTTATTCACCAAAGAGTCATTCAACTGATCATAATGTATAGTCAGGACATTAATAATGTGAAAAATTACTATTACAATTTGAAATAAATAATGTTCAAAACTTTTAAACTACTTAAAACAAATAAAAAATCCTCCACGTGCAGCAATAACAGCTTTGCAGATCCTTGGTATTCTAGCTGTCAGTTTGTCCAGATACTCAGGTGACATGTCACCCCACGTTTCCTGTCTTATCGGGCACTTCTTACACACCTTACAGTCTAGTTGATCCCGAAACAATCAATGGGATTAAGATCCATAACACTTTTTCTCAATTATCTGCTTTCCGATTTCTGTGTTTCTTTGCCCACTCTAACCTTTTCTTTTGTTTTTCTATTTCAAAATTGGCTTTTTCTTTAAAATTCTTCCCATAAGGGCTGCACCCCTGAGTGTTTTCTTTACTGTTGTACATGAAACTGGTGTTGAGCGGGTAGAATTCAATGAAGCTGTCAGCTGAGGACATGTGATGCATCTATTTCTCAAACTAGAGACTCTGATGTACTTATCCTCTTGTTTAGTTGTACATCTGGCCTTCCAAATCTCTTTCTGTCCTTGTTAGAGTCAGTTGTCTTTTGTCTTTGAAGACTGTAGTGTACACCTTTGTAAGAAATCTTTGCCATTTGCAATTTCAAGCATTGTATAGCCATTGAGAGCCCTGTTTGAGCCGCTAGAATCTGTCGAACTAAAGGCCCTCTCCTTGAAGACGGCGCTCACTTCCATCAAGAGGGTTGAGACCTGCAATTGCCCTCTGTCAGTGACACTTGCCTGGAGTTCAGTCCGGCAGACTCACACGTCATCCTGAGACCCCAACCATGCTCTGTGTCCAAAGGTTCCTGTGACCCCTTTCAGGGATTACGTAGTGAACCTGCAAGCGCTGCACCGGGAGTAGGCAGACCCAGCCTTGGGTTTTGACAGGTCCAAACAAGTAGAGTTCTGTAATATGGTACAGCTGGCCGGGTGTATTGCTTGTGCGTAGTGCCTTTCCCCTCCCCTGAGGTGAATATGTGCGCTCTACTCCCCCAGTCAAGTCCACAAGTCATGGACCCTGTGTGTCCTTCCTTCCTAGCCCTCTGGCTCTGAATTCAACAGAGGAAGTTTGCAGCCAGCCCCATCCCAGGCACCGACTTGCCTGTACTGGAACAGGTCCTCCACAGGTTCTGATTTTCCAATAATCTCCTGTGATATATTTTCAATGGTACGGTCCCCTGTCGGCGGACCTGCGTCTCCCTTGGGCAGAGTTCCTTCTGCCCCCCGGTCTCTGTGTTTGTAGAGCTCCTCCCCATTGAGGCAGGACCTACCACCGTGCCACTTCCATATGTGGCTGGTAAGCCCATGTGATGCATTTTGCAAAATGTTAACCTCCCCTGCTGGGCAGGATGTGGTCTCCATGAGGTCTTTTCCCCCTGAAAAAATAGGATTGGAAAAGAACGCCTTTCCCAATGTGTGTTATAGCTTTAGATGGCCCCAGCCGCATCTAACATCTAACTGCTGGCAGGGCCTGCTCCCATGCTAGTTACGTCGTTTCCCCCCTTCAGGGATGTGAGGAACTTTATGATGTTGGGGAAGGTTATGTGCAGTCTGATGCATCAGCAGTTCACGTAACACGGTTCAGTATTGTGGCATTTTTAGATAGAACCCCTAGTGTCTCTACAACGACACAATGTTGAGTGAGTGACAGAAGGGGAACGTCTCGGTTACGGTCATAACCTCCGTTCCCTGATCGAGGGAATAAGACTTTGTGCCTCTCTTGCCACAACAATGTACAAGCCGCTGAAATGGCCGAGACCTTACTCTCGGCTCCTCAGCTCAAAACCTGTATGAACAGATGCACGCTTCCCTCCTTTTATACCGTATGACCGGGGGAGGGGCATGCAAATTCTGTTCGCCAGTTCTCATTGGCCTTTTCTCAAAGATAAGAGGAAACTGAGGCTCTCAAGGGAGACCCGTAGTGTCACTATATTGACACAACATATCGTTCCCTCCATCAGGGAATGGAGGCTATGATGGTAACCAAGATATTTTCCACATGATCTGTCGCTGAAAATGACACCAAAATGATGCGCCTGCAGATTAGGACATGCACAGGATTTTTATGTTTGCTGGGATTCAAGGAAATCTGCTTGCCAATTTACAGTATTAGTCTTATATATTCAATTGAGCAGGGGTGTGCGGTTATTTTGGTACGGGGCCACATGAGCCATTAAGTAGAACATGGAAGAGAGAAGATAAAAAGTTCTGCCTATTTGTATCTTTTAAGCCCAGAAGTAGTAGTGCACTCATGCACTTAATGAATGATGCAGAATTTTGTGAAGTTTATAAAGACTGATGGGACCATTCTGCGATTGCTTGTAGTTTTACTGCTACTTTTCTATCATGTGTGAGTAAAACTGAAAAAAGGCTGAATAAAATCATTTTTTATTTTACCATACTTAAATGTAGTGGTAAATTAGTATTTAATATAACACTCTACATCAGTCTGGTTTAATAGTAAAAAAAAATATTCCGGAAATAATAGATTCTTAAAATGTATTTTAATGTTTGCTGCAAAGTGGATAAAGTTGTTTTATTCTCAAAACATTATCAACCCGTTGATAATGTACACGCGTACACGCTCATGGGTCATGATGTGGGTCTCATCAATGGCTTGTTTGGCATCCCATTCAGCACACAACTAAATAAAACAGGCTTGTTTTTTTATGCATGACACAGATCAATGATTACTGCCAGAGCAATATTCACATACCAGTGTGAGGGACTTCAGCATTTCACAAATAACAAACATATTCCTTTCTTGCTTGGTTTTGCTTGCATGACCTCTCCATGTGTGAATGATGAGAAGATCTGTTGGGAATTTACTAAAGTTCATCACTGAAAAGGTTTGCTCGTAGATTTGGCACTAAACAGCCAGATTCCCTAAAATACGTATGACATAAGGTGAAGTATTTCCAATTTGTGCAAGTATAAATCTCTGATTGGGGTGTTGAATCTATTATCTGGCAACCATGAGCATATTAATAGCTTTTGGAAGCATGTTAGGTCCCAAAGCCAGAAAAATTAAAGATCTGATAAAAAAAGGAAATCGACCCACAGGCAGTAGTTTGCCCTGGTCTGCAATTGAGGGTGCTTAGAACCGGCCTGGCATTACTCCTTGCTAGTCAGCAAGAAAAGTACCCACTGTTTTACACATTATTTATTTAATAGGGTTAGCCACAATAATACCAGGCTGCAGTGTAACCTGAACAGAAATAAAAAATGGCTCCTATTTGGCATTTTACACTATATACGTTTATAATTATGTACCTGTTTATATGTAATTGTCTTTAATTGACAATTACATATAAACAGGTATAACTTTTACAGGTATAACGTTTACAAAAACAAAATACTAAAAATAAAAACACTGTGGCAGTGCCATGGTACAGTGATGGCATCAGCTGGTACTTTGATATAAACCACTACCATTGTTTATATCAGGTGCTATGTCCAAAAACATGGTAACACCATCCATCCATCCATCGTCAACCGCTTATCCTGTGTACAGGGTCGCGGTGGGCTGGAGCCTATCCCAGCTAACATTGGGCGAAAGGCGGGGGACACCCTGGACAGGTCGCCAGTCCATCGCAGGGCCAACATGGTAACACATATTAACACAAATCAAAAATGTGTTGGAATTATTATCATTTTTATTATTTAAAAATTATTTCCTTCTGGGCTGAGGAAAAGAAGAGGCAGAGTTGTAGACCAAAATGTTCTTTGCATTCAAAATAGGTCGAGAGAGATTTCAGCCTAATAGTGATACTTCATTGAATGGCCAATTTTACATGTATTTTGTGTTTTCTCGAGATACAAAATACTGTATTGTATTTAGATTGAACCCCCCACACACACACACACACACACAGTATTTGGTATTTTATTTTGATACATTTAAACTGAGGTATCTTGAATTTTTATTTTAAATACATCTTCATGTATTTGTGCCCATCACTGGACACAATTAATAACTAACTTTAGGCTGGAATTTATCTTGTAAAATGACATTAAAGGAATAAATAGTTCACTCAAAATGAAATGTCTTTGGAATTAGCCTATATTTTTCATAATACACAAAATTAAACATTTTCAAGAATCTACACGCTGGGCTTTTCCACGTTCAAGGACAAACTGGTCTCTTGACAAGTCGTTACAATAGCACAAGATAGCAAAATCTGATAAATGATATTATAGGTATTGGTTATTCAAAATATACGGCTTTTACTCAGTGATGAAAATAAATGAACCAACAATCAATGTTATGTTTTTTAGTGCATGACACCGCAGAGACTCCCAGCACGTGGAGGCGCATGCTATTCTCCGTGATCCACACACAACTTACCACGTGCCCCATTGAGAGCAAGTACCACTAATCAAAAATGATCTTAAAAGCAGCATTCCGGTTTGGATTCACATGGGGGTGGGTAAATAATCATATCATTTTCACTTTTGAATGAACTATTCCTTTGACATGAATCACACTGATTTGACTTGTCATGAGATTTAACAGGTGATTCTGAACTCCTCTTATTCAACATTTATTGGTCACCATATTCATGCTGTTATGCAAAGTAGCTTTGAATCCATGTTTCCCTTTTTTCTAATGAAATCATGCAGACTGACTCAATATAATTTTTACATGCACAGATAGACCCCAGGTGGTGCACAAGCACATGCCCTTTTGGCCTCTGACTAGAAAAGTGTCCTTTTTGTTTCAGTTTTAAAATTTGGCAAGTTTTACAATGCAAGATGTAGGATATAGGCTAAGTATAGAAAATTACTCAAAGGTTTATCATCGATATCAAGGACATCTTTCTTTTTTTCAGATAAACATCAAGATTGTTATGCTTGAGCACCTGCCCCCCAAAATGTCTGTGCACAGCCTGGCTTACATTTACATTACATTTATGCATTTGGCAGACGCTTTTATCCAAAGCGACTTGCAGTGCATTTATTACAGGGACAATCCCCCTGAAGCAACCTGGAGTTAAGTGCCTTACTCAAGGACACAATGGTGGTGGCTGTGGGGATTGAACCAGCGACCTTCTGATTTTCAGTTTTTGTGCTTTAGCCCACTACACCACCACCACTCCAATTCTTACATGTTAGAATTAACTCTGGACACGTCATTTCACACAGTCTTTACCAATTTTCTACGAACCGTTCAGAATGGTTTGATTAATTTTCTTTTAAACAGAGATTGGAATTCACATACAAATCAGAGTGAGAGCGAGAATATGATACAGGGACAATTAGAGATACACTGCCTTGCTCTTTCTCCACTGGCCAGACTAAAAATGTGTCAAACACTTTCAAAAGAATCAATTTCAAATGCTATGTTCTAAATTGAATGTGAGAGCAGAAAGGTGTTTTCCGTGACATGTGAAAGAAAAAAGCGACTGTTGCCACTGCAAGTGTAGAGAGTGGGAGCAGCGCCGCCAGCAACTCATCTATAAATGTTCAATGTCAACCATGAAATTGAATAAAAAGTAATATCATTTATAAATGAACCCCTCATTTCTGCTTTGTGAGCCAACTGCCATTGTCATGGACAGAATGAATAACAGGTCCATTGCACATATGACTTATGGTAGGAGTCCTCATGGTTATTGAAAATAAATTATTTTTGTTGTTGTTGATTTCTTCAACCAGATTGCAGTCTTAAAGCACACAGAAGCTAGCAGACAGCATCAGCAAGCAATTTAAATGCATTCTAGCATTTAATGGTTTTAATTGATGTTGTTTAAGCCATTAATAACAAGTTAATGTGTACTTTTAGCTTTACAGAGTTATACGTATAAGCTGTATAAGTAGTGCCCCAGAGTTCTTAAACTGTCATGGAGATTAATGAGAGTTGCCTGGAAGATGCAGTTCATACCCATGGAGTGGCGAAGTGTGGTTGCCATTTTTATACCCAAGGAACAGGGATCCACCAACATTAGTCAGTTTAGGAGTATTGCGATACTGACTCTAGAGGGAAAGATTTTCTTTTCGGTGGAAGTAAGGAGGATGTCTGACAAAAAATTATAAAATAAATACTTTCATTTAAATAAATACAATTTATTAATAAACACAAACCAACATTATTTTACATATTTATTTATTATTTGAGAAGTTTTGTTTTATTAATTTAGATGCTTATTTAATATTCTTAAATAATAATGAAATAACTCCCATTAAGGTTTAAAACTGTATTTAGAGATAAATAATCTCTAAATTATCACACTGCAAAAATATTTTGATAGGTAAAAAAATTCTTAATGTAGAAACACCTAAATTAACAGGTTTTATTCAACACTTGACTATATCAACCTGACTAGACCAGGTTACTTCAACAAGTAGTATTTAAGGGTTAGATTAAATAGAAATCTAGATCCTTGAGGTAAAATTTGATCCTCGAGGCAACCATTTCAGGTTACCACTTTTTAGGGTGAAGTTATAAAAATAAACCTCATATAAGATGAGGAGAACATAAAACATCTCATATTATTCTGAAGGTGACAGTTAAAATTTTCTATATGTTAAACACCTCCTTTTACTGAACATCTAATGAAGAATTTTATATATATATATATATATATATATATTTATAACAATGTTGGCAAGATGATAGCAAGATGATGGTGTGAAAATGAACCCAAGTGCAGTTTTATTTTACAAACATGGAAACCAATAACCCTAATATTAAATGTATACAAAACATAAACAAAACATGACTAGACTTAAACTTGGCTTGGCTAGAACAAAACAACAAAGGTACATTCACAATACCTGATATCAGACAATGGCAAACATGAAGGCTTAAATACACAGACATGGGTAACAAGACAAGCAATGAACAGACAGAACTAATAACAAGACTAAATGAACTAAACTCGGGCTTGGCGGCCATGACGTGGATCTCGGGCTTGGCGGCTATTATGTGGAACAAAGTTGTGGAAGGCGGAAGTGTGGGAGGCTCTAGACTAAGAGTCCTGGATGACTGGGAAAATACCTCCAGTGTCATGGGCATGGACGGAGACTCGGGAACAACCTCTGTGGTCGTGGGAATAGACAGAAACTTGGAAACGACCTCCATGGGTGTGTAAATTGGCAGAGACTTGGAAACGACCTCTGAGGTCGTGTACACGGGCAGAGACTTGGACAAAACAAAAGCCTTTCTCCTCCTCCTCCTCCTCCTCCAGGAGGCCGAAGGTGGCAGCGCAGGCTCTGGGACGGACGAGGCTGGCAACGCTGGCTCTGAGCCGGACGAGGCTGGCAAATCTGGCTCTGGGATGGATGAGATTGACAACTCTGGCCTTGGGATGGACGAAGCTTCCAGCTTGTTGGCCGTGGCAGGCTGGGAGTTGACTCGTCGGCCGTGGCAGGTGTGGGACGCTGGCTCGTCGACCATGACGTGGGACGCTGGCTCGTCGACCATGATGTGGGTCGCTGGTTCGTTGACCATGACGTGGGACTCCGGCTCGGCATCCGCCTCCCCCACAGTGATCGTAGAATCAGTGATCTGCAGGGCAAGGTCAATATACCAAACTAGACTGATGGGACTGCGACCGCCAGGCATCAATGAGGAGATTTGTTCACTCAATTCGAAATGGAAACAGTCTATGAGGGCATAAAGTCCACCTTGCTGGCAAGAGAGCAGGATACCCCACATATTCCTCCAGAGATCGATTCCCCTGTCGTAGGCACAGGAGTCGGACCGCTGGGTTCATGGTTGGAGGTCAGGTATTCTGTAACAATGTTGGTAACAGGCAGACGAAGAGACGATGGTGTGAAGATGAACCCAAGTGCAGTTTTATTTAACAAATGTGGAAACCAATAATCCCAATATTAAACATGAACAAAACATAAACAAAACATGACTAGACTTAGACTTGACTTGACAAAACAATAAAGTTACATTCACAATACCTCAGACAATGGCAAACATGAATGCTTAAATACACAGACATGGGTAACAAGACAACAGACATAATTAAAAAACAGATAACAAGACTAAATGAACTATAACCAATGAAAAGACAAAACTAATAACAAAGCAATCAAACAATGAACCAATGAAAACAAGACACATGAAGAGGGGAAACACACGACAAGATCACATGAGGGAACAGGAAATCACATAACTAAACTAGAAAATAAAAGACATGAAAACAAGAACAAAACACATAAACGTGACCATATATATAACATTTATATATATACATTTAAAGCCCTATTTTCTACCTTATTCATGGAATGTACAGTTTTTTTATTTTCTATGGATTCAGAACATTCCAACTGCTTCTAGTTTAACAATGTACAACCCACCCACACAGACTGCTAAAAAACATTTATTGCACCTGTCAATGCTGTTTTTAGAGTTTGTAAGGCTCTACGGTACAATAGATTCAGTCATGCGTTGTGAAGGGTAAGAATCTCTCTGCAATATTATATAATGTATACAAATACAAATGTGTTTGTGCATGACTCAGAATGATCCAGCAAATAAACACAAAAACGGAGTGCCCAAAAGGCAGATGATATTGTATTCTGCCCTACAACATTCAAAACAGTGCTATGATCATGGCTGAACTCCTACACTGCAGTACAGAGAAAAGAGATTCTTTTCAAAATCTTTATCAAAGTCCTTTTGATAAAAGACATCCTCGAGGCCAAATTGAAAATCATAGTTTTTAAGCATGTAAAAGGAGTGAGAAAGGTGCAGAAACATAATATTGCTCTAACAAACTGTTCTCTCTTTCCTTTTCAGATGACCTTGGATCGCATTCCAGGATTACTTCAGCTTGACTTTTTGGAAGATCAAACCGCACACTGGATGATCTGACTCTACGAGACCTAGAGAATGCATCTGAAGCATTTGAGGAGTGGATTTTAGTCTTATTTTTTCTCTCTAACTGCTGTGATGGTCTCACACAATTAAGCATTTTGGTGGTGTCAATTTTATTTAGTGCCTGTAGTGTTTTTATGCATTATTTGCATTCATTTGCTTGTGTACATGAGTATCTTTCATCTGCTTATGCAGGCAGCCTTCAATGAGAGGTAAACTTCAATATATTTTATGTTCATGAAGGATGTATTTTGTTGCATTTCCTTTATCGACACTGAAGCACTAAGTCAAATGAGATCAGTCAGAATAAAATTAATAACCTGCTAGTTCCCTTTCGATGAAACATCGACGTTGCATAATTATGCAAATATGACTGTGTCAGTGAGTCACGAGCCTGTCTCTGGCTTGCGTTCTGTCATTACGCAAGTGTCAAGCGATGTTCAAAGTGGGACATGTTCTCCCTTTGAGAACGTTTTACTGGCTTTTGGGGCTTTTGACCATGGCATCTGCTGTCATTCCCCTGGGCATTTTGCATGCGAGAACTTTTCAGTGATGGGTGAGCTCCCTAAAGGAACTTCAACCACTGACGAATGCGTTTCATCCCGTCAGAGTGATGCGTGGGTGCTATCAAGCTCTGTTACCATGGAAACAGAACTGCTTTCTGCGGATTGGTTTTCTGTTGAGACAGGTGTGTTGCCACAAAGTGATAACAACAGATGCCTCCTTGTATGGGTCAGCAGCCGAATTGGCACATAAAATGTCTGGAAATGCTAGTGGTGATGTTGGCTTTGAGGTTTTTTAGGGCAGTCACGTCCTCATCCGGTCAGACAACAGGATGGTGGTGTCTTATATCAACCTTCAGGGAGGGGTGTGCTCTCATGCCATACTCAGGCTGCTATATCACATTCTTCTGTGCGCATGGGACAATGTGCTGGCTCTACGAGCAGTACATGTTCTGGGCCAGTTGTATTTGGGAGTAGGTCGCCTGACTAGACAGGTTCTGATGCCTGGAGAATGGACAATACACCCACAGATTGTAGAACAAATCCCTTTGGTTTTCTCACTCTACCCCGACACTGCTGGGCATCGATGCGCTGGCGCGTCAGTAGTCGAAAGCACGTCTTTACGTGTTTCCACTGCTCAAACTGCTGCACTTGGTTCTGCAGAGAGTTTGGGAGGATCGTATTTGGCTTCTGTTAGTGGCGTAGTACAGGCCATCTAAAATATGTTTTTTGACTCTGGTCTCTCTCCTGTAAGGAATGCCTTGGGATATTCCAGTCAAAATGGACATGTTGTCTCAGGTGTGGGGCAGCATTTGGCACCAATTTTGCAATTGTGGGTTTGGCCCCTCAACGGGGCCCTCTTTTGAATTATGGTTTATCCCCTGCAGTGGATTGCCGTTATTGTATACAGGCTTCAGACCATGTGACTCACTGACATATTCCCAGGGAACTAAGGTTACTGGGTGAGCGAATTTTCTGCATTCATGAAAGGAAATATGTAGTCATGCTGCGTTCCATTCAACTCCGAAGTGGGATATTCCTATTTGAGCTCTCTGATCTTTGGCCATAAAGGCATTCCATTGCCAGATGATCGGAAGATGAAGTGTAAGGAAACAAAACTGCAATGCTCCTGTTAATTTAGCAGCTGTTCGACTGTCACAAGAGACGTTATGACAATGCTACAACTCTGCATATGTACAGTTATCAAAAGAGAGTACTATTATTATATAGGGACTTTGACTCATTTATCAATATTACTTAATAAAAGGGAATGCTTCTCACTTTGTATAACTCCCCTGGTGCCAACGTGTGTGATGGTGGCGTGGTGGATGAAGCACAGGGCTGTTAATCAGAAGGTCACAGGTTCTAACCCCACGGCCACCACCATTGTGTCCTTGAGCAAGGCACTTAACTCCAGGTTGTTCCTGGGGGGATTGTCCCTGTAATAATTGCACTGTAAGTCACTTTGGATAAAAGCATCTGCCAAATGCATAAATGTATGTGATGTCACGCACCTGCATCTCAAAATAGGATGCTGTCTTCAAGTGCACCTAGAATGCTCGTACCTCCAAGTCATGCCACGCATTCAAGTTGGAAACAAAATACTGAGGAAGCCAAACTTAAACAATTATGCATTTAATGATGGTGAAGGCCCTTTTTCTGTTATACAGGTGAATAAACATTAGCAAATAAACCTGCATCACTTATAAATGACATATATAATTTACTATTGAATGGTATTTAAGAAATTAACTTATTTGCCTAAAACAAACCGTGAAGGGTGAGTGGTTAGTTGGTCAACATGTATAACAAATTCATATTATTGAAATAAATAATTTTGCATAATCATTTCTTTTCACCATCTTTCATGTTGGGACATCACTTCCAACTGTCAGGACCGGGGCTCGAACCCAGAGTGTGCTTCTGGCAACCCAGAGCACTAACCGCTATGCTATGGAGCTGAGTGGACCCAAATTGCAGAGAATCACAAGTGGCAGGACTTAGGGAAATCAAAGCTGTCTTTACTTGATGTTCTTCTTAAATAAACACAACAGATCAATCATCAAAAAAGCAGGGCTGAAGAAAGTACTGATCCTCAATGGCTTGATGCTGGCAAAACATGTCCAAAAGCATAGAACAAACTTCCCAAACAAGAAGGTCAAAAGATATTGGAGAAAGTCTGTCAATGTAATCAAAAGCAGGTCGAACAGGCATTTACATAAGCTCTGCCTAAACAAAAGAACTTCAAGACTGAGCAAAGATACAATCAAAAGCAGGGCTTATACACACACACACACACACACACACACACACACACACACACACACACACACACACACACACACACACACACACACACACACACTCTAACAAGCCAGGCACAGGTGATATCATTAAGCTAATAATGAACAGGAAATTAGGAGGAAGTTGTGGAAGGACTTGTGCTCTAGGTTTCCCTCTGCTGGACGGACTGTGGTGTGACACCAACGTCCCAAATCGGAAACTAGTCTAAGTATTGTTAGCAAGTTCAAAATAGCTTAGCACAAGCAATGGACATTAGCGCTAGTCAGCAAATCAGTTGTTGGTGTTAGCAACTGCTTGTGTATTCACTAGCTAGTCAAGTGTGTAAAGCATTACTCCTGGCTAGATAGCAAGAAAAGTACCCACTGTTTTACACATCATTTATTTAATAGGGTTCGCCACAGGTAATAGCTTGCTGCTGTTTGGCATTTTGCACTACGCAAGTTTGTATTCATGTACCTCTTTATAATTGTCTTTAATTGTTTGAAGAGGTAGGTGAAATGAAAACAAAATTTCAAAGCAGTTTTACTTTTAATACTATAATACTACACTTAAAGTGCTTTACACAGTGAACAGGGAACACTCCTCAACCACCACAGCTATAGTGCACCAGTATGCTCACCACACACTAGCTATTGGTGGATTGGTGGAGAGGAGAGAGTAGAGTAAAATAGCTAATTTATAGACAGGGATTATTAGGAGGCCATTATTGATAACGGCCAATGAGGAGAATTTGGCCAGGACACCAGGATTAAACCCTTACTCTTTTCAAGATGTGTCCTAGTATTTTTAATGACCACAGAGAGTCAGAACATCTGTTTAAAATATCATCCAAAGGGCATGCCTTTTTTTTACAGTATAGTGTCCCCATCAATATACTGGGGCATTAGGATCCACACAGATGTCAGGGTGAGTACCCCCTGCTGGCCTCCCTAATACTTCTTCCAGCAGCAACTTTAGTATTTCCCCCGGAGGTTTCCCATCCAGGTACTGATCATGCTCAACCCTGTTTAGCTTCAGTGGGCAACCAGCCATGAGCTAGACTTGAGCTACGTGGTGAAATGGCTGCTGGCTACAATGGCTAATTTTACAAGTATTTTGTGTATTTTCAAGATACAGCGTACCGTATTTTATTGTGATACATTTTTTCCACACATTATTTGGTATTTTATTTTGATACATTTAAACTGAGGTATTTTGTATTTTATTTCCCTGAACTTGGGATTTACTAAGTGAGCTGCAGTTATTAGTATCACTTTTATATGGAAACACTTTACATTTTAGTGGCTGTACACACATGTGAAGATGACATAGCAAAATACCCAAGGAACCCTCTTAAAAACATAGTGTAAGATGGGGGAAGACACCCCCGGGGTAAGATCCACCCACCTTAACTTTTTCTTTTGACCTTAGATGGCACTAAATCTCATCTCAGCACCTTTATTGAATGGCTATGCACCTCTTAATCTTGATATTTCATCTGAATATCAACATTTGTGAGATTTATTCCATCCAAAACAGTTTTAAGGGTTAAATGAAAAAAAATAAATAAATAATGTGTCAATGGAAAATAGTGATCTGTGACATTCTATTATGCTGGAAGTTTTTTATGTCTATTTATTAATAGGGGATCTGTGGACACAGTAGATTATTTCGATTTTTGGAGTAAAAAATATTGTTTTTTATTTTGAAGAGACAAGGTAAAGTTAGACTCATGGGGTAAGTTGCCCCAAGATGACCCCTTTTTTATATTTTGTGCTATGACAAAAAAAAAATGCAAATTTTTCTGTTTATTTCCCTTGATATTATGTTGGATGATGCATCATCATCCTGTACATGCTAAAATGTATCTATATATGTTACAATTTAAAAGTAAATTAATATTTTCCTTAAGCCCCATCTTAGCCTATCTATCTATTCTCAGCCCAGCTGAGAATAGTAGTCCAATCAAATCCTAAATTGATCATTTTAATGAAAATGATGCTATACATTTTTTGGCGACATTACATGCAAAAGCTAATCAATTATAAAAAAAGTTTTTTAAATTTTTTATAAAAATATATATATTTTTTATAGCAAAAGGAACACAAAAGCTTAAATGGAACATGAAATAAGATTAGATCACAATTATCCAGTTAATCCTTCCCAGGTGGACAATTTAAAACTCACACACTACGCTACTCATATACCATACTCAGTTTCCATAGCTCAAAAGCATGAAAGTCTGGCAATAAGATGTTCATTGCATTATATTGATGAAAACTCAATAGTCAAAACTAATAGCAAGGAGGATAGTTGCTAGAGAAGGGCTTGGGACTGTGAGAGTTCTTGCAGTTCATCAGTTATCAGCATTCTTAGGACAAATTTGTATGCATCTACAGAGTAAAGTGCAAAAGTCTGGTTCTGGAAATACAAATCCCATGCATTATTTTGTAAGTGAATACTTTTTTAATAATCTTTAAAGAAAGAGCTCTGAGGTTGTTAATTGATGGTATGCTTTAGTAAGCCATTTGTCTGAGCTATTTCAACTTTATTTTGTAGAAATAGTTTTTAGTGGTGGATTTCCTGGTGAAGAATGCACTATCCATGACCATGAAGAGAAATGCTCTACCTATTAGAGAACAATTGCTGCAGCAACCACCTACTCCCATGATATTCAGGAAGACTCACTATGAATGGCTCAACATAGTCTTCCTACTTTCAAACCACTTTATATTTGTAAAAATTTTTGGATATTTTGCAGTATATTTTTTCAACACTTCTAATACACAAAAATATGGAAATATTTTTACATAGTTTTTAATTAGATTACATCATTCTAAATTATTCTTGGAATTGTAGTTCATGCCCTTGTGAAAGATGGTATGTAGACAGTCTTGTACATTTTTTGTTTCAATCAAAGTTTTTACATTTTGTGATTAACCTCTGAGCTGGTTAGTTTGGTTCATGGCTAAGAACTCTTTTTTTTTTTATGGATTTTCTGTAATTGCTATCAAAGAGATAAATGGCATAAATATTTCCGGTAAAAAAAGACAGCTAAAAAATTGGGCGGGCACTGTTGCGCTCTACAGGTCAAACAGCTTTCACAGCTCAAGTAAAAACAAAACAAAAGCATGGCCATTAGCAAAGATGGCAGCATTCAGGTCAAGCGCTTTTGGGGCTGCATGCGCCAGCTGAGCAACTGATATTGAGATTAATTGTAATGCTAACAGATAGCTCTCTCCATGTAGTATTTTAGACCAAAGTAGGTTGATAACCAGCTTTAATGATAGGGAAGCAAAATATATTTTAGATATTTCTTGTGCTTAACCAAGTCAGATGTCTCAGATTAAAATGTTTGCCTAAAAGTTTGTCTTGTGGTCTTGTTCTTTATATTTAAGAGTGATTCAGACATTGTAGGCAGCACAGAATCACGGGCAGTGGGAGATACGTGGGATACTGCAAGAGAACCTGGTAATCATACAAATGATGGCTGTCATATGAGTCCTTGAAAGCTGTAATAACTATCATCTTGCCTCTATCATTTGCTTTGTGAGAGACTCATTGTAAACATTGATGTACTATAGTATCAGGCCAGGTTTTCCCACAGCAGCAGTACTGGACATCAAGCAAACTTCTGGAAAATGCAAACAACAGGACGCTCTTCGGTTACTTGTTTAAAATGATTCAAGAACGGCAACCACCATCGCTCAAATTGTCCTGAGATACATCCAATGTTCTGAGCTTCTGGAAGATTTAAATGACTATAATGTTCTGCAGACGTCAGTCTGACAGGACCGTGCCAAAATGATACCTTCCAAAAGTGGATTTATCCTGAATTAACCTCTGCGGAGGCTTGTCCTTTGAACATTTCTATGGTGAGCAGCATTGTTTAGTAAATCACCACTTGGCAAAACCCAGCAGAATTTCCAAATGCATCAGATACGTAGTTAATCTGATTTACTTCAGTTGAGTAGTGAAGCAGGAGTGAATTGAACTCAGGATATGTGTGGGGGCGATTTGAGACTATAGAGTTCCTCACAATGATACATTATGTAAATGGAAACATTACAGCTGTTTTGTCATGCTAATCTTACTTTAGGTGGTTCAGTGGGCATAAAAGGATCAATTTTTAAGGAAATAAATCTTCAGAGGGAGAACCAGCTCATTCAAACACTGATTCATTCTGTATCTTATGTTAAAGGAATGATCTGGGTTCAATATATCTAAATTAAGCTCTATCAACAGCCTTTTTGACATAATGCCGAGTACCACAGCAAATTATTTTCCACAGTTTTTTCAAAGTAAAAATCGAATATGTCATATGGTATTTGCAATGGACGTGAACAGGGCCATGCGATTTGAGGATTTAAAAGCAAAAATGTGAAGCTTATATTTTTGTTAATGCACTTGCATGTATTAATTCTTAGTAATGTGTGATTTGAGATGTTAAACTACTTAATTCATGAATAAACATGGATTACTCAGTTAACCATTTGACGTGTCCTTATTTGTATACCAAAGTCACTACATGATTATTGTACACATGCAATAGAGATCTGCAACCTGACCCAGGCCGGGTTTAAGGGGCAGGTTCGGATCAGTTCCTCAAGTGTAGGGTGTCTTAGATGCTGATCACATGTGCTTTTGTGTGCGTCTGCACTGTATTTCAATAATTCTTCTATGTAAACGTGCTGGAAAGACATTGCTGTTTTATTTCAGCATCTCGCACAGGACCACCAAATCTTTTAGACATGGTGTCAATACAAAAATTAACATTTTTGAGACAACTGTGTTATTTTTAATTCATTGCGCTGTATCTAGCTTTTTTAGCGCAGGTGTCACAAAGTTTCAACATTCTGAAGAAGTTCAGTTTGCAAAGAGGACTTTGCAAGACTGTTACACTGTTTCACATTATTCCAGATTTTTCACCCAGTTTAGGCAATGTCTACATTAATCCAGACACATTTGAAAACAGCGTTTTAAATTTTGAAACGCTCTCGTTTCCAAACGCTTTCCAAAAATGTATTGTCCAAACTGAAACATATGAAAATACTTAGATCCCCTTACCGTGCATGCGAAAAATCACTGTTGCATGTATGGCCTAAAACAGTGTTCCTCAACTGGTGTGTCACGACCCAAAAGTGGACAGAAGAGAAGAACAATGCCATGTTTCTCCCATTGGAAATATTTCAGCAGATGCCCAAGTGATAGCCTATTTAGGACTGTGAAGTCCTAAAATTTAATGATAATCTCGCCATCAGCTAAAGGCTTCTCATCTGCCCTTTCACACAAGTGTAACGGAACCAGCTCGCGATCATGATCTGCTCTTCTCTCTGGTGCACACGTGCAGCAACCGGGCTTCCCTCAGACCTCAAAACTGATGTGACCAATTTCAATTCTAGTGAGACTTTTCTAGTTTAAAGCATTACGGAGGAAGTCAAGTTGAACCTCTCAAACAGTAGGCAGCCCTGACATGCCAAACAGCACTAAGAGCATAAGAGCAACACTGTGCTATTAGTTTTAAATATTTTTTTTTTATCATACATCATCACCTTTACAAAATTGTTTAATGATTTTACTTGAGTAAAAGTAACTGTTATATTTTGACAAAATTGTATAGTTTCATATGAAATAATCTAAAGGTAGAATCTATCAAACCTTATTTTATATCAGCAGTGGCATTTGTAGTTAAAGATTCAAGATGTATCTCAGCTAGTATTTATTTTTTCATAAATATTATAATTTATTATTATTACTGTTATTTAAGACTAGCTACACTGACCTAACCATGGTAATGAGGAGGCTTTCCTCCTGTGTAATATGTATGTTCTGTTTGAATTATGTTTGAAATTAGGAAACAAACAGGATAATAATGTGCTCATAGAAGTAAAATATGCTCTTGAATTTTTAAAAGGGGGAGCTAAAACTTCCTATCGCTTTTGTTGTTGATGTCATCAACAAAAATAATGTCACTTGATGCATGTGCTTGTACTTGAAAACCATTAACAAAACTACATAAACATAAAAGGAAATGTGACCCAGTATACATTAAATACAGGTTACGTTTTTACTATGGTGGGTTGCCACTTGATTTCCAATGTAAAATCTGGGTTCTGAAGCAAAACCAGTTGAGAATCACTGGCCTAAACACAATTGTCCTCGTGTTCCATCACCGGTTACCAATTCGGAGTAAACTTCCCATTGCCTTTGAAGGAATGCAATGTGAAAGTTCTACAAAGTGACATGCATCTTTAATAATGCTATGAAAGTGAATATCAGGCACAACAGGGCTGCTATAACATGGGCCGCCATCTTGATTTGTTTTGGTTGAATGAATCACATGACTGCATCACATGACAACAACTACAATGTATCCACTTGGGAGAGTCTTTTCAAAAAGCTTAGATTTCGCTGTCAAAAACGTCAAGTCAGTGTGGACAGAAGGCCAAAGCGTAGAAGAAAAAGGTGCATTTTCAAATGAAAACGTATTAGTTTGGACACACAATATTTAAAAAATCAAAGCATCTCAAAGAGGCTACTAAACTGCTGCAGTGAAACTCCAATCACATGACAATAACAAGCCTCTGCTGCCTCACGGAAATGTAAACCTGTCTGGGCAGAGCACATATGCACTTAAATGGTGCATTTTCCATTGGTTGATAGTATGTTATAGGCAGTGAAAGTTTGATAATTTGTCCAACTTTAATGTAAGTGATTTTATCATTTGAAGATGTATTGTGCCATGTAGGTTCATTGCTCACTGCTCACTTTGAAAGTTTAATATGTTGGGCCCTATTCCATTGTAAGTGCCTTTCTGTAACCAGACGTTTTGGTTTTTAAAAAGCTGAGTGACGATACAAAAACATTTCTGTGGTAATCGACATTATGCCACTAATGCTGTCGACATTATGCCACTGATAAAGCTTAACTTCATTCAAGTATTCCTTCAAGTCTAACTTGTGAATCAATTACTTTAGCCATTTTTAAACCAGTCCTATGCCAGTCCCTCTTCATGTGCAAAGCATTGCCAAAAGACTGTCTATATAATGTCCGTCATTTAACTGAAACAGCAAAACCACATAAATACACATTTCTTGCCTTCTTTTCAAAAATATTATATTTTTATTCTGCTTTTACGCCTACATTCCCACCCCTGTCAGTTTGGGCAGGGAGGCAAGACAGTGGAACTGATTTGATAGCAAGGTTACTGAGCTTCTCAGCTGTAACTGCTCTCCAATTTCAGGCAATTAAAATCTGCTTCAGGCAAGACTGCAAGGCCTATTTAAAGTTTTTTTTTGGAGCAAAGACAATGTCTTGTATAATAATTCGTGTATCTCCAAATTTATATGAGTCTAAAAACTCTATTATTAGAATGACATCTATGTGAGTTCAATGGTTGCAATTGGTTTTGCCTGTGGCATGAAAGGAAAGGGAAGTTTTAATCTATTAAACTTATTGAATGCTACATTCAATTACTCTAATGTAATCACAGTGAATGAGAGAATGTAGTCTTTATTTTTATATTCCAGTTTTTCTTTGCCCTACCAAGACGGGATGTTTATAAAAAGAGATGTGAAATGAGATAAAGAAAATGCAGAATTATACAGTATTCTCAACATTCTCAAAACTCTAGTGTAGCATGATGAGAAATACACACTTACACATTTGCTTGGATGTGTGTATGTGTTTGTTTGTTGCATGTGTATGTAATGAAGTAATGGAGACATTCAACATCAAACTGATGTGTGACAGGTTGGAGGGCGGGACCGGGTCGTGATGCTGCATACCCGGCCCATAATCAGGCTAATCAAGCCTCAGAGAGTGATAAAGGCTGACTGGAGGCTGCAGTGCTAGAGAGAGATTTATGGGCAGCTGTCCAACACCAGTGTAAAGGAAATACTGCGTTTACTGCCCGTAAACGCTCTCTCTCTCTCTCTCTCTCTCTCTCTCGCACCACCATCCACTGTCAGCCTTTATCCCTCTCCGAGGCTTGATTAGCCTGATAAGGAGCCGGGTGTGTAGAATCACGACCCGGCCCCGCCCTCCACCCTGTCACATTATTTTATCTGCATTCATGTCATTGTTCGTGCTGCCATTTAATTGAAAAAAAGGACTGAAGCAGTTGTCATAATGAAACAGCTGCTCAAACAGTCTTTTCAACATCACAATATCTTTATTGTTTCAGTGTCTATTTGCACCCCGGTGTAGGTAGCATCTACCACATTGTGCAGCTATTTGCACCCCAAATGTGTGAAGGAACCAAAGAAATATACAAAAAAACAAACATTAGATGTTGCTGCAGTGGTGTGCGTTGTAAAGACGGTGTGTGATTGTGAACTGTTGTCCTAGCGACCGAAGTTTGAAACTGCGTTTTGTTACACTCTTTCCCCCTCCACTCTTAATACTGTATAATACTATTTATAGTAATAGATAAAAAAGAATTTAAATGTTGTCGCTGTGATTTGGTCATGGTGAATGTCAAGTACAGTAATAAGTTGTTACTATATTAACCATGATTAATTTTGTGGTTACCGCAAATTTACAAAAAATACCATAGTGAAACTGTAGTAAAACCTTAAAAAGGTTAGGTTTAGGGGTAGAGGTTAATGTATTGTGTCTGTGAAACTCTAAATAAACACAATAAACACACTGCAGTCATGCCCATACTGTACTGTATATTTGTATTTAAATATGGGTGCAAATAGTTTTCCAAAACACTTGGGCCAGTTCTGTTTAGAATCTCACTTGCTGCATCCTATCCCTTTGGCCTGCTTCTGTCTCCTGTACTCGGACCAGATGCCTGCTCACTCCCCGATTCAGGGCAGAATCAGTCGGCCCAGTTGTTGCAGCCGGTGATGTGCTGCTGCTGCCGGAGTTAAGATGGAATCAGCCCGAAGCTATATGTGAATTTATTTTGCTATTTTAGATAGTTTAATATATATATATATATATATATATATATATATATATATATATATATATATATATATATATATATATATATTTTTTTTTTTTTAATTTATTTTTTTTACAAATCTATATAACCATCTAATTATACTAATAAATGTACAAGAACTCACTTGAATGCATGAAGAACATTTATGGACAACATTTTACAAATATATAAGTGTTTACATGTTCATGAAAAAAGAAAAAATTTTACAAACAGCAATTAGCCCCATATACATATGCATGAAAGACAATTTTTCAACTCACATTGTTTTAAGTAATTTCTAAGTTTAGTAATAACCAAATCAATTTACTGAATTGAGTAATCTTATTAAGTACATATTATGACTTCAGAATATATGTGAAGTATTTAATGAAAACTAAATGTGTTTGGAAAAAATGTAGTAGGTCTAAACCAATCAAGATGTTTCAAACAATATTGTTTGGTAAACTTCAAAGCAGCTATTGTCTTTTGCATTAATTAAACAAATGTAATGCTGCACAAACTTAAACATATTTAAATAATTTAACTACTCTGCATGCATGCATCTCTCTCTCTCACTCTCTCTCTCTCTCTCTCTCACTCTCTCTCTCCTCTGGCAGTCTGGATTGCCGTTTTATTTCTCTCCACTCTCACTGCAAACATAAAACAGCTGTCAGAGGTGATTTCCCACAGGTGTCAATACTTACCGTTCTGTCTCTCTCCAGTCTTGTTCCTTTAATCTCAGGGAACGGAGGTCACATTTGTAACTGGAGACGTTCCCTGTCGATTCAGTTCACTCGACATTGCCATAAGCACTATAGGGAACTTTATCCCATCATGCTGCACTACATGACATTACACTCCCAGAGTTATAACCCTAAACATATATATTCAGTAGTCACAGGCCAATTACTTATAAGTCATATTAAAGTGTATATGAATAGTCCCACATTGCGGATGCCAGATGTAAACTAATGTAGTCTGGGAACTATATGAACCATATAGAAATTCATAGTATGTATTATTAACCCTCTCACAACAAGGTTGGGAAAGTAGTTTTTATTTCTTATAAGAGTGCTTATTACATTAAAAGAAGCAGTTCAACACCATATAATTAGGTGGCTGTGTTGATTATAGTCAGTAGCACACCCATAATATGGGCTTGGACTCACCCGCTTGAAAGTAAGAAGCACTCTATACAGAGAGCACTTGTGAAGAGATGGATGCCACGTCCAGGTTATAAAATCTCGCAAACATGTTTTGTGAGGACATACCTTCTGTCCATGCCCATGAAGAGGCCATGCCACTGACTGAATGTGCTTTGACACCAACAGGGCATTTTGCCTTAATTTCACCCGCCCGTTATATGAGGCCAATAGGAATGCGCTCTTTAAGGAAAGCACCCGTAGCTCAACAGGTTCCAGTGGCTCAAATGGGGAGTTTTGACTGCCTTCAGCACCAGATTCAAGTTCCAAGATAGGGCACCATAGCAGGGCAAGGGGGGTTCAAACGCCTCGCTCCCCTAAGGAAATTTACGACTAGATTATGTTTGCCAATCGAAGAGCCAGCCTCCAGGGCGTGTTATGTTGAGATAGTGTATTGTTGAATGTATATGTTTGTGTGTTTCATGTCATTTAGTCACCTGATCATGCAATTTCCTGTTTCTCTCCATGTTCATGTGTCTTGTTTTCACTGGCTTATTGCCTAGATACCTTGTTATCAGTTCTGTCTTGTTACCCTTGTCCATGTATTTATACCCTCATGTTTGCCATGGTCCTTTGTCAGGTATTATGTGTATGTTAATTGTTTGTTTAAGATGGTTGTCATGCCAAGTCAAGCCATGTTAGCTAAGTCAAGTCAAGTCATATTTATGTTTTGTTCAATTCAAGTTTAGTCAAGTTTTTGTTTTGTTTACGTTTTAAGTTATAGTATTTGGACCTCACATTTGCTAATAAAACTGCACTTGGGTTCTCCACTTCATTGTCATTTTCATCGTCATTTTCATTGCCAGCCAAGCTACAAAAACACAGCCATAACCACATCACGATCTCCCCCTGCTGCGTTATAGAAATACCTGACCTACACAAGATGAACCCAGCGCTTCAGCTCCTGCATCTCTACCAGCAGATCCGATACCTGGAAAAATATGTGGAGGACTTTTTCGCTCTGGCCTGCAGGGTGGACTTTAATGAAGTCGCCTTCAATTACATTTTCCAGGTAGGCTTGAGTGAGCTGGATTCGTCCTTGATGCCTGTTGGTTGCAGTCCCCTCAGTCTGACTCAGTATATTGACCTTGCCCTGCAGATAAGTGGTTCAATGTTCATTGTGGGGGAGGCGGATCCCAAGCCAGAGTTCCACGTCATGGCTGCTGAGCCAGAGTTCCACGTCATGGCTGCTGAGCCAGAGTTCCACGTCATGGCCGCCGACCCAGAGTCCCATGTCATGGCCGCTGAGCCAGAGTACCACATCATGGCCGCCGAGCCAGAGTCCCAAGTCATGGCTGCTGAATTAGCTCAACTTTCAGCCCAGGATCAAAATCCTGCTCCATGTCATGTCACAGCCATACCTGAGTCTGCTCTATGTCATGTCACAGCCACTCCTGAGTCTGCTCCATGTCTCGCCACAGCCACGCCTCAGTCTGCTCCATGCTTTATCACAGCCATGCCTGAGTCTGCTCCATGCCATGTCACAGCCACATCTGAGCTATCAAACATGGAGCTATTTCCTGCCCTTGTACCCACCCTGAGGACTCTACTTCCTGATCAGACAAGGGAAACTTTAGACCCTCCGACTCCGCCTAGACCCTCTGAGCCCTGGACTCCGCCTTGTTCCTTTTATCCCTCAGTCCCACCATGGCCCTATGTCTCAAGTCTCTCATGGCTCTGCCTTCTATGACTTCCCCCCTCAAGTCTCTCATGGCTTCATCTTCCATGGCTTTGCCCCTCAAGTCTCTCACAGCTCTGCCTTCCAGGTCCTCTCATGGCTTCCACTGGCTCTGCCCTGATCCCATACTCCACGCCCTGTCTTACCAAGCCACATCTCAAGAGTTCAAGTTCATGTTTTTGTTTTGTTCACATTTGCAGTTATAGTTTTTGGATCTCACTTTTGTTAATAAAAATACACTTGGGTTCTCCACTTCATTGTCATCTTCATCATCACTGTCATTGCCAGACAAGCTACAACAACACATCCATAACCACGTCACAACCTCCCCTGGTGCATTACAGATAGTTACTACATAAACTTTAGCATTGACAGGGTAAGACTAGCATCCAGCTGCTCTTGAAGGAATGTCAAAATCTCAGCTATGATGCAATTCCCCAGAGTTTTTCCACGTGAAGGGCACCAATTTTCAAACACGTGCCATTTAAGTGCATAGAGGCATCTCATGGATGGTGTTCTAGCCTGTGAAATGGTATTAATCACTGACTGATCCAATTCTGGCATGTCCGATGTGCTTCGTTCAGAAGCCACAGATGTATTTCCCACAGAGGGTCCTCTAGTATTTCTGTCATCTTCAGAAACCAGAACTGATTGGGCCATTTTGGCCCAATTAACAGAACTGTTTCCATGTCCTCTCGGACTTTGCTGATAACAGAATGAAGGTGGTGCAATGGGGGCAACGCATTCTGGCATTTCGCCAGCCATTTGTGAGCCAGCGAGTCCACACCCAGTGGGGCTTGGGACAGTGGCATTCTCCACAGAGGCGAACAGGTCAACTTCCACTTTGCAGAATATTTCCCAAATCCTCATCTTGCTTTAGGATGATGTCTCCATTCCCCTGGTAATACTCAATGGCGTGACAACAGATCCGCTCCAAAATTTCAGATAACCCGGGACGTATGTTGCACACAATGAGAGGAGATGATGGCCACTCCATTTGAGGAGGCGTTGGTCATGCCCATAAATTGTGGTGATCACAGTCCGCCCTGGCGATTTATGTATCCCACTAATGTTGTGTTGTCCGAACAAATCAGAACATGTTGATTAAAAATGTCAGAATGAAAACTCTCAAAGCAAGAAATACAGCCAGTAGTTTTAGGCAGTTTATGTGCCACACACATTTCACACCTATCCAGGTGCCAAAAGTCGGGCATCCATCGCACACCGTGCTCCAACCTGTGTTGGATTATCTGTAGTCACCACTTTTCTTCTGACAATTTAGCCCAGCATAACACCCTGTTGGTAGAAGGCCAGCGCTGGCATGGTGATAGAGCAGCCAGAGAGCAGAGAGTCACCACAATGCGCATGTGCCCACGGCTCCAGGCGTGATGTGGAATGTTCCACTTGAGCCAGTACTGGAATGGTCTCATTTTTAACAGACCTAACGGTATGATGGCGGATGCTGCTACTATAAAACCCTCTGAATAAAATTCTCTGAAATGACTTCAGTGGCAATGTTTTCCAAAGACACCGAAGAATGGTATGTGTGTGCTTGTTTGTGAGGTGCGCACGCATGCTCACGGAGTCGAGACAAACCCCTAAAAAGGAGATTTGCTGGCTGGGGAAAAGTGTGCTTTTCACAGAGTTGACATAAATCCCATATTTTTCAGATGGCAAAGCAGCAAGTCTCTGTGCTCATTCAATAGTGCCTCTGATTGGGCTAGTAATAGCCAATCATATAGGTAATTCAAAACTTGTTTAAATATTTAATGGGGTGAGCGCCACATTGATACACTTCATGAACATGTGGGGAGCCAGAGACAGACCTAAAGGAAGGACTTTGAATTGATACACAGTCCTCTCAAACGTGAATCACAAAAAATGCCTTTGAAGCGGTGCAATTGGAAAATGAAAGTACTCGTCCTTCAGATCTATTGACGCAAACAAATCCCGTCGATAGATGTGCGATAAGATCTGTTTCTGAGTTATCATTTTGAATGGGCACTACAGGAGCACACGATTCAAGCCTCAAGATCTAGAATGGGCTGAAGCCTGCTCTCTTTCTTCTGAATGAGAAAATAACCACTGTAAACCCTGCTGTGTGTGTCGCAGACTGGGACAGTCTCTATTGCAGGGCTTATTGATCTGCTCGCTATAGGTGATAGAGTGCCGCTCTCCATAGGGATGCGTGAAACATGAAGTGGAAATGGCCCTTTTCTGAGATTGTGTGAGCATCCCGTGTTTGTACAATGGCTGTTTTTTTCTCTTTTGTGAGAATAACCTCTTTTTTGAGTAATACACATAGAAGCAACATTTTGATGTCCTGTTCCTGATGAACAGTAATGGGGAAGAGGGGAGAAACACTGTACACCTCGAAATGAGCCTTCTTCTGCTTTGGGATGTGAATAATGGCAAGATCTGGGCTCCTCTTCAAGGAGCTATGGTAAGTGAATGGAGTTGATCAAAAAAGGTTGATAACCACAACTTTAGAGCTACAAGTGGAATGGGTAGTTTCTTACAGAAGCAGGAGTGAAAAGAGTTCTGAAAAATCATTATCAAGTAAAAGTAGGTTACTGTTACTTCCCAAAAAAATTGTTGGAATTGAGATGGAAAGATTATTTTAAATACAATGATTTCTATTTCACTAGAGGAGGAGGCACAGAACAGGGATGGCAAAAGGTTTTTGGGACAGGGGCCACATCGGGCTTCAAATAGTACAAGAGGAACACATTGTATTCCTTTTGAGAGACAATGTCTCGCATTGTTAGTTTTTGTATATTTTAAGGCAAGAAATAGTTCTTCTCATTCTAATGTATGATGCACAATTTTCTGAAATGTATTTGTGACTGATGGGAATAATCTGCCTGATGTATTGCTCTAAATAGGTAGATACTTTTCTATTAGAAAATAATTTTTATAAATTGTTGGGTAGAGGTTTGCCCGATGGGACCTGAGAACCTGCGCTCTGTTTCATTCTTTGCGCTGCGTCTAGGCTGTTTTTAGCACAGGTGCCACAAATATCCAATGTTCTGAACAAGTTCAGGCTGTAAAGAGGGGACTGTGGCATTAATTCTTATTATTCCAGATTGTTCTGCAGCAAGCAAATTGTCAGTGCATAAACGGTAAGGCTATGCTTTTTCCGTTCTGCTCTAGTGTACCGAGGGTCTGCCATGCGTTGTTAAAACTGTATGTTTCAATACTGTTAGGAATGTTGTCTATATGATTACAAAAAAATACAGCCAGTTGCAACATTACTTGGTAGGAGGAGAAATTATAAAGATAGTGAGCGATTTTGGGTTCGGGCTTATATTCTTATGATATCAGATAGGGTAGGGTCGGACCACATGGTCTCTTGTACGGGTTGGGTTCGGGTTTCATTTTAAGGCCCATGCAGACCTCTACTATTAGGTTACATTTACACTTCAAATCTGATATTTTTATACAAATTCGCTTAATTTTCCCACTGTTTACATTAACTTTAGGCATAATTGACAGTGTTTACATTATTAACTTGCCAAGAAGGGGATTTTGGCAAAACTCTGAAGTGTATTTGACCCTATAGGCATGTATGGGTATTAGTGGTGCACAAACAAACAAAATAAAGTGCAGCGCAAAGATATGAGCCCCCTGTCAGTCAAACAGCACCTGCTACAGAAGCGAGAAAAATAAAAAGTTAATCTTTTAGATTTTATAGAGATTAACCAGTGGTTGTCTTGCTATCACGATCACTGTAATGAGCACCCCTGGTCTGGTTGTATAAAATACAGTATATGCAAAATATAGAAAATTATTCAAAAGTTTATGATCGATAATGAGGATTCCCCCCCCCCCCAATAAATATCAAGATTTTTTTATATTTTATTATATAGAATTATCGCCCAGCCCTTTTGCTAACATTGCATTAATCTCTCACAGCAGCCCAGTAATATCAGCCCTATAACGTATAATCTACATTATAGATACAGATCATTTATTTCAGAGTTTTGAACAGAACCAAAGCGCAGACAGCGATAAATCTAAAAGTCTTTATTTATAAAAGTTAATTAAAAAAACAAAACAAAACTGGGCTCAGAATCAAATAGAAAACCCAGGAACCGCCAAACAAAAACAAAAGACCCATAAGGGCAAAACCGAAAAAACCCCCACAACAGATAAACTTACACACAAACTGAGAAACGGAAAACATTAGCAGGTCTTTGTGATTAGCAGGACAAACATGAGGAGAGAACAATGAGAGACGAACCAGCAACAAACAAAGAACAGTAAGGGAATATAAAAGGAAAGGCAATCAAGGGAAATCAGTGAAGCAAACGAGAAGGGCAGGTGAACAGAAGATTAACAGAAGTGATTAACAGAAGATCAGAGAAATGAGGGGGCAGGGCCAAGACACAAGACAGGGAGCAGAAACAAACAGGGAAGAGATACACATGGAGACAAAACAAATCAAAGAACATCCAAAAATAACAACAACAAAAGAATGTCAGAATCCTGCCACGAAGGTGAAACAACAAGACTTAACAGAGGTGACAGGATCCTGACAATTTAGTAGCAGGAACATGAAATGTACCTATTTTCATCAAATTAGAGGTAGAATTAATGCTCAACTGCTTTGAGCAAACGGCACCTGCCTTATGCACATATGGCGTGGGAACGCTCATCCCCCTCACGCGCTTGCTGCAACTAGATTATAACGTGATGGCTCGCAAGCGTATTGAATCATAATATATGTGTCACAGTGCATTTCTTATCTAGAAGAAAATTTGCAATATGCAGCTTTAGATTTACTTTTATTCATTTGGCAGGTGCTTTTATCCAAAATTACAAAAGAGGAAAACATAAGCAAATCATCTTAAGGAGACAGTGGTACAAAAGTGCCATATTACAAAGCTAGCACTTGCATCAGAATAGTATTCAGAACATATACAATTGCTTTATTAATAAGAGAGAGTTTTTGGGGGGGTTTTGTGCATTAAAGATGGATTGAAGTGAACAAAAGTGAGAGAGATCCGCCCTTTATACATTGCAACAAAACACTTTTTGATTTGTTTTTATTTTGGCAATATTCTTGTTTTCCAATATAAATATCTAAAACTGCTTCAAACAACAACCATTTTCTGTAGCAGCTATACTGCAGAAGAAAAAACTGTTATCTGATAATTTTGAATATAATATAAAAAATACAAATATTTAAACATTTCTAAAAATAATAAAAAAAGAGAAGAAGCATATAAGATATTTAGACTTGCTTTTAGAGGAAATATCTTGAATATAATTTTTTATTTCTGCAATCGCAGAAGTATGTGAAAAAATACACTTATATACAAAATACACTAATATTTAAGTTCTTTTAAAGCAAGTATAAATATCTTATATGTTGCTTCTCAAATAAATAAATCTTGTTTTAAGGATTTTTAGATAATTTTAAATCAAAACAAGTCAAAACACTGAATAACAATATAATTTTTTTGGAAGTAAATCTTTTACTGAATTAAACTTACAAAAATTATAATTCCCCTTTAATTCAGTGAATGTCATTTAGAGGTGTTTTTAAAAGATAATTTTGTCCTCTTTATTGTTAGATGGGCACAAGCTGAATTAATCGGTTAAGAGCTAATGATTAATCATTGTAAAAATAGCAGAATAGTTGAATAATCATTCTAATAATCATTAGATTAATCGATTATCAAAATAATTGTTATTTAAAGCCCTACTCACATGACATAATCAAGATCAAACATAATTTTGAGGCATACTCCACATCCATGATTATTATGAGCACTAGAATTTGGTGCCAGGTCTACAGCTGCTGTTCAAGTTTTCTATGTGGGATTTGATTTGACGGGAGTCAGGAGACTCCCTAGCCAATCATGTTGATGACTAAAAATAAATTAAGGACAGGCATGTAGCAGAGACAAATGGAGGAAAAATAGAGCAGTAAAAGAACAGTTCTATCGGGAAGACACGCAGGCTTGAGTGAAGTTTAAGATTCCATTTATTTTATAGATGTAAAACAGAAAGTAATGTTTCTCTCTTTGGTGTAGGTCACATCTGGCGGTCCGAGGGAGTTGTACCCGGAACTGTCATGTCCTGCCGGAGATAGGAGGCAGGGGCGAGGAGCCTACCCCCATGAGGGACAGGGCTCAACTGGTGGTGGTGGGGTGGTGGAGGTTGCCGTGTTAGCACACCGAAACAGCAATGTGATAGATTGATTGTGAGCAGACTTATAAAGCAATGGCTTACATGCGATTGGCTAGGAATTACCCAGCTAATAATGTGATGATGTACAGCTGCTAGTCTTCCCGCTAGAACTACGCTGCGCTTCCATTTACAGCATTTCAAATTTATTCAAGTAAAAGTATACAATTTTTAAACTACTTAAAGTACAATTCCTGAGAAAAATGACTCAATTACAGTAACACGAGTATTTGAATTTCGTTACTTTACACCCCTGGCAACAAGCCATGCAACAATGCAACGTAAACAAACAACATGGCAGCGCAGATTCTAGTAGTTGCATTACCAATTGCATCTGATCAATCATAATCAATCCATACCAAAATCACATTATATGTATATTAATACAGTGTTTCCCAACCATCAAAATGGTGAATTTCTCAGAAAGGTGAGGAATTTGGATCCCAGAATTTTTTTTTTTATGTATTTATTAAAAAATTATATTAATTTTTCCCATGGCACACCTGACAATCTTTCACGTCACACTAGTGTGCTGTGGAAACAAATCCACTAAATAAATAAATACATGAAAAAAGTAATAATTTCAGGGAACCAAACTCCTCACCTTTTGGAGAAATTCGCCATTTTGAAACCATAATCGGTCACTTTTGTGATTGTGAAGAGCAAAGTTTAATGTGCAAATGTGACAGCTGTCCGACACCTTTGTGTGTGTGTGTGTGTGTGTTTGTCTTTTTGTTTAGTTCTTCATTAAACTATTATTTATATCATCAAGCCGGTTCTTGCCTCCTCCTTTCCGTTAATCCCTTTACATATGCATTAAGGGTCTTTCACATGACTCGCATCAGCGCTGCAGAATACATTGAAGTCTATGAACTGATGCCACTTTACATCAAAGTGTTTTTCACACACATGTTTTTGCTTCAACAATAATGTCTTTGAGAGAACAAAGCAACAAGAAATGTTTAAAAACTGTCCAAATTTGTGAAGAAACATTGAATGTCTCATCTTTCTTTTAATTAAATATCATCTTATCGTTTACGAATATCAGAGACCCCAGTTATTGAGCTAATTTAAATTCACCAAGAAAACGCTTAGATCTAAACATAAACGAGTCCTTTTATTACTTTCTGCTATCAAAGCAACTGCAAGCTTTTTTCTCTCTTCCAAATACATGTTTTCATTGCAAGAACAAATCTACAAATTAGAAAAGAAGCAAATTTGTTGTTTTTTCCTTACCCATTTAGCGCTCTTGCCACCTGTGACCTCACACAGCGTAGCCTACCTATGTGACTTTTTTTTTGCATAGCCAAATTTCAAACACTACAAGTAAACACGCTACTAAGATGGACAGAAAACATGGACAAGTTCTTGAAAAGGAAAAATATTGACGATGGGTACCCTATGTGGGATAGTGATTGTAGGAATGGAAGTCCCGGCTGCACTTAAGAGAGCCAATCACCTGTTTGTTTACACAAGAACATGCATTTGCATTAGCATGCTAGACCAGCCTGAAAATTAGAGGTTTCTTTTTTTTTTTTTTTTTTTTCATGTTTTGGAAAATACAGTCTTTCCCCACTAAAAGTCAATAGATTGGATCTGAACACATATGACAGAAAATAATATAGCCGCAGAGTGAATTGACTTGCTTGACAGTGTGAAAAAAGTCACCATATCTGCTTATAATTCCCCCTTGAGTATTTGTATGGTCAATAAAGGGACAAAGAGATATGCCCCTTAATGAGATTACTGTAAAACAATTTGTAAAAAACAGCATGGTCTTTCTTAGCTTATCAGCACTTAGCTACCATGTAGAAATGAAAAGTAAGAAAGCATACACAGGAATGAACTAAGTTGTGGGACGCTCTGAAGTCATTTTGTTCAGTCTGATTTTTTTTTTACTTGCCACACTCAGAGACAACAGATGCAGTAGTCCAGAGACAAAGACAACAGCTGTCACTATAAAAACATACTGACAACATCATGTTCAATTATACATAATGTTGAAATGCTTTAAGTTCACACAACTTTCAATTTAAGTATGTTTGTCATATTAACAATAGGAAAAGTGAGTACTGTGTACTTGCAACATCATTTTCAGTGTTACTGATGATATTCAGGAAAACTTTCTTCTCACTGGTTGACTGGCAAGGAATGGTGTTTAAACAAAGAGGTGACTGTGCATTGAGAAATAGAGAATACAGTATTCACAACACTCCAGGCAGTGAAAATATATACATATAAGCTTGCATGCTGGGTTTGTTGTAGCCTACTTGTATGCATAAATGTTGGTTGTTGATGGCAAAAATTATGTCATTATTGTAGTATGATGCTTTTCTCTAACTCTTTGCATCTCTTTTAAATCTTGATTGCATCTCCATTTATTGGTTAATCTAAAATAAAATATATTATTTGTTTCCAATATAGTGGGGTCCCAGAGAGATTGAAAATCTAAACCTGGAAATATAACTTGGAAATAAAAATAGTTAAGCAATATCACATGATTTAGAGTGTAATAATTCCATATGTCAGCACATGTACAGTATAGTATATATCACAGCTGTCCTAATGAAGAACAACAGAACAATGCTTGGTGTGATATTGCTGTTATACCACAGTTTAACCAACAAGTAAATAATTTTGAATATCTTACTGTAAGTTTCAGATAAAAATGTAATGTAAAGTTCATGCATTTCTCTACCAGTATCAGTCACAAGTCTGCTCTCTGCACTGTTCTCACATTCTCTGGTTTTCAGCTGGTGGTGCTTCATTTTGTTTGAAATAAATATTTTAAGTGAACAAATACTGTAGTTTTTGTTCACTTCCATTATTTTGATGGTGAACTCATGTTTTTTTAATGACTCAATTGAGTCAGTGATTGAATGCCTCACTCCACCTACTGGAGTAAATATGAAATTCCCAGAAATGGTCACTGAGCAAATCACTGATTGAAATCAAATTTAACAATTAATCAAAATTCCCATTACTATTTGGAAAGCTTCAATCACAGAGAGGCAAAGTGATAAAAACAGTGAAGCATCCCAGTTCTGTTAAACTAAATGTCACTCTTAATACCACTCGTCCAATAAATTTTCAGAACTAACTGTTATATAAAGAGGACATATTTTCTATAATCCTGGATAACATGCAGAATCAGGATTTGCACAAACTTGTGAAGTCCATGCCAGCTGGAGTGCATGCTCTCATGAAAGCAGAAGGGGGCCAAACAAATAGAAGAATTTCTCAAATTCATGTAAATTTTTCAATTCACCTTTTACTCAAATTGTTATGCTGATTGTAATCATACAAAGTCTTAAAATAGAAAAATCCAAAATAATACTAGTGGTCCCACACTTTTGGACCCCACTTCAGGTTAACGTCTAAGAGAAAGAAAAATGTTTCGGTTCAGAAACTAAGGTTTAATACATAACCGAGACTTTCCCTTTTGTAGGAATTAAGTGATCATGCAATGGGAATGATATACCATCACATCATGCGAACAGTAGCAGCCAACTGTCTTTAGCCCATATGGCAACCATACAGCTGTGCATAAGCATAAGACATGTATGGCTCATAGAGACAGTACATTGTTCTGCGCACATAGAAGAGTGCAATAAGCCAGCCTCAGCATGGCACGAGAGCGCACTCCTCCCTGATGGTTGATGGAAGACACAACTGTATGCAGTATGGGGATTAATGCTACTCTAAGCTGGTCTTTTCAGTAGGGTTCACATACAAATTTTCCCTAATAACATTGAAAAGGGACAGTAAAATTGTCAGTGCTTCTAGAATTGGTGGTCTATTTCTCACCCATTTGGTCATGAATCAGGGTCTTGGTCATATATTCATGGTTTTAGCATGTTGGAATTTCCCTTTATCTTTATTCCTCTAACTCAGCATAAAATACTGCAAAAATTATTCTCAAAGCTGAACATTAAAAATAAATAAAAAAATAATTAAATAAAACAAAATAAGACCTTTCATATTTACCATATCTTCCCTTGTTCATATTACTCCAAAAATCATGTAACCAAGTAGACTTTATTTAGTCTTAGAGTTAAAAAAATGTTTCTCCTTCTCTCACTCACATGACGTTGTGTCGATGTAGTGACACTAGCGGTCTCTCTTTAAGCCTCGTTATCCCCCTGAGTGCTTCGACAGCCCTCTAATAGAGTATATACTGTATATATATTTCTCTAAAAGAGTAAACACATTGACGTTGAACGTCTTTTTAAAGACACGTCTTTTTTAAGATGCCCTTCCGTCTTTGTGTCATTCTGGATGCGGTCGTTACCTCTCCGCTTCTGATGGCCATGGGCGCTGCCTCTCGAGTCTGGGCAGAGATCACACAGAGGTAGCGTTTGTGGACGGCTCATGTACTCACTGCAAGGAGTACTATGGAAATGTACTCACTGCAAGGAGTACTATGGAAATGTTGCGGTCGCGGCTTTCCTTCTTCCAGGGGAAAGCCAATCTAGCCGCCCCCCACATTGCGCCTTCTACCCACGGGTATAGGACCGCCGCGGCTGGCACTGGAGGCAATTTTGGTAATTTAAAGGGCGCGGTTTCACCGGGTTAATCCCCTCAGACCACCTGTTCCCCAGAATGCTCGTTTGCCCCTGTCCAGTTCCAAAATGAGGCCGCAAGGCCCCACCTCCAGGTACGTCCTCGCCCGGAGCTTGGACGCATGACTTACGCTTTCCAACCCGTTGTGATGGCTGGCCAGGACCATCTGACTCGGATACGCGATTCAGTTCGCCAGTTGCCCGCCCTGTTTCAGCGGTGTCCGGTAAGATCGCACATGGACGCGATAGAGCCTGTCCTTCCAGCCGAGATGGAGAAGGGTTTCTACAGCCCTTACTTCATCATACCCAAGAAAGGTGGTGGGTTGCGGCCAATCTTGGACCTGCGAGTCCTTAAGCAGTCCTTACACAGACTCCCGTTCAAGATGCTGATGCAGAAACGTATTCTGACGTGCATCTGGCATCAAGATTGGTTCACAGCGGTAGACCTGAAGGATGCGTACATTCACATCTCAATATTACCCCATCATACACCCTTTCAAACGTTCACTTTCGATGGCCAGACATATCAGTACAATGTCCTCCCCTTCGGTCGGTCCCTGTCCCCTCGCGTCTTCACGAAAGTCACAGAGGCAGCTCTTGCCCTTTTGAGGGAAGTGGGCATTCACATACTCAACAACCTTGTTGACTGGCTAATCTTAGCGCACTCTTGACAGTTGCTATGTGCACACAGGGACCTGGTGCTCACGCACCTCAGCCGTTTAGGGCTTCGGGTCAACTGGGAAAGAGCAAGCTCTCCCCAGTTCAGAGCATCTGTTTTCTCTGCATGGAGTTAGACTCTGTCTAAATGACATCCTCAACGATGGTCGCACAGCTCGGGTTGATGCATATGAGACCGCTTCAGCACTGGCTTCAGACTCGAGTCCCGAGATGGGCATGACGCCACGGCACATCCCGTGTGACTTTCACCCCTTCCTGCCATTACTCATTCAGCCCTTGGACAGACCTCTGTTTTCTACGGGCTGGAGTCCCCCTACAGTAGGTGTTCAGATGCGTCGTAGTTACTACGGACGCCTCCCAGTTGGGCTGGGCCCGACTGGGTTGGCACATCAACTGCCTAGAGTTGCTGGCTGTTGATTTGCTCAGACAACACAGCAACAGTAGCGTATATAAATCGCCATAGTGGCATTTGCTCTTGTCGCATGTCGCAACTCACCCGCCATCTCCTCCTTTGGAATCAGCAGTGGCTGAGGTCACTCATTTCCCGGGCAACCTAAACATTACAGCGGACATGCTGTCACGACAGGTAATGCTCAGTGGAGAGTCGAGACTCCACCCGCATGTGGTCCACCTGATTTGGGCTCGGTTCAGCACAGGTAGATCTGTTATCCTCCCAAGATTCCACCCACTGCCCGCTTTAGGACTCTCTGATGGAAGCCCCCTCGGCACAGATGCACTGGAACACAGCTAGTACATATTTCCCCCAGTGAGCATACTTGCACAAGTCCTGTGCAAGGTCAGGGAGGACGAGGAACAAGCCAGTGCTTCATCTACCAGGCTTTATGCCCCAAAGTGGCACTTATTCGCAAATTGGTGTTCTTCCGATCTGAAGACCCGCAGAGGTGCAAAGTCGAGTCAGTGCACTCTTTCCTGCAGGAGAGGATGTAGGGACGGCTGTCCCCTCCACCCTGAAGGTCTATGTAGCCGCCGTAGCGGCTCACCACGATGCAGTGGACGGTAAGTCATTTTGGAAGCACAACCAGATCATCAGGTTCCTTAGAGGCACCCAGAGGCTGAACCCTCCCAGGCCATGCCTGTTCCCCTCATGGGATCTCCTTGATGACAGTCCTCCTGATTGCGCTCACTTCCATCAAGAGGGTTGGGGACCTGCAAGCATTCTCTGTCAGCGACCCTTGCCTGGAGTCCGGTCTGACAGACTCTCACATCAACCTGAGACCCTGACCAGGCTACATGCCCAAGGTTCCTACGACCCCTTTTTAGGGTTCAGGTAGTGAATCTGCAAGCGCTGCCCAGGGAGGATGCTTTGCGCACCAACTTGGATCGCACGTATAGTTATAGACATTCTGAGCAGCTCTTTGTATTCTTTGGTGGACAGCTAAAAGGCAACGCTGTCTCAAGCAGAGGCTTGCCCACAGGATCGTGGATACCATTGTGTTGGCCTTCCAGACCCAGGCCGTGTTCATTGTATCCTCGTGGGCACTGGCCATGGCACCTCTCTAGCAGACATCTGCAGAGCAGCAGGCTGGGCAACACCCAATACCTTCGCGAGGTCTTACAATCTCTGGGTTGTGCCGGTCTCGTTCCGTGTTTTGACAGGTCCGGACACATAGAATTCGTGTATTTCTTGTGTGTAGCGCCTTTCCCCTCCCCTGAGGTGAAGACATGCACTCTACTCCCCCAGTGAAGTCCACAAATCACGGAACCTGGGTGTCCTTCTTCCCTAGCCCTCTGGCTCTGAATTCAGCTGAAAAAGTTTGCATCCAGACCCACTGCAGGCACTGACTTGCCTTTACTGGAACAGGTACTCCACTGGTTCTGATTACTCCAATATATCCTGTGATATATCCCTGTCGGCGGACCCACGTCTCCCTTGGGCAGAGTTCCCTCTGTGACTTATTTGCCACCTGTGAACCTCCCCTGCTGGGCAGGATGTGGTCTCTGCGGGGTCTTTTCCTCCTGAAAGAATAAGATTGGAATAGAACGCCTTCCCCGATGCGTGTTAAAGTGTTAGATGGCCCCAACCGCATCTAACACTCTATGGAGAGAAAACATAGAGAGAGAAAAGTCTGCGGCTGGCACGGCCTGCTGGGGATGTGGGAAACTATATGACGTTTCTTGGGGCGTTGGGGAAGGTAATGTGCAGTCTGATGCACCTGCTATTTTCACACGCAGCAGCTTGCTTGCACCTGCATCAGCAGTCCAAGTAACACGTTCAGTGTTGTGGCGTTTTTAGATAGAGACACCTAGTGTCACTACATCGACCCAATGTTGAGTGACAGAAGGGGAACGTCTCCCTGATGGAGGGAACGAGACGTTGTGCCTCTCTTGCCACAACACTGTACTAAGCCGCTGAAATGGTCGGGACCTTACTCTCGGCTCCTCAGCTCAAAACCTGTCTGAACAGACGCACGCTTCCCCCTCCTTGTATAGGACGGGCATGCAAATTCTGTTCGGCAATTCTCATTGGCATTTTCTCAGAGATAAGAGGTAATCAATGCTCTCAAGAGAGACATCTAGTGTCACTATATCGACACAATGTCTCGTTCCCTCCATCAGGGAACAGAGGTTACGACAGTAACCGAGATGTTTATTCTAATCCGTTTGTGTTGGGGATTTCTATGCTTTGAATGGGACTCCATAGGGATAGGAAATGATACAATTAAGCATAATTGTATCTGTTTTGTGCAAGATGATAATAAAGGGGGATAATTGTTAGTGTTTAATGTTTGTTATGTTGAAATGTAGAAGATTTTCTGTAGGAATTTTGGGGGTTACCATTATAGTGAATAATGGAGCATCAGCTATGGATGAAGACTAGAATATGTGGTATATGATATGTATTGCTCTCTTCATTGAAGAATTGCTGTGCTGACCATAACATATTGCCTGAGCTGCACTCTATAATGCTTCCCATCTGCATGTATTAAGAATGGGAACATGCATGGTCACTAGATAGTATCTAAAGAAATAAAAAAATACAATAATCATTTTAGTTAATATGAAATGTCTAATTTTGTTGGATTTACCCAATTCAAATGGGTTTCCTCGTCACATAGAGTTTGAGTTAATATTACATAGTAATTTTAAATTAAGAAAACTAATTTCAAACATGTCCATGATTGAATCAAGTTCAGCCAAAGAGTTATATTTTGAGTGAAATGTATAATTGTTTGTAATATTTGTCTCTCTCTCAAAGAATGATTGCCATGGAAACACTGGTGTGTTTAGAACTAATCTGAGACAAACACTCTTAAATTAAGGAGAATGTCAAAATAATATGCATTACATGTAAATAAAGCCTTCAGAACATAATTAAATGTGGAAAATAACATGATAAATTAAGTTAAATAATGTTGGTTTGCAATCAAGATGATTTCTAAAATTAATTTTAATTCTTAGATTTATCCTATTGCAAGAGTACAGTGTAAATGTGAAGTTTGTGTATAGACCGGTACCGCCACTCCCTATAAGCATATTACACAGTCTAAACATTATTCAAGGACCCGATAGTAGTTGCAGAACACAGACACTCGCCTTATGCCTCGTACCTCACAACACGTCACCACGCCTAGCACCCCCATAACCCCCCACGTCTGATGATTGCATAGCTCTGTGTAGGCCATCAATTTGGCCAGTGCCGCCCTGGTACAGACTGAAATAGCATAAATCAATTCTATTCAAGGAGGCTTAAAAAATATGCTATTAATGTAGCTCTGTAGCTCTTGCAACAGTCAAACAAGCTAAATAAAATTTCAGATCACAGTCAGGCTATTATTTTTGTGCTTGTTGATGGATGATACAAATAGTTAATCTAGCGGTACATTCAAAGAGAATAGTATATAAATGCTTAATTCACGGTAAAGATGCTGTGTGTAATTGTTTGTCACTGGTGGCACCAAATTGAATTGCAAAAATAATGTCTTCAAACAGGTTTCCCAATGGCTCATCTGCCATTGCAAACCAGACTGATCTCACATTGAAATTGGAAACAGTATGTTGACATTTTTTTATACAAAATTGGTCTATGCATATGGAAATTCCAAACACTGTCCCCAGTGGCCAAATCTGTAAGTGTTGCATATGGGAAGTGTGAGGTCCATCTTCAAGGTGTAATGTCCACAGAGAGGCGCCACAACGAGTTGTTTAGTGAGTTGCTTTCAGCTGTAGGCTGTTACACAGTGAAGAAGAATGCATATTTTATAAACTGTCCCATGACCCAAACCCCTAACCTGGACTTAACCATCAGAGATTATATGAATGTGATTAATTCCTTGTTTCAACTCAGGATCTGACCCCGGCTATCTCACACTGTTGTTGATGCAATGCACTTCTGGTCATGCCACAAGGGAAGATAAAAATACTGGAACAGAAATTACACACTTCAGATTTATAATTTAGGCTGTTAGTGTTCAAGTGGTAAAACTCCAGGACTGACTGTAATAAGGTCATAATATGCCTGGTTGGCAAGTATTGTCCTTCCAACTACAGTGTATCTATTTTGTATATTAGCTGTGCTAGTTTGACTTTGGCATTATTAGAAATTTATTTTTCCTATCTGGAGAATCTTCGGTGCAAAAATCCTGCAATTTAAACCACTTCTGTAAATATATCAAATACAATGTTAATTCTCTTCATGACATTATTTATTATTATAACTTTTTCTAATTACATTTTACCCATTAAGCAGATGCTATTATCCAAAGCAACGCACGGGTGCATTTTAGCCACATATTTAACAGAGTGTCTATTTGCACCCCAGTGTAAATAGTATCTGCCACACAGGCTATCTATTTGCACCCCAATATTCTGGTGGAACCACAGAAATATATGACAAACTAACCAACAGGTGTCACTGCAGTGGCATGTGGTGTAAAGATGGTATGTGAATGTGTACTGTTGTCCTAGTGGCCGCAGTTTGAATCCACGTTTTGTCCAACTCTTTTCCCCATATGATTTCCATGTTTCCACTCTAAATATTTACTTTAATACTACTTAAAGGGCACCTATTATGCCCCTGTTCACAAGATTTAATTTACATTATTGGTGTTCCCAGAATGTGTCTGTGAAGTTACCCTACAGATAATTTATTACACCATGTTGAAAATGCCAATTGTTTGGTGTGTGTGTGTGTGTGTGTGTGTGTCTTTAAATGCAAATGATCTGGTGCTTCCCGCCCCATATCCAGAATAGGGTGGAGTTTTGACATCTCTGCTTCGGATAACTAGACATCATATGCAATATGACTGACAGCGAAAATAGTGGTGTTCAGCCCTATATGTTTAAACCAGAGTCAGACACTCATGAGGGAGAGACTCCAACAGAAGTAACAACTTTGAGAATTAACTAGGAAGTTTCCGAATGGTTATTTTATGAATTTATTTATTTGTTTTTTCAAATATTTTTTTTTACATTTATTTTGAGTTTTTTCAGCAGTTCTGCAATGATGGATGAGCAACACACACACCCAAATACTGTTACAATGTTCGCTATACGCTGTAACGAAACAACACAAACAAACATGTCCGTCGGCTGTGTCCATCGACAGTTGTGGGCAGGGCCTGTGCAAAGTGACGTCACTTTGTACAGAATCTGTGAACGCTTTGTTCTGAGACAGTGCTTATGTTTAATGGGGATTAAAAAAAAGGACTGGGTGGATTTTTATCATTATAGGGTGGTAGTGTACACACACTGCCAACACACATTTATGTTCAAACACCATGTAAAAGTGAATTTTGCATAATAGGTCCCCTTTAAAATAATAGATAAAAATAAATACAAAGGTTGATTTCATTGCAGTGATTTGGTCAAGGAGTGCGGAGAAGTTTTTGATGTGGAGGCGGGGACTGTTGATTGCACTCGTTCCCGCGGAAGATGAGATAGTTGTTGAAATCAGGAAACTGGTTCAGCTGCTCTAGTTTCTGCTGTACAGCTCTCTGTGTTGCTGTGTTCGGAGACTGTGAGTCTCTCAGGAGCTGAAGCACCTGCTGGAGGCTTTGTTCATCTGGCTGCCACTCCATCACATGCCGCGAAAAGAGGCCTGTAGGTCAGTTCATGCAGCGTGGAGCTCGCGCTAGTCTCGCGCAATGTCTCATATATTTCATGTCGGGTTTATTTGTAACTTGTTTTTTCCCCCCATTATGTTTAAACAGTCGGCATTGTTTTGTCTACATTGCATCAATGTATTACTAATATTTTAGTAAACTAATATTTGGCAGAAACCACAGATTTAATGCAATTAACCATGGTGTTGTTAGTACAGTAATATGGTGGTAATATAGTAACCAAGTTTCATTTTGTGGTTACTGTAAATTTACAAATAATACCATGGTGAAATTGTTACTGACGTAAAACCTAGGTTGTTTTTTTCTAAGGTATGTTTAAGGTTAGATTTAGGGGTAAGGGTTAATGTAGTTTGTCTGTGGGACTCTAAATTAACACAATAATCACACTGCAGTGATGCTCATATACTGTATGTTAGTATTTAAAAATGGGTGCAAATAGTAACTGACACTATCTGCACCAGGGTGCAGTTAGTATCTACCATTATTTCACCAGGGTTGGGGTGCAAATAATATCTGCCACCATTTGCACTGGGGTGTAAATAGCATATACCATTATTTGCGCCATTGTGCAAATAGCATCTGCCTACTTTTAATCAGTATATACAGTGTATTGACTGGTAATCAAACCTAGACCTTGACATTGGTAGTGCTATGCTCTACCATGTAAACTACAAAACCAGTAAAATATTAATAATCATGAATTCAATACACTAACAACACCATATTACTGTCTATGGATCTCTTTTCGCTAATAAACTGCTTGTCACAGAGTGCTTATAGCCCTTTGATTACAAGCTACATTGGGTCATTTACGGATGGGACAGTTGGTTCATGTCCCTGCCACTTTTTGCCCTTGACAATTTTGTCCCTGCCACATTTTGAAATAGCTTGTGACAGGTAAGTATCTAATGCAGAAGAAACATCTTCAGTTCTTGAGCAGAAGTTTCCATGTCATTCATGTGTTATAATAAGTGGTTATCCAATGGTGGATTTTGTAATAAGTAGTGCTTATTGCGGCTAGGGAGGGAAGGCTTAGCCTCCCTTTTGCCATGGGGCATGAGCATGTGTACATTAATACAATAATACAATTCTGATTGCTGCTCTGGAATGATGCTGCTCGTAACTGCTGGTCTACGATCCATTTCCCAAGTCCAAACCTCAATTACTAGTGAGAAGGTAAAAGCTGACATTAGATCAGTGGCTGTGGACCAAATTCATTTTACATCATTTGAGTGGCTGCGGCAGATCGCTGCTTGCATGTGCATGGAGAATTTCCCCAATTCAGAATTATTTACATTTTTAACAAATATTAAATGTAATGATTCTCGGATTAAAACCTATTTATTAGATAATGGTAGTAAACACAATTTTGTAACGTTCTTTTACTTCAATTCACTTTAAAATCAGGCTGCACCTCAATCAAATTATAAACGATCAGACACTGATATTACTTTAGTACAAATACATTAAGCATACACATTACTTGAAATTGTCTCTTTCCACTAAATGTTTTCTAAACTTCAATATACATTTTAAGTTAATGCTTCATGACAAATTCATGTCAGTGTGGGACAGCTTTTACAAGCATTTAAGCAGGTCCAAGCAGTTCAGTTAAATTTTACTACCATAAGAAAAGAGCTTATTAATTATAATTCAAGTTTGCAATTATGAACAAAACAAATTAGTAATATGCTTGCTCTAGCATTCGTTAAAATTATGATCAATATGAGGGCGTCCATGTAAATAATAATGAACAATTTAGTCTTCCAGCATTACCTGCATTTTGACATATTTTTTTGCATTTAAGGGGGTAGCCTTACCCTACAGTTCGTTCACCTACCGCCTATGGTCAGTCTTTTTTTTATTAATTAAAATGTAATATCAGGGCAGATTAGAACCCAGAACTCTTTACACTAGAGGCGATAACTTAGTCAAAGGACCAATTAGTCTTTCCGTCTATTCTTACTGACCCATATACTGTATTTATCCACTGACAAAATCCCAGTACTGACAGTGTTAAATGTAGGGTTCAAGTTATCAAACTAAATAAGCAAAATTTTGAATCGTCATCAAGAATGACTATTTGTCAAAACACTAAAAGATCAGTTGGCATTATCTTCACATAACCTCATTAATATTCATGAATTTTGCCACAAAGTGATGTCACAAAAAAAGTACTTTTTTTCTTTTTTTTTTTTAATCTCCCCACCACTTTTTAAAACAAAGTGACACCCATGCAAAGCTTTGACTCAGTCCTTACAGAAGGACTAAATATTTACAGAAATGTAGTGAAACATTATTTAGATGTAGGAGGCATAGTGCAGTATCAGTATTTGCAACATGAGAATCCTTTCTGTTGTGAAAATATCACCTGGAAACGGGAGCAAATAAGTGCCCATACTTTCATCTTTGTCCACTGTCGGGCAGTGGTTAGAAATTCGGTAAGTACAAACCGGTTTCAGCAGTAGAATGTTCAACCTACTGCTGCCGTATTCACTGTGGGATCAGACTGTAAAACAGTTTGATAATGTGCATTATTAGGTTGTAATTTTTCTCGGATATGACATAATAATGTTTAAATGACCCATGTTATGTATCATTTTATCCCAAATAACATTCCAATACCAGCAAATTGTGATTTTGCGATGTGATAAAATTCATGTAAACACTGATTGAGCCCAACCACTCTCTGGAAGATTTGAATACATCTTCCCATTGCATAATGAAAACAAAAATCTTTGAAGGTTCACCTGATTGTTCCTTTAGAGTTTGTATTCAAACACAGATCTAATAAAGACTGTCAATCCATCTATATCCCATAGCTGGATTTCCCTTCAAAATCTGGGCCATTTGGCACATCAACAGTGATGTGAAAAGGAATTCCACATTTAGTAGGGTTTGTATCTCCCAGCATGATACCGCTTTAAATATAAACAATATAAAGATCTGTCTTCATGATTTATGCTTTTTAAACTTTCCATCAGGTTTGGAATGTATCATTAATTTCATGAGGATTCAGAAGGCTGCACTTATTTGTGAAAAACGCTAAAATCATATTTTCCCAGGCACAATCAAATTATCATACTGGCTAAAATAAACTGCACAATTTAATATATTCATGGAGAAATGTTTAACAATTACATTGACATTTTGTGTTATGTTTATTAACTTTTTATGAATGCCAGTGGTACTCATGAGTGACATTTCAAATGTGTGGAGCTTTGATGACAAATAAATTCGACCAGAGAAAAACTGAAAAAGACTTAACTTTGTTTTCTAAATAAATTAGTCTTTAGATGGTCTTTCTCCATAATTGATACATAAATTGGAGCTCTGTGCACAACAAAACATTGCTATATGTGTTTGTGTTAGCTATACTTTTGCAAAGGTTCTGACAACTATTTAGCATAGGACTGCATGAAGCAGCTAACAGCTACTGTATGTTAAATTAGGTAAATGTTTAAATATGTTAAAAAAATTAAAGGTGTTAATTTTGACAGCTCTCGTTACCACGCAGAAGTTCTATTTCAGTGGTGGCTGGGGCTTTTCAAGAAGGGAAGCACAGATGTCAATCAAAAAAAGTGTAAATTTTTTATATTATTATTATTTATTTCATAATTCTCTGTTGTTTTAAGTTTGTTTGTTTGCTGTCACTCACGTACATCACTGTTTCCATGATTGGCCATTTGTTATGTAGTTCAGCCCATTTGAGCTGGGATTTCAGGCAGGATAAAAAATACACTGATTGGAAGTCCGCTGTCCAACCAACAATCAGATAATTTCCCAAATGCAAATAGCGCTTATGAAGCCCCTGTCGACACACGGCTTCCGGACGGACCCAAAATGAAACATTTAAAGCCTCAAGTCCACTGAACATAGATATTTTTGCTTCATTGAACTCAATGGGACATGTATCTGCCTTAGGCCACATCCACACTAATACGTTTTTGTTTGAAAATGCATCTTTTTCTCTTAGTTTGGCCTTCCATTCACACTGAGATGGCATTTTGTCAATGAAAACTGAGCTTTTTAAAAACGCTCTCTCAAGTGGATACATTTGAAAACTGCAATTTTTCGTGTGCGCAATAAGGGGATTTTAGAATTTTCATATATTTCAGTGTGGACGAGCAACTTTTGGAAAACACTTGAAATGGCAGTGTGGACGTAGAGCAGTTTGTAAAAGAAAATGCCATTTTCAAATGTATCCGGATTAATGTAGACATACAGTAGACTTAGACTCCCAATGAAACAAGGCTTTACTGGGGTTCTATTGGCCGTGCGTCTGCTGACTCTGACGGACATAATCATGCAGATAATGTCAATGGAATGAACATTGCGATGGTGTTGTATGCTATTGCATACTTTTGTTGCCTAAAATATTGACCTGGGACAGTAATTATCAATTATAGATAAATTAGATTACATGCAGTTTCATTATCGTGTGTGGAGTGGGATGTGGTCAGTTGTCTGTCAATGGGGAGAGAAGAAGCAGTAAGCGCCATCACCTTGTGATTAATGATATTAAACACCTGTTTTTCATTTCAGGGAGATGGAGACCTGCGTAACATACTGGGAGAGAGACCAGAGATGCTATGTGTGTTCTAAATACAATGTTGTAAAGCTGAAAAGCCAATACTTTGTAGTGAAGCTGAAGACAACTGCATTAAAAGTTGTCTCACATGGACTGTGACATTGGCTCCCATGTCCTCCCTACTCAAACCCCTCTACAATGTCATTGTGCGATTTGAAAGAAATGTTAAAGCACGCCGTGCGTCCTGTGTAATCTTACAGCAATCACCACTGTTCAGTTTCAAAAAGCTACACTTATGATGTTGCGCTGAATTAGCGCTTTGGGAACAACTTTAGGTGTGACCAGCTGTGAATATGTGTGCAAGAAGTCAATGAAAATTGACCGGAATTTATAGCCTCTGCTGGTGACATCATTGGATGCACCTGTAACAGGCCTATAAATAGATGCGTCACAGGTGCATCATCAGATCTTTGTCTTCAGATCACTGTGTGTGTGTGCTTCATGAGCCTGTCAGAAACTTTTTACTTTCCTCTGTTAGGAGTTAGAATTGTTAGGCAGTGTGCAGAAACCTTTCTCTTTCTCTTTTCTTTAAAAAAAAAAAAGAAAGAAGGAAAAGAATGACTGATAAACAAAGCAAGCAGTGTGTGTTCTCATGTTTACGCTCTATGGCTGAAATGGACACACACCAGTTTTGCTATGTGTGTTTGGGGGAAGAGTATACTGCTCTTGCGTTGCGGCAGGGAGGGTGCAGGCATTGCGATCTGTTTACAGTCAAAATGCTTCACACTCGTCTCGCTTACTTCCAAGTGCCAGCGCCCACTCTTTCATTGAGGGGCTCTCGCATAGATCTGGCTGAGGAGCGAGAGACGTCCCTATCGCTCGCTCTCTCCCCAGATCCAGCTGATCCTTCTCGTAAGCCTGAAGACCGCCTCGGCGCCTCTTCGGTTCACGAGAGGGACGCTGAACCACTGTACATTCCATGCACAATAATAAAGCGGCTGAGGAATTAAGGGCTGTGGCCAGACTATAGTTAGACTGGCCACGCGAATAAGAGACCCCCCCAAACGCTCCAAACTAGAAGACCGATTTCTGTGTGGTCGCCAAAATATAAGGGAACGCTATATTAGTCCCTTCCTTTCTTCTATGACCTCCATTACGAGCGTTCTCATTCATGGAGGGATCCTTATACTTCCTGTGTCTTCGTGCCCTCGACGTCGACATATTCAACTATCATGGGTGCTGAGGCTCGGGGGTATTCGGTGATACCGCCGGTAGAAGAGACACTTGCGGGTTATCTCTCGCCTGGCTCGGCATCATCTCTAAAGAGGCCCACTCTCCCCAAAAAGCTGTGCAGGACCACCTCCACACTTGTGGGGAAGGCTTATCAGGCAGCAGGTCAGGCTGGTGCTGCCCTGCACACTATGGCAGTGTTACAGGCATACCAGGCTAATCTGTTGAAGGACCTGAGTGCGGGCACCACAGTCGAATAAGAGGCTTTCTGTGAGCTTCGTCGAGCCACGGATCTGTCTCCCTGCACGACCAAGCAGACGGCCCATGCCATTGGTAATCAAGTTCAAGATGCTAACAGTCAAAACTGTCATGTTTCAAATCCAACATCGCGATTGTCTGCTTTAGTCAGCATGGAGAAACACTTATGGCTTAACCTATCGGGCATCAGAGACAAGGACAAAACCTTCCTTCTCGATGCCCCGGTTTCGCCATCTGGTTTATTTGGTGACGCTATGAATATAGTTATCACCAGGTTCCAGGAGGCAAAAAGCCACAAGGAAGCCTTCGGGCAAATTCCTTCCTCGCCACACTCAGGGGGAGGGGCCGTCGGCCACCCAGCCCCGCCCCGGTCCTTCTAGACGGGAGGCTCAAAAAACAAAGAGTGGCGAATCGTGCTCCCCCTCGTAAAGACTGGGGGCCGGTTCGTCACCCTCAGCAGTCCCCAAAGCAAGACCTCAGGGCAGTTATTTCTAAAAAAGGAAAATAAAAATAAACCCTGATGGTTTTGCACCCAGCTTTGTGGGGGTAGCCCCCCCCTTGGGACGGGTCATGTGAAACATCCACCTGTACCCTCCCGATACCCCCACGAAACCGCTCCATTCCCGCCGCCTCTTGTGTTTCAGGAGTTAGCGGTTTCCAGTGAAATGTTGGGTGTTCTGTTGCTTCCTGCCTTAGTCCAGGACATGGGACACTTGACAGGCCCTCAACAGGAAGTGTCAGAATCGATACCCATCTCAGAGAGCCTGGCTGAATCTAGAACTATGTGGGTCCTATGAACAGTAGAATTTACACTACAGAATTTAATTTGTTCGCCATTCTCAGCGTTTCAATGCCGTGGTTCCCACTACCGTGAAACCGGAGCAAGCATGTTTACTGTGGGAAGAACTGCAAAATCTCTTGGTTAAAGGGGCCATAGAACATGTTCCCCTTCCAGAGAGAGAGTCAGGTTACTACAGCAGATACTTCCTGGTTCCAAAGAAGGATGGGGGGTTGCGTCTGATCTTTGACCTTAGAGGCTTGAATTGCTCCGAGGGCAATCATGTTCAAGATGCTAACAGTCAAGAGGGTCGTGTTTCAAATCCAACATCGCGATTGGTTGGTCACGATCGATTTCATGGATGCGTACTTTCATATAGAAAGTCTTCCACAACACAGGAAGTTCCTGAGGTTCGCTTTCGGGGGCGAAGCTTTCCAATATCGGGTTCTTCCATTCGGTCTAGCCTTATCACCCCGCACATTCACGGTCCCTTTGGGCCTTTTTGCACATAAGACCATTTCAGTTGTGGCTCAAAGCCAGGGGATTTCATCCAAGGGCCAATCCCCTAGGCTGATAAGGGTTCCTCACTTTGGGTCCCACTCTAGGTGTGTCTTGCCATCGCAGGTTGCTAATGACAGACGCCTTTCTGACGGGGTGGGTAGCAGTCTTAAGTGGTTAACCAGCTCAAGGGGAATGGAAGGGTCGTCAGCTTGATTGTCAGATTAACTGTCTCGAGTTGATGGCTGTATTTCTGGCCCTGAAATACTTCCTCCAGAGGCTGCCATGTCTTGGTGCGGGTGGACAACACAGTGGTAGTCTTTTACATAAACCATCAAGGAGGTCTATGTTCATGCCAGCTGAACAGACTGGCATGGCAGATTCTTCTTTGGGCCCAGGGCAAGCTCCTGTTAATTAGAGCAGCTTGTATCCCTGGATGCCTGAATGGGAGCAGATTTACTGTCCAGACAGAAAATACTGATGGGGGAGTGGAAACTCAACCCAGAGGTAGTGGAACAAATCTGGGTGAGATTTTACAGGGCAGGAAGTGGACCTCTTCGCCTCTCAACAGACAGCACAATGTCCCCTCTACTTCTGTCTGAGTCACCCAGCCCACCTGGGTCTGGACACGATGGCGTATACATGGTCCAGAATGCGTCTGTATGCGTTTCCCCCGGTTTCTCTGCTCCCGGGAGTCTTGGCCAGAGTTCGCCAAAAAGGGTCCTGCCTCTTACTGATAGTGCCGCGCTGGCTGAACTGGGTATGGTTCTTGGAGATAATGTCTCTCCTCGACGGCTCGCCTTGTGCGATTCCAGACAGGAGGGAACTTCTGTCTCAGGCTCAGGGGACAATATTTCATCATCGGCCCGAACTGTGGAACCTCATGTTTGGCCCCTGAAGGGTACCAACTGTGGGACACTGGGTTTTCACCTGAGGTTATCGAGACCAGAAGAATCTACGCCAATAAATGGGGTGTCTTTGAAAGATGGTGCAGCGCACATAATGCAGATCCAGTTAACTGCCAGATTGCTTCAGTTCTGGACTTTCTGCAGGGAAAAATTGTCAGCAGGCATATGGCCCGCCACTCTCAGCGTCTATGTTGCTGACATTTCGGCTTGCCACGTCTTGAAGGACATGGTGCCGTTGAGTGCCATTCGTGGAGCTTCATTGCCACACTGGTATGCCCCAGGACTGCTCTTCAGACAAAATACCGGACGATGCACCTGTGACACATCTATTTATAGCCCTGCTACAGGTGCATCCAATGATGTCACCAGCAGATGCTATAAATTCCGGTCAATTTTCTTTGACGTGTTGCACACATATTCACAGCTGGTCACACCTAAAGTTCTTCCCAAAGCGCTAATTCAGCACAGCATCTCGTTCCGCATTTATCATGGAACAAGGGTTACAGTCAAGTAACCCGAGATGTTTCCATTGATTTATACTTGTCTTTCTGGTGCTTCCTGCCTTTTCAAGCAAAACCTGCTGCAACATTGAGACAAAAATAGCTAATAGTATACAGAGTATAATTTATCATGCATGTGAGAATTATTTAAGGATGAAATAAGTGAGGGTTACAACTTCTCTGGGGAACTATACTGAGATCAAGGTGGAAAAAAGGCAGAAAGAAGGCAATTAATAATTACAGAACACTACTGTATTAATCCTCACATTTAGTTATTGTTTCTCAAAATAATCAGTGATTACTGACATTAGGAAACAGCTACATTCGTGAGCTATGTTCACAACCTCTATCTATGTTGAAATACATTCTTGGTCAAAATGCTGGTTGTAACAACTTCACAGCAAGAGGGAAGGAGGACACAGGGAACCGGGTTTCTCCAGTCACAGGTAAGGCTTTTTAATTAGCAACTTTATGGGCTTACACCTTCACAATAAATCATCACTACACTTCACTACACATCAGCTTCACAATTACACATCAGCTTCACAGTTACTTGTCAGCTTCACAGTTACTTGTCAGCTTCACAGCATTCTTGTTCCTTGACTCTCTCTCTCTCTCTCTCTGACCCTTGGCGCTGACATGGTTCCTTTTATGCCGCTCTCCCCAAGCTCACTATAATTGGAAACAGGTGTTAATCGTTATCTGGCTCAGGTGAATGCACCATTACCATTTTCTCTCCGGATGAACACTCGACCATGCCACCATGTCAATCCAGGTGGTGGAGGACATACCTAAGTTGCCTCCGCATCTGGAACCGCACATCTTATCACGTGTCTTGTTGAGTTACCGCGGAGACATTGTGTGTGGAGGCTTCATTTCTGTGGACGCTATTCTCCGTGGCATCCACGCACAACTCACCACGCGCCCTGTGCCCCACCGAGAGTGAACCACATTATAGCGACCAAGAGGAAGTTACAAATGTTGAGTTTCTTTAGAAGGCAGCATCAAAAGGCATCTTTTTTTTCCTCATTGTCTATGACCCTTGTTCTGACTTTGAAAAATAGGTGCAGCTGGAGTGAGAAAAATAGAGCTGCAGTCTATATGTTTGATCTCCTTTTCTCTAGGGATATGTCTCTTCTTATACAATCCCAGGGCAATTTCCGAAACAGCATCTAAGCTGATTCAATATGTTTTTTGTGCTATAGACATATCTAAAGGATACATAATTCAAAGTCAGATGGCAAGGAGGCATGTGCAGGATGATACAAATAACATCAATTATTTGGTTATTGTGAAGCATCTCAACATGATAGCTGCATGGAATACATTTGTTTGAAACTAATGAAAATAAAGCGCAATTTATTACCAAGCAGCGGTACATTAGAATGGTCATGACAAAATGACAGGAAGCGACCTGTTCACTTCAAAGGCACTCCATTGCCTCTTGTGAAATCATTTGAAAGAAAATACAGTTCTTGAGTTAGATATTCTGGAGGCACTCTATAATAAACAATAACACCACCTGCTACCACTGCCCGCACAATGTTTCAAGTTCAGCCTTTTACATTTTGGTTCGATCGGACTGGTTATGGTCAAAAATGCTGCATTGTCAAAGAAGCAACTCTTCAAAACAAGAGCTGTTTAGGATACAGCACTGCCATATTTAGCAACTAACTCTACAGTTTGTCAAGTTCAATGTAACAATCTGTGTTCTTGAGGCTAACAGTAAACTCTGTCTTTTTATTCAACTTGTCTTTTATCTGTTTATATTTTATCTTTCTTTTCAAAGATTATTGTGAAGCTATACTCAGACAGTAGTCTTCTTCACAGGTCGCTTCCAGCATCACTACCACCCTAAACAAGACTTAAGGGGCTACACAGCTATAGAAAATCCATGACCCACTGAGATGAAGGACAATTTATTACGCACATTACACACATGAGGTATTTTATACGATTCTTGGTTAGCTGTGAAACATAAGTGTTCAGAGATAAAAAGAGAACATTTTTACTTGGTTTAAATTATGTTTCCTTTTAAATCCACTGAAATCCATAAGTATGATTTTTTTTTAATTATTATTACCAGTGAACTAATGAGGTTCTATTCAATTAATTTTAATTAGTGTGGAAGAGGAAATTAAGCAAAATGTTTCACAGATTGACTCTTTAGCAAAGCCATATAAATGGTAGGTCCGTTAAAGGACATTTTAGTCAACATCGAGGTCATTGTTTCGATTCCCTTGGCACACTGGTACTGCTAAAATGTATACATTGAATGTGTGTTGCTTTGGAAAAAATGTCAGCCAAATATTTAAATGTAAACATTCCACCGCTGTTCCAACTTTAAAATCTGACAATTCAAATATGTATTACTGTTTGAGCAATAACAGTATTGTCACCACAACCCAAATTCATTAATTTAATAGAAATTTTAGATTCAGCAAGTCACTTTATTTTTTAGTTGGAGAAACCTCGATTTTCCCCCCACATACTAGATTTGCGAGCCATCTAGTTTTACAAATCAACTTCAGCCCATGAAAGAACTTCCATTATTTTTTTCCTGTTTTAGAATATAGGTAATAGAGAGCATAGAAACAGGCCCTTCATAATGGAAATGTGCATGCTCAGGTGGACCTTAGGACTGACCCAATGGGACAAGGTGATGAATGAGGATGACAGGAAAATTATGGGTGTGACACCAATCATGGACTCGAAGAGGGAAACACACCTCCAATGGTACGGCCACATAGTCTGCAGCGAAGAGGAGTCGGTGGCGAGGAGAGCGTTGCATCTCAACCTTGAGGGTAAACGACCATGTGGATGGCCAAAGAAACGCTGCATGGACCGGATTAAGGAAGATATGAGGCACGTCAACGCCACCACCAAAGATGCCTTCGATCAGAAGAAATGGAGAGCAACTTGCCGAAAAGTGGATCCTACACCCACATGGGACAAACGCAAGGAAAGAAGAAGAAGAACATAGAAACATCAATGTGGTTTAAGCTTATACTGTGTTTGACAGTTTTTACACTATGTAATTTTGAATGAAATATTGTGACACAGAGATTGCTGTATCTCTAGCACTTTATTGCACTAGAGTGGTAAGACATTTTAAGCATTTTGAGTTATGTATTTTGCCAGCACACTGCCAAGATAAGCTGCATTGTCATATGTTTGCATGCTGTAATAAAGCAATATTAAATTATCACATTAAGCCATTACTGACTATTGGATTCTGATTTTGTAATTATACCTCTTAGTGGGAAATTCTAGGGTGATATTTTATTTCATGAGACTTCACTGTTGTTAAGGACAACCCATAATTAAGGGTTGGACATTTTAAATAAACTCAAGAAATATTTGAATAATGACACTTCCACACAGACTTGATCATTATGTTGACTTTATTCTACAAACATGGTAAAAGGGTTTCCAAAATCCCTAAACCAAACAATTTTCAAGCTATATCCACCAAACTCAGTTCAGACCTTCATACTGTTTGACTTACTATACTTTGTTTTTGTTAACCGATCAGACTTTTCCATAGTGGATATTCAAAAATCCCACAAATGCCATACACTTACATTGACAGAATGACAAATGGGCCAAGACTGTCACTGATTGTTCATGATTTAAAACTTTCAGGTAAGTTTTTATCAAACTAACATCAAATTTTGTCTTGGCAAATGTTACCTATGTATTTCAGTTTTAGGCAGTATTGAGGAAGTTACATTACTGCAAACCGTTGCATGACAAGTTACATACAATTTTTTTAAACCAGTATTTCTCAAATGGTTTTGCTTCAGGATTCAGATTTTACATTGGTCATTCAGTGGCGACAACAGATTTTACAGTATCTTACAAAAGTAAACCAAAAATATTATTTAAATAAAAATGGAACTATTTTAAAATATTAATGTATTAATGGAAAATAATTCATATCATGATTTTTTTAGGCAGGACCCAAAAGCAGAGTGAAACAAAGGATTTATTGATTCAAAAATAAACAAAACCAACACAAACTACCCGGTAGGGGAAAAACACAGTCCAGGATTGTAAGGACACAGACAGGCTGGGGTGGATCAAAAGGAGCAATACAAAAAAACTGACAGGGACTTACAAGACGAGAGAAAAAGACACGAAGAGACTAAAATAGGGAGAGAAATCAACAGGTTAATTGGCACGGCAGGTGAGACAAATGAACTGATAATGGGCAAACAAGGAGGAGGGGTATGAAGCAGGACTGAGAGACACCAGGCAAAACAGAAACAAAACAAAGCCACATTCTCTCACAAAACAAAAACACCTGAATGGCATGATTGCATATCGCCAAGACAATATGGTAACATATGCTCATGCCAACCGACAGACAGAATGAGAGAATGCATGGCAATGCTAACAAAGCAATGCCATACACTCTCACACTACACAAAGCCTGAGTGTACATCTTGAGGCAAACATCACGCGATGCACGCAATTGGCAACTGTGACATGGCAGAGGGCAGGGCCGGGTTGTGATTATACACACCTGGTCCCTTATCAGGCTAATTAAGTCTCCGAGAGGGATAAAGGTAGTGTGATGGAGAGAGAGATAATTTACGGTCAGCTGACTGGCGTGTGTTTATGTTTGTGTCTTTTATTTAAGTTTATCATTAAAAATATAATTTATATCGTCAAGCCAGTTCTCGCCTCCTCCTTTCCCCTATTGGTGGTTTTGTGGCCGTTTATATGCTGCTCTCCCCATGCTCACTGAAATTAGAGACAGGTGTTAGACATAATTTAGCACAGGTACAAGCACCCTTATGGCTTTCTCTCTCTGGACGGGCGCTTGACCACGCCCCCGCTGCCACAGCAACAAAACGAGACAAGACACCTGTGTAAGAGTTTGGCCACAAATAAAACCGATATAAAGACAGAAGTGACTGAACCCCAGCACAATGCGAAGACGGCTAGCGACCCGGACACGCAGCGAAAAGCACGGTCGTGAGAGACAGACACAAACAATTGACGTGAATGCATGCTGCCAAAATGACATGAGAGCAATGCACTCATGCCAATAAAAGACAAGACATGGAGCATGAGTGTACGGATCCTGACACCAGAACCGAAACCGAACCAGGAGAGTCAGAATCCAGACATCATGCTCCGAACATGAAACCCAAGACTGGCCGAAGTGCGCACGGCAACAAAACCACAACCCGAAGCAATGCGCTCACACAGAGACAAAAAACTAAACACATCATAGAAACAGAACAGGATCCTGTTACTACAAAAACCCAGACTGACAAAGGGACAGGATCCTGACAAAATAATATTAACATTGAAAACTTAGCAGGTTTGTTTTTCAATATGATCACAGAAATCAACATGTCGATTCTGAATGTACATGTATACAGAACACATAAAATGGTCATTGAGATTCTGAGCATTTTCCCTTTAAAATAATATTTTTCTCCACTGACGGTAGTTCTGTGTTTGCATTAACACAAATATGTTGAAAAAATTTATAAAATATGCATTTCTGTTGATGGTATTACATTATTTACAACTAAAAATACAACTGGCTTTTGATGCCACCTTGTGGACATTGCACCTTAACAACAATTCCAGCTTTGGCCACTGGGAGGCAGTGGTTCATATTTTGGTAAGAACAGACCAATATCAGCTGCAATCCCTTCACCGAATTCCAGGATGAGTAAGTGTTTTTATAATTTGACTGGTTTCTTCAGTAAATATCTTTAATGTCAACAACAAAAGATATGGGAAGCACCTTTTCCTCCAATTTCGCTGGCCTTACAATGCATATTTATTTGGTTAATTGCATTTTATTGTCTGCCATTTGCTGTGTTTTTTCCCCCAGCTGTCAACGACCCTATAAGTGCAGACCTTTGACCCAATTTTGTAGTTTAATGACAATTAAGTTCAGAAAGGAAACTCTTCATGGTGCAGGCTGATAGGTCGAACAGGCACACCTCTCTCTATGCACCCAATCAGAAGCTTTTCCCTTGTCAAACATATATAAAACTGGTACTCACCTCAAGCAATACACAGGGAACCAGCTACAGAAGCACCGTTACGTATAGAGTTCTCCCTCCACCTCCCCAGCACCACCCACCTAGATCTGCTTTATGGGGCCTTTAACTTGATGTTTGAGCAGTAGGAGCAGCATGTCTCTTCGCAGCATCATGTTTCCATGCCAACAGCAGCAGCATATTGACTCATGTAAAGCAGCAGCAGCAGCATTAGTACAGCAGATCTAGTCTGCTAAGACCGAACCCACTCCACTCTCATTTACATATCTTTAATCTATTCTGAGAGTTGTCCTAACTGAACTACATAAATGCTATGTAATAAGTTATATATATGTACAGAAATATTCAGATAATTAAAATGCTATACATTCCTGTAGCAGAAGAGTTAATCACTGATAAGGCCATACAAAAAGTGGCTTTAGAACACAATGTATTGTTTACTATCATATTATTGATCATAAGTCAATCATTGGCATACAGTTCACAGCAATCCTTTTCACAAGTGAATTTGTCAATCAGTTGGAGATTTATTATAAGGGCTTGTTTAAGGGCCCGTCAATTTACACCTACGTCAGGGTGTGTTGCGTCATAAACATAAAATGTTTAGGTCACTGTGTCAAGTTAAATATAGTTTAATACTCAATCTTTAAACATCTTGAGATCCCTTAGATCACATTTGCGCTCCTTCGAGTGTTTTCTTCACTGTTTAAACTGTGCGTTGCTCATAAAGGTGAAATTTCACTTACTGCCCTCTGGAGTAAACAGGTGGTACTACAAGCTTACATCTCTCAGGAATCAAACTTATTATTGTCCGTGGTCATGCGATTAATCACGTAAATTTTATTAAAGCATTATTTTTTGTAAAATTAATCGCACTGAATTAACGCGTTAAATTGACAGCCCTAGTAATCATCTTTACCTGTACTAATAATATTGTCCAAAGTGTCCAATTGTCACAATATAGGATGTATTCTCCAGTTATTACAGACAAAATGAAAAAAAACCCTTCATTCTCCTCTTTGTTTGAACCCTTCCTTTTACTCCTCTCTTTTTTCTTTCTTTCTCTTTGAACAGGTCACAGTCAATCTCACTGACAAATGGGCCATAAGAGGACTATCAAGTGCTTGGCAATAAAACTGTAAAGTTAAAACATTTCCTACTCCCTCCTGTTAAGAACTTAGTGGTTAATTCACTAAACAGTTGTACTAATTTTGACTGGTGTTTCACTAATAATTTTGTTTTTTTAAAACTGCACCTTACCAAAGTCCCTTTCAAGGGAAGTCAGTCCATTCCGAGGCCATCTTGGGAAGACTCCTGGGCAACTATTTTAATTAGATACAAGCACCATAAAAGTAAAGCTCCTATCTACTTGATTGGGGAATGTCAGAAATGTCCAAAATAGTTGGTCCAGATTACGATTAAAAAACATGTTTCAAATCAGCAGTAAAAACTGAAAAAAAAGAAAGAAAAAATCCTACTATGAGTCCAGCTTAGTCAAATCATAGTCAAGTCCGAGTCTTTAAACAATCAAGTCTGAGTCGAGTTCGAGTCCAAGAAGGGCCGAGTCTAACTTAAGACCGAGAATTAAAATTGTAACCGTAAAATCATCATCAATATTTTAATCTTATTTTAACCTTCACAACTAAGAAAAATTAGTTGTCAATATAAATACAACAAAATTGCATTTCATATTCACATTTTTGATAAGTATCCTGCTGAACACATTTCAAAGTGAAGGGGATATATTTCAGAATGAAAACATATGTTTTTGGTGTATGAAGACAAAACTGTCCTTCAACACTTCCTATTGTCTTCTGTTGACTTTTTCAATTATTTGTTGATTTTTTTTCCCTCCAACTCAAACATAGACTTAAGTAAGTGAAAGCTGCATTAGTCATAACAACCCGTGTTATTATTGTTTCAAATTTTTATTTTGTTTTTTCTACTTCATTTTCAATTTGTCCATTCAATTTAGGCTAGTTTAGTTTCACTAGCATGGCCCACGCCACAACAATGAAGATGAAGGATTTTTATTGAAATGGTCGTGTTTGGATGAAATAGGGAGGATGTTGAGGTCCTCGATCCGGCTGATCGGGGAGTCCTGGCAGGGAGACTCAGAGTGGGGGCTTCGTCTCGGTAGGTAGCAAGTCAGGTGACCAGAAGACCCCCCAAGGTTTTGAATGAGCAGATACAGACTTGAGCTTGACGGAGATCATTGAGATTATTGCAGATGTATGAGCGATATGCTTCGGATGACCAGAGACCTAGGACTCTGATTGTTTAGTCCGAGATACCTGTGCTGGCAGCCGTGGTGGCTGCTCCGATCCGGAAGGAATGGCTGGAGTAATGTTTGGGAGGGACTGAGGATATTTTGAAAGTGTTTTTTAAACCTGAATCTTGTAGCCATTTTTTTGTTCTCTGCGAGAAAGAGTTGTTATTGAGGTGATGAATGGTTGGCATATCTGGAAAGTATGTATTTGGAAAGTGGCTCGTATGGACTGAGGAAGGAGTTGAGGTGAAAAATGTAGTTGGGAAATAAATCTCCTAGTTGGTCAGTTTTACTTTTCTTCAGTGTGTATATGAGGGAATCTGAAGTATGAGCTGTGATGTCTAACAGGCTTGGATGATTAGCAGATTTGAAGGCAGAAGTAGATGGGGCGAATTCTGAGCACCTCAGGAAGCCGAAGAATGTGAGGAGGAACATAGACTCCAGCGTTTTGTCGACTGAAGGACTCAAGTAGCCTGAGGATGCATTGGCTAAGAAGGTCGGAAGTTAACGGCAAGCGTTTAGTGATGGGGACTGGTTCGTGTTTCCGTAGACCTTTGATAAGCATCGACACGTGAGAATGAGAAATGGAGCGGCATGGGTTGCCGGTAGCGAGTTTGTGGATGAAGTTGATTCCGGATAGGTAGATCTGAATGGAGGATGCACAGATTTTTTTAATGGAATGGGCATGTTGACGAAGTTGCAAATGGACCAAACCTCTGTCAGGGGAAAAGGGAGTCCGTAGGAGTGGTATGCCTTGAAACAGTTCCAACCAGTCAGGTAAGCGGAGAGGGTACTCTGAGCGAGGCCATCAAGGATCACTTCTCGTGAAGCGTTTGAAAGATTTTCCAATTGTGGATTTAGTTGAAGATGGAGGCTGAAAACGGTGGAACTGGCGTGGGATGGATACCTGATTCTGGAGCCAAGGTTCTGAACTTCTGGAAGGAAAAACGAGACAAAGAGTCAGCAATGCCAGCAATGCCAGGTAGCCAGGAAAGTGAGCTGCTTGAATGAGAAACTGGTGTTGGGCGGATATTAGTGTTAGTCTGCGAACAAATGGCATGATGGTTTGGGAACAAGATCGGCCTTTATTTATGATTTCGACTACTGCTGATTTATCTGAGTGAATGAGTATGGAGTGTCTGGACCATTCATGCCCCCAAAGGATGGCTGCTATGATGACGGGATACATGTCATAGAGTGCAGAAGATGGGGGAACGTCTGATTGTTGGACAAAGCATCTAAACTCGGGCGCTGCTTCTGTGTACAGCTGAATGTATTCGGGTTGAGTGATGTAGTCGTTATAGGTTGGAAAGGAAAGATTTTCCTTGGGGGATTATTCTGATGGCGTAGTTAAGGTGACCAAGGAACGCTTAAAGTTGTTGCTTTGTACAACTGACTGCTAGAAGATAATTTGATAAGAGCAGTGATATGCGATGTATTTTTGTGGGAGGCAGATATGCTTGGAAGGAGATGGAGTCTAAAGTGATACCTAGAAACTCGATAGAAGTGCGTGGCCCTGAGGTTTTCTCTTTTGACAGGGGAACACCTAGTTCAGAAAAGACTTTGATGAGGGTGGAAAGCCCTGATCGGGGTGCTGATGGAGGTGTGATGATGAGGAAGTCGTTGAGAAGGTGGAGGATGTAGGGAAGCTTGTAGTTATTGATGAGGATCCAGCATAAGGCCTCTGAGAGGGAGTCGAAGTTCGTGGGGCTGCTTCTACAGCTGAAGGTGAGATGCACTGCGAAATAATAAGCTCCTTTCCAGAATATTCCAAAGTAACGCCAGAAATCTGGGCAAATGGACATGACTTTGAAAGCGTTGGTGATGTCTGCTTTAGAGAGCCATGCTCCGTGGCCTGCCTTGTGGATGAGAATGATGGGGGTATTGATGGTTGCGTATTGCATAGAGAAGTCGGGGTCTGGAATGATGCTATTGATGCCAGGAACTTTAGTGCCATGGGGGGAAGAGAGGTCGATGATTAATCTCTTTTTTCCGGAGTATTTCCTAGTGGCAATGCCAATGGGGCTAACACGGAATGGAGAAAATGGAGGCTCTTTGAATGGGCCTATCATGAAACCTTGCTGGACTTATTTGGCTATTAGTGTCAACAGTGTCTGGCTCAGAGAGTGCGGACTGGAGGTTATGTGGGGAACAAAAAATATTTGTGGATTTATTTCTATACCTGGATGTAAACCATTTTTGAACCCATTGGTAAGGAAGTCAACAAACTCTCTGTCAGGGTGATGTAGTAAGGCAGTGGCTAGGGATTTTACCTTAACTGGTGTGCTGAGATACTTAAGTAGTTAGTCTGGTAGAGCGGTTGGGTTGTCGGGGAAAGAGTTCCTTGCGTGGGCACCACCGCAGAAGGAGCAGGTGTGAAGGAGTCTGCAGTTGGAAAAGGAGCAGCCGAGATGGTTGAAGTTGTTACATACCATTCTGCCTACTTTTCTCGATGCTTTTGGGTATGGGAACATGAGCTGTGGGGTGTATATCGAGGGGTTTTATAATAATGGGAGTGCCAATAAAATTAAACAGAAAATAAAAACAGAAAAGATCAGATCAGATGCAATTGAAACACAAGTGCCAGCTTTACATGTAACACACTAAGGTTGCACTACAAATATGTAACAGACTTTTAAAATTTCCATGGTCAATTTCATCCATCATATTAATTTAAATACCCCTAATAAGTAGCATATTTGATTTAGTCTTGATATAGTCAACATTTTCAGTTAGAAATGGCTTTGCGTAATAACGTGAGTCTGATAAAATATTTGTTCTATTTAATAATTTTCAGAGTTGGGGAACGAAATGTTAAAAATATACTGTAAGATTATATATGCAGAAGAATTCCACCAGCATGATTTGAAATGAGAAAAACCAAGCCTTTCATTTTGGAATGTTTCCATGTCATGGAGCCTGAGCCGGCTGTTCTGTGTAAGGTTACAAGGACCATCAGATTTGCACAATTCTAAGACATTTCATCTTAATCTAGCCTTGCTAGATAATGCGGAAAATCACTTTGAACTGTGGTAAAATTTGTACCTGACAAATTAATGATTATAGACAGATGGAACTCTTTAAAATGTGTGTAGCGATGTGCAATCACCTATAATTGATAAATATAATCTTTAATTTTGTATGATTCATCTCATTCTACTAAGAATGGTAACTATAAGGCTTAACTTGATAAAATGCAATGATGTGTAAAACCAATATGGTTTTGTAACCAGAGATATTCATGTTTTGTTACCTACACATATAACAGCCATGAAAAATGTCATGTTTAGTATTTAAGTGTTTGCTGGCATATGCAGAGAAAGCTGATGAAAATGAATATCACGTCTCTTGTATCATTCTCAAGATATAAAAGCTCATGGTTAAATATGCACTATTTTTGAGTGGGACATTTTTAAGAGTCTGAAACAAAGGACCATAACTCAACTGTCAGAAAAGACAGCCCAGTTGACCATGTGACTCTGAAAAGTCACTTCTGATTGGCGCAGGACACCTTTGGGGGATGCGGCCAATTTCAGTTCAAATAGTTCCAAACAGGAAGAACACGCTCTTGCTCTCTTCGTCTCTTCACTCTTCTCCGGTCTCTTCTCTTCTGCTCCGCTGACTGCTCAGACTTCCTTCTGACTCCATGCCATGTGAGGTCCAAGGGAGCTCGGTATCTCGAGAAAGCTCATCACTCTCTACGGTTCACAAACCCATGAGAAGGCCTCGCATCACAGCTAACCTCAACATACATACAGGCAATAAATTAGGTCACAAAGAGATCAAAACATTGACGGAACGAACTTTTGACCAAGAACCAAGCCACACAAAGAACGCAAGGAAACACCACAAAGACAAGCAAGTACATCTCCAATATTGTGCTCACAAACAAGTTCAATTTCTCCAGTCTTCTAAATGATGGCCCTGATGGCCACCACCCTCCCCATCTCTGAGCACCACTCCTGAAATGAGAGCTCTCCAGCCGACATCCATCCCCTTAAAAGTATCTGTCCAGCGATCATGATACTGGTTAGGACCTAACTCTTTATGTGTCTATTCTCAAAATGTATGACTGTCCCATCGCCCAAAATACAGAGCCTGGGGCAAAATGAAACCTGAGTGCCCAATACATCACACACAAAACTCTGAACCTTCAATCAAAACACCTGGATCTTAACATACCCCCAAAAGACATGTGTTATGTCTCCATCCTCTGATTGGCATCACCAGCAGGTGGGTGTGTCTTTAAGACCAAGCCTATACAATCTAGAGGGGGTCCAATAGAATCAATGCAAAATCTTGAATTGCATAAGGAGCACCCTTGCGTCTAGATGCAAACTTGATGTTTTTTTAGAATCCAAGCCCACTCTCCCTACTCCAATAACAAGTTTAAATCTTTCTCCCATAATCTCATGAGAGAAGCTGAAGCGATGCGATGCCTCTTTATTATTTCCAAAAGCAGTAATCACCACTCCCAGAGTATCTACCACTTTAGGGGGGGGGGTGTATGCTACTCCCAAAAATATTACAGAGCAGGTGGTGCAGCTGTAAATATCTAAAGAACTGAGATCTGGGAATCTCAAAATGTTGAACCAAATTTTCAAAGGATCTCAACACTCCACTCTCATATACTGTAGGTAACAGTATATGAGAGTGGAGTATAGTAACTCCCCTCACAATCCACTCTGACCAGCAGAAAGGAGTTTATTAATACATAATCTGGGATTCAGCCATAAACTCGAGGCGACATTTAACTAAATGTCCAAATTAAACACTTTGTTTACAATTTATCCATACCGAGTGCAAATGTGATATAACTGGGTGTAATTTAACTTCTTCAGTTAGTTTGATAGAAAGGCTTTGCAATGTGAAATAGGGGCAAGAACTTGTTCTTCAATAAAAAACCAGGGAGGGGCTCTCTCAGGTGGAAGCGACCAATGAGCCAAATGTCTGGGACCGAATGCATTATAATAAAACAAAATATTGGGTTTACTAAAATGTAATCTGGGACGTTTCCCATTCCAAATGAAGGACTTTGCTATGCTATCAAATTACTTGAAATAAGAGAGGGGAACATCTATAGGGAGAGACTGTAGTAACCCGCTACTGGGTATTTATGTAGTAACTTAATCCATATAATAAACATACTCCCAAACCCGTACATTTAAAAAATCTAAAAAGATAATCCCATTCTACCATATCAAACACCTTTTCGGCTTCAAGTGTGATGGCAGTGACCGGAGTCTAATCATTCACCACTGACCACATGCTATTGATGAAACGCCTAATGTTATCGGAGGAGCTGCTGCCCCCCACAAAAAAACAACTTATATATATATATATATATATATATATATGTATAAGTGATGTCATAACTTTACTTAATCAATTGAATGTACTACTGATGAATAGCCAAAACTTCACCTTATGCAACACAATTGTATTTTATCTATATTTCCATCAGGTCAATTCTCTGAGGCCACAAGATGACATTTGGCCCTTCACCTCTGCCTAGGAACTTTAAATATTTCCTTCCAACTCCACGATTTAAGACCTGCCTTAACTGCCTCCCAAGCCATGCCCACAGAGCATACCGAGGACGAGTTGGTCTCCATATAAACATAATTCCCCTTCTGTCACTCATTCAACATTGTGTCGATGTAGTGACACTAGGGGTTGCCCTTGGGAGCCCCAGACACCTCTGATCTTTGAGAAAAGGCCAATGGGAATTGGCGAGTGGAATTTGCATGCCACTCCCCTGGACATACGGGTATAAAAGGAGCTGGAATGCAACCACTAATTCAGATTTTTTTTCTTCGGAGCCGAGCAGTTGTGTTCAGCGAGCTGAATTACTCTGCCGTTCCATTCACCTCTAAACTCCAGTGAAGCTGTTGGATTTTACGGCGCATTACAGCGGTTCTCCCCCTCTTGCACGGTGTTATGAGAGAATGCCCCTGGGCATTTCAGCAGCAAACAAAGAGAATATATATCCTTCTAAAAGAGTGGCACCTTTGAAAGCATCTTTTTCAAGATGCCTTTTCGTTTGTGTTTTATTCTTGGTATCTCTTCGCTTCTCATGTCCATGATCGTGTGTGTAGTGCTTGGGCACTACCCACATGGAGACATCGTTCATGGAAGGTTCTTGTTCTCATTGCGAGAACATGACCATGGCAATGTTGTGGTCGCAGATTTCTTTCGTCAGAGGGAAAGCCATGCCAGTGGCTCCCTGAGTCGGTCCTTCTACCTACGGGTATTAGGCAGAGTTGATTAGCACTAGGGGCGACTTGGGGACATCAGTGGGAGCTTCTCTGCAGGGAAACCCTCCACGGACCTCCCATTCCCCCATCACGCTCATATGCCCTGGTCGAGTTCTGATATGAGACCCCGGACCCATCTCAGGGCGGGTTCGCAATCTCATTCAGGGCTTGTGAAGAGGATGAGCTGTTGATAGCAGTATCGGAGAGCCTGCTCATCCTGTCTGATGTGGGGGACACAGCTGGGCTCCCACCCTCAGGATAAGGTAGTAACAGTACACTTGTGCCCGCAGAGCACCGCCACCGTCATGCAGGGGACTGTTTTGACGCCTATAAGAGCATTGGGGGAGATTTACGTGACGGCCGGGTGCGATGGTTATGAGGCACAAAGAGGTCTGCCTGTCTCGCACCATCAGTCCACGTATCACAGTTCAGTTAGTCGTGGCGTTTTGTATAGGGACCCCTAGTGTCACTACATCAACACAATGACAGAAGGTGAACATCTTGGTTACTGTTGTAACCTCCGTTGCCTGATACAGGGAATGAGATGTTGTGTCCCTCCTGCCACAACATGGAACTACCCGCTGAAATGGTCGGGACCTTGTCTCGGCTCCTCAGCACAAAACCTGAATGAGTGGTTGCATTTCAGCTCCTTTTATACCTGTATGTCCAGGGGAGTGGTATGCAAATTCCACTCACCAATTCCTATTGGCAATTCCCCATTGGTGACCCCTAGTGTCACTACATTGACAAAACATCTCATTCCCTCCATCAGGGAATTGAGGTTACAATCAATAGAATGTGTAAAAAACAAAATTATAAAGACCACATTCAAACATTAGTGCAACAATCAAACCCCGAACTTCAAACAAAACCAAACAAACACAAAAATGAAAACCGTGTGCATTACCCCCACGCACAACAGCGCCAACAGGCATCCATCCCTCTAAACTCAAACAGTCCATGTACGCCTATGAGAACCTATGAGATTACTCAAGTCCGGTGTTTCTATACAAATTTTGTGAGACAGAATTACATAACAGAAGAAAATCTATAAAACAAACTCGTAGATTCATCCCCATAACTGTCCCAAATGTGTGTTCCTCCTCAGAACACGCTTCAGCTGCTAGAGGAACCAGCACACAAACAAACACACAAAAAAGCCATGCAGTTTCCTTAGGCAGTCAAATGAACGTTCAGTGAGCCGGCTGTTAAATGAGTGCAGCAGATGACTTAATCACTCCAATGTCCTGTAAAAAATATTCCACAAAACAAACTCCAGCCAACAGGAGGCATAAGCAAAAAGAATGTGCAGATTCATCCAAAACACTGTCCCGAAGGAGTGTTACTACACAAAGCAAACTCCAGCCGCTAGCATCTATTTTCAATTTGGCCGGGAACATCAGTGCAAAAGCGGCCTTCCATTGAGTTTCTTGCATTCCTGCATTCTTGAATCGATCACGTTTCTCTCTTGTCGAATTTGCAAAGTCTGGGAACAAGAAAATGTTGTGGTTCTCCCAAGAAATCCTTCCTTTACTCCTCTTGTAACACAAGATCTTTATCGGATGATCTCAGAAATTTTACCCGAATTGATTGGGGCTTGTCTCTCTCAGCGGATCACTGAGACGGAACCCCGTGAGCTCACTCGACCTCTGAATGAGCTAATCCAGACATTCCACCATATTCTGACCATCTGCTCACTCAGGAATTCCAACAATTCTAACGTTATTTTGCTGGCTACGATTCTCTAAGTATTCCAACTTTTCTCAAATGCATTCCAAGTCTGCCTTACACCAAGGGTGTATCGAATCTCACTGGTTTATAACACAAAAAGTATTAAAACTAGGGATGTCCCGATCCGATACCTAGATCGGTATCGGCTTCGATATTGACGTTTTTAGACGGATCGGGTATCGGTCTGACGAGCCCGACCCAAATCCAATACTCTGTGTTAGTCATGTTCGTTACTGTCAAGCTTAAAAAATGACATAAAAGAACTGTTAAAACACCATTAAAGCGGTTCATATGACTCGTGCATTTTATTCAAAGCCACTTGAAGACACGCGATAGCTCTGTGAATTGCAATAGGCTGTGTTTAATAAGTAAACATATAAATGCACGCGCAGCTTCAGCCCGTTAGTGAATGGTGCTTCGGTTTACACACACGCGCGCGCGGCTATTTATAGCCTTCACACGTGCACAATATTTGAGCGCTACAAACAAACATCTCAGATGTAGATGCTCAGCAGTTCGGTTCACTTATAATATGGACTTAGAACGGCACTGGAGGTGCATTTAACCAGAATATAAATAAGAAGCAAATTAAACTGTGAATAAAAAGGGTGAGGGTTTAAAAGTTAAAGCTGTCATGGAGAGACTCACAGCAGAGATATGAACTCTGCAGGGTTTATTGAGCAGAGGATTGAAACAGTGATGTAAACATTGTGAGTAAATCCAGTTAAGCAGAGTGGCAAACAGCAGGCAAGTAATATCCAGACAGTGTATAGACATGATGAAAGAGATAACTTACAACAATTTTATGATACTTGCAGGCAATAATGACGACACATGTTTGACATAGTATTTCTGAGACTCCAGAACTTTCTACTATCGATGAGAACAGGCACAGAGTGTGAAAGTGAGTGAGTGAGTGAGTGAGTGTGTGTGTGTGTGTGTGTGTGTGTGTGTGTGTGTGTGTGTGTGTGAGAGAGAGAGAGAGAGAGAGAGAGAGAGAGAGAGAGAGAGAGAGAGAGAGAGAGAGAGAGAGAGAGTGAGAGAGAGTGTGCGCGCAGGGGTGAGAAAGCGGGGTATTTATGCAGGCATTGATTAGCCACTAATGATATGCAGGTGCATGTAATCAGAACTCAGGGAGTGCCAGTATCCAGTATGCTAGTTAATAATAAAGTGTTTCTTAATAAGCTATACATTTATATTGAAATAATGTGTAGTTAAAGGTTTGTGTTTCTTTACATATTAAAGAGTACACCCAATTATTTCCACACAATAATATAAAGATATTATAAACTGATTATGCAATAAAACAACACTGGTATCGGATCGGGATCGGTATCGGCCAATACTGAGATTTCCGTTATCGGAATCGGAAGTGGAAAAAGTGGTATCGGGACATCCCTAATTAAAACTGGCAAAGTGCGCAGAGCTCGCCACTCACACATCCGAACCTCGCATGGCGCCACGCGATTCCCCGTGTAAATACATTATTATGTTTCTGAATGTTTCTGAATGAGAGCGGCAGAGCTTGTGTGGCAATCACTTTACCGCACATACATAAAGCACACACATGCGCGGGGAAGAGAGAGAGAGAGAGAAAGAACTTTGAAAGAGTGTGCACTAGTGCTCTAATCCAAAATAATCACACGTAAGGACATTAATGCGTGAAAACTGATGTGCAGTATCAAATGCACTGTATATATGATAGTACTAACTGTAGAGAGCACATTATTATGAGAGGCAATTTTTTTGTCATTGCATCACAAATGCCATGGACTTGGCTGGACTCCTGAAAAAACCCTGAGTCCTAAAGGCTCGAGTCCGAGTCAAGTCCGAGTCCATTCAAATTGGACTTGTTACTAGGCCTCGAGTCTGAGTCCAACTCGAGTACCCCAACTCTAATTCAGACCATTATTTTTCAAGCTGGTCCAGTTAATGTGCATGTGCATTCTCGAGTCAATTTACAGGTTATCACTTAATCTTAATGCCTGTAATGCAGGACTTTCCTTTCTACACTCGCCATATTGGGTGCTTCAAATTCTCCCATTCATTTTAATACAAGCGTGCAACAATGAACTCTGGTCTTACTAACCACCCGCAATCCAGTTTAAACAGGTGGTAAATATGCACAAAAAAAGCACAGTGCCATAAATATTTACAATCTGTCATTATTTACAGTGCAAACATGCCTCTTTTCTATGTAAATTTTGCTTATTATAGATTATTATTGATTGACGTCACATGCCCAGGGAAAGCAGGCAAGGAATGGACTTTATCCAACAGATATTATAAACAGATATTTATGTAAATTTTCTATTGATCAACGCTATGGAAATAAATAAAATGATTGACAAGAGTGTTAAAATTGGAGATATATCCAGACTCACAATGTAGTGTAGTCGAGTGCTCTTTCAGCATTTTAAAGAGCTGATGTAGGTGCCTGGATAACAGCGGTAGAGTATAGCTGTACAGTCCCCTTAAAGTTTGCCAGATTGGGAAAGTTGCTGCATCCTCCACTACCTAGCACTCATATACGCCCCGTAAGAGGGAGGATTGAGTCATGCAAATTGGGTTTAGCACTAAATTGTTTTAGTGATTTTGTGTCATTACCTGATTCTCATAATTCCTTTAGTGCATTGGGTGCCTAAACAACACGTGCAAATAAATGGCACTTTTAGTGGGCACAGTTCTTTCTTAGTGACAGTGTTAAAACTCAGGTGAGACGTACAAGAAGAAGCGGAGAAGCAATTATCATAATTATTCCCAATTACACAGACAAATTAAGTGAGTGGATCAATTATTAAACATATTAATTTTATGTTAGAGATTTAATGGTTAATTAATCATACTTGGTGCAGAGGATGAGGACATATAGTATGCTGCTTCTGTGGTCTTCCTGGCACAACTACTCCTCTCTTGCCAGTTCTGTTTGTTGTACTGCTCTGGCTACTCCAGCCAGCTGGATCGAGCACCTTGCACATCCTCATTCCCTCAGGGCTTTCTGCCAGGTTCTTGTTATTGGTGCCACTGTCACATTAATGTGAAGTAGTTTCGTGGATGCTGGCTGGGCATACAGAGTCACAGATGTTCTGGTCAATGCATCAATGTAGGGAAACCAATAAGAAAAGGATACAACTGGAATTATTCAGGATTAATGCAAACACAAACCTGACAATACTGATCTTTACCGTACAAGATTTATTTGTGTTGTTCTCCTGTCTGTCTAAGGAAATTCACTTGCAACTTAACAGAGTTAGGACATATTTAACAATAAGTATCTCAGTATCTTTACCTACAATAGGACCCATAATAATACCATCTGCAATTAATTAGTCCTTACAATTAACATAACACCTTTGTCAAACCATCAGCTTCTTTTTTTTAAATCCCTGAGGATGTTGTCTGAATGCCTGATAATAATACAGATGTCTTACCTCTGATGGTTATTAAGAACTCAAATTACTAGTCTGAATTATGTATTCAGGTAATGCAATTGCCTCTCGTGACTCCAACGAAGAGCATTTGTGATGAATAAAAAGAAGGGCCATTTGTATGCATGCAAACATTCAGAAATCCAGGTAGTCTGTCAAAACCCTCAGAATCAGAATATTTATATCATCAAATAGAAGCAAATTATCTTTACTGATCTCAACAAATAACATTTAATTTTGCTGCAAATAAACACATAACTGCAAGTTTATTCTCCAAAGGGCATTCCCACCACAAGAAATAAAAAAGAGGTGTAAAGAAGAAATGCACTTAATTATGTTACTTGGGTTTGTAATCAAATGTTGATGGGTAAATGTGAGCATTCCTGAGTAAAGATTTGACTTCTGTTGCCAAAGTTTTGAAACAACAAGTTTCCTTCACATTTTAGAATAATAGTAAAGTCATCAAAACTATTGAATAACATTAATGGAACTATTGGAATTATGTTGTGACTAAACAAAATCCAAAACTGTGTTATATTTTGGCATCTTCAAAGTAGTCACCCTTTGCCTAGAATTTGCAGACATGTACTGTTGACATTTTCTCAACCAACTTCTTGTGGTATCACCCTAGGATGCTTTTTAAACTGTATTGAAGGTGTTCCCATCTATTTTAGGCACTTATTGGCTGCTTTTCATTATTATTTGGTCCAAGTCATCAATTTATTTTGATAAAATTTTAGTTTTGTAATTAAATAAATTAATATGGTGGCACAATTATATTTTTGTCTACAAAACTAATTTCAGACATTTAAGCATACGCCATCAGATACATTTTTACATTTTTAAGATCATGAGATAATTTCAGTCAAGTGTTTCAGAACTTTCAGTGCTTCACTTTTTCCACATTTTGTTATGTTACAGCCTTACTCCAAAATGGATTAAATTCATTATTTTCCTCAAAATTCAAAAGTATTTGCCAGGTGATGAGCGGTGCCTGGTTTCCTCCAGAAAATGATGCTTGCCATTCAAGCCAAAGAGTTCAATATTTGTTTCATCAGACCAGAGAAATTAGTTTATCATGGTCTGAGAGTCCTTCAGGTGCCTTTTGGCAAACTCCAAGCAGGCTGTCATGTGCGTTTTATTGAGGAGTGGCTTCCGTCTGGCCACTCTACCATACAGGCCTGATTGGTGGAGTGCTGCAGAAATGGTTGTTCTTCTGGAAGTTTCTCTTCTCTTAACAGAAAAACACTGGAGCTCTGTCAGAGTGAGAATCGAGTTCTTGGTCACCTCTCTGAATAAGGGATTTTCCCCCGATCGCTCAGTTTGGCCGAGCGGCCAGCTCTAGGAAGAGTCGTGGTGGTTCCAAAGTTCTTCCATTTACGGATGATGGAGGCCACTGGGCTCATTGGGACCTTCAATGCTGCAGAATTTTTTCTGTACCCTTCCCCATATCTGTGCCTCGATACAATCCTGTCTCGAGGGATTGTCTCTGTGGTCTACAGACAATTCCTTGGACTTCACGGCTTGTTTTGTGCTCTGACATGCACCTTATATAGACAGGTGTGTGTCTTTCCCAATCATGTCCAATCAACAGAATTTACCACAGGTGGACTCCAATCAAGTTGATAAAAAATCTCAAGGATGATCAGTGGAAACAGGATGCACCTGAGCTCAATTTTGAGTGTCATGGCAAAGGCTATGAATCCTTATGTACATATGATTTTTTGGTTTTTTATTTTTAATAAATTTGCAAAGATTTCAAACAAACTTCCTTCACATTGTCATTATGGGGCATTGTTTGTAGAAAATAATGAATTTAATCTATTTTGGAAAAAGGCTGTAACATAACAAAATGTGGAAAAAGTGAAGCGCTGTGAATACTTTCCGGATGCACTGTGTTTATATATATATATATATATATATATATATATATATATATATATATATATATATATATATATACTGTATATATACACACACACACATTGGACAAAAGATAATTGAAAAAGAGTTTTATGGATCTTAACCCCATTGAGCATTTGTGGGATCAGAAAGACTGTAAGGTGAGTGAGAAGTGCCTGACAAGACATCTATGGCAAGTGCTACAGGAAGCGTGGGGAGTATCTGGACAAATTGACAGCTAGAATGCCAAGGATCTGCAAAGCTTTCGTTGCTGCACATTGAGGATTGTTTGATGCAAACTCTTTGATGTAGTTAAATTTTTTTTTTTTTTTCAATAATTTTTCACATTATTAATGTCCTGACTATATTTTGTGATCGGTTGAATGCAACGTTTGTGAAAAAAAGTACCAATTTCTTTCTATAAAATCAAAATCTGTACATTGTTCCAAACTTTTGGCTGCAGGTATATATATATATATATATATATATATATATATATATATATATATATATATATATATATATATATAAATCAAATTACTTTATTGTCACACGACCATATACACAAGTGCAACAGTTGGTGAATGTCTTGTGTGCAGTGACATGACATATATCAATTTACAATAAAAAACATATTTACCTAACACAATAATAATATACAATGTACAGTAAACAATACAAACAATGTAGAATACAAATACGCATAATATAGAATACACATACAATAATAATAAAAAAACTATATGTCCTTACTGTACATTATTGGGTAATGAAATGTATAATGGAATTAGTCACGTTCGACAACCATTATAAATTAGATAAATTACAAATAACTAGATTATTTGTCTGAATAAATTCTCCACCATTAAAAGTGTAATACAATGTGTAGTTGTATTTGCTCACAATTTCTACTGTATGGAATTAGCTTTAATAAGTGAATTATGATTAATTCACTTATTGGATTGATATTATTCTCATGTCTAAAAATAATATCACACGTATTTAGGTACAGCTTTGAAGCAAAATCTTTTACAAACAGGGATGATATTATTTATCAAAATATACCACAGTCATTCATCTTTGAATACAGACAAACTTTATTGCTATTCTAAACAGAAATCGAATCTAACACATATATACATAAGACAGGTTGGCGAAAAGAGTGACAGAATGTGAAATAAATGATCAATACAGTGAAAATGAACTTTATAGAGTTTGTTGACAATACCTTAAGAACAATTTATCTTTCTTTAAGTCTACATCGATTTGCTATTGGATTACCCAAATTATTTAATTAATACACCAGCACTTTGAGCACAATATTGGAGATGTACTTGCGTGTAGTGGTGTTTCCTTGCGTTCTTTGTGTTGCTTGATTCTTGGTCGAAAATTTATTCTGTCGATGTTTTGGACCTCTGTAAGATCGGAGTTATTGTCTGTATGAATAATGAGGTCGGCTTTGAAGTGAGGCATTCTCTTGGTTGTTTAAACCTTAGAGAGTGATGAGCCTCCTCAGGACATTGCATCCTGAGCTTCATTTGACCTCACATGGCATGGATCTGGTTCCGACGAGATCCAGAGAGGACCACGAGGGAAGAGTCAGAGTGAAGTCTGAGCAGTCAGCGGAGCAGAAGATGAAGCGCGTGAAGGCAGAAGAGAAGAGACTGAAAAGAGCATGTTCTTCCTGTTTGGAAACATTTGAACTGAAATTGGCCAAATCCCCAAAGGTGTCCTGCACCAATCAGATCACATGGTCAACTGGACTGTCTTTTCCGACAGTTTATGTATAGTCCTTTGTTTCAGATTCTTACAAATCTCCCACTCAAAAATAGTGCATATTTAATCATGAACTTTTATATCTTGAGAATGGTACAAGAGACATTATATTCGTTGTCATCATCTTCCTCTATGTAACTAAGCGAGCGTTTGCATATAAAATTTGACATTCTTTCATTAATATTTGTACGTGTGGGTAACAAAACATGAAAATCCCTGGTTACAAATCATACTGGTTAATTCCTTAGTTATAAATTTTGACATTTACATTTACACATTTGGCAGACGCTTTTATCCAAAGCAACTTACAGTGCAATTATTACAGGGACAATCCCCCTGGAACAACCTGGAGTTAAGTGCCTTGCTCAAGGACACATTGGTGGTGGCCGTGGGGGTTAGAACCAGCAACCATCTGATTAACAGCCCTGTGCTTTAGCCACTACACCACCACCACTCCATACATACAAAGGGGCATATCATTACCACAGTTCAAAGCAATTTTCTGAATTCCCTAGCAAGCCTAGGTATTGTATAAATCTTGGATTTAAATGCATTCTGTACATTTTAGAAGGTTAAATCGGTAAAGTACTATGACTTTGTGTAGAATGTTCCTGGATTTAGATGAATTGTGCTAGTATAACTCCATGCCGAGAAAAGAGATGCTCTGAACCGGGGCGAGCTTGCTCTTTTCACAGTTGACCTGAAGCCCCAAATGGCTGAGGTGCCTGAGCACCTGGTCTCTGTGAGTGCATAGTAACTCTCGGGAGTGGGCCAGAATGAGCCAGTCATTGAGGTAATTGAGTATGCGGATGCAGGCTTCTCGGAGCGGGGCAAGGCCTGCCTCTGCGACTTTCGTGAAGACGCAAGGGGACAAAGACATGCCGAAGGGGAGGACTTTGTACTGATACGCCTGGCCGTCGAACGCGAACCATAAGAAGGGTCGGTGTCGAGGCAGAATTGAGACGTGAAAGTCCATCAGGTTTACTGCTGCGAACCAATCTAAATGCTGGACGCAAGTTAAGATGTGTTTTTGCATGAGCATTTTAAATGGGAGTTTGTGCAAAGCCCGGTTGAAAACTCGCAAGTCCAAGATCGGTCGTAAGCCGCCGACCTTTCTTGGGTACTATGAAGTAAGGGCTGTAGAAACACTTCTTCATCTCAGTTGGAGGGACAGGCTCTATCGCGTCTTTAAGTAAGAGAGGAGCGATTTCCGTGCGCAGGGATTTGGCATGTTCGCCATGTAAAAACGGACGTCCGCGAAGGGGGGGCGGAGGCCTGGCTCTGAGGGCGAGGTCGGTCGCTGAGTGCAGTTCCTGCAGCACATCGGGATCAGGGCTACCTCCGTGCAGATCTTTCAGTGCCTTGGCCTGGTGGACTTGCAGGAGGGCCATGGCATGCAGGGCAGAAGCTGCGTGTCCAGTGGCGCTGTAGGCTTTGGAAGTCAATGCAGACGATGTCATACAGGCCTTGTAGGGGAGTACAGGGTGACCCCGCCAGGTGGTAGGATTCTCGGGACACAGGTGGAGCATAAAAGCTCTGTGCACCTGGGGAATCGCCGTGTGCCTGTGGGCCACTCCGCCGTCGAGCGTAACGAGAGTGGATGAGCGAGTGGCTTTGTGACGTGTGAAGAGGTGTGCCCTCCATGAAGACGTCATCTCATCATGCACCTCCGGGAAAAACGGGACCGGGGGGAGGGGGACGCAGCAGTGAGTTGCGAGGAGCCCCTAGGAACCAGTCATCCAACCACGATGGCTGTGGGGAGGACGGAGGGTTCCAGTCCAGCCCCACGCTGGCGACGACCCGGGCAAGCATATCGGACATATGCGCGTCAGCCTCAGCCTGGGCATGCTGGCCCGAAGGCTTTGGCCAGGGGATTCATCAGCATCAGACGCCACGCTCTCCGATACAGCAGTGAGCTCATCCACCTCGAGCTCTAGAGGATAGGCAGGCGACCCGCTGTTGCCTCGAGCACGGATGGAAGTCAACGAGCATGCCGGGGGGCGGGTGGTCCGAGGGGGCCTACACGGCGGAGCTGCACCCGCTGCCGTCCCCAGATCGCCTCCAACACCAGCCGCATCATCCTCAATCCCGTGGGAAGAGGGAGCAATGCGGGGGGGGGCGGCTAGAGTGGCATTCTTTCTATTGAAAGCGAGCCGCGACCACAACGTTGCCATGGTCTTGCTCTCACCGTGAGAACACGAACCATCCACAAACGCTGCCTCGGTGTGATTGCAACCCAGACACACGAGACAACGCCTGTGGCAGTCTGAAGCGGAGAGCACTCTACCGCATCCAGGAACTACACAGGGGTGGTAAGGCATCTTTATAAAGACGTGTCCTGAAAAGGACGTTCAACGCCAGCTGTGTATTGCTCTTTTAGAGGAAAATACTCTTTCAGAGAAGATCACTCTTTTAAATAACTCTATTAGTTTTTGCGCTGTTGAAGCACCCAGGGGAAAACTGCACTGCCGTGCAGAGAAGGAGAAAGCCACTGAAGTGTGCCGTAGATCCACCAGCAGGCAAGCATCAGAGAAACAGGAACGGGTGTGTAACTCGCAGATGACTGCATACACGACCATCAGCTCCAAAGAAAATTTCTGAAAGAACTCGACGTATTTCCCCACTTTTATACCCATATGTCTGGGGGCGGGGTATGCAAATACTGTCTGCCTGATTGTCAATGGCCTTTTTTCATAGATCAGAGGCATATTCGGCGCTCAAGAGAGACCCCTAGTGTCGCTTCTTCGACACAACGTTGCAGTGAACAACAGACGGGGAACAAGTCATTATCAAAAAAGTTAATTTGCCTGAGCTTATAGAAAAACCTCCTTAAATTTAATCACATGCACATTAAATTTTTAAACGTTACAGAATTCAAAAGGTACTGCATAACAGGTATAGCCCTGCTACTGGAACAAGATAATTGAAAACTGTCACATGCACTTTGTATAACCATACAGTGTCAGTCTGACTTGGTCAAAAAGAGTGATCTTTAAAGGTTTCACTAAAAAAGCAAACAAAATTAAACTAATTTTAAACAAAGCTTGCAGTACGGTAAAAGTACCACTTAGAGTAAATTGATAGGTCAGTGTACCTCTCCCTCAGAATTTGAATGATACAGATACTCAATCAATCGGCAGGATATATGAATAGATGCTGGCAACTTGAGGCTAAATAACAACACTTTCTTTCTGTCATAACGCCAATGAGTGACGGTGAGATGATGGTGTTTTGCTCAAGAGTGGCCCACTTCTGACAGAGGAAGTTGAGTGTACACACACCAGATTTTTCTCTATGTAAGCCCTGATGGCCACCTGCTGTGATGAGTAAGAGAAGCTAGTCAGTATGACACCTCTGTAAGAGACAGCATAAATATGTCTCATAACACTGACATCCCTCCATCCCTCCAATGTACAAAGGAGACCTCCTTTGTACACTGCAATATGCTATACATCCTAAAAACACTTTCTGAAGTAGTCATAAATTAAGCTCACTTTGTAAAAATTAAATATACGATTTCTACAGGCTTAGGGGCTATTCAGACTGTGCTAAGAAAAAAGCTAGACACAGCAAAGTGAATTGAACAGAATGCCTGCTCTTTCTTTTATCTTGTCACATTCTTTTAACTTGTCATAGCAACCGAAATACTTGGCAGTTTTGTGTGAGATGCTGAAAAGCCAGTGAGACGTGCCACAGCATTTGAAGACATCTATAGTGCATGGTTATTTTGAAAAACAACAATAATAACATTAATCCATACATTTGTTAGCTATAATCCAAATCTTCAGAATGCTTTCTGTGAAGAAGAGACTACAATTGAAGCCTTTTATTCAACAATCTCCGTGTCCATCCACTGCAGCGCCTTCACTCCTGCCACATTGGTTTCGTTTTGAAAATTCAAAAATTCTTCTCAAAAAGCATTACGACCAGAGGTTTTACAGCAGTGATGTTGATTGCTCATTGGCTCTCAAGTGTCTCATGTATGTAGTGTGTACATGTTTATTTGACAGCACACAGCCAGATGCAAAACTGCATTTGGTTTGTGTGAACAGTCCTTTACATTCTTTGTCTTTTTAACTTCTCATTGCATCTTAATATTTCTTTTAAGTCAAAAATCTTATTTTAATGTTGAGCAGTTATCACCATAAATGTTTAGTGCAACATTAAAATGTTTAGGGCTTAAAAGCTGTATCACTGATGAATGCACTGATGAAAATAATGTGACTTCTTCGCTAACAAGATACTATCTGTGCTGCTATAGCACTGTGCAATTTGTGTATTTAAAAGTCACTGTCACTATTTTCAGCAGACACGCCCCCACTCTATGTAAATTAAGCTTATTATAGATGCTTTTTTTCATAAAAACATAGTGTTATTTGCCTGCTGCAATTAACGTTGCACTTTCGCTGCCCGTAGTTCTAAAACAATGCAGACCACACATGCAAATAAACAACGGCATCACACAATTAATTCTTAGTGAAATCCATCCTCAAACTTATGCTTGACTTATCCATAGTAGCCTACATGAAAGAGGTCACTTCTATATGTGTTTTTTGTTTTATTTTTCATTTGAACCTTTTTGTTTAAAAGGGTACTTTTATTTATGGCAGATGCTATTTGCACCCTGGTGCAAATAATGGTATATGCTACTTACACCCCAGTGCAAAAAGTGGCAGATTTTATTTGCACCCCAACCCTGGTGCAAATAGTGGTAGATTTTTAATTGCACCCAGGAGCAAATAGTGTCAGTTATTATTTGCATCCATATTTCAATACTAAAATACAGTATATGGTACATCATATGTTTATTGTGTTTATTTAGAGTACCACTGACACGCTGCATTATCCCCTAAACCTAACCTTACCTTATATAAATTAACCTTGGTTTTACCACAGTAACCATAGTTTCACCATTATATTTTGTTGTAAATTTACAATAACCACAAAATTAACCACGGTTACTATATTACTATACTGCAACACCATGGTTTATTGCATTAAAACTACGGTTTCTGCCAAAAACATGGTTACTACAATATTTACTATAGTAATACAGTTAAGCAAATTACACACTATACCGAGCCATGGGAATGAGTGCGATCGACAGACTCCACCTTATTTTTAAACATGTAAAAAATAAATAAATAAATACAAAATATGAAGGTGCTCTTTGAAACAACAGAACAGGACCTCAACTCGTCAGAATGCATTTTCTTATCCCTCGCGCCACCTACTCTTGTTTCATTCAGCTTGTCGGTACCCAAAAAAGGAGAAAGGAGAAATCACATAAATAAAAAATGGCATCAATAGAAATGCCCTGTGGTCCAGCAACCACTAAGTCTTCTCCAACCTTTCATTTCTCTGTTTACTGCTATAAATGCAAGGAGGCTACAAAGTGCTCCTTTAACTCTGTGAGAGATGTTGCCTAGAATGGCTTGAAATGAAACACATTGCAAAAATAGGTAACTCTTCCTTCAGTTTTTAAACACTGATAGTTCCATCAATTCTCAGGTTACAGCCAAGCCAATTAAATCAGCAACAAAACCTGTAATTGCTTATTATCCATTCAGATTTATGGCAAATCTTAAATAAAGTATCTGAACTCAATCATGGCCTGCCAGTTCATAAAAAGTATACAGTTGTACATGTGTAGTGGACACATAACATGTTCGTGGACTTTTTTTTAATCAAGATTTTAGATTACATTTTATATGAATGCACAAGGGAATGTTTATTGTATATCTCAGGTCCTGTAATTGTTTACCATTTTTAAATAACCCATGTAATATGAGGTCATAAAATATGCAAACAGAATGATTAATAGAAAATAGCTTAAGGTGCAGTATAACATGTCACACAGCAGTATACGCCAACTTCCCAACAGTATTTCCAACCCGATCTCATGAAAATTCTTACATAATTTACGAGTTGGCTATTTCGTATTTCAATGTTTTGCGCATAAACTCATACGACTTAATTACGTGCAAATTCCCAGATGTCTAATGCAAAAGTAAGTGCTGGTGGCGTAGTGGCTAAAGCACAGGGCTGTTAATCAGAAAGTTGCTGGTTTGAACCCCATGGCCACCACCATTGTGTCCTTGAGCAAGGCACTTAACTCCAGGTTGTTCCGGGGGGATTGCTTTGGATAAAAGCGTCTGCCAAATACATAAAAATGTTAAAAAAAAAGTGCAAGTTCTGTGCACGAGGCGTTAAGGACATACATATTAATATTATCTCCTTACCCAAACCCCTTATCTAAACTTTGCTGATTTAAGTTTAGATAACTGCTGAGTGTTTAAATACAATAGGAAGCTGTTGTGTGTGACAGAAGCAAATAATTGTCGCATATTAGATGGAAACGATGTCCAGCGACATCACTGGCTGTAATGAAAGTCATAGGAATTCAAACGAGTGCAGTCGCACGATTTCATACGAATTAGACAAATTTAGAAAAGTCATACAAATCCGAACAATTTCGCAGTGAGAGTGTGTTAGTTTTTTCAGGCCAGCTAACCATATTCATGAATAAACTACTATTGACTACTGAAAGTGCCACTGTTAAAATTCCAGTATATACCTATTGTATGTTCATGTGTAACATTTGGCCAGGAGTAAGGTCGACACTGATGCATTTTCATTGTGCCATGTTCTTCATTATAATGCTATTATGAACGTGTTGATGGACAGGTTGTAGGTGTGACAGATCATGTTCCAGTAACAAAGCTCATTGATCATCATGGCATGGAGGTTAGCATGCTGCTGAATATTAATTTGCTGCCTCCCTTACTGGATTCTAAAACAGATTTTTCAGTGCACTGCATCTATTCCTGTATAGTGAGTATAAACAATTGAGGTTCATATGGAAATGTGCTAATTTGATCTTTGTGGTTATATTTCTGCATGCGCTAAGGTAGTGTTTTTAGTAGGGCTGTCGATTAAACAAGTTAACTTAGCACAATTAATTATATTAAAACAAATATCGCACATAAAAATGTATACAATTAATCATGTCCCCTGACGCGTACATAATTCAGAAATTCTGTTTTTGACTAGTCGCGTTATTAGGTAGCAGTCAACAAACCCCACAAGCAGCGCACCAAAAGAATGAGAACCACACAAATTGTAAAATTGAACTCAATGTAAAACAGATAGCTATCAACTGTAAATTTGTTGAATGATGTGAAAATAAAACAAACAATAAATTGTGTTCTTATGCCACTTTTTGTATTGTCTAATAATTTTGTTATTAATAATTAATTTATTTCAAACTGAATTTCAATGTGTTATAAAATTTTCATAGGCCCTACATATTATATTTATAAATATTTGAATTATGCATTATTTATATGTATTATCTTTATTTGGGGCCTTCCTCAGCAAATAATGATGTGTGATTAATTGCGATGAATTAATCGGCATGTCATGTTTTTAGCAACTTAGCAAAGAAAGTTGTGGAATGGATGTATTTAGTTTTAAAGTGAAATCTACTTTTCCCTGTAAGTACTGTATATGCATTATGTTTTGAGAAGGTGGTTTTAAATAACTGCTCCTATTTCTGTGTATCTTTAGAATCCAGGCAAATCTGTTTAGACAATTTTTTGGCGAGGATGATAATAATAATGTTCATTTTGTATTACACATTAGTCAGCATCTACATGACATTGGGTGATAGCCTAATCAGAAGCCACTTTTCAGATAGTTCTGCGCCCCTGAATTCAGGACGATTATGATTTTTTTCACGTTGTGACATTTATCACTTTTATTGTGACTTTTTAATGCCAAAAAGCAGCAACATTTTGATGGTGTTCTTTTACCATTGCAGGAAGATGCCTGGCTCGTTTTGTGATCGCCTCGTTAATGAAGCTCATTGCTTGAAATTGAAATTACAAGTTGTTAATTCACTTTATATGAAATATATGTTTTAAATAGGATGTGAGGGATTCATATGTGAGGGAAACACTTCAGAAGTGGAACCTTGAAACATTAATACAAAATACATCTCCACTTAGCATGCCCAGTTGTCCCCTGCCTAGACAATTCAGTGCCATGCTACGGATCACATTATGTGCCACACACATGAGATGCCAGAGTGTCAGAAGCACCTCTTCCACCATCTTCCTAATGTGATTCATATATACTCAATAATTTCACAAGTGTGTAACCACATTGAGATATGCATAATATAAATCTAGATTAGTTACTCACCCTGCAGAAATTCATGTAACTACGTACAGAAACGTAATGACTGAATGGGGTAAATGATCCTGATGAAACATGCTGATGTCATCTGCTGATGAACACAGACGCTTGCAGGTTTTTATTAATAGACTCCACACCAATGTGCAAAGCAGATTGAAATATTGTACCTTAATTTTACTGTAAGAGATACTGTTATGGTTGTTTTGCCTTTCCACCAGCCTGTAACAAAACACATGCTTTTTTATGAGAGGGATGAATGTGCTGGTCTAAAATAAAATAAACTAAAATAGAGAAATAATCAACAGGAATTATATTTACTGTAGATGCAGACTATATACACGGCAGTAACATAGTGGTAAATTTGTTGTCAGAAGTCATGTAAATATAACTGTGTACTATAAACTTTTACTATGAGCATTCAAATTTGGCTTTTCCTTTCTCTATCCACATAGACTAGCGAACTTCTAGGAACATTAAACATAATCATGTAACATATATCATGGCTTACAAATAGAGGTGTTTGCATGAAGAACAGTGGCTTTTTGAAACCCAGTAGCTCAAGAAGCATCCATAATTCATGTGTGAAATGATAAATGATGCACAATATGTTACAGCTTCCAATTCCACTCACCAGTGGTCAGACACAAATAGCTGGCACTGTGCCATGGCATAGAACAAACTCACTAAACCCTGCAAAACAACTGAGGATTAAACAGTGAACCCCCATCCGATCGATGAAAAGTGGCACAAGAAAAGTAAAAACATTAAGAGTGAAAATAAGCGCACCCTCCAGGCTTATTCATATTTGCATATTTGTGCGTTTGCTGTGAAAATGTGACTTGCATGCACCTGAGGTCACACAGATAGTCAAAGAGAGCTGCTTTTACCAAATAACATACATTTATGCATCTGCACATGTTGAAAACATGTATTAAGTCAGGGGAATCATGCAGTTATTTTTTGTTTTGTTTTAAGGGGGTAGTCCTGGATTGTTAGTCCATGCCCTGTCACAGCCATGCCTCAGCCTGCTCCATGCCATGTCACCGCCGAACCGCAGTCTGCTCCATGCCATGTCTCAGCCAAACCCTTGACAGCTCCATGCCATGTCACAGCCAAGCTTCAGTCTGCTCCAAGCCATGTTTCAGTCGAACCGAAGACTGCTCCATGCCATGTCACAAGCAAACCTCTGCTCACCGGTCCAGGCCCGCCTCTGCTCACCAGTCCAGGCCCACCTCTGCTCCACGGTCCATGCCCTCCTCTGCGCCACAGTCCAGGCCTGCCTCTGCTCCACGGTCCAGGCCCGCCTCTGCGCCACGGTCCAGGCCTGCCTCTGCTCCAAGGACCAGGCCCTCCTCTTCTCCACGGTCCAGGCCCACCTCCATCCCTACGACTCCACCTTGGCTCCGCCCCTCGAGCCTCTCACCCGCCACCCCCCGGACTCCACCTTGATCCCATGCCCCACGCCCTATCTCGCCATGCCACACGCCTCAAGACACCCCCCTCCCCCCCATGTACCTACAGAACACTGGACTTATGTCATGTTTATTCTGTTTTTGTTCATCCCCTGCTCTAAGGGGCATTGGCAGCTGCCCCATAGAGGAGGGGATATGTCATGCTTATTCTGTTGGTTCCTGTTTATCTTGTCTTTTAATTTGAAAAGTTAGTCCTGTTCATGTCTTCAGGTCCTTCATTTTGAAATTTGTTCACTTCCTTGACTAGTCATGTAATTATCCTGTTCCCGCCATGTTTCATGTGCTTTTTTCTCATTGGTTCCTTTGTTTATTAGTCTTGTCTTTTTATTGGTTCATGTTTCATTGTCTTTCAGTCTTCAGTCATTGTTTTCAGTCTTGTATTTTCATTGGTGGTCTTGTTACCTTGTAAGTTAAGTTGCCATTGTCCTTTGTGGAGTATTGTTATTGTAACTTTGTTGTAGTTTTGTTTTTTAAGTCAAGTCAAGTCAAGATTTAGTCAAGACATGTTTTGTTTGTGTCAAATCTAGTTCAGTCATGTTCATGTTTATGTTTCATGTTTCTAGTTAGGGTTTTTGAATCTCACTTTTGTTTAATAAACTGCACTTGGGTTCGTCACTCCATCGTCTTCGTCCTTGCCAGCAACGTTACACCATTGCCTACTTATTTATTACTTATTTATTTGTGGTGGTTCTTGTAAATTGAAACATGATTGTAAGTAACTTAATGATAAAAAGGAAGTAAATTGATAACACAATTGCAACCATTTACTTAATTAATGAAAAGGGTTCAGATCTCAGCTCGCTAACAGTACTTGCCCCTACAGTCTGTTAAGGCTAAATGGGGGATCTTTGTCTTTGATCTTTGTTTTGTGTGTATATAAATATATATAAAATCAGTTTCATGTGTGTCTCACTGTGAATAGGCATGACTCTTTTAGACATATGCATAACATAAAATGTTGTATTTCTCTTTGTGTATTTTAATTATCTTTACTAAACTGTCATTCATCTCTATTCCCTTCAGAAAAAAAAGGGTATCAGAGCAACAAATTGTGCTAAAGAGTGTGCAAATGTCAATTTTGTTGCTCGTAATCTGACACTAAGAGTGTGATAATGACAATTTTGTTTCCTTTCCTTCCTCTACTGCATGATTGCCACAGGAACTTAAACTCTTTTATTCTCTTACACCATTATTAAATCACCAGTGACAGGCTTGAGCTTGAAGAACACTTACGATTTTTGTGTTTGGCATACAATATGTAATTAGGAAAGAGACAGGGTGTGAGTTCCGATTCTACACTTAATCCTTTTGATCTGAATCATTTTTCTTTTCTGGCTATTCTCCACAGTTTCTGCCTCTCAGCCTGTTTTAATATGCTAAGGGATTAAAACTGCTTGAGGAAATGTCTGTACTATTTACCCATAATCTATATGGCATGTTAAAAAACACACTTTTGGGGGTATGCTTGCTTAATGTGTTGTAATTTTTTGGGATATTTCCTCATTTTAATTTGCATTGCCCTTCAAAATTAAACAACAATGTAAAGGTCATGTCATAAACCTGAAATAAAGCTACTGTACTGTGCCTTATTGCTACAATCTGTTTTTTGACTGCTACAAAGTAATGTTCTATCTATCTATCTATCTATCTATCTATCTATCTATCTATCTATCTATCTATCTATCTATCTATCTATCTATCTATCTATCTATCTATCCATCCATCCATCCATCCATCCATCCATCCATCCATCCATCCATCCATCCATCCATCCGCCCATCCGTCCGTCCATCATACAGTTAATTTTCTCTCTGTGTTTAACATCCTGGCTTTAAATTTAGATGAAAAAATAAACCAGTCATTGTTTTTTTTTCTATCTTGTAACATTAGTTTGCACGAAGGAGTGGGATAGAGAGGCTTTTGGTTTGACAATCTTAGCAGTTCCATGGTATTTTTGTCTTGTTGCCATGCTCCTCACACATAGTGTCAATTATAGCAAGCAGGGCTAATTATTCCCATTAGCACTGTGTGAATGCAGACAAGGACACCTTCATTTAAAGACGTAGCCTGCCATCAGTGGGGTCAGAGTGCATCACAGAGCTGCCATACTTGACTATCACTTTAATAAATAATGCTAAGATGCTAATTGTTTTCAGAAGTCAGTGAGTGGGAAGGGAGATGTGATGGATGTGCTGTGTAATCTTTGGAGAAACTGTGGTATTTTGTGGCAGTAACCACTAAAAATCTTTTTAAAAATATCAATAATATAATTATAAAGTAAAAGTATGTTATGTGTCCCCTGCTTCAGCTAGACAATATTAGGAACTGAGTTCTTCTGTTGACTACTGATGTAAACTTTGTAAACTTTTAAGACCCTATAAAATGGCTTGTTGAGCACAGTTTTCTGCTCTTTGGGTGGGACATATCGAAGGGCTTGTCACTTTAAAAAAAAAAAAAGCCAATAGGCTTTAGTTATGTCACTGCTATGAACAACGATTTTTGGTCCAATAACCAACAATGCAATGTCATTGATGCAACGCGTAAACATTGATGTATATTTTTTTTACATTTTTGCTCGTAACTTATTATTATACTGACTTATCCCCCAGCATGAGTTCTTTAATTCGTGCTGTAATTAAAAAAAAGATCACCTTACACTTCACAGTAGATGCACTGGAGGACTTATTACATATTTTTCAAACATATAATGTGATTTTAAGAGGTTTATATTGATTGATTTTTATAGATAAGATGCTCTCATGAATGTGATCACAAGATAAAGGTAAGCACACCACCCTGTTGATTACATTTCAATGTAGCATGGGATTCTGAGTTAATCATACATATATATTTCTGAAAACCTAGCCCTTGCACTTAATTGCACAAAGTGAAGTGAATTGGACGGAATGGGTTCAGGTTCAGGTGGACTAAAACATTAATTCTTTGTTTTACATCAGAAAACATTGCTACATCGCTGCATCAAAATAGCCAGCTCAGACTTTAAAAGCTTAAAATGTATCTTTTAACAATTTGAATATTTATAACATAAATTAAGAATTAAAGTATCAAATGCCTTACTTTGTTATTAGTGCCCCAATGCTGATACTGGATTGCACCTTTCAGACAGCTCACTCCAGTGTCAGTCCTTCCTATTTGCAATATATGCAAGTTGCATAGGGCACCCGATCTGCTTGGGGGCCCCCACTCTGTCGAAGACGTTATAAGCAGCCAGTTCAGGTGTTTATTGCCATGCGAACAGGAGAGCTCCTCGATGCAAGCATAACCATAAAAGTTAATAATAATAATAATAATATCACGTGAAAATAAAAATGTAATGTAAATTGTACAGGAGGAGGAGAGGGCTGGGGTTATTCTAACTATTATAATTAATGATTTTGCTTCCATTTTGGATGTGCCAGGTAAAATGAGATACATAACATAGTAGATAGGCATGTGTAACGGTGGCCAGCTGATAGATAGCTGTGCAATGTGTATAAAACTGACGCAAGGGGCTGTAGCCTTTAGCCTCCTTGTTAGTGGACCCACCTCCCACACTGGTGACGCCGGTTCGAGTCCCATATGGAGCGAGTAGTACAGGAGCATCACAATGGTGCCGTAACCCAGATGGGAGTGAGGTTTGGGGGGGGGGTGAGTGTAACAGTGGCCAGCTGATAGATAGCTGTGCGATGTGTATAAACCTCACTCTCCTGATCTCAAGAGGAGCACTAGCGACTGATGCTGTAGCTCTTAGCCTCCTTGTTAGCGCACCCTCCCATGACGGAGATGCCGGTTCGATTACCGTACAGAGCGGGTAGAACAGGAGCATAACACATGGCTATGATTACTATATGTCAGGAGCTGGAAAAACGGAGAACATGCAACAGGAATGTAAAACGATCATGCAATAAGGTGTGTGTGTACTCTTATCCTTTTTAAAATTTGAATTACATTTTTACATTATCATTAGAAAGCTCATTCTCTATTTCTCCAACTGTTTTATGACAGAAATTCCACATCGAATGTAATTTCTTAATTTATGTCTGTACACATCAAAGCACGCAAAATCAAAACACGATATAAAGTCTATGATTTGCAATAACAATGTAATAATCGCATACCTTCATGCAAGCTCCCCTGAATAGGCCATGTCATGTCAATGCATCAATAAATAATATCTATTAGAACTTATAGTCCAGAGTGTGCACATTTAGAGAAATATGCTCTTGTGTTTACTTCAGTTCCCTGTCTGTTGAATGAAGTGACACTAGGGGACTTTCTTGAAGGCCTCAGTTACCTCTGAACTTGAGAAAAGGCCAATGAGAAATTGGGAGACAGAATTTGCATTCTTTTATACCAGTATGTCCGTCCCCTGGACATACTGGTATAAAAGGAGGGTATTGTGCATATGTTCATTCAGATTTCTTCTTCGGAGCCAAACGGTTGTGCGATCAGCGAGTTGGAGAACACTTCTGTTCCACTCACCTCTGCAGAGCGTTGCTGTTGGATCTACTGTGCGTATTAGCGGCTGTCTCCTTCCCTGCATACCAGTGCAGCTTTGTCCCTGGGCGCTTCTAAAAGAGAATATTTTTTCTAAAAGAGTTTAGTTTATTTAAGTGCACACACAGCAGGTGTTGAACGTCCTTTTCAAGATGCGTCTTTTTAAAGATGCCCTTCCGCCCCTGTGTAGTTCCTGTATGCGGTCGATTTCTCTCCGCTCCTGATGGTCATTGATGCTGCCTGTGTCTGGGCCGTGATCACACCGAGGCGGCATTTGTGGATGGTTCTTGTTCTCTCTGCAAGAACTTAACCATGACAACGTTGCGGTCGTGGCTTTCCTTCCTAAAAAGGAACGCCACTCCAGCCGCCCTCCGCATCGATCCTTCTTCCCAAGGGATTGAGGATGACCCGGCTGGATATGGAGGCGATTTGAGGCAGCGGGCTCGGTTGTGCTGGGTAGATCCCCACGAACCACCCTCCACCAGACAGCCAGTCTGACTGCCCGGTGCTCCCCTTCAAGGCCTGTAGGATGACATCGTCACTGACTGTCAAAGCCTACAGCACCACCGCCCTGTATGCCATGGCCCTGCTGCAAGTCTACCAGGCCAAGGAACTTAAAGATCTGCACTTGGGTAGTCCTGACCCCGACGTGCTGAAGGAACTGTGCTCTGCAACCGACCTCGTCCTCCGTGCCACAAAGGTCACAGCGCGGGCACTCGGGTAGGCGATGGCCACCCTCATGCTCCAGGAATGTCACCTGTGGTAGAACCTGGTCGATATGTGGGAGATAGACAAAGCCTGCTTTCTCAATGCCCCCATCTCCCAGCTCGGCCTATCCTCCATTGACGACTTCGCCCAGCAATTTCCGCCGGTGAAGAAACCATAAGAGGCCATTTTCCACATCATACCTCTTTGCCATTCCAGTGCGAGACATGCTCCGTCTGGGCATCCCCCTGTGGCTTCCAAAACGCCAGGCAGCTCTGCCTCAACCTGGCCCAGCTCTCAGCCCCACCCCCGAGCGCTCTGCAGGAAGTGCACACCCCCTGTCTCTCGGACATCCTCGAGGACCCGGAAGGCTCCCAAGCACTCCTGAGATGGATTTTCAGACGTAGACATTTGCTCCAGAGCTGGTAAACAGACCAATCCGTCACCCCCTTCAGGCTGCGGTACCCACATTCTCAATGAAAGAGCTATTTCCTCATTCCCTGGGTCACCTGACCCGCAAATGGCATTCTCACAGCAACCCGGTGCCACACTCCGGCAGTCCCGGCCCCCTCGCCTCCATACCCACGACTGCTGTCTCCTGGCCGGCCGGTTCTGACAAGTCCAGAGGACGCCAACATGGGACCTCCTCCTCAGTCATTTACCCGCCCCCTGCCGGGAAGCAAGGAGCAAGGTAAGTGCTTCGAGAATTCTCTCAGCACCAAAGCCTTGGGATGCACTTTTGCCTCCCGACGCAACACTACCTGCTCTGCCCCGCTGCAAAGCCCCGCCAGGTATGTCAAAACAATCATCCCATTAGTGCTCCTCGCACGGAGCTTGGAAGCATGGCTTTCACTTCCAAACCCATCTTGCTGGCTGGCAAGGCCCATCCGACTCGGCTACACAATACATTTCACCGGCCCTTTACCTTGGTGCACGGCAAAGACGCCAACACCCTACATGCGGAGATCGCGACCCTTTTACTCAAAGACGTGATACAGCCTGTCCCTCCAGCCGAGATGAAGAAGAGTTTCTACAGACCTTACTTCATCGTCTCCAAGAAAGGCGGCAGCTTACGACCGATCCTGGACTTGCAAGTTTTCAACCGGGCCTTGCACCAACTCCGGTTAAAGATCACATTCTAACATGCGTACTGCATCAGGATTGTTTTGCGATGTCTGTCTTGCCTCGACATCGACCCTTGCTATGGTTCACGTTCGACGGCCAGGCATATCCTCCCCTTCGGCCTGTCCCTGTATGCTTCAGCACTGGCTTCAGACTCAAGTCCCAGACTTTCAACCCCTGGACAGACCTCTTTTTTCTACGGACGGGAGTCCCCCTACAGCAGGTGTCACAATGCGTTCTGGTCACCACAGACACCTCCAAACTGGCTGGGTTGGCACATCAACTGCCTAGAGTTGCTGGCTGTAATTCTTGCCCTGCGTGATTGCCACATTGACACATGATTGCCCTTTCTCCCGCTAATTTGGGGCAAGCACATCTTGATTCGTTCAGACAGCACAATCACTATAGCGTGCATAAATTGCCAAGTCGACGTGCACTCTCATCACATGTTGCAACTCGCCCACCATCTCCTCCTTTGGAGCCAGCAGTGAGTCATATCCCATGCAACCTCAACGCGGACGCGCTGTCGTGACAGGGCATGCTCAGCGGAGAGTGGAGGCTCAACCCACAGGTGGACCAGATGATTTGGGAGCGGTTCAGCAAAGCACAGGTAGACCTGTTTACTTCCCAAGAGACCTCCCACTGCCCGCTCTGGTACTCCCTAGCGGAGGCTCCCCTTGGGATAGACTTGCACGTGTGCTGTGCAAGGTCAGGGAGAACGAGGAACAAGTCACTCTAGTGGCCCCCGATTGGCCCACACAGACTTGGTTCTCGGATCTCTTGCTCCTTGCGCCAGCCCCTCTCTGGCGAATTCCTCTGAGGAAGGACCTTCTTTCTCAGGGACGGGGCACCCTCTGGCATCCGCACCCAGACCTCTGGAACCTCCACGTCTGGCCCCTGGATGGGATGCGGAAGATCTAAGTGGTCTACCACCTGCTGTCGTAGACATAATCAACCAAGCCAGAGCTCCCTCTACCAGGCAACTTTACGCCCTGAAGTGGCACTTGTTCGTGAATTGGTGTTCTTTCCGATCTGAAGACCCGCAGAGATGCACAGTCGGGTCAGTGCTCTCGTTTCTGCAGGAGAGGCTGGAGGGGAGGCGGTCCCACTCCACCTTGAAGGTTTATGTAGCAGCTATCGGCTCACCTCGACGCAGTGGACAGTAAGTCCCTAGGGAAGCACAATCTGATCATCAGGTTTCTTAGAGGTGCCCAGAAGCTGAACCCTCTCAGGCCATGCCTGTTCCTCTCATGGGATCTCTCCATGGTCCTTTCAGGCCTCCAGAGACCCCCCTTTGAGCCGCTAGAATCAGTTGAGCTCAGAGCCCTCTCCTTGAAGACAGCCATCCTGATCACGTTCGCTTCCATCAAGAGGGTTGGGGACCTGCAAGCGTTCTCTGTCAGCGACACTTGCCTGGAGTTCGGTCCAGCAGACACCCATGTCATCCTAAGACCTTGACCAGGCTACGTGTCAAAGGTTCCAAGACCCCCTTCAGGGATCAGGTAGTGAACCTGCAACCACTGCCCCGGGAGGAGGCAGACACAGCCTTATCGTTGTTTTGTCCGGTCCATGCTTTGCGTACCTATGTGGACCGCACACAGAGGTTTAGATGTTCTGAGCAGCTCTTTATCTGCTTTGGTGGACAGCGGAAAGAGAACGCTGTCTCCAAACAGAGGCTATCCCACTGGGTCGTCGACGCCATCGCTTTGGCCTATCACACCCAGGCCATGCCTGTCCCCCTGCGGGTTCGAGCACACTCAATGAGAAGTGTGGCATCCTCATGGGCACTGGCCAATGGCACCTCCCTAGCTGACATCTGCAGAGCAGCGGGCTGGGCAACACCCAATACCTTTACAAGATTTTACAATCTCAGGGTTGAGTCGGACTCATCCCATGTTCTCTCAAGTCCGAGCGCGTATAACTCGGGGATGGGCCTTCATGGATTAATCCCCCTGTGTGTATTTTCATCTCCCTTGGGCAGTCCCCTCTGCCACCCGGTCGCCATGTTTGTAGCAACACCTCCCTCGCAGCAGGTAGGATCTACGACCGCACCACTTCCACATGTGGCCTGAAAACCCATTTGCCTCCCACCAGCGCATGTAGTGATTGAATAGGGAGCCCTAGTGTCGCTTCAGTCGACACAACGTTGAATGAGCGACAGACATTGAACGTCTAGGTAACCTCCGTTCCCTGATGGAGGGAACGAGATGTTGTGTCCCCATGACGCTGAACCGAACCGAGGTTAAAACAAGTATCCTAGACAATTTCTTGAGAAAAAAATATCTTTCATATTTTCTGGTCAATATTGCGATCAGAAAAGCACTCAATAGTGAGTTGTTTCAGAAAGCTAGATAGCGTTAATTTTGGAGCATTTAGCTGTAAAAAAATATATTTTATTCATTGTTCATTTGTCTTCCTCCCATTTTAATATATATATATATATATATATATATATATATATATATATATATATATATATATATATATATATATATATATATTATCTGTCTTTTAGTCTTCATTAATTTACTCTTTTTCATAGTTTATTTTTTCATTGTTTGGAAAAACTTTGATATTACTAGTCTGTAAACAAAGCTGATACAGTTAATTTGCACTGTTAGTGTGTTTGGCCATTTTAAATAAAGTATTCCTTTTTTATTTTTATTTTATATGCCTTCAGGTACAATTCTAAGGATCCTCAGTAAGACCAGCAGCACCAGCAAGAGTCGTAATGTACAGCTAGTAAAAGCAGGCATAATTGCAGACCCCTAGTAATGTACAGCCAGCAAGTGCCAACTGACCCTGCAGACTGAACTTATGATCCTTTTCCTTTTATTTATTTAAAGTTGGCACCTTACATAATGTTGGCTTATGTCATTATAAAAAAATTATAAATATTAATGTTCCTTAGAATTAACTCAACTGTTCTGTGAAACAGGCTTAAGGGGGTAGGGGGATTGTACAACGTATTGCTTAGGGCCCCCAAAAGGTTAGAACTGGCACTGGCTCAATTTAAAATTATATTTTGTTTGCATGTGTGTGATAATAGAAATTTAACAGATTGTATACAACAGACACATGATATCAATTCATACTCATCGCAGTCCCCGGAATCGAATCAAATCAAAACTCGAATCAAGGCAGACTTTAAGGTATTGTTAAACATTGTATCGCTCAATAAGAGAATAGATATATGATTGTCTCGAGATGAAACTTGTAATTTTCACCGCATTTCTGCTTTCTTGGTGGCAGGTGGTATTGGAGGTGAGAAGTTTTCATTTTAGACAACATTTGATTGAACAAAAATCTGTACATTGCAGAGAAAGTCTGTGTATATCTGCTAGCATACAGTAAGTATTCCAGAGAGCTGTAATAAAGCTTTGTAAAATATACTCCTGGCAACCTGCATTTGCATTTTCCAAATAACCATTTAAATAAACATCTTATGCATCTAATGTGGAATAGCCTGAAAAGAATTATAAAAAATTGTTTTATCAAATTAATTTCTGTAGTTCTTTCACTTCCACTTTCGTGGTTCAATATTTTAAATAATTTCTCTGTGGAGAATTTATGATCTGGGAGTTTGTCAGAACTTACTACTTTGCTTAAAAAGTAAAAGGTTGCAGTTTTATTTTTAATTTTTTTTTCCTAGGGGCAGTCTCTGTTCATCTGAGTGTGTAGAAGTCAAACAATAATTTCCAAGAATTCCCCACTTAATCATTGCATACTCGTAGAAGTGCACTTTTCATTTAGACATTCAGTTTGATCATAAAAGTGTTTCTTCCTAAACTGTGCATGTTTGAGATAATAAAGAGGAAATGATGCAGACAATAAGGCCACTAATGCACACTAATAATCCTATTATACATCAAACATATGTATTTTCTCCATGAAACATGGAAAATTCTGTAGCTATTAATATGCTGAAACAGTTTTATTTGTGTGTATACTCTGATATTTCATTAAAACATATACCTAAATCCTAAACTGAACCCTAATATTACCAAGTCCTAGCCAGCGGTCTTTCACTTCTTTGCAAACGTAGTATCCCGGTAGAGATAAAAACTGATTTAATGTTATATGCATGGCATGATGATTTTTGGGGCATAGACGTTTGCCAAATGGAGCCACTTATCCAGAATTTGGCATATAGATTCCTAATTTGGGTGGAAAAACATTCAGAACCAACACACTGATTTGCCATGTGATCATATTGACATACGAGGCAAACATGAGCATAAAATGTGATGGAAAAATATCCAGAGATACAATATGGTCAAACAACATTACTTAAATGTACAGTACTGTATACTGTTTGATTAAAAAGATTAAGAGAATAATTAGGTCCCCAATGCTCTCTAATAATTCAATTACGCATGTAACATAAGTATTTCCTTAATGGAACACAGAGAAATAGCCAGAAAAATTGTGAAACAGCATTACTTATATGTATACTTTGATCATTAAAAAATATAATAAAATCCTTAAGTGGAATGCATGCTTTAACTGTCTTTGAAGCAACTTCCACACAAAAAATAAATAGATTTGTTGGTTTTCAACCTGTCAACAGAACATGTGTTACAATCGGGTTGTCAATTTAAACACAGGGATGTTGGCTCATATTTGTGCCAGACTATTTACATTTCAGAGCCAAAGGAATAATTAAGTGTCAATGTTGCTGTATATTTATTATTTTTTTGAAGGATATATAAGGCGTTTTCTACCCATGGGAATTGCAATAAAAAGTTAGGTAAATGTAAACTTTAATTGATATGTTTTGGCCTTTGGTTATACACAAAATATCCCTTATATCCGTGACATTAAAGTGGCAATTTTGCAGTTACTCAGAGAGCAGGTTGAATTTGTGATCTAACTGAAGTAAAGAGCTCAAAGCAATTCTCCCCTGAGGAAATTAGTTTCCTCTGAAAGATATGTTCAGCCTTTGTAGTTCTCCTTAAAGCAGAGGGGTAAAGTTAATCTTCAGCATATTCTACTACTATAGAAAACAAATCACTGCAATTAATCAAATTATGGTCAAATGATGGGGAAGAGCTTTATATCCTGTCATATAGATACTTGGTGTAGTAAAGCAGTAAACCGGACTTCCGGTTTCAGTTGCTGCCAGCACGCTGCACAAGTCTGTGTTTGTTTGTAGCTTGCTAGCCTGCTTAGCATTGCTTATTCCTCTACGTTCATTGTTTTATCCTTTTACATTTTACCGCATGCTTTGTTTTTTGTTCCACTTTTCTACTGTTTTAACTGCATTTTCCTGTCACTTCCAGTGCTCACAGCCATGGAGGCTGTTTCCCGGTCACTGCCAGTTCTCATATCCATGGAGGCTGTTCCCCAGTTACTGCCTGTGCCCACAGCCATGGATGTTGTTCCTCATTCACTTCCTGTGCTCACAGCCATGGAGGCTTTTTCCCTGTCATTGTCTGTGCTGACAACCATGGAGGTCATTCCCTTGTCACTGCCTGTGCTCAAAGCCACGGAGTCTGATCCCTTGTCACTCCCTGTGCTCACAGCCATGTAGGATGTTTCCCTGTACCTGCCGATGCCCAAAACCATGGAGTCCATTTCCCTGTCACTGCCTGTGCTCACAGCCACAAAGGCTGTTCCCCTGTCATTGCCAATGCTCACAGCCATGGAAGCTGTTCCCCTGTCACTACCCGTTCTCACAGCCATTGAGGCTGTTACCCAGTCCATGTCAGTCTTCACAGACTTGGAGGCTGTTCACCAGTCCATGTTGGTCTTCACAGCCATGGAGGCTGTTCCCCAGTCCACGTTGGTCCTCACGACCACAGATTCCACTCCTCAGTTGCAGCTGCCAGTGCTCATGTCCACGGAGGCCATTCCCCAGTCTCTGTCGGTGCCCATGGCCATGGAGGCTGCTCCCCATTTGCAGCTGCCAGTGCTCACGGCTGCGGAGGCAATTCCCCTGCCATAACCAGCACCCACACCTGAACCTGAGCCGACTGAGCCTACCACAGCACCGACCCACACCCTCCTGAACCCTGTCCAGCTGCGGCTGCCCAGTCTGCTGCCTCATGTCCAGTGGCGGCCAATGAGTCATTACCTCCTGTCCATTGTCCTGTATTCTACTGAAAGGCTATCAAACCAGATGCACTCTCAGGATTATTGGCTATTCCACTGAATGTAACAGCTGATTGACAAAATCTTTCTGTATATTCACTTATGGTTTCTTCCATTTTTTGCACACAACTAGCGACAATAGACAAGTCAACCTTTGGTCCAATAATGTTCTTTAGTACTCTTAGAACTCCTACTTGCAAATCATATTTGCTGGCATGCATGAACTCAGGAGTATCAACAGCAGTCTCAAAATTATTAAACTCCGATTCAGTCTGAAACTTTGACATAAATTGTGTTATTTAAATTAGAGACATGTCATAGAGTTGCATATTCTTAGTTAAAGCTCTCCTAAACTTAGAAAAGTTAGCATGTGCCGATGGCAAATTCGGAGCGAGTCTCTCTATTGCCTCAGGGCCAAGGGCTTTGATGAGTGTTTGCACCTGGACAATAGGAGATCCGGAAGGAACATTTTCAATCTCTTCTATTCCACCCTGAGCTTTTCTCCTTGCTCCACTCACTTCAACAGCCCTAACTGTTTTACATTTACATTTATGCATTTGGCATATGCTTTTATCCAAAGCGACTTACCGTGCATTTATTATAGGGACAATCCCCCCAGAGCAACCTGGAGTTGAGTGCCTTGCTCAAGGACACAATGATGGTGGCAGTGGGGATCGAACCAGAGACCTTCTGATTAACAATTATGTGCTTTAGCCACTATGCCACCACCACTCTCAATTAGTCCAATTATCAGTTAGTCCAACAGTGCCATTGACTGACAAATCATCACCCTCAGTTCTAAATAGAGACTGTAAATCAGGATAAATCTTTTCTTGTTGCACAGTTTTTCTCTCATTAAACTTGTTTGATGATTTGCTGTGGCTGAACTTCTTTGTTAAAGAAGATACTCTGGCTTGCAATTCTTTATTTTGCTCTTCCAGTTCTGCAATACACTGAGTTTGCTCTACAGCTTTAGCTAAGCTGAATTCTCTGTGGCAACAGATAATGCCTTTTGTGTTTTTCTTCCTAATACATGCACCCAACTCCTTCTGGCATTCTACCAGTAACCATGTTTTCTCTGGATGAATCCTATAGTTACCATTGAGTCCACGTGTTCTCCTAACAAGACTTTGAACTCATTGTCCGACCATAAATGGGTAGCTAGTACACCTTCCTTAGCTGTTGGAATTAGTCTAGCATTCCTTTTAAACAAATTTGCAGTGTGTTGCTGCCAAAAATTGGACCCTCTAACCTGGAGTGGCATGAACATCCAAACTATAACATTTATATGAATGTATGTGGAGAGGACCAGCCTGCCGCATTTCAGACATGCTGTAGATGGACACCTCCAGTCAAAGCTTTAGAGGAAGCGACCCCCAGGTAGAATGAGCCCTGATACCTACTGGCAAAGCTTGACTGCGTGCCTCATATGCCAGGGCAATAGCATCCCTCACCCAATGTGACATTGTTTGTTTGATGGCAAACACCTATTACAGCCCCCATGACAAACGAATAGTTGCCCTGACTTATGCCACCGGCTAGTGCGGTGGACATAAGCCTGAAGGGCACGGACTGGACACAGTCTGGGAAATTTCTCCTGATCTGGTGTTGTTAACGGCAGAGGACAGGAGGCCTCAAGACTGACCGGATATACTGTCGAGAAAGGAACCTTAGGCAGTTAACTGGATCTGCATTACGTGCAGCGCAACACATTTCAAAGACACCCCATTTATTGGCTTAACTTTTCCTAGTGGAAGGAGCCCTAGCACTGAGAATGGTCTTGATAACTTCAGGTGAAAGCGCAGTGTCCCTCAGTTAGTACCCTTCAGGGGCCAAACATGAAGGTTCCACAACTCGATAAAATATCGTCCCCTGCGTCTGAGACAGAAGGTCCCTCCTGTCCGGAATCGCCCAAGGCGAGCCGTCGAGCAGAGATATTATCTCCGAAAATCATACCCTGTTCGGCCAACGCGGCTCTATCATTAAGAGGCAAGACCCTTGCTGGCGAACGCTGGCCAGAACTCCCGGGAGCAGAGAAACCGGAGAAAACGCATACAGGCGCATTTTGGGCCATGTATGTGCCATCATGTCCAGACCCAGGGTGGCTGGGTGACTCAGGGAGAAGTAGAGGGGATATTGTGCTGTCTGTTGGGAGGCGAAGAGGTCCACTTCTGTCTTGTAAAATCTTAACCAGATTTGTCTCACTACCTCGGGGTGGAGTTTCCACTCCCCCGCCGGTATTTTCTGTCTGGACAGTAAATCCGCTCCCACATTCAGGCATCCAGGGATATAAACTGCTCTGACAGGAGCTTGCCCTGGGTCCAAATGAGAATCTGCCGTGCCAGTCTGTTTAGCTGGCATGACCGTAGACCTCCTTGATGGTTTATGTAAGAGACTGCTGCTGTGTTGTCCACCCGCACCAGGACATGGCAGCCTCTCAAATGCTGGATGAAGTATTTCAGGGCTAGAAATACAGCCATCAACTCTAGACAGTTGATCTGCCAATCAAGCTGATGACCCTCAAATTCCCTTTGAGCTGGACGATCACTTTAGACCGCTCCCCAGCCCGACAGGGAGGCGTCTGTCATTAACAATCTGCAAAGGCAAGACGCACCTAGAGTGGGACCCAAGGTGAGGAACTGGGGTCTGAACCACATAGAGAGGATACTTAGCCCGTGGCGCGTAATCCTTATCTGCTTTAGTGGACTGGCCCTTGGGTGAAATCGCTGGCTTTGAGCCACAATTGAAACAGTCTCATGTGCAGAAGGCCAAAAGAATCACAGAGGACACAGATTCCATGAGACCTAGTATTCGTTTATACTGAAGAACAGTGCAACCTTGGCCTAGCCTGACTTTGCTCAGGGTGTTATGAATGGTCTCGATTCGAGCGGGAGACAATTGTGCCCATGTTATGACCAAATTCCATATGATCCCCAGATACGTAGTTCTCTGTGTAGGAGAGAGAGCGCTTTTCTTGTCGTTGAGTCTCAAACCCAGAGAAACCAGATGAGCTAAGACGATTTTCCTGTGCTGTAACACCAGTTCTTGTGACTGTGCTAGTATAATCCAGTTGTCTATATAATTCAGAATGTGGATGCAGAGTCGCAGAGGAGCCAGTGCTGCATCCATGCACTTCGTGAATGTGCGAGGTGATAAGGCTAGGCCGAATGGAAGAACCTGATATTGGAAATCTTCACCCCCGAAAGCTGATCGTGACCAACCAATCGTGATGTTGGATTTGAGACACGACCGTCTTGATGGTTAACATCTTGAACTTGAGCACCTCGACTGAGCGATTCAAGCCTCAAAGGTCTAAAATCGGACGCAATCCCTCATCGTTCTTGGGAACCAGGAAGTATCTGCTGTAGTAACCTGACTCTCTCTCTGGAAGGGGAACATGTTCTATGGCCCCTTTGACCAAGAGATTTTGCAGATCTTTCTTTCACATAGAAACATCCGGCAGTAGCTTCCACGCTGCCAGGCTCTCTGAGATGGGTATCAATTCTGACACTTCCTGTTGAGGGAATGTTGAGTGTTCCGTGTCCTGGACTATGGCAGGAAGCAATGGAACACCCAACATTTCGCTGAACACCAGAGGCGGCGGGAATGGAGAGGTTTCTTGCGGGTATTGGGAAGGTGCAGGTGAATGTTTCACGCGACCCGTCCTGATGGGGGCTACCCCCACAAGGCTGGGCGCAAGACCATCAGGACTTTCTCTTTCTAGAGATAATGGTCCTGAGGTCTTGCGTTGGAGGTTGCTGAGGGCGACGAACCGGTCCCCAGTCCTTACAAGGGAGAGCGCGATCTGAGGCTCCCTACTAGAAGGACTGAGGGCGGGACTGGGTGGCCAGCGGTCCCTCCCCCTGAGTGCGGCGAGGAAGGAATTGCCCAAAAGCTTTCTCATGACTCTTCAACCTTCTGAAACCTGGTGATGACTGTGTTAATCGAGTCACCAAACAGGCCAGAAGGTGAAACCGGGGCATCAAGAAGGAACACTTTGTCCTTATCTCTGATGCCCGAATGGTTCTGCCATAAATGTCTCTCCATGCTAACCAAAGCAGCCATCGACCGGCCAATGGCACAAGCCATCTGTTTGGTTGCACGGAGAGACAGATCTGTGGCTCGACGAAGCTCTGAAAAAGCATCTTCGTTGATCGTACAGCCCACACTCAGGTCCTTCAACAGATCAGCCTGGTATGCCTTTAATACTGCCCTGGTGTGTAGGTCTGCACCAGCCTGACCTGCTGCCTGATAAGCTTTCCCCACAAGCGAAGAGGTGGTCCTGCACGGCTTTGTGGAGAAAGTAGGTCTTTTTAATGACAATGCCGAGCCAGCAGAGAGATAACCCGCGAGTGTTTCTTCTACCTGTGGCATCATCGAATACCCCCATGCCTCAGCACCCATGATGGTCGAATATGTCAACGTCAAAGGCACAAAGATACGAGAAGTATAAGGTTTCCCCCATGAACGAGAAAGCTCATCATGGAGGTCATCAAAGAAGTGAAGGGACTGATTTTGTTCCCTTCCCCTGGCCACCAGACAGAAATCTGTCCTCTAATTTATAACGTTTGGGTGTCTCTTATTCGTGTGGCCAGTCTAACTGTAATCTGGCCACCGCACGAGTAACTACCTCGAGTAATTCCTCAACCGCTTTACTATGATGTGAGGAACGCTCAGAGGTAGATAGCTCAAAGTCTGCGGACTCAAGAGATTCGACGTCCCCCTCATGAACTGAAGAGGCGCCGGGGTATGCTTCGAGATCATGAGAAGGACTGGTTGGATCTGGAGAGAGAGCAAGTGATAGGGACGGACCCGTCTCTCTTGCTCTGCAGCCAGATCCAAACGAGAGCCCCACGATGGAAGGGTAGGCGCTGGCTCTCGGAAGTAAGCGAGACGAGTGCGAAGCATTTTCACTGTAAACAGCTCGCAATGCTCACACCCGCCCTGCCCCAATGCAAGAGCAGCATAAAGAGTAAACAAGAGTAAATGCGGAAACACACACCGTTTTCCTTGCTTATTGCTTATATTTAGGAAGAAAAAAAGGTTCTAGAAAAAACAAATCTAACTCCTATCAGAGGAAAGTAGAAAGTTTGACAGGCTTGAGAAGCACAACACACACAGAATGGTCTGAAGACAAGAGACCTGATGATGCACCTGTGGCGCATCTATTTATAGCCCCTGGTACTGGCGCATCCTGATGATATCACCAGCAGAGGCTATAAATTCCAGTCGTGTTGCACACATATTCACAGCTGTTCACTCTTAAAAGACGTTCCGAAAGCGATAAATCAAGCGCAGCAACAAAGTGTAGCTTTTGATAGGGAACAGAGGATAAACAATTTGTTAACCAAACCTGCTGCTGTTTGTTAACACTTCTCTGGCGGTGCAGAGGATAACCACATGTACTGGTCTGTAGCGGTTCTTTGAATTGAGTGACACTCACTGTCAATTGTAGTTGAGCTTGGGGGGGTAATGTCACATCATCATCCCATGTCTTGTGTTTTGTGTGCTGTCTTTGTGTGAGTGCACGGTCCGGTTGTAAGTTACCGCCATACGCTCTTTGGCGATGTCATGATCTTGTCATTATGTCAGGTTGGGTTTTTGTCTGACGGGACTATGACATCATCATTCCCTGCCTGTCTTGTGTTTCTTGTACATTCTTTGTTTGAGCACACAGGTCTGGTTGTAAGTTACCGCCTAGTGCTTTTCAGTCGGTCCTGTTCGTGTCTAGAGCATAGTGTCTCGATCCTGACTCCTGACTTCCTATCTGGTTCAGTTTCATCTGTGTCGGGATCCGGACACTCATGTTCCATGTTATGTTTGTTTCCTTCAAATTGTGTTGACGTTTTATACATCATGTGTTTCAGGTGCCGCTGGCATGCCAAATCAGCGTTTCCGGAACCCTTATTGTGACCATGGGAACACTGATCATGCCAACGTTCACCTGGCGAGTGGCACCTGTCCCTTGTTTCTTGCCCACTTTAACCCTCTGGGGTCTGAGGGTGTTTTGGGCCCTGGAGAAGTTTTGAAATGCCTTGACATTTGTGCTTTTTTCAGTTGCTTAAAAACACATTAATGACTAAAGTCTGATAACACTGTATTCAGCACAAACTGGGCTACAATAATAAGTGAGCAACCTGTGTACATGTTTGTATTTTTGAGAAAATAACTTTATGCATGTTTTTTGAAAAAAATAAATGTTTAAGTCATTGAAATAAGGCCATATAACACATACTAAACGTTTGTCCACAAGCCTTTTGAGAACTGGATCTTGTAGCCTAGAGTTTTTGCTACAAAATGATATGAAAACCATCCTGATCACTCATTCACACAAAACAATATAGTAATTGAACTTTTTGTGTTAGAAAGGTCATATGCGAGGAGGCATGAACTATAATGATTATTGATTGTAATTCACACCTGAGGAGACAAAAGACCCCTCCCCTGGGCCAATCAATGAGGAATGTTACAGAAAGAGAATGAATGTGAGGAGACTTAATGATCAAAATCAAGTTTTAAGTTAAAAGAAGTAATCTGACTATACATTTTCTTTACATAAAGACTTTACTTAATTTTAGACCTACACTACCGTTAAAAGAAGTCTCTTCTGATCACCAAGACTGCATTTATTTGATTCAAAATACAGTAAAATCAGTGATATTTTGAGCTATTTTTACAGTTTTAAAAGAACAGTTTTCTATTTGAATATATTGTAAAATACAATTTGTGATCAAAGCTGAATTTTCAGCATCTTCAGTGTCACATGATCCTTCAGAAATCATTATAATATGCTGATTTTCTAATATGGGCATATTTAAAGTGCATTTTACTCTGCCCTTACATTTAACCTGAACACATATTTGCAAGCACAAGTTTTGTTGATGATAATGAAACAGCATAAACACTAGTTCTAAACATCCTTAATATTTTTATATCATATTACATATCATATTTATATCATACAGCCTACAATTTAAATACCTGCTTTAACCAAAAGAGCATTTAAATGTAACTAAAACTTGCTTAATAGGAGTCATATTTCAAATTTCAATACTCTGAATCCTGGCTGGCAAGTCTGGAAACAGTCCCACTAGTAAAATATGTACATGCTTATATAGCATATAGAAAATAGCATGTCAACTAATTAAAACTAAATGACTTACTCGTCCAAAATTGTATCCTCGGCTGGATCAAGTCTCTCTTCAAAATACAAATATTCATCGGAGTCCCGCTCTTCTTCTGAGGACAATTGTAACTCTTCGTCACTATCCAGGTGTTTTCTCACTTGTGTATTGTGCTGTCTTTCAAACATGCAGAAAAGTAAATGAACTTTATTTTTAAGGCTCAGTCGGGGGCATTGACCATTTGATTTGATCGTCTCAGCACATTACCGTATGAATAGCGTGCTCTGCTGGTGGGTGTGATCACATTAGAGATAATTCGCTGAGCCAGGAGAAACTGTACATGGACATTTGTTTCATACAGATTACATTGCAGGAGAATATTTGTTTTAAATTTGAATTGTTTTATTTAAAAGTAGACATTTTAAGCTTTCTTTAGACATATGTTTCATGTTTGTGTGATAAGTATTTGCAGAGTTTCAGTGTGTACACAAATAAAAGTAGACCCTTTATAGTCTCTAATGATGTCTTACACTTATCTGTATGCCAAAAATTATGGAGAAGTTTATGTAGTTTCCGCTGTAATGACGATCTGTGTCGGTGTCTTGGCTGGATTACAATGAATGTAATTTGTTGCAGTTTGTTGTGTGTTATCATTACAGAAAGCTGTTTGGTGTGAAGTAACTTACCTCTCTCTCTGCCTAGTTGGTCCTGTCTCATGTTTCTGTTTGGTTGTCCATCTCTGCCAGCGTGTCGGGAGTGTGGTTGCCTTCCAGTTTGCTGTACGCTTGTTTTCTGCACTCACAAATCTTCAAAAGAGGATCCATTGTCTCTGCCCTCATATCGGGAGAGTGATTGCCTTTCAGTCTGTTGTGCACTTGTTCCCTGCACCTCACTACACGTCAACCGAGGATTTCTCACAAATCTGCTCCTGAAATCCACAATGAACACACTCGCCTACGAACACACTATTCACGGATTTGCCCATTGCGCAGCCATGTTGCGCATGCATCCACAAACGTCTTCCCTGCTACTGCAGCCAGTGCTGGGACCATCATTCTTCACCAGCACAGTTGATTCACATACAGTATTTATTGTTAATAAATCCTTCGAACTGTTCCTCTGATCTTGGGTCTCTTTGTCTCGCACTTGTTGTCCAGACAAGATTATTGTAATGCATTACTGGGAGGATGTCCTGCAAGTTCAAATAATAAACTTCAATTGGTTCAAAATGCAGCAGCCAGAATGCTGAGTAGAACCAAGAAATATTATCATATTAGCCCCATTTTATCATTGTTACATTGGCTACCTGTTAATTTTCATATTAATTTTAAAATCGTGTTAACTACGTACAAAGCTTTGAATAGTCTAGCTCTGCAGTACTTAAGAGACCTACTACACTATATTCCATCATGTTCATTACGATCGCAAAAGCCCGGCATGTCAATAGTTCCTAGAATATCAAAACCTACAAAAGGAGGTAAATCCTTTTCCTATTTGGCTCGTAAACTATGGAATAGTCTCCCTAACACTGTTCGGGATGCAGACACACTCACTCAATTTAAGTCTAGACTAAAGAGTCCTCTGTTTAGCCAGGTATACACCTAATGTATCCATCAACTCACAATTAAGCTGCTTTAGATAAGTCTGATGGAACCAGAAACATCTATAACTCAAAAAAATTTATGGCATCTATGCTACTATTATTCTACTTTTTTACCTGTTTCAACCTCGGGATTCATCACTTCACTCTATTACAATGGATTTCAGAGGATAAAATTATGCCAACTCGAACCATAAGACATGTGATACCTCATATGCCACTGCCTTAACCTTGGACTTAGAACAGACCTCACCGAAATGACCTGCCAGTTGAACTGCGATGCACATCACTGATCTCTGCCTGCATCACCTTGGTCTAATGATGGCCTACACTCTTAAAATGGAATGCATAGACTATCAATTAATTACCAACAAAAGCCTTTATCAGCCAGCTAACAAAGAACAATGCATCTATGTGAACTTCTGCAGTTAATCCAGGATGAACTTCAAAGACATTTACTTACAGTTCATACAAAACCTTTGTTTAAACATTGGCCCTTAACACTTTTTTTTTAAAATTTTAAACCATGATGAGCACTACACATAAATAACTAATAGTGGGATTATATTCATGCTGTTTAAAAAGAGGGGAACTGGTCCACACAGTGAGCCTGGTTTCTCCCAAGGTTATTTTTCTCCATTAACCAACATCCTATGGAGTTTTGTGTTCCTTGCTTCAGTTGCCTTCGGCTTGCTCACTGGGGTTCTAAATACAAATATTATTTAATTATAAAAATGTTTATTGTTTTAATTGTTAAAAATTGTATACACGATTTACAATCATATTTAATCAAACTACACAATGATGACTCTAAGATTTATAGATATTACAGTTTCATTTTCTGTTAATGCATGATTTTCTGTAAAGCGCAAAAAAAATGACCACTGATAAAGCTCACTTTTGACATGTTAAAGAGATGGTTTAGGTGTCTGGATCACAGTAGTCGGGTGATGCTCTACAGCCCCGGCAGAGTGTGTCAGATAAAGGTGCTTTCTTCTCCGCTGCATAGCACAAAGAATAGGGCCGCAAGATCAGAATTGAGCATGCGTTAGCTCTGCTGTCTGATCTGCATAATTCCTTTAGTGAATCAGGCACTAAACCAGTGCAGACAGTGTGTGCAAATAATTTGCACTTTTACCAGGCACTATTCATTATTAGTGACCCCCCCCCCACCCCCCCCCACACACACACACAAACACATTTTTATAGATATTCAGAGTTTCATTTGAGACAAGTAGCATAAAGTAAACTTGAAATCCACACACAGAGTAGCTATGTCTGTGAAATAATCTGCTCTGCTAGGTTTTCTGCTATGTACTTGTACTCTCTACATGTTCTCCGCTTTTTTCTAGTGTGTATTCTTTGCAATTGTTTGCGGAGACTGCCACTATATAAATAATTTATTTTACCAAGTTGAACTTTTAGGATATCAGATAATCAGATAATGATCAAATAATCTCGCCCCTAAATGCAAGTTAGGAAAAAAAAACAACTGTGATTGATCACTTCATATGTCAGTTAGATGGTTTTTACTGCTATATGGTAGGTCTGGGTGATATGACCACAAATATTATCATAATATATATTTTTTCATATTATTTAATATCAATATTTTCATTTTATTACCATAAATGGGGGACGAAATGGCTTACCCATGTTATTTAGATCTCAAGACCTGAATTGAACATAACTTTTTTGTTAACAATTAAACTCCACTCGGTAAGCTACTCTGTATCTTTTAATTAAAAGTTCAAGAAGTATACTCAGTTTAGGATTTAATCCTATATAAGATGTGTGCTCTATTTCACCAATTTCATCATAATCAGTAGATGTTTGTCTCCACTGAAAGAGTTTCCTGTGACGCTCCACACTACAGCTCAGTAGGTGGTGGTATGCACCATAAACTGGTTTGACAAACGGCAATAAATATCAAATGATGAAGATACGTAGCCTGTGTCAACAATTTACCAAACTTAGTGCTTTGGATCATGAAAAAGCACGTAACTAAACAGTACAAAAATCTAGTGTTCTGGTAATTAGACACAAACTTGCTGCAAATTTGCCACTCATTATTTTCATATGCAAATGATTTTGTGATTCACCTCAGATGTTACCAGAAGTTTGCAGCTCTTCAACGGTAGTTAGCGTGAGCCAGCAGCAAATCTTTGGGAACATTGGACAATTTTCAGCAAAGCTAATTTGCATATGCCAATTATCAGTGGCAAGTTTGCGGCAACTAAGTCATGAACTCTTGATTTTTGTAATGTCAAACAGCAATGGTGTTGATGTCAGCGTTGTTGTTTGTTCAGTCGATAACAGTATTGCATTGTCAGTGCCATCCTGCTTGTACACAACAATATAATTTTAGCCAGATAGCTAGCTAGCTTGCGGCCACCTAGCCTCATTACTGGTTTACATGACAACAGGTTGAGGTAGCTGCTAGCCAACAGGCTGTTTTCATGACTGTGATTCAGTTAGTTAGTTGTGTGTATAAAATGGCATAACTTTGTTGAACTGCTCTCGTTTTTTAGCCACACGCACCTGATCTGATTGTCTTGAAGAACATAGGCTAAATATCAAACATAACTCAAAAGTTTATTTCCTCAATAAATATCAATATTGTTTTATCGCCCAGCCCTACCATACAGTCCAGACCTTTGCTGTTTAAATCAAAGGTATGGAAACGTGAGACTAGCCAGAGACTTGAGACTGACTTTTTGATTGCAAAATGTCCCCTGCTGAAAAGACCAGTTTAGACCAGAATTAATTTTCATGCATTTCAGCAGGGTGTAATTGCAACCAGGGATGGTAGTGAGCTGGTGACACCATGCATATTAATGTGCACAGACACTGTGCCCAGAATGTAGCAGCAATATGACTTTTCAGAAAATGAGCCAAGAGTTCTCATAATTTAGTTGTGCCCTTCAACAACAGAATAAATCCTGGAGACTGACTGGCATGAGCAGATGTTAATCTGGGTCATATTATTGGTAAAAAAGTGTCCTGTTTGAGCAGTGATCAAACCGTTGACCTTGGACATGTAAAATAAATAGTGTTCCACTGGCTTTTAAAGCACAGGTGCAGAGTGTGGTTGTATTCCCATTCAGGCACACAACAGGGATATAAAGATCTGTTCCTCATAATGCATTGAAAACTCCTGGATGCTGTTTAGAATTCAGTATTAATACACACACACACACACACACACACACACACACACACACACACACACATGTTTGTTCCTTTGAAGATAGGGCTCACAAATAAAAAAATCCCTCAGTACAGAACATCTCAGCTCTACAAAAAATATTTGTCATCCTGCATTCCAAAATGTCATTCTGAGGTATGTCCCTTTTCATGAAGCCAAATTCAAATTCCATTGACCGTTCAAACAAGGTGTCCTCTGGGCAGTCATGCAACCAGGTCTGACTTTGATTCCTTCCCTTCCCTCCCCCTATCAGATGTTCCTCTCTCTCTCTTCTCATCTCTTTTAATCTTAAATCCCTCTCACCTGCCACACAAATGTAATTAAAATGCTAAATACCTCCTCGTTTGTCCACATATGCAAACTGAAGGCTCTTGTTTAGAGGAGGCGATCTCACAACAAACACATTCAAAGCTTTCAGAAAATTCCTATTGTCAATTTTGTTTGATTTTCCCTCTTGTATTATTTATTTAATTTTTAATTCCTTTTAAGTATATTTAAAGATATTTTTTTTAACTTCTTTGAAGTTTTGTCGCTATGAAGCAGTATGCACTTTCATGCACGCACTGGGTAATCCACTTAGGGGTTCGGATTCTGCTGGAACTGTTCAGGTGAAGTTTCCATGTTGAAAGACTCCCTAGAACTCTCTTGTACCCAATCAATCTCAAGTCGACCTACCATATATAAATACATAAGACATTAAATGAAGGACGCTGTTTAAACAAGGCTCTAGCAGAATTCTGAAGGAAGGTGACTCCAGAGGTTTGTCTTGCATAAGAGAGGCAGAACAGCTCATATTTTTGTGCTGCTTTGCAGAAGTAGTACTCTCAGTTTTGGGTCTCCAAAATATCTGAACTTTGCTTATATTAATAAAATGTTCAGGTCAATAGATTTCCCTTTTTTCAAACTTCTGCCCTTGTCAAAGCCTTGTATTTTTGCTCATGCAAACATCTGGAGGCATGCGTTCAAAGAAACATTCTTTAAATCCCTTCAAATGAATATTGGATTCAGTTGAATGTTTCAGGCCTTTCAGACCTTGATGAGTTTGATGAATAAATGTGTTGTGTGTTATATAAGTCTATTTGAATGTATTTAAAAAAAAACTTTTCTAAATTATTAGATTTAATGTGAAACTAGAGAATTTTGGAGAAATGTATTTTGAAAATCAGGGTCACTGTAAGGAAATTACAATAGGGGCCAGGCCACAAACCTTAAAATACACACAGTTTCAAAACTATTGCCACTAGATGTAAACATTTCATGTGCTAACATGATTTGGATAAAATGGCTTCTTAACCTTATCTCTGTAAATCTATATTACCACTCCATTGTTATAACTATGTAACACTGGAATCATGGAAACACCATAACCAGCAAATCCCTAATTTTATCACACTGAAGTCATGTTAACATGTATAATGATTACATCTTGTGGCTGTACTTTTGAAACAATATGTAAATATTATTTTTTTTTAACTGGCCCCTGTTACTTCCAGTGTAAGTACCTTGCTGTACTAAGTACTATGTATCAAATAGTAATACCATTGTACTCTGATATAATATGGAACTGAATGAATATCATAATCATATAGCATTAAAATTACATGGTACTCCAAGGTACCAAAAAGATATGGCATTTCCATAATTCCATGTTCAAAAACATGGCAATTCCACCATTTTTTATAAAAAGCATTATTTTCTCATCTTATGTCTTTCGATGTTTAGTCCAATCCACAAACATACAGTATACCTCTCCTCCTGAGAAATGTTTTGTCCTCATCCATCAAATTGGCAGCAACCTGACATCATCTGCATCCATGGACTCATCTTACAATAACTGATGTCACAGAGTGATTTATGGCCCCTCTGATTCAGACTGACTTGAACATGATTGCACTTTTTCAACAAGCTTCAGGTTTACTCTGTATTTTCCCTCTTATATGTTTCATATGAATTTGATACTCTAAATAAAAAGTTGAGTGTATTGTACATCCTGATGTCCTTTGTGTTGTCCCTTTTGCTTTCATTTGGATTTCGAAAATGAAATGCCAGTTGCACTGTTATACTGACAAGCCAGAAATTTTCCACTTGGTTTTGATCACATTTTGAAGTAAATATCAGTGTGTCTGCTGGGAGATTTATTGCCAGAAGCACCAAAGGCCAAATTCCAGACCATGAACTTAAAATTGTTCTTGATGCACAAGCGAACACAAACAAATGCGAGGAATGCAGATGGTCTCCTTGTCAAAGCCTGTTTGTCTGTCAGCCTGGACACTTCAGGAATGCCATTAAAGAACATCCAATACTATAAAAATATAAAATAGAAGGCAGTTTGAATAGATTTAAATGTATTTTGGGCACAATCCTAATTCTTCAGTGCTTGTATCTGGCATCTGTTGAATCATCAAACATTTTTCCAAGTCAAATTGGTTCTATCTTCATTCATTCCCTCCTCAACCCTACAGAAACACTCAATACCAATCAGTCACTGCTGAAAACATCCTGCTAAGGGGTCAGAATACTCCTTTGATGAGGCAAATTAAAATATGGAAATTAATTCTACAATAGAAATGGGCAAGTTAACGGGTGGCACTTGTGGTCATTTCACCTTGCCAAATGTGCTTTCTAGTGTAGACTATTGTGCTTTAGTCTCTAGTGTCATGCCAGTTCTTCACAAAGACTGGATTAAATTTAAAAAGCAAAACTATGTAGGGCAGACCTTGGTCATGCTGGAAAACCTGGGCATCATGTTGCACAAAACAGAACACATACTGTCCCTTTAGAAAAGAGACTCTCTTAGCAACAGACTTTGCATGATATTAGAAGTGTGTTTATGCAGCGTCATCAAATTAAATCCAAGGCATAATTGGCAAAGCACCTACCTTGCTGAAGTATTTGCATGTTTCTCACAACACAATTTACGGTATATGCTTAAAAAATGAACAGCGTCTACTTTAGATGTGCATTGAGTAAGTTGCTTTATCTCAGCAAATTAAGACTTTGGAGCAAATTAGTTTTGAATGCCAGTTGGGTCCATGATGAACGGCCAACATGTAAAGAAATTAATAAACCATAAAAAGAGCACATTTGTTGGGGACACATATTGGGAAAAGTATTTGTCTTTTCTGACTGAGAACGATTCAGTGCTGTAAGTAACTGTCTTTCTTATATTAATCTATTCTTGATTTAATTCTGAAATCCATCTCACTCATAGAAACCAATGCTAACCTCAACCCTACCCCTCGTTAACAAATCTGCAAAATGAAAATATGAATTAATAATAACATCATTCATCCATGCATGAACACCTACAGGAAGGTGTTGATTAGAAAACAATGACAACATCTGTTGGATGAGTCAATAGGTTCTCAGGATTTAACCAAACTTTTATTATGGGCACATGAGCTGCCATAATGTCACTTTTCTCAATATAGAATGTCTTATAAGTCTCCATACATTCTTTCTAGCTTCAGCAGAGCATCTTATCATATATTATATTTACATAACTGTGTATTACCACATCCAAAAGTAACAATGTAACACGTCAAACTGCTATATCACTGATTTTATTTCACAATCTATAGAGCTGTTCAGGATGTAGTGTGAAAAACCCAAAATAGAATTAGTATTTTGAACCATGGGTTCCTTCTGGATTTTCATAGTGTTTTTGTAAATCTTCTTAGGGCCCCCAAAATGTCATGGCCCTGATGCCCCAAACATAATTTAGTAGCCACTGTATCAAAGATTACAATGGTTTCCCATTTTGTCTGACACGTACACTGAGATGATTGTGGTAGTTGCGGTCCTTTTTTTGCAACTTGTTAGCCATTTTAAAACAAATGGCGGTTTTAAAATCACAATGTATGAATGTATGTAGTTTATGCTGTAGAAAAAGAAAAGTATCTTTGAGCAGGGCTGCTTCTAGACATTAAAGGGGCTTTTCCACTGCACGGTACAACTTGACTAAACTCGACTGTGCTCGCTTTTTGGGAGTTTTCCACTGTGGATAGTACCTGGTACCTGATACTTTTTTAGTACCACCACAGTCGAGGTTTCAAGCGAGCTGAACCGATACTAAATGTGACGTCAAAATCCTGCAGATCACTGATTGGTCAGGGAGAATCGTCTCTACCAGCGTCACTGGAATTCTGACACGCAACATCAACCCACTAGTTTTAAAGTTAGCAACAGCAATAACAGTATCTTATGTTCACGCGACATTCGAATTGTGAAAAAAGAAATGGCTGTGCGCAAAACCATGCCGTGGTCAATAAACGAGGTGCAGACGGTCCACTCGTTAGTGATGAGCAAATCGAAAAAGTCTCTCAGGAAGTGTATCAGCTGTTGGCCGCATACGGCTACCACCGGACCTACCAACAGTGTAGGGAAAAGTAAAAAAAACTTAAAAGTGACTACAGAACCATCAAGTAAAAGTTGAAGTGGTTCGACCAAATGGACGCTAACTAAACCGGCGAGTAATGGGAGGGAGAGTACCCTGGACTGGCGTTGATCCACAATGGAGGATGGTATGTTTTGTTATGTTAACTCTATACTCTGATTGAAAGCTTCACTTTATTTAGTTGACCAGCTACTGGATGCTTGCTTCTAAAACAACCTTGTGTAAAATCACCATGCAACAGCTGCTTTATGCAGCACAATGAGCTAGAAGCTAACAGCTAGCGGTTTTGTTATTGTTTTGGTCAGTTTGTGTCGTGTTTAAGATGATATCACGGCAGTAGAGGCGGCGCAACTATGACGATCATCCTATAATCCCACCCACGTTGAGGTGACACTAAACTGCAGTGGAAAAGCAAGCTCAGAAAAGTAAAGCGAGTAGAGTAGAGGCGAGTCAAACCGTAATGCGCAGTGGAAAAGTGCCATAAGATGCCCAAGGCAAAAGTTATGTATAGTTGTTTTTCTATTGTTTGGGAATCTTTATTTAATTTTAATTGTTTTGGAGGACAACTTTGGAGGACAACTTTATTTTTATTTATATCAAACAGATTGGAGGTACATGTAGAGGAAAGACGGGTATATGCTAGAACATACAGGACAATAACATGTTTCAAAACAGACAATCGTTAGGAAAGTTGAAAAATACGACAAAAAACAAACAAATAAACAAAATAGTACATATGTATGTGTGTATGCGAGTGCATAAGATTTGGGTGTGGCTATTAACAATTTAAAAAGATAAAAAAAGAAAGGGGAAAAGGGAAAAACAAAATTAAACAACAACATTGCTAATATAAATGATAAGCTAAGAGATATATAAAGAGAGTAATAGTGGAATTGGAAATTATTTGTCTGTGAATGTGCTTATTGGGTATGATGTATTATATTATTTGGGGATTGGATGTTATAGCTGGGGTCTGTGGATATGTACGTGGCCTCGGTCTTAGGGTGGATTTGATTTGAAAGAGGTTAAAAATATATCCCATGTTTCATTAAAGGCTGATATATTGCTTGTTTTGTAAGCAGTTCTTTTTATCTATTGAAATATAAACTGTGAGTAGATTAATCCAGTGAGTGATGTGACAAGAATTCTTGGATTTCCAGTTTTGAAAGATTACTTTCTTAGCGACAGTTAGAGAAATGAGTAGCTGGTTTTTATATTTATTTGGTAGAGTAATTTATGTAGTATCAACCAGTAGACATAGTGATGGGGGCAATGGAATTCTGCAGCCCAAGATCTGAGAATGTTTGTTAGTTACTGCTGTCCAGAGGGAGTGAACTGGTTGGCATGTCCAAGTGGCATAGAGGTAATTATCTGGGTTACCTAAAGTGCATTTTGAACAAATACCTGTATTGGCCAGTCCCATTTATCTTGGGTGATGTGTGTTCTGTGGATAGTTTTATATTGTACAAGATGCAAGTTTGTGTTGGTGGTCATGAGAAAGTATTATTGCAGATTTGTGTCCAGATCTCAGAGTTGGGAGAGACAGCTACATCATTTTCCCATTTTCTAGTTGGGAGTGTTATGGAAGTATATATGTTAAATATGAGTTTGTAAAGTTTGGAGATAAATTGTTTTGAATTTGTGATTTTTTTTTTATCTCATCTCTTAATTTCACCGGTTGTAGTGTGTTATTAGTAATGTTATTTTTTGGATTTAATTAAGAATTGTAGTTGTTGGTAGTGGAGTAATTGGTCTTTCCCAACCCGTACCTCTGGATTAGTGTATTAAATGATATGAGTTGGTTGTTTTCAAATAGGTGATGGAGGTGGGAGATTCCGTTGTGCTGCCATGATGGAAAATAGACAGGGACGTTATGTAGTTTGAAATACAGATTGTGCCAGATTGGGGTGTATTTACGTGGTGCTAGTGATGGTTTAGTGATTTTATTCACTTTACACCAGGCTGTGAGAGTTATATTCTTACTCTCAATATTCTTACAGTAATTACATTTCTTGATTGACGCTGGTAAGAAGGGAAGATCTGCAAGTGACGTGGGTGTACATTGATTTTGTTCTAGTTCTAGCCATGGGTTATTGAAGTTGTGCTTTCGGGTCCATTTTAATAAATATTGTAATTGATTTGCCAAGAAGTAGTAAAGAAAAAGAAAAAGCCTCCTTGTGATTTCCTATTTTGTAATGTAGAGAGTGAGATATTCTAGGTTTTTGGTTTTTCCAGTAATTTTGCGTGGTTAGTGAATCTAACGGTAATATTTTATTCAATGAGAGTAAGTGGAAGTTTTGTCCATCGTTTAAAGTCATCTTCTATTTTATTTAACAGAGGGGTGTAGTTGAGATGGAAGAGATCTGACATCTTATGAGAAATGTTAATGCCTAAATATTTTATGTTACCAGTGTGAAGAGGGAAGGAGCAGTTGTGGGCTGTAGAATCTTAATCATCTACAGAGAGTGGTAGTATAGTTGATATAGTTGAGAGTAGTGTGAAATAATAGAGAATATATTAATGATGTTGAAGGTTTCTTGAAGTGACACATGTGGGTTTTGTAAGTATAATAATAAATCATCTGCGTAAAATCATCTGCGTATCCTGGATTCCCTTAATTTTATTGTTTTGTCGTATTGCTGCTGCAAGTGGTTCGATGAAAATAGCAAATAGGGTGAGAGTGGGCATCCTTGTCTAGTTCCCTGATGAAGTGTGAAGCTAGGTGAAGTGATCTGGTTTGTGATTACAGTGGCTCTAGGTGAGGTGCACAGTGTTTTAATCAAATGGATAAATGACTCTCCAAAATCAAATTTGCATAGGGTGCTGAATAGAAAATTCCAGTTGACTTTGTCAAATGATTTTTCGGCATCTAATGATACAATTATGGTTTTGTATTGTTTTTGCTGTGATATATTGATTAAGTTAAAAAGTCTACGGAGGTTATCTGAAGCATTTCTATTTTTGATGAAGCCTGTCTGATCTGCATGGATTATTGTTGTGGTGACCATCTCAATTCTGGTTGCTAGGGCTTTAGTAATAATGTTTAAGTCAGTATTAATAAGTGAGAGAGGGCGGTAACTCGAGGGGTGTGTTGGGTCTTTACTAGGTTTTAATAAAAGTGCTATAACCGCAGTATTCATGTGTATGGTATGGTCGAGGTATCTTTGATTTTTGTTTTTACTCTGAAAAGTAGTGATCATAGAATATCCCAAAAGTGTTTATAGAATTCAGCCGGAAGTCCATCTGGTCCAGGTCATTTATTGTTTGGCATAAAATGTTGGCTTGTTCTCTAGGTAGTGTGGGTAAGTCTAATTTATCTAAAAAAGTGTCTATTTCTAATTGGCTTGTTTGTGATTCGAGGAATACAGATTGCTGTAGAAGATGTGAAAGATATTATTTATATCCTGTGGATTATGGGCTATATTACCTGTAGCATTGAGTATGGATGTGATAATTGCTTTCTTATTTTTGAATTGTAATTAATTTGCCAGGTATTTATTTGGTATATTACTATATTGAAATATTTCATCTTTGAATTGTTGGATAAGGAACTGTGTTTTTTTTTTTGTGTATGATACTTTCAAGTTGTTTTGTATTTCTTCACTGGGGGTATTGGTATATTTGTTTGTTAGCTGGTTGATATTTAACTCAAAGTATTTTCCAATTTCTTGTATGATGAATATGATAAGATTTTATCTTGTAATACTGCTTTGCCTGTTTCCAATAGGAGTGATGGTGACATTTCTGGAGAGTCTTTCATCTCCAGGAAGGATGACCACTGTCATGTTTATTCTGTTGGTTCCTGTTTTTCATGTCTCTTATTTTGAAAAGTTCATGTCATGTTTGGTTCCTGTTTCCTTGTCATGTGATCTTCCTGTTTCCCTCCATGTTCATGTGTCTTGTTTTCATTGGTTCATTGTTTGATTACTTTGTTATCAGTTCTAGTTTGTCATTGGTTTTAGTTTATTGTCTTATTATCTTTTTTAGTGTTCTGTTTGATCATTGGTTTATGTTCCCCCATGTCTGTTTATTTAAGCCCTCATGTTTGCCATTGTCTCTTGTCTAGTATTGATGTATGTATATGTAGTCAAGCCATGTTTAAGTCTAGTCATGTTTATGTTTAGTTTAGTTCATATGTTGAGTTAGGGTTTTCACGATTGTAAATAAACTGCACTTGGGTTCTTTAAATCACGTCATCGTCATTGCCAGCTAAAACGTTACACCCACTCTCTTCTGATTATTGAGCTGAAGTCTGAATCTTCTAAAAGTGATGTGTTCAGACGCCATCTTGTGGGAGACTTGGGTATTTATTGTTAAAGAAACAGGAGCGTGAAGAATCATAAACACGGGACGTGATGGTAAACTGTCCATTGTGCCAATGGATGGTATGCACATGAGGTTTGCCTTGATGCTGAGAGTGGCGTGGGAGCTGTACCTCAGTCATGGGAAAGATGTAAATTTCGGGACACATCATCAGTAATGTACCTTTGAATCAGGGGGTGTTTCGGCCTTTCAACACTAGACACCCTCATCAAAGGTGGCCAGCTACAGGGTGATCAAACCTGAGCTTGTGTCCCATGCCCAATCATGAAAATTAGGACTATGCAAGGCAGGAGGCGTCCTCTTCCCTGAGTCAAGCATAAGGCTGACCGCATACCTTCAGCCTCCTCATGGAGGGTTGTGACCTGGGTTCTCAAGTGGGTTATAGGGTGGGGGATTAGTGAGTGGGTCATGTTGATGCTCTTTGAGCCCAACAAGGGTCCTTCCTTTTAATCCATATCCACTGGCTGCTTCTTTCGGCCGCTTCAGAGACTGAACTAATTGTTTGTCGCAGAGCCTGTCCACGGATGCCAAGGTCTTTCAGCAGTCTGATGGTAGAAAAAGCCACAAAACCTCTGCATCCCACTTCAACCGGATAGACTTTCGCTTTCCATCCTCGTTGTTGAGCGTCTGCTGCCAGTTCTATATAGCGCAGTTTCTTGCGTTCATAGGCCTCATCTGTTGAATTCTCCCATGGGACTGTGAGCTCAGTGATGTAAACAGACTTCAATGAAGGGGACCAGAGAACCAAGTCTGGCCTAAGGGTGGTGACTGCAATTTCAGGTGGAAAGATTAGTTGCTGGCCTATATCGACTAGCATCTTCCAGTCCCGGGCCATGGCTAGCTGTCCAGCTTCTGGTTTGGTAGGGGGATGGTTGGGCTTTTTCTGTCCCTCTCGGATGAAGGTTGGGGCTGTGATGGACTTGATTGCTCTCAGGGGCAAGGAGTTGGTGGCATTCCTCTGGCTCTCAAGAGCTGCTGCCAGACTCTTGAGGACCTGGTTGTGTCTCCAGGTGTAACGACCTTGTGTGAGGCTGGTCTTACAACCCGACCAAGATGTGCTTAAGAGTCGCTGGAGTTGGGCAGAGGGCACAGGTTGGGTCCTCGCCATACCACTGGTGGAGGTTTTTTGGAGATGGGAGCACATCATAGGTGGCTCTGATGATGAAGCTGATGTTGCTTGCCTCTATTTCCCAGAGCTCCCTCCAGCTAAGCTTTCTCCTCTCCAGGCCTTCCCACCTCATCCATTGTCCCTGCTTGGCAAGAGAGACAGCCTTTGCACTTCTTTCCGCCTCCTCCTGACGGCGCACCTCATCGACCACCATGTTCCTCCTCTCTGATGTTGAGGCACTACGCCAAGTTGGCTTGTTTGTCGTAAGGCCAAGGCCTCCTCTTCCCAACTGGACGTGCCCTACAATATCACTGTGCCTCAGGGCTGACGTAGCTTGCTGCACCGCATCGGATGGTGTCCATTTCCGTCCAGTTAACAGAGGTGGAACGACATTGCTGATGGTCTGGTCTCTGGAGTCCTTCAAAGTCATCTGGAGTCTCACTTTAGAGCACTTGTACTCTTCGGTGAGGCTTGTGATAGGAAGTTCAAGGACCCCTTTGCCGTAGAGGCTGATGTTAGTCAGACAGCGTGGGACGCCGAGCCATTTCTTCACGTATGAAGTCATGGTTCGCTCCATCTTCTCCACAGTTGTTATTGGGAGCTCAGTAAATAGTGAGTGGCCACATTACCCGAGGGAGAAGTCCAAATTGCAGGCACCAGAGCTTGAGCTTCCCTGGCAGAAGGGTACTGTTGATGTTTTTAGACTGTTGGTAATGTCCTGCCTTACTTGCTGCACTTGGTCTTTGTCCCTGAGGCTTGCATTGTACCATCTACCCAAGCTTTTGACAGGTTGCTCAGACACTGTTGGTATTGGGTCATCACCAATGCAGAACTTCACATCTTTAAGCTGTCCCTTAACTATTGAGATGCTTCAGTGACTTGTTCGGTTTGATTTTCATCCGGGCCCACTTGATGTTCTCCTGCAGTTTTCCAAGTAGCTGCCTGGCACATGCTGCAGTAGTGGTCAGGGTGGTCATGTCATCCATGTATGCTCGGATAGGTGGAAGGCGAATCCCGTTCTTAGTTCGCTCACCCCCACCACCCATCTTGAGGCCCTGATGATGACCTCCATGGCCATTGTGAAGGCCAGGGTGAGATTGTACAGCCTGCCATGATGCCTACTTCTACGCACTGCCATGATGTTGTAAAGTCAGCTGTTGTAAAGCACAGTTGCAGGTCTTCAAGTAGGCTTTTACTAGACTAGTGACGGATGATGGAACATGGAAGAATTTGAAGGATTCCCAGAGGAGGTTATGGGGAACTGATCCAAAGGCATTGGCCAGGTCAAGGAAGATGACATGGATGTCTCTCTTGTCTTTCTTCGCCGCTTGGATCTGGTGCCAGATCATGCTGGTATGCTCCAAGCAACCAGAGAACCCAGGAATGCCAGCCTTCTGTACGGATGTGTCAATGTACTTGTTCTTCTCCAGGTAGGTGGATAACCTCCGTGCTATCACGCTGAAAAAGGTTTTTCCCTCAACGTTGAGAAGGCAGATTGGCCGGAATTGACTAATGTCTGTTGCATCCTTCTCCTTGGGAATCAGCACCCCTCCAGCCCTTCGCCACACCTTAGGTATTATTCCCTTCTGCCACACTATCCTCATGAGCCTCCAAAGATAGCGTAGAACATCTGGTGCGTTCTTGTAGAGCTTATCACGGTACTCCATTCGGCCCGGGGCTGATGCTGATCTTGCTGCGCTGTACTGTACTCTCTACTTCCTTCCATTTTGGAGGGCCAGTCTCCAGATTGAATTCAGGAGGTTGAATAGGTGGGATGTCATGTGGGATAACTATTTGTTCATGCCTTTTTGGGTCATGGTTGACCTTTTCCAGATGTTCTTCCAGTTCCTGCTTTGGAATTTTCAGGATTCCGCTTTTTTCCTTAGCGAAGAGATCTTTAACGAACTTGAAGGGGTTTTTGTAGAACCTTGTTCTTGTGTGTTCCTTCTTCTTGCGAAGTTTCCTCAGGTTCTCTGCTCTTCGCAAGGTTGCCAACCGACACTTAATGTCCCCCTGGAGTAGCATGAGACCCTCTCTCTCTGCATCAGAGGCCTTCTTCCACTGCTTTCTCAGGTGCCTTCTCTCTCTGACCAGCATTTCTATCTCCTGCTGCCTCCTGGATTTGACTGGTGCTGGTATTGCTTTGTCACTTCTCCTTGTGTTTACTCCAAAGCTCTTCTCCGTGAGTGGTAGATGATGTCACCCATCCTTTCCAGCTTTTTCTCTGCTGTGCCCACTTGTTGCTCCAGGATTTTTGTCAGATCGTTGTTGACTATTTCCCACTCTCTCTTTTCAACAGCTTTGGGCCACTTCACACTCGGTCTGTGCCCTTTGATCTTTTCCTCCTTGGGAGGTCTCTGTGGTTGAGTGGGTTCCTCCACCGGCATTTCTGTGCTTGTTTTATCATCCTCAGTGACAATGGTGCTGATGCTCTGCAAACTTTGGTTTTTATCCCGTCGCTGTGCTTCAATCGACTAATTTGACTGGTTGCTTCGTAAGAAGTACTGGTCAATGCGAGGCCATTGTTTCTGCTCTCTCAAGCACCCTCTCTTTCCTTGGTGGGTCCTCAACCCCCTGTCTGATGTTTTTTTTGCCCAGCCACAGGTGCACACTTGAAGAGAGTGTCCAGCTGCTGCTGTGGTTGTCTCATGTGCCGTGTTCTTGCTCATAGTCATGTCCGTTCCTGGGTCTGTAATCATGCTGTCAGTCAATGAGCCATCTTGCGCCCCGCTCTCGCAGGCTCTGGGGGTATGTTCCTTTGTTCACTTTCTGTAGCATTTGGTGGGTGTCTCCAACAAACTGAAACAGTGTCGGAGACTGCCGCCATGGGTAGCTAGCCCATGACAGCCCCAGTGGGGACTATTCCCTCCAGTCAGCTGTCTCTCCAAGCTGTCACACAGACTTTCCTATGTTGTCAGCTGTCCTTTCACAGCGGTCACTGGACAAGTCCAGATACTCAGAATCATAAACACGGGACGTGATGGTAAACTGTCCATTGTGCCAATGGATGGTATGCACATGAGGTTTGCCTTGATGTTGAGAGTGGTGTGGGAGCTGTACCTCAGTCATGGGAAAGATGTAAATTTCGGGACACATCATCAGTAATGTACCTTTGAATCAGGGGGTGTTTCGGCTTTTCAACACTAGACACCCTCATCAAAGGTGGCCAGCTACAGGGTGATCAAACCTGAGCTTGTGTCCCATGCCCAATCATGAAAATTAGGACTATGCAAGGCAGGAGGCGTCCTCTTCCCTGAGTCAAGCATAAGGCTGACCGCATACCTTCAGCCTTCTCATGGAGGGTTGTGACCTGGGTTCTCAAGTGGGTTATAGGGTGGGGGATTAGTGAGTGGGTCATGTTGATGCTCTTTGAGCCCAACAAGGGTCCTTCCTTTTAATCCATATCCACTGGCTGCTTCTTTCGGCTGCTTCAGAGACTGATCTAATTGTTCAGTAATCATAATTGGATGAATGATATTTTCATGATTGTGTTGGGTGAGTGAGTTACTTATGAGAAAAAGGTCAATTGTGGAGGAGGATTGGTGGAGAGAGGAGAAATATGAGTATTCTCTTAGTGATGGGTTTCTCATTCTCCAACTCTCACCAAGACCATAGTCATCTATATATTGCTTCATTATGTCAGTGGAGTGCCAGTTTCTTATGATATTCTTAGAATATTTTGTCATATTGTTTAAATTGGAGATATTGTAATTCTGAATCTTTCGAGTGTGTTTCTTGTAGATAAAATATATCAACCTTTAATTTACTGAAACTGTTGATAATTTTAATTATTTTATATTGAGTTTGGAAGCCAAGTTGAGCATTTGTATGATTGCATGTTAATCATGACTTGCTTGTGGTAGTAGAGGAGGGAGAGTGAAATAGAAAGGAAGAAAGAGGGGAGGAAAGAAGTGATTAAATCACTGAGTAAGAGAGGGAGAGTGAAGAAGGAGTTTGTATGTTTGGAGCCATCAACCAACAAAAAAAAAAAGATATACATATAACATAATCTACAAGGTGTACATATGGGACTGGACAAAAAAAAATATGTGGTGGAAACATAAAACATAAGAAAATAAGCTGAGCAAACACAGAGAGAGGCATTGGTCAGTACTTAGAAGAGGTTTTAAAAGTGAACGGTACCGGGTAGGAGGTTTATGAGAGTCTAATCAAGATGGTTATATTGATAGTTGAGTGTATATATTCATTTCAGTCTGTTAAGAAGAGCCATGGAGTGATTTTTGAGTTCCGAAATAATTGTAAGCACGTTTGTTGTTTTTTCTGCTTTCCTTTAATATCGGATACAATATTTTCCTTAGTTTGTTTATTTCCCATGTGTACTGATCGTTCAATCCAAATATTGTGCCTTTGAGTTCCTTTCCATGGCATTTAACCTGTTCTTTTTGCTGAAAGTGTTTGAATTTTGCAATTATGGGTCATGGTCCTTTGTCTTAGTTTTTGCCCAGGTGGTGAATTATATGGAAAGTGATGTGTTTAACGGTATCGAGTGGTAGTTTTAACTGAGTTACCATGAAGCTTTGGAGTAATGATTCTGGATTGATGTTACCTGAGATGATGAGATTGTCACACATGGAGCGAGTTTGTATGTCAAGAATTGCCATTTTCTTTCTTTCGCGACAGCGTACATTTGTTCATTGAGTGTTTTGACGGAAGTCTGTAATTCCTGATTTGATTTTTGCAGTGTTTCAATGTGGCAGTGGGTGAATTCCATACTGTTCCGAATGTCTTTTATTTCTTTGTGTAATGAAACAAGAATGTCTTTTTTATGCTAGCAAGACACTGACCTCCACATCTGTGGTTAGTAGATCATCGGTATCCATTGAAGAATCTGTCTATTTTCTTTTGGAATGAGTTGAGTGTACCATTTGCTGAATCCATGTCCATGTTGTTTTGCCGATTGTGATAGTTGTCGATAAAAGCTTCAAAGTCTGTTAAATCCTCCACTGTGGAATGTTCTATTTTGCCTTGATGGTAGCAGATATTTTATGGGTGAAAGGCATTCTGAAGAGTAGTTTTAATTCATTAGAAATATTTTGTTTGTTCTTTAAGTAGCTGTGCTTTCTCAACAACAGGGTACGGCCATGTAAGATCTCACCTCGGTGTCCGACTCACGCGATAACCACCATGTCTGCAAATGTTCTCACATAACCGCATTTCATCGTGAGACTGGTCCGTTGATGAGTCTTTGTTTTAACGAATCATGACTTACTCATAAAATAAAAAGATGCTTATTCATCGCCACCTACTGGCATAGTTATGCAATCTCCAGAAATGATCACATAACAAATTCGTGAATTAAATCAAAATGAATGATGTATCAAATTCCCCACCATTATTTGGAAAGCCAAGCAAGATACATGTTTATTCTGCTCATATAAAGGTACAAATTAAAAATATGAATAAATACTGTACAGTCAGTTAAATATTTACAAATATATTGCCCCCTTAATCATCTTCAGTCTAGTTAGTGTGTAGCATAGCTAACACACTTTTCAAAAGAGTGTAACTTTAAATTTTCTGTTTTTAGCTTGGGAAGCTACAGTTTCAAGGTAGCTTCACAAACACGGCACCACATAACCAATTTTGTCGTTTTTGTAATTAAAGTTGAAATTAAAATAAGTGCTCATTAGTCCTCTTTAGCAATCTGGTTTGAATAAAACACTCTCTTCCTATTAGCCTTGATTAAGATCTCTGCAGTTTTTTCTTGTTCCCCAAACCATAAACAGCTGTCTTGAGCAATCCAGACTTCAGCATTGTGCAGTCCAATCACATAGCAGCAGCCATCCATTATAGCTGAACAGATCGAGCACCTTTCAGTAATGAGTTGTAAAGCCCTGTTGCAATTGGGCATTACAATTCAAAATGGCACCTCAGCACAAGGTCAAGGCAGCTGCCATTACTCACCATGTATTGCCATTAGACTAATGAAGTCTTTCACAACGCTCTATCAAAATAAGTCTGTCTTCTGTAATATAATGTGTGTGAGCGGGAAAACAGAATTAGAACACCACTAATGACACCAAGTCCTACTTGGAGTGATGGGATCAAATACAGGATAGAGAGCCAATTAGACACCCACTTCACTCTCTGCAGTACATATTTTTAGAGATGAAAGTATCCAAAGTGAAAGCTGAGACCCTAATTTACCACTTTTATAGATTTTTGTAAGTGAACATCAGTTGCTTATGCATAAGCTTTGAATTTTAGTACAAGCTTCATGGTGTGCCACAAACTCTAACTTTAGCTGTTAGATTTATGAACATGTTGCTGAATTTTGTAAAGTGTATTTATTCTCTGTAGTCCGACCTGAATGGCTGATTCTAATCTGCACAGGTGCAGCAGTGTCCATATGGCCTGATTTAATGCACTTGCAGGGCTAAACATAATGGCTGCACCCAACAGCTGAAAAATGCTGCCTTTGGAGGCTGTATACAGAGGAAGGAAGGCTTTAAGGCACTTTCAAGGCATTTTAGTCACTACATTTTTGCTTGATGTCTAAAGCTCACATACGTTTATTTTAGATAATTAGTCCTGAAGTTATGGTATATTTGAAGCTGGTCTGAAACAAGTATTGTTAGGTCCAAAATAAACTGGAAACAGACCAGCTTCCAAAGCACCATAACATCATATGTGTAATAATATGGAACAAACTTGAGTGAGCTTTTAAAGCTTTACGAGGTATTTTATTCACACACGTTGCCTGTGAAGTCACTGACTGACTGGGTAGCATAAGGAGGCCTTATGTTTCAGTTACTGTCAAAACTTTGTGTGTGACTCTTTAGATTTTGCCAATAATGATGATGATGGTCATGCAGACGATAATGACATTAGTCATTTACAGTACTGTACTTATAAGCTATAGGTCATAATTAAATACTAAATAAATCTCCTTAAAGTGATAGTTCACCCAAAAATGTATATTCTGTCATCACTTACTTGACCCCATGTTGTTTAAAACCTGTGTGACTTCTTTTCAGCTGTGGGAACGGTGTCAGGCAGAATGTTATGCTTAGTCACCTTTCACTTTCATAATATGGGAAAAAAGATGCAATGAATGTGAATGGTAACATTTTGCTAAACATCTCCTTTTTTGTTCCAGAGGGATAAAAAAAAACAGACAGCTATGAAATCATATGAGGGTGGGTAAATGATGGCCGAATTTTCATTTTTGGGTGAACTATTAATTTAACCAAAAAGTTGCTCTAGTTTTGTATCAATCATTCACCAACAGCTTTTATTTTCTTCATATGACATTCAGACCCAATTACTTCTTCACTTTCCAAATTATTAATGAGTACTATTCCTTTCATGTAATATGCATGTGGCAGGGCGGAGGGCGGGGCCGGGTAGTGATCCTACACACCCGGTCCCGTATTAGGCTAATCAAGCCTCCCGAGAGGGATAAAGGTCAACTACAGAGGATCATGCGGGAGAGACAGATCGTTAGTGGACATGTCCGTCATGTGTGTGTTTGTCTTTTGTTTAAGTTTTATATTAAACTATTATTTATATTGACAAGCCAGTTCTCGCCTCCTCCTTTCCATTGATCCCTTTACAATGCATTTCATATGGAGACATATAATGAAAGAGATTATAATATGCATATACTACCGGTCAAATCTTTTGAAACACTTGACTGAAATGTTTCTCATGATCTTAAAACTATTGATCTGAGGACGTATGATAAAATGTTTGAAATTTGTTTTGTAGACAAAAATATGTGCCACCATATTCATTTATTTAATTATAAAACTAAAATGTAATAAAAAAAATTTTTTTGTTTTTTTTAAATTGATGACTTGGAACAAATAATAAAGAAAAGAAGCCAAGAATAGATGGGAACTCCTTCAATACTGTTTAAAAAACATCCCAGTATGATACCTCAAGAAGTTGGTTGAGAAAATGTCAAGAGCAAATTTTAGGCAAAGGGTGACTACTTTGAAAATGCTAAAATAATGTGGCTAACTCATGAACAAGGTAGCCTAGTAGGCCTGCAGTTCATATTCTTTACACACACACTCACTCTCACACACACACACACACACACACATACACACACACACACACACACACACACACACACACACACACACACACGTTGGTCTACCTATCATTATGAGGACTTTCCATAGACATAATGACTTTTATACTGTACAAACTATAGATTCTATCCTCTAAACCTAACACAACCCCTAAACCTAACCCTCACAGAAAACATTCTGCATTTTTACATTTTCAATAAAACATTGTTTAGTATGATTTTTAAGCGATTTGAATTATGGGGACACTAGAGATGTCCTCATAAATCACATTTATAGCATAATACCCTTGTAATTACTAATTTGTAACTTACAAAATTGTCCTCGTAAATCACAAAAACATGCACACACACACACACACACACACACACACACACACACACACACACACACACACACACACACACACACACACACACTCTCACTCACTCACTCACTCACAATTCCAACCACTAACAGAGTAATTTATCAGTGCAAAAGATGTGAAGTCTACAAAGAGTTTGTAGACTTCACTGATTCAGACCACCTGAAGCTCCTCAGGTACTGCAGCACCAGATGGCTGAGTCTGTTAACCTGCATCCAGAGGGTGCTGAACCAGTGGGATGCATTACAGGTAGGATGGTAACTCCACTCAGCAGATATCTACAGTTTACTATGCTATATTTCCATTTTAACCATGTTTTGCCACCCTGTATCTCATGTACTGTATTGTAGGCCTACTTTAACAGTCATGAAGAGGTAGGGAGGAGTGTTAAAGTGCATGATCTGGCAAGCCATCTGCGTTATCCAGACATGAAGACCTACTTCCTGTTCCTGAGTGCTGCCCTTAAGCCTTTATCTGAATTTAACATTGCCTTCCAGGTGGGTGTCAATGATATTGAATGAATGAGTGAATAATAGTATATAATTAAATGTTTGTGCTTATTGTAACATTCTTATTTCACTGTTATTTTGTTGTGACCTTTGATATTCTCTGCAGTCAGAGGGAGTACAAATTCACAGACTTGAAGAAGAGATGTGCAGGCTGATGAAGAGGATCCTGGGCTACCTCATACCAGCCAGGGTAATCGTGGGTGTACCTCTCAGGGAGGTGGAGTATGGAGATGGACATCAGTTGGCTGATGAAGATCTCTTTATCGGAGCAGACACAAAGAAATTCATGAGAAGCGCTGAGCTCCCTGTGTCAGCCGAGAAGAAAATTTTCACTTATATTACCCAGTAGTTATATTATGATATCATCTTTTGACAGTATGAGAGTATAGGCTGTAGTGTGCCTAAAAATATTACCACTAATGCATTTTTTTCACTCTTATGCTGTTGTAGAACTGTGAGAAGCTTCTATGAGGCAGTTCTTAAGAAGATGTTCTCCTCCTTTCCCTCGACCATCCACTCCTGAGGGACCTGAACATGCTGGACCCTGCAGCTCGTCTTAACATAACTCCAGGGACAGGTAGATAATAGAAACAGTTTCCAATAGGCTATATGCCCAGCTCCACTTCTTACCCTAGCAACCACCCTAGCAATGGTCAGACACACCTGGATTAATCAGTTTGTCCAATAATGTAAGACAGGAAATAAAGGAGCTGGCTTAAGTTCAGGAAATAGTGCAGCTGTGCATAAAGCCTATTGATGTTAGGCAAGGCAAGGCAATTTTATTTGTACAGCCCATTTTTACAAACAATTTGTCTCAAAGGGCTTTACATCGCATCATAACAACATCCTCTGGGGACAGTTCCCCATTAATAACCAAACAAATAATTGGCACAGTATACTTAATACTTGTTTAGATCTGCAATGTTCAGCCAAACACTTAGGATAAGATAAGATGAGAGAGGAATTCACAGACTATCAGGTGACAGATAGTAAGCAACTCCCCCAAGAAGACAGAATCGACAGATTCTGGGGCCTGGTAGGAAAGGACATGAGGTTCAGTGAGCTGCCAAAACTTATGAAGTCTTTACCATGCATTCCCCATAGCAATGCAAGTTCAGAAAGGGTGTTTAGCATGGTACGAAATATTGTTACAGAGAATAGGATGACGTTAGACAACAGAACTGTTTGCGCTCTACTCTCATGTAAAATTAACCACTCTGGCCCAGCCCACAAATACACTCCTTCCAAAGTGTATTTGCATTCTTTAAGACTCCTTCCACAGTCTTAAAGTATGCAAAGTCTGCAACAAATTTGTACAATAACTCCCTAAAAGAGTAAAGAAATGTTATGTGAAATGAAAAGAAAAACTGTAAAAGAAAAGAAATATGAAATGAAAAGAATGTGTGGAATGAAAATAAAATGTAAATGTAAAGACAAGCAATGTTAAATGAACAGAAAATATGCAAATAAGCCTTTAAATAAATGCTCTTCATATATACCCTTTTGTGTTTTCATTTAGGCTATAACACCTGTCTTAAAATGTAAGGGATACTGGAGCTTGGTTGGGGTGGTGGGACTGCTCGCGGTGGGTGCCGGAAAATGTCCCTTATTCTCAAATCCAAAACTTGACAGGTATGCACTAGGCGTCAATCTCGAGAGCCAGAGACACCTTCAGATCTTTGAGAAAAGAACAATGAGATTTGCCGAGTAGAATTTGCATGTCACTCCCCCCGACATACGGGTATAAAAGGGAGGCTGGAATGTGGATTCATTCAGATTTTTTCTTTGGAGCCAAGCGGTTGTGTTTCAGCAAGCTCCAGTTCCTGGATGCGGTCGTTACCTCTCAGCCACTGATGGTCACGATCACTGCCTCACATGTCTGAGCCCAGATCACGTTGAGGGAGCATTCGTGGATGGTTCATGTTCTCATTGTGAGAACATGACCATGGCAACCTTTCGGTTGCGGCTTACCTTCTTTCGAGGGAAAGCCACTTCAGCTGTCCCCCACCCTGGTCCTTCTACCTACGGGTACGAGGTCGCCCTAGTTGACAATGAAAGGGATTTGGGACTTCAGTGGGTACAGTTCCGCCAGGTAAAACCCCACGAACTGCCCACTCCCCGGTACAGTCGTTTGCGCCCACCCAGCTCTGGGATGTCTCTTTCGAAACCTGTGAGCCAGATGAGATGTTGATTGCTACATCGGAGAGCGCCTTGGTGATGTCAGACACCAAGGACTCGACCATGCTGCTACCTTCAGGTGTGGCAGCCCAGTCTGAGGCCGACGCGGAGCTGACCACCATCTTGTCCGGGCTGCCACATCTGCTTTCTGGATTTGGCGCGCAGCTCGTGACCTCCTCCTCAGTCGCCGGCCCGCCTTATGCTGGGCACGTGGAGCAAGGTAAGTGTTTCGAGGATCGCCTCAGCACGGCCACCTCGGGTCAGAGCACCGCTCCCCGCCACATCACTCCCTGCTCCCCCCACCGCAAGGCCCCACCCCCAGGAATGCCATATGTGATCCTTCTGTTAGTGCCCCATACCTGGGTTTGGATGCATAGCTGTCGCTCTACAACCATTGCGCTGGCTGGCCAGAACCAACCGACTCATTTAATTATCCAAGCAGCAAATGTTGGTCCCACTGAAGTACTTTCAGAAGCTTCTGGGGTATATGGCATCCGCAGCGACGATCACGCTGCTCGGGGTGATGTATATGAGACTGCTACAGCACTGGTTCCAGACCCGAGTCCCGAGGTATGCATGGCGCCATGGCACACATTGCGTGGCACTCATGCCCGCCTGCCACAGACTTTTCAGCACTTGGACAGACCTTGCAGTCCTGTGGGCTGGATTCCACATACAGCAAGTTTCCAGGTGCATCGTGGTTACGACGTATTCCTCCAAGACCAGCTGGGGTGCTGTGTGCAATGGGTACGCAGCCGCTGGCTCTTGGTCCGGACCTTGCCTCAAGTTGCTGGCAGTACTGCTCACCCTGCAGAGGCTATTGCCATTGGTCCAGATAGACAACACGACGACATTGGCTTATATAAACTGCCATGGCAGTTTAGACTAAGTCGCATGGTGCAACTCGCCCGTCACCTCCTCCTCTGCAGTCAGCAGCGACTCAGGTTGCTGCGGGCCACTCATATCCCTGGCAACCTCAACATCACAGCAGATGCTCTGTCACGGCAGGTAACGCTCAGGGGAGAGTGGAGACTCCACCCCCATGTGGTCCAGCTGATATGGAGTCGATTTGGCAAGGCACAGGTAGACCTGTTTGCCTCCCGGGAATCCTCCCATTGCCTGCTCTGGTATGCTCTGACGGGAGCTCCCCTCGGTACAGACGTGCTGGCAATCAACTGGCCCTGGGGGCTGCGCAAATACGCTTTTCCCCCAGTGAGCTTACCTGCACAGGTTCTGTGTAAGGTCTTGGAAGATGAGGAGCAGGTCAGTCTCATGGCTCCGTATTGGCCCACACAGACCTAGTTCTCGGACCTCACACTCCTCACGACAGCACCTCCCTGGAAAATTCCCCTGTGGAAAGACCTTCTCTCTCAGAGACGGGGCACCCACTGACACCCACGCCCAGACCTCTGGAATCTCCATATGTGGTCCCTAGACGGGACGCGGGAGACCAAACTGGTCTACCGCCTGCAGTGGTTAACACGATCACTCAGGCCAGAGCTCCTTCTACATAGCAGATGTATTCCCTGAAGTGGCATTTATTCGCTAAGTGGTGTTCTTCCTGTGGCAAAGACCACCAGAATTGCGCAGTCGGGTTAGTGCTTTCCTTCCTACAAGAGAAGTTGGACAGGTGGCTGTCCCCCTCGACTCTTAAGGTCTATGAAGCTGCTATAGCAGCATACCATGATGCTGTTGAAGGTAAATCTCTCGGTAAGCATGTCCTGTTTATCTGGTAAACCTATTATCGACCTAATACACAACCTATTATCGGGTTCCTGAGAGGCCCAGGAGGTTGAACCCTCCTAGACTGTGCATCTTTCCCTCAATGGACCTCTCCGTGGTCCTTCTAGGCCTACGGAGAGCCCCGTTTGAGTTAAAGGCCATCTCATTGAAGACTGCCCTCCTGACCGTGCTCTCTTCCATCAAGAGGGTCAGGGACCTGCAAGCATTCTCTGTCAGCGAAGAGTGCCTACAGTTTGGTCCGGAAGACTCTTACATGCCTGCAAGCACTGCCCCTGGAGGAGGCAGACCCAGCTTTATCGTTGCTGTGTCTGGTGCATGCTGTGCGCATTTATTTGGATAGCACACAGAGTTTTAATGCTCTGAACAGCTTTTTGTCTGCTTCAGTGTACAGCGGAAAGGGAACGCTGTCTCCAAACAGAAGCTTGCCCACTGGATCGTGGACACTATTGCTTTGGCCTACCAGACCCAGTCCGTGCCCGGCCCCTTGTGGGTTCGACCACACTCTACAAGGAGTTTGGCATCCTCATGGGCACTGGCCAATGGCACCTCTCTTGCAGACATCTCTAGAGCAGCGGGTTGGGCAACACCCAATACCTTTGCAAGATTTTACAATCTCTGGGTTGAGCCGGTTTCATCCCGTGATCTTTCAGGTATGAATAGGTAAGTTTCGTTACGCTGGGAAGCTGGGTGTATCGCTTGTGTATAGTGCCTTCAGTGAAGCCGTGTGCTCTTCTCTCCCATGCGTGTTCCTGATCTGTGAACGCTGGATGTCCTTCCTCCTAGCCTTTGTAGTGGGACCCAGTATGTGTGCTAACCCTGTACTGGGGTAAGTACTCCACAGGTCTCGGTTACCCCGGTATCGGTTACTTTGCAAATTCCTCTCTGCCCTGGTCGCTGCATTTGTAGAGCTCCTCCCCTATGAAGGGCCAATATGAAGTATTCACCAATTTTTACCCTCCCCTTCAGGGCGGGGTGTGGCCTCTGTGGGGTCTTTTCCCCCTGAAAGTATAGGAAAGGAAAAGCACGCCTTCCCCGGCAGGTTTTATGAGCATTTAAAGGCCCCAGTTGAATCCAAGATTCTGTGGAGAGAAAAACTTGCTCCCATACTAGATATAACCCCCCCTCAGTGTTGTTAGTAATTACAAAACTTTTGGGGCATCTGGGGAGGCTACCTGCAGTCCGAGTGCATCTGTTCCTACGCTCACAGTAGCTTGCCTACACCTGCATCAGCAGTTCACGTTACACAGTTCAGCAGTTGTGGCGTTTTGTATAGGGACCCCTAGTTTAACTACGTCAACACAACGTTGAGTGAGTGACAGAAGGGGAAGGTCTCGGTTACTGTCGTAACCTCCATTCCCTGATGGAGGAAACAAGGGATTGTGTCTATCTTTCCACAGGCTGAACTACACTGCTGTAATGGCTGGGACCTTGTCTCGGCTCCTCAGTGCAAATACCTGAATGAATCCACATTCCAGCCTCCCTTTTATACCCGTATGTTGGGGGGAGTGGCATGCAAATTCTACCTGCCAATTCTCATTGGCCTTTTCTCAAATTTCTGAAGGTGTCTCGTGCTCTCGAGATCGACCCCTAGTGTCACTACATCGACACAACGTCTCATTCCCTCCATCAGAGAATGGAGATTTTGACAGTAACCTAGACATTTTGATCTATTTTGGATTTCATTTTGTCACAACATAATTCTCATAGTTCTAATTATTTTATTCCATATTTTAATGACTTGCTATTATTATAAAATGTGCAAAACAGAATTTGTTTTTTTCAAACCTTTTGACCGGTAGTGTATATGAAAACTATGGATAAATATGACTATTTATTTTGTATATCTCTCTTTTTAAAACATCTTCTTTACCAAATTGAACATAAATTTAAACTGACATTGATAACCACCGTTAACTTGCATGTGAATTGTGCTGCACAGTTTGTGCTACATAGGTAAAGATATCTCAAATCTTGTGACTTGTTTAGGAGAGGTGTTCTTCAACTCACGAATTTACAAAAAATGAACTACGCATTTATTTGGCACACTCACTGTAATATATACATTTTGAACTGCAGAGCAGCTGTTGCCATTTAAATATGCTTATCATAGATAAATGCCATGGATAGGCTACTGCTAATTCGTTCATGACTTCTCATCATGATGAAAATTATAACTTTCATGATGAATTTCTGAAAAGAGAAATTCTGCTTTTTCTACAAGGCTCCTTAAATCTCAACAAATGACAAAAGATTTTGATTTGACTATTTGACAGCTGATAGTTAGTTTTACAGTTTTGGAGGGCATCAGGTAGGTCAAAGAATTTTTGCAAAATCCTTTTCATTGATGCCAAAAGTTGATTCCTTAACCCACTCATTTAAAAAGCACAGTGGCTATTGCCACAGAAATACCACATTTAATTGAAAGCAATTCAGCCTCCATGGTGAAAAGAAAATCTAAGACACTGTGAAGGTCAGATCTAGAGTAAAAAAAAATATCTAGCCTTGGCTTGTCTGTTTTCTCAGTCGCTGTCTGTCGAAGAGATTGGCTTGTTTGTTGCTAATTCATTTTACTCATGTAAAACACTTTAAATGGATTCTTTCAGACATGCAATTCATACTGATGAGAATATCAAAGTTTTTAATATAAAATGACCAGGGTAGGGTTGCACCAGCTGTGCATTGGTCTCATGTAAGATGAGATGTAAAGTTCACACAAAGGGCTTAGTAACTACCAGTTAGTTTGTAACTAAGTCGGTGCTTAATTTGGTTGCACCAAATGTTCTTAAGACAAGACTTAACTTGTAGGTCATAAGACTGTGCAGCAATGCACAGCTCGAACCACATCATCAAGTTTGCTGATGACACGACTGTGGTGGGTCTCATCAGCAAGAACGATGAGTCAGCATGCAGAGAGGAGGTGCAGCAGTTAACGGACTGGTGTGGAACTAACAACTTGTCTCTGAATGTGGACAAAACAAAAGAGATGGTTGTTGACTTCAGGAGAGCACAGAGTGACCACTCTCCGCTGAACATCGACGGCTCCTCTGTGGAGATCATCAAGAGCACCAGATTCCTTGGTGTTCTCCTGGCGGAAAACCTCACCTGGTCCCTCAACACCAGCTCTATTACCAAGAAAGCCCAGCAGCATCTCTACTTTCTTCAAAGGCTGAGAAAAGCACATCTCCCTCCCCCCATCTTCACTACATTCTATAGAGGAACTATTGAGAGCATCCTGAGTAGCTACAATCAGTGCCTGGTTTGGGACTTGCACCGTTTCGGACCACAAAGCCCTGCATAGGATAGTGAGGACAGCTGAGAAGATCATCTGGGTCTCTCTTCCCTCCATCAAAGACATTTATACCAAACGCTGCATCCACAAAACAACCAGCATTGTGGATGACCCCACACACCCCTCACACAAACCGAGTTACCGAAGCATTCAGGCCCTCACGGCCAGACTGTGTAACAGCTTCTTCCCCCAAGCCATCAGACTCCTCAATACTCAGAGACTGGACTGACACAAACACACACACACACACACACCTGTACACCAACTTTTGCACATGTCCAGAGTTGCACTTAATTCATTGTCACTTTATACCTGGCTGCTACATCAATAACTGCTATGTACATAGAACACTATTTCATAGTATGTTGTGATTACATTTGGCATTTTTAGAAAGTGTCATCTTTTTGCACTACTTGATTACAAATGTGTACTGGTCTCTCACTGTGCTTATTGTCCTGTTCCTGTGCCTGTAGTCTCATATGGTTCAGTGTTTGTCCTATGTTGTTTTATGTAGCACCCTGGTCCTGGAGGAACGTTGTCTCGTTTCGCTATGTACTGTACTAACTGTATATGGTTGAACGACAATAAAAACCACTTGACTTGACTTGACTAAGGCTGTAACATAATAAAATTTGAAAAAATGAAGGGGGTCTGAATACATTCTGAATGCACTGTACATAACTTAAATTGCTCTATTAAATTAAAGAGTCAATAAATAAGGAAAAATGGCAAATACGATTGATACTACGATAAGCTATTACACCTAATACCTAATTCAAAATGTAACCATCCCCTCCTAGTCTTCATTGATGCAAAATCATCAATGACCTTGTCATATCTGCCAAACAATCACATGGTTGATACTAATTTTCTTAAGACCACTGAGGTGATCCTGTGTCATGGAGTACCTACCTCAGGAGACCTTTCTCCCATCGCGATGTTGCAAGCTCGGTGCGGGAGTGGACGAGCAGGTACCCTGTCGTGCCTTCCAAGAGAGCGTTGCCACCCTAGGTGCCTGCCTATATCGGCTAGGGATCCGCTACTGGTCATTGTTTTGGGCTTTATTGAGATGAGTAATCACTAGTCTTCCTCTAAAGGGAAGTTTTGCAGAGAAGGACATAATGATCTTGGTGTAATTAAAATGCACATTTAAAATCAGTTTATATAAAGGCACAGTAAAGATAATAAACAAAGAGTAAAGCGGAGACCACCATACAAGTGGATTCATTTGGACCTGTGGACTAAATTTACTGAAGGTAAACAAGCTTGAGAATCATGACAGATTTATTAGAGAACCAAAGGTAAAGATCAGCATAGGATATGACTGCAAATAAGTTGCTGGGAGTTATTGGATTTAAAGATTTCATAAAACCAATATAAAAGTCTGGATGTGATCCATATGGCAGATGCCTGATGACAAGTTCTTGGCTAAACTTAGAATGAAATGACAAATAAAAAGGGTTCCTGGCCCTGTCCCCGATATATAAAAAAATCAGGACTGAGCCATGATATTACATTTCATTACAAGGACATATGCTGGTTACTTCTAAGTACCTCATAAAGATTTATCACCCCGATTCCATAAAATAAATAAAAAAATAAAAAAATAGACTGCTGTAATGAGCAATGCCCCATGGGTTTAAACTAACGCTTAGCTAAACCTCTACTACAAGATGTATTCTGTTTTATTTTTCATTACATTCACCTCAGGTTATAATACACTGTATGATTGTTTTGGGTAGAAAATCTCCCAATAAGAACTGGGTGGTCATGCTACCAATAAAAAACAGTTGTCCTTTAAAGGTGCACTAAGTTGTTCCTCAAACAACTTTTTCCCATAAAATAACTAATAATACACTCAAAAAAAAATATTTAGCCTATTTTCAAGATATATCCATTTCAACTGAATAACACATTTCCATCTAATTGAATTGCCTAATCTTTAACAAAATAAAATGTACAAATCTTACAAAATGCAAGTTTTATTAATGACAATTTCTTCAAGAATATTCAATTCAATTAGATGGAAATTTGTTATTCAATTGAAATGGATACATCTTATAAATAGGCTAAAATATATTTTGAGTGTATCTTTTGAAATTGTTTAACATTATGTACACTTACATGAGATGAAGACTCCAATCCAGAGGTGGGTAGTGAACTCTACATTTACTCCTTTAAATTTACTTGAGTAGCTTAAAAAAAAAGTACTTTTATGAGTATGTTTTATGGTGGGTACTTTTCACTCTTGCTTAAGTACATTTCTGATGAAAAACATTTACTTTTACTTTGCTACAATGGGTAGCGTACCTGTCATTACATTTCTGGTTTTAATTTAATAAGTGTTAATAAATGGGTAATTAACATTTTTGAATGGGACTCTTAGGACAGTGGAACTTCACAGTTGCACACTGTCACTCGAGTCGCGTCTAATACTACAGAACGTGCAAAACAAACACTTCTTCACTCCACACAATGCCTTAATTTTACACCAAGACAAGGACATATTTCAAGATTAAAACTGCAGCTCCAACTTAATAAAGCATGGTGAGGTAAATTTTAGAGATTGTGATAATATGGGCTTGTCTGTGTAATGGTGATACTGTGTAATGGAATCTGTAACTATGTGCTCTTGTGAATTTCTAAGTTTACATTTTTGTATCAGCACTACAACATATCAGCACCTACTAAATAAATCCTTGTAAACATCTGTATTAAGTGCAAATGTATTGCCCTGCCTATTGTGATTGTGAGCATTTTTGTAAGTGCAAGGTTGACATGTGCACAGCATTTGACAGATGAGGGCAGCTTTGTCTTATGGACAAGCTTCCAAACACAGAGATAAGATGCAATTTACCCTTATTGTACAGAACTAATTATCTAAATTCTTTCGACCCTGACCATGCTGGAACTACACTGAACTAAATTCAGGCAGGAAGTAAAAAGATGTGAAATAATGACAGAAGGCTTGAATAAGGCATGATCTTGCTTCAGTGTATAATTAAACATTATATATAATTTGGGACTGTGTGACATTGTTCACGTTTTTCACTGTAATAATTACTATAAAAAGGTTTCCTTCTCTTCTAATTGACAGATTCGTCCAAATGTGAGAAGCATCCTCAAAGTGAAAGTTCAGCATTAAATTCCTATTTTATAATAATTTTAATAACATGTTCTTCCAACCCCATGAAACTTTCTGTATTCTGTAGAAGCCAAAAGATGTTAGACAGAATGTTAGAGAATGACAGTCTCAACTAACATTCCCTTTCAAAATATGGAGGGGGACATTAAACAAAACAAACCTGCAGTGAAAGGAAATGATGATTAAGGCTAGCATTCTGTCTAACATCTTAAGCGAATACTTTTTCCAAAATTGGAAATTGTCTTCCATTATTTACATCTAAGATGTGTTTTTTTTTTCTTTTGCTGAATACGAAAATTTTTTAGAAGAATATCCCAGCTATGTTGGTTCATAGAATGCAAGTAAACGGGTACAAAATCGATATCTTTAGAAGGGATATGATAAGTGTGGGTGAGAAACAGATCAATATTTAAATACTTTTTTACTAATATATCTCCACTTTCACGTTCTTCTTCTTGTGTTTTTGGTTATTCAATTATTTGTGCATATTGCCACCTATTGGGCAGGGAGGATGAAAAAAAAAGGACTTTATATATTATAAAGTTTATATATTTATCTGTTTCTCACCCACACTTATATTGCTTCAGAAAATGTCTGAATTACTCTATGCTGTCTCTATGTTCTTTTTAGAGCTACAAGGTTCTGGTCACAATTCACTAATGTACTAACAGAGCTGAGATATTCTTCTACAAATCTTAATTTGTGTTCTGCAGAAGAAAGAAAGTCATACACATCTGGGATGGTATGAGGATGATAAAATGAGAGCATTTAAATTTTTTGGTGAACTATCCCTTTGATTTGATGCATGGAAGAAATAAGTAATATGGGTTTGGAACAACATGGCGGTGAATGATGACAATTTCCATTATTAACAATAATATTAATAATAGTTTTTTATTTATTAATATTATTATCATTCTGTAATGCAAGTTAAATGTGCATCATGTACTGGAATATAGGAGATTAAACATCTATTACATTATAAGTGAAAGTAGCTAGTTACTAACTACTTGAGCATTTTTTTTTTATTGTTTACTTTGTTTCTCTTACTTTAGTAATGTTTAATGTTATTACTTTTACTTGTACTTGAGTAATAATTTTTTTCATTAATTGCACCTTTACTTGAGTAAAGTGTTTGGATACTCTACCAACCTCAGCTCCAATCATATCAGAAGCTTAATAAAAGCTGTTACATGGAACTGGGCTGCATCATGGGGGCACGGAGGCAGCCATGTTGAAAACTGGGGCAGCCATATGAAAACTATTTTACATACTTCATCCACACCACTAAGTGTCAGCAAATAAGTAAATGTGTTAATAAAGGATATTTCACTAACCAAGAGCACTTAGAATGTAACGATTGTCTTCAATACATTCTTTTTGAGTATGTACACCGATCAGCCACAAAATTGAAACCATCTGCCTAATATGCCATTGACCAGGAAAACAAATAGCACTCCATGTCAAAAAGGTTATCTTGAACCCTGATATACAGTATGTTTACAATTTTACAGAAAATAATGCACTGGGTAAGAGCTGGTGTTACTTTCACTGCCCTTGGGTTTAAAAAATGGTTTGCTTTATATTTGACGTCCATTCAGTGTCACTGCCAAGCACATACATGTACAGCGCACTGGTGAAGATGATGCAGAGTATGTACAGTACGTGACAGTGATATTCAGTCTTCAGAATGTGAAATTAATTTCATTCTCAACCAAGCAAAATTCAGTATCATTTCTAAAATGTCTACAATGCCACACCAGAGCAGTCATCGGGCAGCAGATCGCCTCCAGGCCATAGATTGGACACCCCTGCTTTAAGAAGTCCATTCATGCCATTAACTAGACCATTAACTGATTAGGAAGCAAGTCTTAACCTTAGCTTTCAGATGCAGCCATTAATTAAACACTGTAGTTGGTTATTAAAATCTAAGCCAATTTAAAAATGGAATGTTCCCTGTCTGTCATTCACTCAACGTTGTGTCAATGTAGTGACACTAGAAATTCACTTTGAGAGCCCCAATCACCTTTGCTTTATTCACTAAAGGCCAATGAAAATTGGCTAGTGGAATTTGCATGCTGTTCTCCGCCCCAGACATATGGGTATAAAAGGAGATGGCGTGCGTCACTCATTCAGATATTTTCTTTGTAGGCGAATGCATGTGTGCATTTGTCCTGTCACCTTGTTTTCTGCTGGAATTATGGCGCATATCAGCGGTAACTCTCTCACTGTTGAGTGTTGTGCTTCCCTGGGTGCTTTAGTGGCCACAGGTGTAAAAGAGTATATTCTAAAAGACTATATTTCCTCTAAAAGAGCATGCACAAACGATTGGCATCTTTTTAAAGATGTCTTTTCGCCTTTGTGCTACTAGGTGTAGCCTTTATCTCTCCCCACTGGATGGCTTGGGTCACCAGCACTCCGAGGCAGCTTTTGTGGAGGGGTTATGTTCTCACTGCGAGAACATGTCCATGAGAATGTTGCTTTCATGGCTCTCTTCCTTCTTTGTGAAACAGAGAGCCACCGAGGCTGCTTCCCATCCTGGTCTGTCCTGGGTTGAAACTCAGATGGCAGGGTTGGTGTGCACCACGGATGATCTGGATTTAGTTATGGGTGCGTTTCCGCTGGCTCAGTACCCGAGGTCCTCCCACCTTCCAGCACACTCTTTCTGACTGGTAGAGTTCATAAGTGAGGTCAGACTTAAAGTCTCGTTCGGGGCTCGCGACGAGGATGAGTTATTGGTTGCAGTATCTCCCGCTCTTGGGTGGAAGATCTCAGGATGAGGATGAGTTGGCAGCTGTGCTTGCTAGGGGGGCTGCGAACCTCGGCCTTAAGTGGAAACCTCTGGCCTGCCTTGAGCGTTCACGGCTGAATGATTGGTTTCTGGGCTCGGCGCGTGACTCACAGCTGTGCCCTGCCACGGTGCCCTGTACCAGAAGTGCACGAGGAGCTCACAAAGTAATGGAAGGAACCTCTCTCTGCCCGTACACGTTTCACGGCTCATCCACCCTAACTACCCTTGATGGCTAAGGGATTTGTTGAACATCCGGTAGAGTGTAGGTAGAGTGTGCTGTGGCAGTGCATCTATGCCCACAGGGCACAGCCACCTTGAGGAACCGACCAAGGCTGCCATCCAATTTGTGTATGTTTTCCTCATCATTAGTGGCAAAGGCTTACAATGCCAGGGGTCAGGATGCACGCCATGGCTATCCTGCAGGTCCACCAGGCCAAGGTGCTTAAAGATCTGCAAGAGGGTAGGACCGACCAAGGGCTTATACAGGAACTGGGTCAGACTATATCCACTATATATGCTAACGCTGTTCCTGAGCAAGAGGTGACAGAAACCTGTTCTCCCACAACAATCAAGGGGAGAACATGTATCTGATCCGGTTGAGGTTGTGCATTCTGATCCTGATTTTGTTGTGTTAAAGAGGTCACATATCCTAGTCTGCAAGAGAAAGAGAATGTGAACCCTGAAAACCCTGTGTCAGCTGCTGAAGCCCATATAGTTGAACTTGTACTGATTTCATGGAACACTGAACAACAAGGTTCGGTACCAGAGAGAGTTGAGTCTAGCAATGACACAGCTCTTAAAGTGTGACCATGGCTGTTTTTTTGTGAGGTTCTCCCATTGTCTTTTAGTGATTGTTGTTTGATGTTTGGTTAAATTTAATATAACAGCTTGCAATAATAAGTGACTTTGGAATTTGGAGCTTGAGTCGAGCTGCATGCCCAAGGCCCTTATGCTCGAGCCCCTCCTTAAGAACAGAACAGCAAGCTAAATTAGTTTACTATTAATAGTCTGTTTACCATTCCCACTTCAGGGGCTAGGTGGACATGCAAACTCATGAACTGTTTTTAACATTGAAGGACTGTTGATATGGAACAGGTTTCAGTACAAAGTTGGGAAACTAGTCATCATTTTCACAAAAGTTATGAAGGTTATGGCACTTCTTCAAGAATGAAATGAGTGCCAGTGATGAGTTTGCAGGTTAGTCTAAGAAACCGGTGTAACTGCGCACATTGAATGATTAGAAAATGGTGACTTTTATTATACTATTACTCTATATGTAGCCTTGAATAGGTTTCATTCAAGCTGTCAAACCACAGAAAGGCTTGTTGGAATGTTACGGACACAATCTCACATTCTTCTCTTGTGAGACATCCAGGATAAGCACACAAATGCACCATTGTGAGTAACAAACAGATACAAATACAGATCTAATCCAAAACCAATGAAACGTCTGTAGAGCGTTCCTCCTACTCTACTATTGTAAACAGTGCTGCTCTCCCGGATGTGTTGCACGTTCGTCAGTTCTTGCGTGTCTCACATGTCAACGCCACACGTGCATACCGCTGTTGACCAGAAGTGATGATTTAGAGTTAAAAAGTACTTAAATATTGATCTTTTTCACACCAGAATTGATAGTGTTGCTTTTAGAAGGCATTCATTTAACCTCTGGAGTCATATTTAGGGATTTTACTCACACTCGTAAAAATGCTAAAATACCAAAAACCGATACCATCTGAAGTATGAATGTCATTACATAAACATTCATCCCACAAATTAAAATCAAGTTATGTCATAATGAGATTATTTAACCGCAAAAGCAATGTAATGAGATACATATATTTTGCATGTAATTTAATGTTAGCGCTTCTGAGTGTGTGGCGACAATTTTGTGCTGACTTCAGCTGCTCATACATTTTAAGGCTCCTCCAAGGCTCATACAGGGAAAACACCATAATGAGCATCGCGCACTCTGTTTGTAGCAGTTTAGTTAGTTTGTTGCGGTTTAATAATCACTTTGAGTTACAAAGTGACCGGCTTTTACAGAGTGGGAAGCGTCAGAGCTCCTTGGAAAAACAACACAGAAACACTTCAAAATAAAAGCTCTGTCAAAATCAAAAGTAAATTTAAAGGAGAAAAGTTTGACAAAAATGTAAACTAATGTAAATGTATGTAATATTCACTGTAATACTACTACTACTATTGCTACTCCTAATAATAATAATAAATCAGTAGTAATTGTATTATACTTAAGCTGTATCTAACATCTGTGACACTCTATTATGTAGCACTTTATTTGACAAACTCTAATATTGTATTTTGAACTGTGCTGTGAGTTTCTGTATATACTTATATAAATAATACAATATTAAGTTGAAAATGATTTGTTATATTTTCATTTGATTAAAGTTATGCCATGCCATGGTTCTCAGCAGGAAACCGATGGAGTGCGTACTCCAGGTAGGGAAGGAGGTATTGCCCCAAGTGAAGGAGTTCAGTACCTCAGGGTCTTGTTCACGAGTGAGGGGACAATGGAGCGGGAGGTTTGCACTCGCGCTATCGCACCGTTGTCACGAAAAGTGAGCTGAGCCGAAAGGCAAAGCTCTCAATCTACTGGTCAATTTTTGTTCCTACCCTCACCTATGGTCATGAAGGCTGGGTCATGACCGAAAGAACTAGGTCACGAGTACAAGCGGCTGAAATGGGTTTCCTCAGAAGGGTGGCGGCTTCTCCCTTAAGGTGCGTACACACTACCAGCGACTTTGTCGCTGCAGGTCGCCAGTGGCTGGTGGTGAAGTCGCTAGTGGGTGTTCCCACTACTGTTTGCCTAGTAACGTTTATAAATGACATTCACGGATGTCATTCCATTGCTGATGACATCAAATCTCTTTTCTTGTCACTAAAAACAAACACTTTGGAGGGAAAAGACTAAATATACTGTAAATGGAATCAGTACATAAAATGCTAAAAAAAAACAAAGATGAATGAGAAACCAGGCGTGCTGTTTGCCAGAGCGGCTGTTTATCTGTGGCGAAAATGCAAATGCCGGTCTGTTTGGGTCCATAAAATCCCCGCGATCTCAGATACACCTTTCCACTCAGTATTTTTCTTAAAAATGTCCTTGTACGTGGGAAGAGACATATCATAGAGCACTGGAAAATTTCTAACAGCAAGAATTAGCCTTTCATCCATCTTTCGGTTACTGCAGGAGCTGAGAGAGAGAGAGAGAAGGATCACGTGAGCTCTCCCGTCGTCTCTCCTATTGGCTGTCGCTTCCGTTAGTCGCTCCAAAGTTGAACTTTTCTCAACTTTTTCGCGTCGCTGGACACGCCCACATCTAGCGCCAACGGTCGCGACAGCTCGTGTCGCCGGAAGTCGCTGTGCTCGCATTGAAAATGAATGGTGTTGAGTCGCTGTCGCGCGCGATGTCGCTGGCAGTGTGTACGGACCTTTAGAGATAGGGTGAGGAGCTCAGTCATCCATGAGGAGCTCGGAGTAGAGCCCCCTAGCCGCCTCCCTAGGGAGGTGTTTCAGGCACGTCCAGCTGGGAGGAGGCCTCGGGGAAGACCCAGGATTAGGTGGAGAGATTACATCTCCACACTGGCCTGGGAATGCCTCAGGGTCCCCCAGTCAGAGCTGGTTAATGTGGCTCGGGATAGGGAAGTTTGGGGCCCCTTGCTGGAGCAGCAGCCCCCACGACCCGACTTCGGATAAGCGGTTGAAGATGGATGGATGGATGGATGGATGGATGGATAAAGTTAAAATTAATTTGTTGATTGACACTATTTAGATGATAAAACTGAAATAAACTTTTAAGATATGGAGTTTAAAAAAAACAAAACTCCTACTCATTCTCAAAATTAAAGAAAATGGTATCAGGACATGTCTAGTCATATAAATTATGTTAATGCTGACTGTCTGTTCTTTTTGGAGCTTCAAAAGTCAGATCACAATCCACTTGATATTTTTCTGTTTTGTTTTCTGTTGAAGAAAGAAAATCATACACACCTGGGATATCATAAGGGTGAGTAAATTATGAGATAGTTTAAATTTTTGGTTGAACTACCCTTTAAACAATGATATCTAAAAAACTTTGGTATGGAAAAATAAGAATGTTTAGCTTATATTGGGTGACTTTATTGGTGGCCTACATGAAACAGCAATGGATGCAAACCCTGCTAAACCACAGAGTATATGGAACAGAATACAGAAATGTTCTTTCAGGTTTGATCATATATATGGCTTGCAGAAGATAAATGATGTTAGGCCAAGTTGAATCAGCTCTTATTTGTGTAGCTTGCCTACGTATCCTGCCTTCAACAAAGCACTGTTTGACTAACAATGCATCTCTTTCTGTTCCAAATATTTATGTTAGATATTACTTCTGAGTCTGTGATCAATATTACCCTCCTTATTTATCCTCGAGCCAAACATTTGTTCAGCGGAACCTGCAAACAATTCAATCAAGGACACTTTAATGCGAGGTCTCAAGCTATAATACATTAATGAATTTTTCAAGTGCTTTTAGAAGTATACTGAATTCTGTTTGTTCAATTTCTTTGGTTAACATTATCAAACAAATGGTAATTAAAAAAAATTAAATATAACAAAAATATACATATTAGTTTGTACTCCACACGAGTCATGTCCGCAATTTTGTGCACGTCACTCCTCTCACACACACACACACACACACACACACACACACACACACACACACACACACACACACACACACACACACACACACACACACACACACACACACAAAACGCTTATTTTGGTTACCATATCTAATCATGTCACTGTTTAGTTTGTAGTTGTAAATCGGATGTTTACTGACTGCATTGTATTGATTATTAATTAATATTACTGCATCAATAAACTTTGTTATATTTCAAAGAGAAGTGTTTTGGTTTGTTTTGCATACACCTGTGTAAAAGGCTGGCAGGGGATGTCAGTGCTCGGATTCAAGCCTTCATTGTTTCCTTCTGAATGTTGATTTTCTACAGACGTCGATTTTCCTAAGAGAACAATCTAATATTGAGACTGTTATACAGTCTGGTTATTAGTCCCTGATTCCAGGGTGGTGCCCCGGCGATGTTAATACTTATTAATATTCTTTTGATTTTGATCATTGACAATAATCTTTGCTGATTGTTGAATTTGAAGTATCAATAAGCTAGTCTTGATTTTAATCAATGCTCCGTTAATTTTAATAAACATTTATTAATTAATTTAATGTTCAATGCCATCACATTTATTTAGCACAGTTTTTTGATGCATTTACCTAATCTGTTTGATTTCTGGTGCCTTATTCAACTTTGTTTAGAAGGAATCCACCACTTTATCAAAAATTTAATTTGAAATGTTAAAATTAATATAAATTCTGTAATCATTTATTCACTCAAAGATTAAATTAATTGCCACCTCAAGAATCGTACAACACAGGTTTTATGTCAGTAATGTCAAGCGCTCATTGGCTATTGAGAGTCTTGTGAACGACTGCAAAATTACATATTTTGGGTAATGCATTTTTTTGGAATGAGTTGTGGTTACCTTCACAGAGTGAATGTGACTGCCTTCATGTTACGTACGAATGGCTACAAATAATAATGGGCTGCCAAGGACACCTGAGCAGGGCGCCTCCCAAAAAAAAGATTGTTCAATTATTATAATTATTATAAATTTTTTATTTTAACAATATACCAAAGGCTGTAAGGCCCAGTCAGCTGATGTAAATGTAAATGTAAAATGTGTCAAAGACACATCAGCTACTTAGTGTGGTACCCCAGGGTTAAGTGCTTGGGCCACTTCTCTTCTCTATATACACAACATCACTGGGACCCATCATTCAGGCACATGGTTTCTCTTACCACTGCTAGGATGACACGTGACTCTACTTTCCAGCCCAATGAAACCACAGAGACTGGTCGAATCTCTGCCTGCCTGGCAAAAATCTCGGCCTGGATGAAGAAACACTACCTGCAACTTAACCCAGCCAAGACCGAACTCCTTATCTTTCCAGCCAACCCTGCTGTTGAACACAACATTACTTTGCAGCTGAGTGCAACTACAGTAACACCTTCCAAAACAGTCAGAAATCTAGGGGTAACCATTGATAACAAACTAAATTTCACAGACCACATCTCAAAGACCACAAGATCCTGTAGATTTACACTCTGCTATATCAGGAAGATAAGACCCTTCCTCTCTGTACATGCCACACAACTGCTCGTTCAGTCACTTGTCATAACTAGACTGGACTACTGTAACGCTCTCATTGCAGGCCTTCCTGCATGTGCAATTAGACCCCTTTAAATTATCCAGAATACAGCAGCACGTCTGGTCTTTAATCAACCCAAGAGAGCGCACGTTACACCACTCTCTTCACTGGCTGCCAGTTGATGCACGTATATAGTTCAAGGCTCTTATGCTGGCTTACAGAACAGTCACTGAGTCTGTGCCAGCATACCTAAAATCATTTCTGCAGAGCTACACACCCACTAGAAGACTATGGTCACCTAATGAACGTCACCTTATTGTACCAAGACAAAGAGGCTCCAAATCACTTTCCTAGACTTTCGGCTTCATCATACCACGTTGGTGGAATGACCTTCCCAACTCCATCCATGAATCTGACTTAGTTTCTGTCTACAAACAATTTCTAAAAACACCATGAGCACTTAACCAGTCAGTAAAAAATATATTTTTGCACTTTAATCTGGTTTGAATACAATTCTGATGCTAGTGAAACTTTGTAATATGGCACTTTTTGTACCACTGTCTCCTTAAAATGATTCACTTATGTTTTCCTCTTTTGTTAGTCGCTTTGGATAAAAGTGTCTGCCAAATGAATAAATGTAAATGCAATAATGCACACAAGCTGTTCTATTGTTTGCATGTATGTTAAAGGTGCTATTTTCATTGTATATAGTTATTTATTGTCATTTATTGTTAATTTATTGTAATTTTTTGTTATTTATTGTATTTGTTATTCCACAATTTGTGTAGTTAATACATCCCAATTTTAAGTTAGTATATTCAAATTTATATTAATTTTTTCCTCCACGTTAAAAAAAATCTAAATTTTACACACTCTTGGTTTGTCTTCAAAACTGCAACACGTTCACTTTACAGACAGCCTGTTTTCTCTGTCACTCTGGCAAACATGACAAGACCATCAAGCTGCGACGCAGACAGCATCTAGAAAATACGTCTGAATTCTGAACCCTTAATTCTGCCACAACTCTGAAACCTTCAGCATTAGAAGACAAGTTTGCTATTACTGTAGCTCCAAAAGACTACTAGGAAATATTTACGCAATCAAATGTTTAGCTGTTACAGTTCAACAATTTCCAAATGCCTTTCTTCCACCAAGATTCACAGAGCCAAATCTTCACCGCAAGGCACAGAACTGATTTGTTCTGTAATTACTGGGCTTTACTGACTGTATAATTGACAGTTAACACATGTGTTTGTCAGAGACACCTGTCCACAAAAGCAGGTGCTGAAATTCAAGATTACAGCAAGAGGAAGAGGCTGTTTTAGCTGAGCTCGGCAAAATACTGTCACCCAGAGAACACCAGAGTATTTTTGATGAATGCTAGATAGGGTAACAGTAATAGATGGAGGGACAAAGAAGAAAGCAAGCAAGAAAGGCATTTGCATGTTTTATAACCATTTGAGTTGTAATAGGTGTAGTTCTGGTGGTTAATTGTTCATTATATCGGTCTACAATCACAGTCTCTCTAGAACTGGCTCTTAATATGCAATGATTCACTAGTTTGCAGGCCACTTAATTCAGAAAGTGATTTTTTACTTTTGGATGCATTTTGTACTGATAATAATCCTATTCCAAACCTTGTGACCTGTCTTTGCTGTTTACTGCCTGCATTGGCAACTGGCTTTGAAGGCAGCATGGAACCACATGAGTGAATGTGATGGCGCTCCAAGATGGCGGCGCAGTAGCACGCAGCGACCACTCCGGATCCAAAATGGTGCTATTTTTGATAATTAGCCCGACTTTTACAGCACACGGACATCGGAGCAACTGGTGTTCGTGTCTACGCCAGACGCTGTTAAAATATAAGATTCATGCAACAACCAAGCTGCATGATGATCTGCAGGAGTTGCGACGCAAACTCGGCTTGCTGCGGAGACCAGGCCTTCAGTCCTCGGCGTCGCCTGATGCCGGTGCCCGGGGGAGTTTACCCTGGCCTGACCGTTCTGAGTCAGTCGCCTCATACCTGGGTCGCCCGTGTCAGGGCCGCCTCGAAGCCCATCTAGGGTTCTTGGGGGCTGGCTTATGGCCGGGTGGAGCGGCCAAGTTGTGCCACGGCAAGATACGTTTGATCACCTCCATCTGCTTCCTCACCGTCGAGAACTGTTGTGCAAAGTCTGCATTTCTCAACATGTGTGCCTATAGAGGTTGCCCTGTGATCACACATCGCTGACAGAAGCTCTGAATGGATGGAGACTGTTTCATAACACTCAGCCTTTTGCCGTTTTGTAATTGTGCAGGACCACATCGCAAATGTATTGTTAACGCCATCATTTTGGATGATTTTCTCCTCAACATGAACAGCTACTTTTTACAACTGTCATGTTAGCAACACTCATTTACTCATTAATGTGAAAGATATAATGAAAAGGAATTAAATATTACATGTGCTGAGGAGTGCCAATCCTTCTACATTGTGGCTATTATTATTTCTGGATTGAGTATTTAAATTCAAAGTTTTTAAGAATGTTTAGTCTCCAAAAAACTGTGTTTTACTACTTCATCTCTGTGTCTGATTTAGAACAGGCAGAACTCTAGATCTAACCACCTGTAGACAAATTTAACAGTTATTGTTACTCTTCCAGTCAAAATTAGCACTGCAAAAATCAATGACAGCTGTAACTAATCTTTTGATGGCAAGTGACCATGGTATAAGCAGGATAATCCACAGCTAGGTTTGTGTTAAATGATTTGAATGCACTTCATGTTGGGTGGTTCTTCACCTCAACGTCGTTCATTAAAATTGTTTAACAAACAAGAAAATGAAACTGTAATATCTATAATGTCTTAGAGTCATCATTGTGTAGTTTGATAACATTTGATTGTGAGTTGTGTTTAAAAATAAGTAATTAAAAAATATTTGTATTTAGAACCTCAGTGAGCAAGCCAAAGGTGACTGTGGCAAGGAACTCAAAACTCCATAAGATGTTGGTAAATGGAGAAATATAACCTTGGGTGAAACCAGGAAACATTCAGAGCCAGTTTCCCTCTGGTTAACATCATGAATATAATGCCAATATTACTTATGTATAGTTAAAGTTATGGTTTAAAATTATTAAACTAATAAGTCTTAAGGGTCAGTGTTTAAACATCGATTTTGTTTGAACTGTAATGACCAATGTCTTTGAAGTCCATCCTGGATTAGTCCATTCTGGATTAACTGCAGAAGTTCACATAGATGCAATTGTCCTTGTTAATTGGCTGATGAAGGCTTTTGTTGGCAATTGTTAGTCTATGCATTCCGTTTCAAGATCGTAGTCCATCAATAGACCGAGGTGATGCAGGCAGAGATCAGGGATGTGAAACGCAGTTCAACCTGGCCGTTAATTTCGGTGAGGTTCGGTGTAGTCCATCCTACATCCAAGGTTCAGACAATGGCATATGAAATATCTCATGTCTTGTGGTTGGAGTTGGCATCAGTTCATCCTCTGAAGTCCATCACAATAGACTGAAGTGATGTTAGGCTGGCACTGGCTGCTATAAGTCATCATCATCATTCATGACCAGCTGTGTACAGCTGGTTCTGGTGACCTCAGGATAGGAGTCCCAAGGTTGAGACTGGGAAACAAATAGAATAATATTAGCATAGATGCAAGTACATTTATTGTAGAGTTATCATGATCAATGTTTATGGTTCCTGCAGACCTAACTAAAGCTGCCTAATTGTGAGTTGAAGGATAAATTAAATAGATGAGTCTTTAGTCTAGACTTATACATACATTTCTGTATGGGAAGGCATATGAAATACCTGTCAACTTACACTGTAAATAAACATGAAATGCTTTTATTTTTGTATGTTCATATTAACACTATTAACATTAAGTCAAATCCAAGACACAAGTGTATGCATTGTAATATAAGTATTATTTTTACATTGCTTCAAAAATAATATCCACAAAAATCCATCCATCCATATTCTATAGACGCTTTTTCTAAGTAGGTATGCAGGGAATGCCGCAGCCTATCCCAGCACTCTTGGGCTGAAGACAGGGAAACACCTTGGACAGGTGGTAGTCATACATATTGTCATAGTACAAGAATACAGCAACAAGTGTATTTCATATATATTTTATCTGTTCGCCAATTATTTTTAGATTATTTTTGGATAATTTGTCATCTACTCCTTGGTAAACACTGCAGGTTTCATGAAGGCACGAGCTGCACATTTAAGAGCAAGCACTCAAGCAGCTCACTAGCACACCATTTCATGTTTCAAGTCATTCAAGTTCATTTTGATTTGGACATGACCAAATGTGTTGTCCGTGTCGGTTAGTTGTTTACTGTGCCAATAGTTTCTCCACTGACATAATTTTTTCCCATTCATAGCGATCTGCAGAGACATGCTTTGAGGATGAGCTCTCTAGAGGCGGGCACTATCGCATTGATTGATTGACAGCATATTGAACAAATCAGATAATCGGAGCCAATGTCTCCCCTTACCTGACCTTTTGCAGTTTTTAGCGGTTACATTTTATACAATTACATTTTATTTACAGTGTGGTTAAGTAAGGTAAAGTGAGTCCTGGAAGTCTATGGCTAATGCCAGTCTGTTATAGGATCAGTAGTGACTGTATGATAATTGTTCCTTTGTTATGAGTCTCAAGTTTTATATGTTATGTGTGCAGAAGATGGTCAACAGGCTGCACGGTCTCATGATCTCCTAGTTGATATTTTTAATTATGCATTTGTCTGACTCAAAGAAACAAAATAGGTTATAGTCCTGAGTGGGTGTGAGTTCTGTTTCCCTGTGTTAGAATCTGATTGTGAATCGTCCCTTCTGTCTTAAATCAAGCATTGCTGAGCACAGTGTTTCTAAGCAGATGGGAACTAGGATGTGCTGTCCCCCATTTTGGCTATTAGCCCATTTGGTTTTGACAACTAAGAGAGAGAGAAGGCCTGACATTTAAATAGTCAAGATCTCTTTTGATACAAGTATAAAATCGAAGACCACTGTCATATCAGTCAGCAAAATATAAACCAAAAATACTAAGTGCACTTTACCTACTTAATACTTTTAATAGTTGTTATGAATTACATTAGAACATCAACTAACACTTTTTGTGTACCACTAATTGACTCTCCATGAATAAGATTTTAAATGCTCATAATAAGGGCATGCACTGTGACAGCAGTATACAGCAAAGGGTTATTCCAGCGTAGATCTCTCCTTCTTACAAACCTAACTGTGCTCATTACAACCCACCCTATAGTTAGCATGCCACCACACTTTGAGTCCTGAGGATAGAGCATTTAAACCAGATAGGCCGTGGCCACAAACACTGAACACATGAATGTGGAAGCCAGTGATGTGGCTGTGTGCCTGTAGAGTCCCATCTGTGGAGGTGCCATGCTAAAGTGGAGCCATAAATTTGGCATTGATGATGTACAGACATGGCTGTCCCTGGCAGATGGACCAAAACAGGGATGTGATACTGCCTTGTGAGGCTACCTCACCTCCCAATGGGAAATGTATCTGTTCTTAGTGGCAAAGATGGTGTAAAGCTGTAGGGTGGTATTAATTTGCACTTTAGACTAACTCTGAGGTCAATTATTTTGCCAGGAAATGCTCAGGGGAAAACAAAGTTGAACTAGGGATGATAACATTTACCGTGTTCCTATTCCTCAACTAGTAGAGCATGGTGCTAGCAACACCAGGGTAATGGTTTTCGATTCCCACACACATGATGAAAATGTATGTCTTGAATGCTGTAGTTGCTTAGGATAAAAGTGTCTGCTAAATACATTACACAATATTTATTATTATTTTGATTATGTCAAAATTGTAAATGGAGTTTAAATATGCCTTATGATTCAGAGTAGGCTGGGCCAGTAGCTCCCAACTTACTCCAAACATTGGATTCATTCTCATATATATTATATTGTATTGTCATGTAGTTAATGAATTTTTCATAATGTATTCCTCTATCACACGTTGTTAAAAAAAACAATTACAAATAATTATATTTGGAGTGGTGGTGGCATAGTGGCTAAAGCACAGGGCTGTTAATCAGAAGGTCGCTGGTTCGAACCCCATGGCCACCACCATTGTGCCCTTGAGCAAGGCACTTAACTCCAGGTTGTTCTGGGGGGATTGTCCCTGTAATAAGTGCACTGTAAGTCGCTTTGTATAAAAGCGTCTGCCAAATGCATAAATGTAAAAGCATGGAAAGCACTGACTGAAGTTGTTGGGTGAAGTTATGCTGAAGAAGCTGCTGAACCTTAGCCTCATAAAGTTGTGGGAACTTCAAGGTGGGAGAAATATTTTTTTTGCAACCTTGATGGTTGGAACGTGGAACTATAATGTAAATCTTTTCAGTCCAATGACAAATAGTTTTTAGGGTTTTTTCTGGAATTCTTCAACTTTGGTAGCCTAATTATGATAAATGTCAATTGCATATTAAATGTGAAAGAAAAAATATTCTATTAATCAAAATAATCACGTTATATCTGATAAACAATATTTAAGTAATCTCAATGTTTTGGTTATGTTTGTATGTCTCCGTGTTTGTTTGTGAGTGTGAGTAAGGTTAGGCAAAATTCAGAATGGCAGAATTGTAATTTGAACCCAGTTAAATTTGAATTGGAAAGGCATTAATTACAATTCAGAGAAATTCAACATTAGTCCAACCCAAAATAAGCTTTGTGATCAAATATAAACAATTAAATTATTTATTTAGACTAATTATGCCAATATATTTTATTTGGATGACATTATAGTAGTTATAGGAATTTATTTGAATTTATTTATATTTTAATTCTACTTCCCTAAATTAAAATGACAATTCCCACTAAAAAAATCTGAAAATGATTAATGTATTGTTCCCATTACAAATACAAACATCTCAACCTGGTCTCTAGGATCATGTTGCTATACTTACATTTTTGCGCTGGCAACGACAGGTGAGCAAGGGCCGTTCTCCTCCTCCTCTTCTTGTGGAGGAGGCTGCGGACTCGGACCCCTCTTTGTGGTCCATAGCAGATCCGGCAGCCTCCAGATTGCCAGCAGCTGATTCGACCCCTGACAGTCAGCCACGTACTTCTCCACCTCCTGCAGTTAACTGCAGGCTTCTCTGCCTCCTGGTGGTCAACCAGATTGCTCAGACGATAGGCTGGTATTCCTCCTCCTCTTCCGAGTCATGGAGGACGTGGCCGAGGTGTCCACTTCCGTGTGGGGAGTGACAGCGTTCTCGTGCTGGGGCGGAAACAGGTGAGGAAGCTCCTGGATAGTGATGAAGAGTTAACATTTTCCTCAGAAGAAGAGCAGGTCTCCGATGAACGTTTGCATTTTGAAGAGAGACTTGATCCAGCCGAGTATACAATTTTGGATGAGTAAGTCATTTAGGTTTACTTACATTAGTTGACATGCTATTGTATATAAACATGTACATATTTTACTAGTGGAACTGTTTCCAGACTTGCCAACCAGGATTCAGAGTATTGAAATTTGAAATATGACTCCTAATAAGCAAGTTTTAGTTACATTTAAATGTTGCTTTGGTTAAAGCAGGCATTTAAATTGTACGCTCTATGATATAAATATGATATGTAATATGATATAAAAATAATATGAATGTTTAGATTATATTTTAACTAGTGTTTATGCTGCCTCATTATCATCAACAAAGCTTGTGCTTGCAAATATGTGTTCAGGTTAAATGAGTAAAATGTACTTTAAATATGCCCATATTAGAAAATCAGCATATTATAATGATTTCTGAAGGATCATGTGACACTGAAGACTGCAGCAATGATGCTTAAAATTCAGCTTTGATCACAAATTGCATTTTACAATATATTAAAATGGAAAAATGTTCTTTTAAATTTTAAAAAGTGTTTACAATATCACAGTTTTTACTGTATTTTGGATCAAATAATTGCAAACTTGTTGAGTAGAAGAGATTTCTTCTAAAACATTTAAACGGTAGTGTAGGTCTAAAATTAAGTAAAGTCTTTATGTAAAGAAAATGTATAGTCAGATTACTTCTTTTAACTTAAAACTTGATTTTGATCATTAAGTCTCCTTACATTCATTCTCTCTCTGTCACATTCCTCATTGATAGGCCCAGGTGAGGGGTCTTTGTCTCCTCAGGTGTGAATCACATCAGTATTCATGATAATTCATGCCTCCTTGCATATGAACTTTTTAACACTGAAAGTGTCTTACAAAAGTTAAATCTCTATATTGTTTAGTATGAATGAGTGATTCAACTAAGTACTGATTTAAGGGTCTGAATACTTATGTCAATGTGATATTTCAATTTGTTAGTTTTAATAAATATGCAAAGTTATCAACAATCTGTTTTTTGCTTTATCATTACGGGGTATGGGGTGTAGATTGACGTGAAAATATAAAATTATTTAAAGCATTTCAGCATATGGTTGCAACATAAAAAAGTTGAAAAAAGGGACCTGAATACTTTATGAATGCACTGTATATAATAATAATATTAATAATAATGGCTTAAGTACCAAATGTTTATAGGGTCTTAAGAGACCCTAGTTAAGTAATATTATGTGTGTGTGTGTGTGTGTGTGTGTGTGTGTGTGTGTGTGTGTGTGTGTGTGTGTGTGTGTGTGTACAACAATGGTGAATTATCAGTATTCCATATGCAAGTACATATGTATTACACAGTATATGCTATATGTTACTCCAGGTGGCATTGTTGTTCCAGTGACCAACCTTTTTTTTTTTTTTTTTGATGCTGGAGTTTGACGAAGAAACAACATGGAAGTAAATTATAGCAAATACATCACGTGACAATGTGGCATGGGTATTGTTATTTGGGTGTACTATTGAAATTATGTAAGTTGTGCATCTATTTAGACTCAATAAGTGCATGAGAAAATATATATGTGTAGCTTCTTTGTAGCTTATGTGTTATGAGTAGCTCACTATATGTTTGACAGCCAGTTGTGTCTTATGAAATTTCAGCATGAAAGTAATGAATCCTGTTGTAGATTTTTCCTGATTTGTTGCTCTTTAAAATATGAAAAATAAAACATAAAAAATATACATCATAATATATTCTTATTTCTAATATTTTGAAAATTGTACATTATCTGGGTATTTTGTAGATCCATTTGTGATTGATATATGTGCCTGGCATCTAAAGACCTGAGTATGTAATTGTGTTTGGTGAAATATTCATGCATTTAAGAGTTAAAGCATAAATCTGTGATAAAGCACAAAGCTGGAAAAGAAGACAAAAGTGTATATTGAGCAAATTACTTCTGGCAGTTATGCATCCTGTTTGCCACCTCAATTAAATTGACTTCAGAATAAGGTATTGATTTGGAATTTAAAAACCATTCTAAGTTAAATTCTGAATGAAACAAAACCTTGGTTTGAGTACAACAGATAAACAGAGCAAGAAAGAGTGAAGATGTGCCAGAGAGAAAGAGAGAGAGCAGTCAGATTGGTTTTCTGGTTCATTAGAATGACACACCACAGCAGAGACTGTATCAGCCCTCCTCAGATCAGTGGTAAGCTGATTGCACTTGGGGAGAGAACAGTCTGGAAATATTGTATTACAGCGAGACAGGGAGATGAAGAGTAAGATATATTCTTGTGGTTGGCATCAATATTGCATTATCTTGAGTCACATGATGTATCTCATACTATGTACATCTACTGGAACAAGAGCTCTGTCGGTGTAAATAAAAGGTAATGCTGCAAGTTCTGAAGAAGGTGTTTCCAAGGTTTCGTGACAGGATAGAACAGTCTTTTAATAGATGCAATGCAAATGTATTGAGATATTTAACCAATTCTGGGTCACATTCTTTGCAATATTGTTCTCTGTTGAATTTAATTTCAAAGGATTGAATCTCAACATTATTTTAGATAATTCTGTGAGGTTGTTTGATGTTCTAAAATTTAAATATTATTCAAATTCGACTTCTTTTAGGGTATGAATGTGCCATCATCACCAACTATTCTGGTGTTCATTTAGCCATTTTTTTTTTAATTCAGATTATTAAATTGCCTATTGGGCATTGAACAGTCATTTACAAAAAGAATGAATTTGAGATATTAAAATTATGTATTCCACATTAGATTAAGTTTCCATTCATATCAGTGATCTAGATCTGTGATTCACAAATTTTTAAGCTATGGCACCCTTTTTAGTGTAAAAAAAAAAAATATATATATATATATATATATATATATATATATATTTTTTTTTTACACTAAAAAGGGTGCCGTAGCTTAAAAATTTGTGAATTTGTGAAGATTGGTTGTCTTTCACAGCAACCCAACCAATGAAAAATAAATAAACAAACAAATATAAGATTGAAAACACTTCTTTATTTAAAAAGTTTAATAATTATGTACATTTTAACAAGTGTTTCTCAAAACATTACTACACATTTTAAAGTAATTATTCAAGAGCTAGTAATAAAATAGAGAACAGAGTAAACAGTGATATAAGATTTTTTCAGTAACAGCAGCAATTAAACAAAAAATGTGATATAAAAACATCATAAAATTAATCTAATGAAAAATAAAACTGCTTAATGAATAATAATCTTACCTGTGTGATTATTAGATTTACATTAACACAGATTAGATGCAATCAGAGTTTGGCTGAAAAGCAGACCTGTCATTGAAATGTATTGGGCTTAAAGCTACTGAAGTTATGTGAGGACAGTGAGTTCTTTTCTCTTTCCTTGTCAAAATTGTATTTGTTGTTTTATGTTAATGATATGCTTATAACCACTGCAGCAGGTCTTTTTGGATGCATTTACACATCGCACAGACTGAATATATTGAAATATAACATTTTAGTCATGTCTACATTACATAATACATTAACGGCTGTGGTTAACTTTAATATTGTGTCAAGACAGTGGCAATTTTTGTTCAGTCTTTATACACTCTCTAAATACATTGCAGCTGTTTTTACATTCATATTGTGTCAAGACCGGCATTATGACCAAGCATTTAAATGTTAATGTGCGCAGCTGCACTCACCATGAGACATGAGCGCTATATAGAGCTGGCTGTAGTCAATCAGCTTGCTGGTTTGGTATTGAATCGATACTCATTAGTGTCAGTACTTTTAACAGGTGCCAGAGAGTTCTGTATAAATTGCCACAAACTTGCTGAAAACTTTATTTGCCAATCATTATTTTCACAAGCAACTGACCTTTGTGACAAACTCTTCATTGTTGCCACAGATTTGCTGCACATTTACCACTACTGGTAAAGAGCTGCACATTTTTGGCAAAGCTCATTTATACATATAAATAATATGTGGGGAATTTGCGGCAAGTTTGTCAGAACTTTAGATTTTTTGTAAGAGTATTAACATATTAAACTGAGCAGAGATTTCGCTGCACCCCTAGTCAGGCTGGCAGCACCCAGTTTGGGAACCACTGACCTAAAAGAAGCTATTTTATTATGCAAAAGAAAGATTGCCCCTCTCATGGTGGCCAGCATGTTGAGGTCATAGCATGTTGAGGTCACATGATTCAACCAAGTTAATAAAAACAAACTTAAGACAAACTTCTCAAACTGAAATTTTCCAGAGACCATCAACTTTTTTTCAGAATGTGCACTGATTGACGTGGGGAAATCTTCACAAAAATGTAATGAATGCTCCAGAGCTGGAGGGGGCAGCAGAGAGGCTAATGGTGTCACTGCTAATGCTTTCAATACAGCTAATTTGATATTGTTTTGATTTTAATCATTTTATTAAGGTTGCACATGTAATGAAAAATACTCTTTGGAACCAGATGTGTACTGTAGTCACAAAATCCACCAGGGGGTAACTGAGGCTAAACCAAACCCTGACCCTTTGGAATAAGTCTGCATAAGTTAGCAAAACTTCTGAGACCATTTAGAGCATTATTAATGACAGATAAACTGACTTGGATTGTGATTTAATTCCTATATCTCTTAGTGTCGCCATATAATTGTCTACCACTCTAATATGAAAGTGCTACACTAGCAAAGAATAATCTGAAAAGAGTCTGTTATTCTCTTGTGAATAATCACAGCAGACTATTATTCAAAAACTTAGGATTCAACTACCTCAACTGAAAAAAACACACAAAAACAGTGGCAATCTGTCATGTCCTTTAACACACTTATCATTTGCAACAAAGGCAAGCATAAACTCTGACTTTGCAGTTCTTGCTAACAAAATTCTGGAATCGGATGACTTGCGTGCCATCTCCTGCTGACAAATACATTTTCAGCTCTATTTAGGAGAATCTTGGGGCAGTGTGGCTCCGTAGTGTCATAATATGAAGTTTATTGTAATTCCGTCTACATTTTTGTCTCTTTTCATTAGTGCCGCAGACACTCTGAAGAGAAGCTGGTCTGAGATATTTCAGACCACAAGGCACCTGTGAAAGTCATGAATGTACACACATGCAAACACAAACCCTTCTATAACAGCCTAAAATATTTAAATGGGTCATGACATACTCATGGTCCCTTATAATGGTCTGAAAGGTCGACTTATAATGTCAGTAAAATAGTATTTATTTTTTGCAACAAAAAAGTCATATTTTAATAAAATATAATCATTTTCCACTCTGTCTCTGGCCCTCTGTCTGAAACGCTCAGTTTTAAGCTATCTGGCCCTTTAAGACTTCAATGTTAACACCCACTGTTATGATTGGCTAACTTTATGCAACCCCTCAAATTCAGCCATATTTGAAACTTAATTGGAAGAAAATGAACTAGCTTAACATAGTAATTTATAAAACTAAATTTCAGGGTTAACACATAACCTACCCAACACGTCATCTGAATGTATCAAAATTTTCCCTCAAGCACAGCAACAAATCAAACAGTTATGACAGTCGTGAATGAAACTGTTTACTCACGGTTCTGATAGTGTTTAACTGCCCCATCTTTAAATATTTCCTTTGCAAAGCTTGAATCATATTGTGACTGCTTCACAAGCAATCCATGCTGATATGAGCCGAAATCACTTATATTCCACACTGAAATGTTCTGAATACACAAATGTAATGCAATCCACTGTAAGGCTTGAAGCATCTTCAACAGGCCAAAGTATTGATGCTGGTCTTCACATCTTCCGTGTTTGTTTACACACAGAACAGCATGTATTTCTCCCAGTTAGTGGCAGCAGCAGAATAAGACATGTTTTTCAAAGTTGCACTTGTACTGCTCTTTAAATGCAGCGTACAAAACATTCAGATGTCCATCGAGTGCATGCTTGCAAAATACCAACAATTAAACATAGCACATATGGGTGCAAAAACGGTTCAGGATGCCATCAAGGTCTCCTTTTTAGAGTATTAACTTAATATTGTGTCTTTTAAAAGAGCCGCGAGATGCATGATAATGGCCAAAGCAGTTAATCTAGTGTAGAAAAACATTGAAATCCAAATCCAGTACATGAAGGTGTCCTGTGTAAGTCCCCTTTGCTGTAGATGAATCTCCCATGACAGGACCTCTCTCCTCTTCAACTGTGTGACTGACTGAGCATCAGTGTGTGGGGCCAAGAGTGCAATAACGGAAAATAGGCATTGATGTCTTGCTGAAGAGGCAGTCATATGCAGATGTATTTTTATGCAAAGCACTTTGATCTGCATTTTATGCCTGAAAATTGCTATATAAAAAAGTGTATTATTTGGTCCTTGTGACGTCACAAGTTCCACAAATTCCAAGCGAGCCATTTCAACAGACTAGTTTAAATAAATGCTCTTTTTCTATCAAGCAGGAAGCTTTCAGTTCTGACACTTACAGTATGTTTTTATAGAACAATGACTTCTTATATGTCAAAAGATATATGTCTTTTTATATGTCATGATCCCTTTAAAGCTGATCTCTCAGTGTGGTCGGCAGGGGGGAAACCCTTACAAAAATCTAAATTAGCCATAAAACCTAACAAGCTTTTGACTTGCTGCAAATGCTTGCCAGAAGTTTGCAGCTCTGGTAGAGGTGAACCTCTGACAACAATTGACAATTTGCCACAAGTTATCGCAACTCTCCCTCACATGCATGTGAAAATGATCAGTGGTGAATTTGTGGCAAGTTTGAAAATTTGCCACAAACTCTCGATTTTCGTGAGGGAACAGCTAAGATAAGCAAACTGGTCTTTAGTAGGTCAAGTTTATCTCCCAGCCTGGCAAAGCTTTTGCTGGTTGACCAGTTGGTGCCCAAAACCCTTATAATTCAGCAAAACAGACCAGGCAAAACAGCTTTGGACAGACTGGGAGACCAGCTAACATCCTTAAGCTGGTTTAATCTTTTTTTTTTCAGCAGGGCTGGAACTATGTGGCTTGTTACAAGAATACTTGTGGCTTGAGTACAAGAATACATCTACAGATTTTATTTTATGATTGTTGTTGTTGTGTGTTCTCTATGTGGGTGTAAGCTAATTTATAAGATTCATGGGAGATGGTATACATCAGTTTAGAAAACTGACCTTTTACTCTGTCTATACGCATGATTAGGAGAGATGGAAGCAGGCATGATGGTGGAATGACCTGCTTCTTTTTAACCTGTTGATATGCACCCCCTTTTTAAGGGGGTTTAAGAGTGGTGGTGGTGTAGTGGGCTAAAGCACTATACTGTTAAGCAGAAGGTTGTCGGTTCGATCCCCACAGCCACCACCATTGTGTTCTTGAGCAAGGCACTTAACTCCAGGTTGCTCTGGGGGGATTGTCCCCGTAATAAGTGTAGCTACTGTAAGTCGCTTTGGATAAAAGCGTCTGCAAATGTAAATGTAAGCACAAACCATGAAAATGACATACCTGAACTTAAATGGTTGTATTTACTGGACGCTTTGGAGTATGGACACAGTTGTAGTATCTTTTGAAAGACAACCCTTATATATGTATATGTTATATATGTTGTTATTTTTTAAAGTTAGAGAAGCTGAAGTTTATAGTAATGGAAATATTTTGTGCTCAACATGTTATTATAATAAAAAAAAAAACTATAATAAAAGTGCCAAGACAACCCAGGAATACAATGTTCTCAAAGCCACAAGTCTAAAGAAGTTATGTTTCAAGATGATCTAACAAAATATTAGGTTCCTGCAAGCTTTTTTTCTCTGTAAAATCTCTGCCAGTGTACAGAGTAAATTTAAGGCTCTGCCTTTCAAGACGACACAAAATCTGACTACACTTCTCGGCTATGGTGAATAAAACTACGCCACATTTTTAAAAACAGACTTTGGAAACAGGCTAATTTTGTTTACAGGATTCTAATATATAAGATAATATACAGTTTTGATGACTGCTGCTCAGATTGCATAATTTGTTGAAGAAAGACGATGAGGGGTAACTCTTTCAGGTGAGATCTCATGTAAACAATGGAGAATATATCAATATTTCTCAGATTTATCACCTTTATGGACAAAAAGTGCTATTGGATGTTTTTCAATGAACGCTTGTCATAGAAAATTCACCCAAGTGTGGCGGACTGGATTAATCTGGCGATCGCGTTTTCATAACAAAGGTATGAAGTCCCGTTTTGATATTGCATGTTTTCATTTGTACTCCTGGCACAAATAACTAAATGGCTGTTTCTGGAGCATTGCTATCATGAAACAGAGATCGGATATCAATGTTGAACCCTTAGACCTTTGAAAAGATGTATACTTTTTTAACCCTATTGTGTCTGAGGTTGTTTTGGGCCCTGGAGAAGTTTTGACATGCCTTGACATTTCTGCTTTTTTCAGTTGCTTAAAAACACATTAATGGCTAAAGTCTGATAACACTGTATTCAGCACAAACTGGGCAACAGTGTACATGCTTGTATTTTTGAGAAAATAACGTTTATGCATGGTTTTTGAAAATTTGTTGAAAATGTTTTACGTCATTGAAATGAAGCCATATAACACATACTAAACATTTGTCTACAAGCCTTTTGAGAACTGGATCTTGTAGCCTAGAGATTTTGTTACAAAATGATGAAAACCATCATGATCACTCATTCATACAAAACAATATACTAATTTAACTTTTGTAACTAAGTAACAACAGATACTATTGTATTTGGTATTGGTTAATATTATCCAATAGCTCACTTGACCAATGACATGGAAAAGAAAAGTTTAATGAGGCAGCAAGTTGTTACATTTTGTTGGAAAGATTGCTAAGACAAACCTATTTTTTCTTTGATATTACAGGTCCTGATGATTCATGGACAATTAGAACAGGAATGTGTATTAGGAAAGCATAATGGGTCCATTTTGATTTCATATTGACTTTAAACTGTACAATTATTTTCTGTTTACTCTGAAGGATAATATTATATATGCAATCTTTATATATTTTATATGAAACCATACTGTATATGAATGCTCCATGAAGTAATTATTTTTTCTTTCATATGCAGTTATCCTAAATTTATAACAATTATTAAGAGTTAAAAATGCTACTAATGAGTTTCAGTTTGATTTGTATGGTCAAACATCTCTCCATTACATAAACAAGCAACACCTTTCAAACCATTTCCTCATCCCAATATTTTTTTTTTTTTTCTAGAATGTGTAGACACAGTATTTCCCTGAATTCTAGCAATTGCTCTGCAATATTATGTCCCCAACATGTGACCAGGAATCCGTAGCTTTCTAATCTTGCCTTCGTTAAAAACATGATTTCAGGTCAGCTGTTCTGTAGGAGGGAGATCCATATATACTGATGGAAGCAGAGAGAGAGAGAGAGAGAGAGAGAGAGAGAGAGAGGCGGATGGAAGGATAGACTGATTTAAATGCCACAAGGGGATCACTGGAGAGGAGATTGAGGCATAGGAATATATTTTTACTCTGGCTCCAACAAAAATCTGCTTAATTCCAGAGAATGATAATAACACCTTGTAGACAGGAATATCAAATGTACCATTGCTTTGGTACTATGTAGTGATTTTTAGTTCGTAAACGAATCAGTCTTTTTGAACAGATTCTTTAAGTGAACGGATCGTTCTCGTTCACCTCCATACAATGACTCTTATTTCTCGTTCACTGACAACTTTCCATTTCGAAGGTCTGTCCAGATGAGCTCTAATTTAAAGCGAGAGACTGCATTGGTGACTAGCATTTAAAAACTATATCTATAAGAGAAAATTGCATTTGAGTGCAGGCTGTGAAGTAGCATGTCATTGGTGTCACAAGCTGAGCGAATATGCCCTTTTACTGAACCAGTCGAGTGGGTGGTTTGAGTCTGAACGAGATAAGACATCTCGTTCATGAACAAAATGACATGAACTAATCGTTCATGACCAAAATGAATGAATCACTGAAGATCTGCTGAAAGACTCATGAGAGCCATGTCATTCTTTCAGGACCATACAGTTAAAATTACATGAATTACAAATGCTATGTTGTGCTTTGGTGCACATTGTAAGATATTTAGGCTTTTCTTGAACTTTTTCTAAGTGTTGGTAAAAGTCAAGCCCAGAATTTGACAAATAATAGGAAAATGAAGACCTGCCATTTGTGGTAAAAACGGTTATTGTGTTTAAACTATTTATAAAGTGTCTATGTTAATTTGTAGACATGCAAATTCCATTTGTGTTGCTTTGTCCTGCTTTTAAAGACTTTAAGGCCTGTTCACACCAAATCCATGACGACTTTGTGAGACGAACTTGAGTCCATGAAAAATTTAACAAAATAAATTTCACCCCTATACAGTAGGCAGTGCTGTTGCTGTTCTACAAACTCTCACCCTGCAGCTGCCAATGCTAGAGATTCATATAATTAATGCTGTCAAAAATTGTATTTAACTAATTTGGTATAACGGTTTGATTATGTTCTTTCCATGGTGTTGATGCATTTTGAGGAGTATATAATACTGTTTTTTTATATGAGTGAGATGACTAAAGATCATTGTTGGATATTTATTTGCACATGAATTTTGCTACAAGTACATTATATTCTGTACATATATATATATATATATATATATACATACCTGAAGCCAACTTATCTTTTTATAATGCTTGGATTAATGCCTGGATAAAATAAATGCACATGGAATCATGTATATTAAGAATAACAGGTATATTATTATTAAATTTGATGCTATTACATATATATACAAGAATACCCTGGCTCTATGTCTTTTCTTTTTTCAAATTATTGCAATGCTTTGTTATATTACACTTGCGATAGCAGTGTGTTTCTGCGATTCATTTGTGTACAGTAAAATATAGCATGTAAAGAGTCTTTTTTAGGGATTTTACCATGAGCTCTGTGCAAACGAATTGCAAACCTCGTTGCTATTTTTAATGCTATGAGAATATTACAGGCACTGTGACGTACATATTAGATAATGTACATTAAGTGGAAAATAAAATAAAATCTTTTTAACCAAAGGTAGCTGTCTTGTTGCCTTGCTGCCCTATCAGTCAGAAACTCATCAGGCAGCGTTTGCATATGTTTAGGTACCTCAAAAAACTGGTTTTGTACAGGCTATTGCGGCAGAATAACGTTACATCGTTGCTTGGATACCAGCATCTGATTGTCGTTGTCTGGTGTCCACTAAAGTTAACGCGTACTTCATTCATCCCACCTGGGAGAGTTGCGGTGAAATCAAATGTATATTTCATTGCTAAAATACGAATTTATTGATAGAAATGGAATCAAAAGTTGAAAAAGTAAATAAAAAAAGTATTGTGGGATTTCATAGGCAGTGAAGGATACATCTATGCTGCCTTCAAAAATGTATCAGATGAAGTTATCTCAGTAGACAGGATGTGACACAAACATTGGATTCGACGTGCCTTGATAATTTTCCTGGTTTCAGACAATGTACTGAAATACCTGTTTGTGAACTAATTGAATGAATGAGTTATCTCGTTCATGAATGTCACGAACCCCGCTCCTCTGCCCCATCCCCGCTTCGTCGCACACACACACTCCCTCGACCTCACTCCCTCGCTCCGCCCCCTCAAGCTTTTCACGCTCTTTTTGCTCGCTCGAGCCCTCACGCCCACTTTGCTCCTACTCGCTCACATGCTCGTAGGCAGTCCCTCACGCGTTTCCAATCCCCCAGAACATTATGACCACCTGCACTCGCGTCATCTGCACTCCTGCACATTAGTTTCACCTGCACTCGTCTCATCACCTGTCATGGTTTACACCTGCACTCGCCCCTATATATCACTACCCTTTCGTCTCACGGTTGTTGGTTATTGTATTTAGTCTCCCGTGTCTTTGCCCCCGCTAGTCTCGTCTAGTTTTGATTCCCTCTTGAACTCCTCTTGATTACCCCCTTAGCTTGCCAGCTCCTCGTTCCCCTAGTACCCCTGACTACTCCCTTTGTAAGTTTACCCGCCTCTCGATCCTGTTTACCCCGGCTTTGACCCTCGCTCCCCTCGACTACTCTCCCGGATTTGCCCCCTTTACTCTCTTTGATTCCCCGGCTTTTGACCCTACGCTACCCTGACCATTCTCCCTCTGGATTTTCCGTGCTGTACTTTTGTTTGCCTGCAAATAAAGTTTTGATATACATTGTGACTGTCTCATCTTGTGTGTGTGTGTGTGTGTTTGTGTGTGTGTGCGGTTTACAGAATAACCAACCTCACCGTAGACAGTCACAATGTATCACGCGGAGGATTCGCGCAGCTCACTAGAGCGGAGATACACGTCACATTCAGCGCGAGGAGCTACTGTTTGGACACTTGACCAAGCTGCCGTGCCCAGGGGCAGCAGGTATGTGCTATGTCTGATTCATTTCACCCTGTTTCACCTGTGTCTGCCCCTGAGCCCGTTGATGCTCTCCATGCATCCGCGAGCACCATATGCTCTCCATCCCCGGAGAGGTTTTATGGCTCTTCTGATGCTAACCAAGGGTTGTTCATGCAAGGCAGCGGTTGTGTAACTCATAACCCCGCCCTTGACATTATGGAGCCATCAGCCCGACTCTTGGTTTTGCGTCAGGGGAGTCAACCCTTGGAGGCTTATGTGGTTGATTTTTGTGCCCTGGCCAACCAGGTGAATTCTGATGAGGTGGCTCTGAAAGACAATTTTCAATTTGGACTGAATGAGCCAGCCTCATCATTCATGCCTGGTGGTCGCTGCTCTCTCAACCTGGCTCAGTTTATTGACCTCGCCCTACTGTGCGCTGGTTCCTCGTTTACTGTGGGGGAGGCAGACACTGAACCAGCGCTCCATACCATGGCCCCTGTCTTAAAACCTACCACGGCCCCCGTCTTGAAGCCTACCACAGCCCCTGTCTTGAAGCCTTACACGGCCCCAGTCCCGAAGCCTGTCACGGCCCCAGTCACGAGGCCTGTCACGGCCCCAGTCTCGAAGCCTGACACGGCCCCAGTCCCGAAGCCTGACACGGCCCAAGTCCCGAAGCCTGTCACGGCCCCAGTCTCGAAGCCTGGCACGGCCAGCGAGTCAACGCCCATGCCCGCCACGGCCAACGAGCCAGCGCCCATGCCCGCCACGGCCAACGAGCCAGCGCCCATGCCCGCCACGGCCAACGAGCCAGCGCCCATGCCCGCCACGGCCAGCGAGCCAGCGCCTGTAGCCTCGACCGCCCCAGAGCCAGCGCCTGTAGCCTCGACCGTCCCCATGGCCACGTCCCCTGTTGGCCGAAGACGTAAGAGAAGGAAGAGGGCCCCTTCTCCCCAGTCTCATCTTGTGCTCAAGACCGCAGAGGTTCCCTCAGAGTCTTCCACGGCTCTGCCAGGTTCTGCTCCGCCCCCAGAGTCTTCCACGGCTCTGCCGGGTTCTGCTGTGCCCCCAGAGTCTTCCACGGCTCTGCCGGGTTCTGCTCTGCCCCCAGAGTCTTCCACGGCTCTGCCGGGTTCTGCTCCGCCCCCAGAGTCTTCCACGGCTCTGCCGGGTTCTGCTCCGCCCCCAGAGTCTTCCACGGCTCTGCCAGCCACTGCTCGCCCCTCAGAGCCCTCGTAGCCTCCGCCTCACGAGCCTCCCAAGGCTCCTCCTCCTAAGCCTCCCAGGGCTCTTCCTCTCGAGCCTCCTAAGGCCCCTCCTCTCGAGCCTCCCAGAGCTCTACCTCCCAAGCCCCCCAGGGTTCTGCCTTTCAAGTCTCTTGAGCCTCCCAGAGCTCTACCCCTCGAGCCTCCCAGAGCTCCGCCTCTCAAGCCTCTCAGGGCTTCTCCTCCCGAGTCTTTCAAGGCTCCTCCTCCCAAGCCTCCCAGGGCTCCTCCTCTCGATCCTCCCAGGGCTCCGCCTCACGAGCCTCCCAAGGCTCCTCCTCCCAAGCCTCCCAGGGCTCCGCCTCTCGAGCCTCTCAGGGCTTCTCCTCTCGAGTCTTTCAGGGCTCCCCCTCCCAAGCCTCTCAGGGCTTCTCCTCTCGAGTCTTTCAGGGCTCCACCCCGCAAGCCTCTCACGGCTTCGCCTCTCGAGTCTCTCAGGGCTCCTCCTCCCCTCAAGCCTCTCAGGGCTTCCCCTCTCGAGTCTTTCAGGGCTCCTCCTCCCCTCGAGCCTCTCAGGGCTCCGTCCCTTGAGTCTTTCATGGCTCAAGCCTCTCACGGCTTCACCTCTCGAGTCTCTCAGGGCTCCTCCTCCCCTCGAGCCTCTCAGGGCTCCGTCCCTCGAGTCTTTCATGGCTCCACCCCTCAAGCCTCTCACGGCTTCGCCTCTCGAGTCTCTCAGGTCTCCTCCCCCTCTCAAGCCTCTCAGGGCTTCCCCTCTTGAGTCTCTCAGGGCTCCTCCTCCCCTCAAGCCTCTCAGGGCTTCGTCTCTCGAGTCTTTCATGGCTCCCCCCCTCGAGCCTCTCGAGCCTTCCAGGGCCCCAGCTCGAGAGCCTCTCGAGTCTTCCACGACCTTTTTCCCCGAGCCTCTCACGGCTCTACTCCCAGAGACTCCAGAGCCCCCTACGGCTCCGCCTCCCGAGCCTCCTACGGCTCCGCCTCCCGAGCCTCCTACGGCTCCGCCTCCCGAGCCTCCCACGGCTCCACCTCCAGAGCCCCTCACGGCTCTGCTCCCAAAGACTCCAGAGCTTTCTATGGCTCCACCTCTCGGGCCTCCTACGGCTCTACCCCCCGTGACTACAGAGCCTGCCAGGTCGTCGCCTCGGGGACCTCCCACGGCACCACCTCCATTGGCTCCACCTCCTGAGCCTTTCAGGCCTTCGCCCCTAAAGCCTCCTTCGGCTCCACCTCCAGAGCCTTCCAGAACCCCACCTCCAGAGCCGCCTACAGTGCCGCCTCTGACGGCACCGCCTTTCACGGCTCTTCCCTGGCCCCCTGACCCTGTCCGGTGGCCCCCTGACACTCTCCCTGTCCTGTGGCCTCTTCCCTGGCCTCCTGACCCTGTTCCTGTCCGGTGGTCACCTTCCAGAACCCCGGACCCAGTCCCTGTCCTCCAGTCGCCTTCCAGACCCCCTGACCCAGCCTCTGCCCTATGGCTGCCCCCTAGATCTCCCGACCACCCGCCTGTCCGCTATGTTCCCCCTGACCTTGCCTTGAAACTGCCCTTTGACCCCATGGACTGTCTCATTTCCCTCTGTGCCCCTTGGACTGCCCTCAATTTTGTTTGTGTGTTTTGTGGGTTGTCTGTTCAGGGTTTTTTTTTTGTTTGTTGGGATCATCCTGCACCACCTCCCGCGGCCGTCAGGAGCCGTCCTATTCAGAGGGGGGAGTACTGTCAAGAACCCCGCTCCTCTGCCCCATCCCCGCTTCGTCAAACACACACACTCCCTCGACCTCACTCCCTCGCTCTGCCCCCTCAAGCTTTTCACGCTCTTTTTGCTCGCTCGAGCCCTCACGCCCACTTTGCTCCTACTCGCTCACATGCTCGTAGGCAGTCCCTCACGCGTTTCCAATCCCCCAGAACATTATGACCACCTGCACTCGCGTCATCTGCACTCCTGCACATTAGTTTCACCTGCACTCGTCTCATCACCTGTCATGGTTTACACCTGCACTCGCCCCTATATATCACTACCCTTTCGTCTCACGGTTGTTGGTTATTGTATTTAGTCTCCCGTGTCTTTGCCCCCGCTAGTCTCCTCTAGTTTTGATTCCCTCTTGAACTCCTCTTGATTACCCCCTTAGCTTGCCAGCTCCTCATTCCCCTAGTACCCCTGACTACTCCCTTTGTAAGTTTACCCGCCTCTCGATCCTGTTTACCCCGGCTTTGACCCTCGCTCCCCTCGACTACTCTCCCGGATTTGCCCCTTTACTCTCTTTGATTCCCCAGCTTTTGACCCTACGCTACCCTGACCATTCTCCCTCTGGATTTTCCGTGCTGTACTTTTGTTTGCCTGCAAATAAACGCAGTTTTGATATACATTGTGACTGTCTCATCTTGTGTGTGTGTGTGTGTGTGTGTGCGGGTTACAATGAACAAGGATTCGCTGACTGGCTGAATGAGAGGAGGAGCTGCATGTCATTTGTTCAGATCGTCAGTCTTGTTCATGAATGAGGATCTGCTGTTCGTCTGAACGAGATAAGGAGGTATGTTGTTTGTTTAGTTTGTCAATCTCATTCAACAATAAAAGAGGCTGGAGGGATTATTAATAAAACTGGACACTCATCACAATGACATGAACGTTTTTGAAACTCATAATTATATTTAGACTAGTATTGTTGTCTATTTGTATAACTTGAAGTTGTCAATTTGGGGGTTTGGGTTGTGAGGACAGTTTATAAAATATGCATTTCACAGCCAATACAGCTGAAAACAGCTCACATTTGGTACCCCTTCATGGACATTACACCCTAAAAACAGAGCTTACATGTGCCCATATGCCCATTAGTACATACCACTTTGGCCACTGGGGGCAGTGTTTTGAATTTCGGAAAGCACAGACCAATTTTAGCTAAAGAAAAGTCAAGTTCCGATTTCACTGCGAGATCAGTCTGCTAAGACACCAGGAAACAATCACATTCATTTTAAACTCTGTGGACATTTCAACCAAAAATTGGAGCTCACACGTGCCCATACATTAAACAATACTTCCAGTTTTAACCACTGAGGGCAGTAATTTGCATTTCAGACTTTCTGATTTCAGCAGCAAAACTTTCAACATACAGTTGCCAAACTCACAGTGTGATCACTCTGGCAATGTTTACTCAAGTGAGAAATACTTAAAGGCTACATGCTGTTGCTTTATAGTTATATTAATATTTAACTTAAAATAAAGGACTGTTTTAATCAAAACTGGTATTAATTATTGTGAAATTTCACTGGTGTTGATATCGACTACTATATAGAAAACACTTGAGAGTCAACATGGTTCGGAAGGTAATCAGAGGAATTATTTCTTTCTTTCTTTCTTTCTTTCTTTCTTTTTATGTAAACCATCAATACATTGCAAATTCTTGTACTGTAAATGAGAAACAATCTCAATGCCAAAACAGTGGCACTGCTGGCCCAGATGCCTGAGTATACAGTAATAATGGCCCACAATCATGAGACATGATTGTGACAGCTGGTGCTAAATAAATTGGCAGATGAGAAGCAGTTGAATGTATAAGATCTTGGTATATTTGGCAGAAATTATTTAATCTAACGTTCAGCTCAAATATGTTAGTTTAGGTAACATGGGACATTCTTACTAATGTACATTTAGACACAAGTGTGTGTAATCTTAATCTTGCATGAGTCTCGAGCAGACCACTACAGTACAAACAAGGTTCTGAGTAAAATTAATTTCATCATCCCACTCATACAAAAACAAAAACAAAACAAAAGGCAAACCTTCAGTCAAAAGTGAGGTATCACTGCATTAAGTGGAAAGTGTGGTGACAGTTGTTTATATTCCTGAACTGTTCTCGCTGTGTCCAGGATGGAGTGTGGGTGAATATTCTATGACCGAATAATGAAGGGGTGAAGCCTTTTTAATATCTCTGTGCTGCTGCCTGAAATAGGCTGACAGGTCCAATTACTGCTGCAAGCTCTTCTGTGGCTGCTTGGTGGACAAACAAAACCTCCAAATATCCCCAAGGATAAGGCCTCTTCTGTGAGACTGAGGTAAGGAATAATAATAATAAAAAAGACAAGGAGTGAATGAATGAGAAAATCAGATTGAACTTGAACAATCACAAGTTGACACCTTTTTCCACAATCTCAACCTTTTTTTAATTATTATTATCATCAGTGCTTGGCTCTATCACCCGCAGTGTAAACAAACTGAGTTCAAAGTGTGAGGGTGGACAATAGGCTCGCTCTCTCTCTCTCGCTCTCTCTCTCTCTCTCTCTCTCTCTCTATATATATATATATATATCCCCCATTTGTTTACATTGAAAGTCTAAACACATCCGTGGAGAGTAGCATGAGCCTCCTGTAATGTGAGTCTCCGTGGTGTCATGCACCGCGACCCATGTGATAAGATGGCCGGACTGACTGTCTGAGAAGCGGAGGCAACTGAGACTTGTCCTCCGCCGCCCGGATTGAGGTGAGTAACCGCACCAACATGAGGACCTACTAAGTAGTGGGAATTGGGCATTCCAAATTGGGAGAAAAAGGGGATTAAAAAAAAAATTATTGGCTATCCACGTTGCTACAGTTCTTGTAAAGTCACATTTCATAAATTGTATTAATTAATCAGCAAATTGTGTAATTAATTTGATTAAAAGGAAATTGATTAACACCATTAATAATTTCATGAATTTACTTTGTCCTAAAATTAGCAATGTGTAGATTGTTTTACATTAGTAAATAGCAAAAAGCAGCAGAGGTTGTATGTGGTGGCCACTAGCATGGAGGGAAATAAAGCATGGGGAGGAAAAAGTTACCATTAAGTACACAATTAGTTTTCATTAAGATTGGTGAATGGATCTTAGAGCAGGCACAATCCTGTGAAACAGCTGTGAATGTGGGAAAAGACCAATCGAGCACTCAGCCTTTTAAACTATACTCTTTTGACCACAAGCCCATACAAATGTTTTAGATGCATGTGCACTACAACTGCATTGTAATACTCTTTTAGCACAGCCAACTGCTGGCACATATGCAGAAAATGAACAAAAACACTGAAGAAAACCTAGAACCTAGAAAAACTTGGCAGCACATGAACAGTCAGCACATTCTGTGCTGCTGATGAAATTTGAGTCATTGTGTGCGAGATGTGCCAGGACGCGGAAAACTGAAGTATGTTTTTGTTACCTATGTCACTATGCTCAAATCCACAACTGTGGTTTAAACTGGTCACAATGAGGACATCTGAACTTTTTCTCTCTTTATACAGTTTCTGTATATTTGCTTTGTACATTTAAATTGACTTCAACTACCATTAACCCACAAGTTGAAGAGTCCTGGTTCTTCCTATGGACAGCCCATCCATGGACACAGGGAATGTGTCAACCATTGGTCATTCTGGTTGACATTAACAAAAAGTGTCTTGTACTCTGACAGACAACTTTATACTAAGAAACTCCAGTCACCCTTCGGCAGTTCTTTGCAAGGGTTGTCTTCATCAGCTCTTGCACCATGTTATGGTTGAGTGGGTGGAGAGTTATAGACAGCATCAACCTTTTGGCATGGAAAATCAAAAAGCAGTCCCACATTGTCCCTCATAGTCCTCCACTGCTGCTGCCTTTACTAGCAGAGGAAATGAACCTGCCTCAGGGCATTACAATATCTGTGCCCCCTGTCTACAGCACAACCGCTACACATTATATACGTTTCTGGACATTTCAGTAAAAATGCATTTGGTGATTTACAGTATTTGAGCTAGAAAGATTTTTGTTGACATTTATACAGTATCTGTCATTGTCCAGTTCACAATGTTCTCAGTAATGTTGCTATGGCAGTGAATACAGCTTGTCCTAGAAAGGCAAAGTGAAGTAACTATGCCAAATGAGAAAATGGCTTCATTGGCTAAACATGGCTAAAGCATTTTTGATTTATGTGGATTGACAAATTATTAACAAAATAATGTCTCAATTGTTTCTCCTAGACAATAGTGATATTGCACAATTCTCCTGTTTGTCTGATTTTTTGGGTTTTTAATGAGAAAAAGACCCCAAATCTCTTGTGTTTCTAAAGTTTAAGAAGAAATCTCTATTACTCAAACTACTCAAAAAATATAGAAGACAAAAAATGTTAAAGGTGCTATATGTTAGATTGACAACAAGCATTTGAAATGGGTACTGCAGTCTGATACAAAATATTGGAGAGTTGTCTTCCCCGCCCCAGACCTGAAGCACATGTGGGTTGCCAGAATGTTGACATGCAAATTAGCCAACACATCATCAGTTTTAAAAGATGTCTGGGCTTTAAGCTGTTACAAGAACATTTATTTTAGGTTACAAACTGTAATAACAAGGGTATTGTGCTATAAATGTGGTTTATGTCAAAATTTGTATTCGCTTAAAAAACATACTAAGCTATGTTTTTTGGAAAATGTAAAAATGCAGAATGTTTTTTGTGAGGGTTAGGTTTAGTGGTAGAGTTAGGGTTAGGGGATAGAATCTATAGTTCGTAAAGTATAACAATCATTGTATCTATGGAGCATCCTCATAAAGATAGCTGCACCAAAATACAATTGAATTTACATAGTACTTCAAGGTAAGTCAAAGAATACCATGGTACTACGATGGTACTTCACTATATGATAAACTTATTTATATACCAATGTCTTAACATGGTGCCCCCAGGTAATGGTACATGTGCAAAAATCATATTAATGCCATGGTACATTTTCAATGTGTTTTCGTGTAGGCTATGTTTTGATACTATTTTGGAGGTAAAATGTCTTGAACTTAAGTGCTGTTCACAAGCTGCACACTTATTAAAATCCTTCGAGGAATGGACACATTTGCAAGTTTAGATTCCATTGAATATAGATCCACTTCAATCAGCATTATCTTTATATTCTGTATTTAAAAATATTCTGTGAGCATGTTGGCAAGTGAGAGCACACACACCAAATGATTCAGCAGCATGCGCGTGAGCTTTCGGAGTCATTCAGATTGAATCAGCAACCAATTCAGACCTCTTTGCTATCATGTGTGATCAATTCATTGTAAAGAACCAACTCAGATGAGCGATTCATTTGTGATCCTGACATCTTTAGTTCTGATTCAAAACTGGCAATATGAACACCAGGGGCCTGAAGTATAAAAGTTGTGTCTGCTATGCTGCTACCTAATAAAAAATATCCCTCATGTTAAAGAACGGACTCAGATGAGCGATTCATTTGTGATCAAAACTGCAAATAGTAAGCACCAGGGGCCTGAAGTATAAAATTTGTGTCTGCACAAAATTGGCATTGAAATGTGCGTAAGCAATTTCCCACAAACATATCGTGTTTTATAAAAAATATAATTTGGCGTAAATATGTGTGCACCGTCCCTACACTCATGACTGTGCATACGCACTCTTCTACTGGTGTGTGTGAATTGGCGACTGCAGCTGGAAAAATAATGAACTGAACAGACTGATTACAAACACTGATTTTCATTTAATTCACATTTAGAATAAAAAAAAAACAAATCGTTATCAAGCCAATAGAAGGCTATATTATTTGTATGTAACTAATTGAAAAGGCATTCCAATATAAGCTGTAAAAGGCAAATACTGGTTAGGGATGTGCTGCGTTTGGAGAAGGAACATACAGTAACTAAAAATGACAGCAAAGATTTTTTCTTTTGAGACATTTTCTGTGAGATAAGTACAGCATTTGAATAAAGATGATCTGTAATGCGATGCACGCTTGACTCTGACTGAAGTGAAATGGCTCAGTAAAATGCACAGTAGCTATAAGACAGGCACTGGAGGCCACATTCAGTAGTCGAATGGACCATTGGAGAGACATGTCTCATCAGAAACAGTATTGTACAGCTGCAAACATGTCAAGCAATGCACATAAAATGCGCACCAAATGTGCTGCCTGCTCCACGTCATCCTGAACGTCATCGCAATGAAACCCCCGTTCTAGTCTAATAAATCATTATGAAAAGTACATTTGCCATTCAGATGTTTATATATATATATATATATATAAAAATACCAGTCAAATATAAAATGATGATATCAGACAATGATGCAAAAAGTATTTTTCATTTTGTTTTAGTACCAAATAGTTAACTTCTGAAAATAAAAACACCCTTAAAACGATTTAAAAGTTTTTCTGAGAAGCAAAATTGCTTAGATTAGATTTATGTCCGCAAAGATAAAAACATTTTGCCAAGGGATATTCAAGATATATTCTTTGAAACAAGTTCATATCTTAATAAATAGTGTTTCTCCATGGTGAAGCATCTAACGTTTGGGCACATGTAACATTTACAATCTTATCTCTTATAATAGAGTTTCTCACACTGTTAAACACAGTAATCACAAGTCTAGAAGGTGAAATGCATATGGTAATTGCATTCAGATGAGGATATGCATAGTAAAAACAGTACATGCATATAAGCACAATCTTCCGCACAAGAACTGTAATACTGTGATTTTCTGCATATTTCATATTACATTTATTCAGGTACGAGGGAACCGTCTGAAAATGTTTAACCACTGATCAAACTTCTCTTGTTTTTAAGGTAGGCAATGTTTTAACTGTGTCAAACATTAACACAATGTCGTTTTGACATATATGTGGGGATATCTTGTTTACTTGCTACTGTATGTCTAAATCAAACTTTATAAATACCTTAGAAAGATACAATGATATGATGAAAAGATATTGCATCATTTACAACTAAAAACAACTCACATTTGGAGCCACTATGTGGAAATGTCAACGTGTTCACACAAGCTCATATGGCCAATAACACTGTTGCTACTTTCTCACACTTTGTTTTCTGTGAATCTCTACATTGTTCATCCAAATCTGTCCATCACAGGATAGATTATAGTTTGATTTCTGTCAACTAATTTTTACAAAATGGGTTGTTACTGCGACTTGCCTCTACACTTAACAGTGGCTCAATTGCCCAATTCCACATTGCTGGAGCCACCCCACCTGTCCTGCTCACATTCCAACCCACCTGCTCATTTGAGAGCATAATGACAGAGAAGCCGCTAAGCACCTGCGTGTTATTCCATCATCACGACGAGGGCTTTGGATGTAAATTACCAGTAGTGTTCCAAATGCCATGAAAAGCAGTGCATTTACCGCCGCAGTGAGAAAATCCCATGAAGTATTTTACCCTGGTGAAGACACTAATGCCTGGATAATGGATGCAATTTCATAACGCAAATGTCAGCAAATCACTGCACAAAAGAACTCCAATGTTGTGTTCCAACATTCCACACACATTATATGAAGCCTGTAACCTTAAAATGCCTTGTTCTCCAAGCACACCATCAATACATAGATGTATTGTTTGGAATGATATTTTAATGTGATATTAAATTTCCTTAGTGAATCTCACAAAACCTGTCAAGAAACTTTGATCACATTGTACAAAAAAAAAATTTAGTCTAACATTAGAACCCTTATGAAATACTTGAAATATTTCCAGGCCCAATTTCATTATTTTTAAGCATTTGATGTTATCGTTCTCATTAGTTTTTGAAAACACTTCGCATTACTGTAATAAAGTAATTTCTTTACTGTATTACAGTAAAAAATATATTATTTTCAATTTTTTTCAATGAAAGTCGATTCTTTTTTTAATTAATCAAAATCAGCACAACAAATGCTACCATGATATAGGAATATTTAAAAATGTATATAATTATTTGATACTGTATAATGTAATAATTTTGGGTTACAATTTTACCTGTACACCTCTTCATGAGATTCACTCTCCTATGTGCAACACAAATATATTTTCTGAAGAGGCAATGAAGGTCATTATACCCTTATGCAAAAAAACCCTGTGGAAGTGTCTATCATTTCTATAAGCCTTTCTAACTTCCTTTAAGCAAGCAGAGCCAATCCCAATGCCCGCTAATGCCCAGTACCTACACCTTCAATTACCTGCAACAATAACCAGCTAAAGACCACATGTCAAGTCCTGTCGCTCCGTCCTGAGCCTGAACACTCTCTTTGAGTTAATGAGGTGGCCAGGCACCTGTGATTAATATGTTATGATGCTGTAAGAAGCGAGTCCATCTCTGACAATTTTTGGTCGCAGCAAATGACCCCCTGCCCTTTCTATCACAGATTGTCACAGGTCATTTACACCTTCCTACTGTTAATTAAATAAAAGGACTCTGGGAAGAGGAAGATGCAAACTAATTTTGATTAAACTTTTCTGAGAATAAAGATGTCATCTGGCACATGGATTTGCTGGTGTGATTCAATATGAGATTCAATTATGTGTGTGTTATACTGTTGTAGTTATTAAAGAGAACTCAGTACAATGTCAGTACTCTAAAGTAAGACATTTACTTTAACTCTAAAAGCACTCAAAAGTATCATAAAAGTATCTTGCCACACCTTGTATAATGAACGGACCGGAATTTAACACATTATTCACTCTCAAATCTAATCAAATAATTAAACAAGTCCATAAACTGTGCAGAAATCCATTATGGCTGTCGATAACAGCAAACTTCAATGGTTCTTGAGTTCTTTGGTCTCATAACCAAATGTTATGATGTCATTCCACACCCTTGTAGGTTAAGCGTTAAAGGGAGTCTCTATGTACTGCTATTGTATTGAATTCAGCAAACAGGACATTCATTAAACTATTACCTTTTGTGTTCCACAGAAGAAATACAATCATATGGGTTTGGAATGACAAACAAATGAGTTACCTTTAGGGTTAGAGGGTTAGTGATAGAGCTGGGCTTAGCAACTGAACTACATTGCCATAAGGATAGTTATGTGTTAAAGAAAGAATAAGAGATAGAACTGCTTGATATGAATGCTGATATGATAAAAAAAAAATCATAGGTCCCCCTGCCGGAGGACCTGCTTCTCCCTTGGGCAGTCCTTTCTGCCTCCCTGTGTTTGTAGCAACTCCTCCCTCACTAGGTAGGCTCTACCACCGCACCACTTCCACATGTGGCCTGAAAACCCATGTGATGTATTCGCCACATTTAACCTTCCCCCTAGCCTGGGCAGGATGTGGTCTCCATGGGGTCTTATCCCCCTGAAAGAATAAGAGTTGAAAAGAACGCCTTCCCCGATATGTGTTATAGCGTTAAATGGTCCAAGCTACTTTAACTCTATGCGAGAATCATAGAGAGAGAAATGGCACGTCTGCCACGGCCTGCTCCCATGTAGCTTGTTCCCCCCCTTCAGGATGCCGGGAACCTAAAAAGTTTATGACATTTTTATGGGGCGTTGGGTATGGGTACGTACAGTCTAACGCAGCCTGCTGCTTTGGCAAGCAACTGCCTGCCCGCACCTGCGTCAGCAGTTCACATACATGGTTCAGCTCATGGCATGATTGAATAGGGACCCCTAGTGTAGCTTCATTCGGCACAACGTCGAGTGAGCGACAGACTTAGGTCTTAGGTCTGCCGTGAGACTTAGAACAGACTATTGTAACCTCCATTCCCTGATGGAGGGAACGAGACATTGTGTCCCCCCGGCCACGATGTTGTACCTAGCCACTGTATCAGCCAAACCTCATTATTGGCTCCTCGGTGCAAAACCTGAATGGACAGACGCACGATTCCGTCCTTTTATACCCATATGGAGGGACATGCTAATTCTGTCTGCCAATTTCTCATTGGCCTTTTCTCAAGTTCAGAGGTAACCGAGGCCTTCCAGAAAGACCCTTAGTGTTGCTTCATTTGACACAATGTCTTGTTCCCTCCATCAGGGAACGGAGGTTACAATAGTAACCTAGGTGTTCTTAGCTGGGTGAGACTCAATTAGCCTGTCCAGAAAAGAAACCTCCTGTATAATTCTAGCTGCTCATCAACAAGTACACTGTTCAACAGGCTGTGCAGTGGATAGCATGCTGTGGCATGCTGTGGCATAATATTTGTGTCAGCTTCTAATACTTTCAACAAGAGACTGTATAAGACATAGATCTTGTGTTGACAATCAATGGGACAAGCAGAGAAGGCTTGTCTGGCTAATTGCACTGTTGTACTATCTGAATATTGTGTTTACAGTTAAGCCAGGTTCATTAGATTTGTGTGGTGTTTAAGCTAAATAGACTTGTTTGTCAAGCTGTGCAGAAAGGCTTTCTTAGAAAGAGAGAGTAATGGACAGGCTTGCCTGATTTCGGGCTTTAATCTAAGGTGCATTTTATTCACAATGCTTTTTCAGGCTTAAGACATGTTGTTTGAAACGCTAACTTTTGCAGTTAGGTCTGAGTACGGGAATATGTTTCTATGGCCTAAATTTTTAGGTCTGGTGTGAGAACAGTGTTAATTTTGTTAACGAAAAAGTTTGTTGGCAAAGGGTTCTTTGATTTTGTCAATGATAACAAAGAAGACAAAACAATAAATGACAATAATTAAACAAATTTGTTAATTATAATATGTCAAAACACTACTACATTTTACTGACATTGAGTAAGTTATATAGGGTGGCAAATGTCAAAATGATTGATGAAGGGGCAAGTCTGGAAGTAGTTGGCAGATGTTTATGTTTGATAACCATAACCTGAAGTGTCTGACTGGATGTGTGTTAATGACCAGCTTTGTGACTTCACTCTCCACCCCATCTCGCTCAAATCGATCCAAACCAGTGCTGGTCGTTTGTGCTTGGTTTGTGCCAGTTTGTGCCATTAAAACTAACGTTGTAACCATTTCCCTTCCTTAGATATAGCAAAACAAAAATCGGGAGCAGAGATGTCATTCTCCACCCCATGTTGTCTAAATCGCTCCAAATTGGTCTCATTCGTTTGTGCCAGTTTGTGCCGATAAAATGAACACTTTATCTATTTCCATTCTTTAATTTGGGGCAGTGATTTCACTTTCCACCCCATGTTGTCCAAATCGCTCTAAACCAGTTATTTGTTTGTGCTCGATTTGTGCTGTTGAAAAAAACCCTGAAACTTTTTTTTAAGAAAAGCGACATCACTCTTCACCCCTCACCCCATGCCATCCAAATCGCTCCAAACTGGTGTAATTCGTTTGTGCTCAATTTGTGCCAGTTTGTGCCGTTAAAATGAACACTTTATCTATTTCCATTCCTTAGAAATAACAGATTTAATTTGGGGCAGTGACATCATTTCCACCTCATGTTGTCCAAATCGCTCCAAACCAGTGTCATTCCTTTATGCTCGATTTGTGCCGGTTTGTGCTGTTGAAAGAAACAATCTAACTAATTCCCTTACATTGAAATAACAAAATGATCTCCCGGATCTGTGATGTCAGTCATGCATTTACCTCATCTCGTCCAATGCGCTCATTTTCTGACTCGTTCATTTGTGCTCGCTCGGTGCAGGTTTCTCTCCGTTACTGTCATTGTTTTTTTTTTTCTTTTGATATTGACAGTTTTATCATCGGCAGTAACTTCAAGCTTCAAATCCAAATCACTATATACCCTGTATTTGTGCAGCAGACTGTCATTTGCAATGATTGATGTTTAAGATAATTGACACAATACTGATCTCATTTAACTGTAAAAATGTATAATTGTACTGATATTGCTGTAGTAGGAGTAACACTTTAATTTTTACAATAAATAATGATTGAACAATCTCAGTGTGTGGTGTCTTAATTTATCTGAACACTTTATAGATGTTTGTAATCTTTGCCCCCTTAAAAATGTTTATTTACCCTAAGCACGGCATCGTGGGAAATTACAGGAAATAAGGTCTGGCTGTGGGTAAAGGTAAGCATTAACATGTGCTTGAGTTACAATACTAGAAAATAACTCATTAAAAAATAATAAATGTTTTTTTTTTTTTACACAAGAGCATGTGTGTTGGAAAATACATAGCACATTAAAAAAAAAATGCTACTAATTGTTAAGCACATACTTCAGAGAGATTACATTTTTTATTAGTTTTTGGCATCCAATAGAAACGCACATGAACATCATCATGAATAATATTATCCTACATTGGTCTCACCAATAAGGGTAGGACATCTTTGTTCCCTGCCATAAAAAACATTAAGATTTGATGTGCACAATGATACACATTTTGTGAAAGTAAAAAAAAGATTCAGTCATAAACCCATCCCCCTTGTCCTCATGAGATTTCAAACTTTAACCTCTTTCTTTCTTAGATCACAAAAGGTAAATTTTTGAAGGACACCCTGGCCACATATTTCCATATAATTAAAGTAAATGTGGACTAGTGTTGGAAAGCTTCAAAATGACAATATATATATATATATATATATATATATATATATATATATATATATATATATATATATATATATACCATATATATACCACATTTATAGTACTTATATATATAAGTACCATAAATGTGGTCCATACCACTCGTGCAGTATATTCAAAATTTCATAAAATAATATTTTTTTTGATAATCTTCCTTGCCAATTAACTGAATCATTTAGTTAGAAAGTTAAGAGCAATTTGTCCGGTTCATGAACATATCATTAAGACTGGTTTTGTGAGCTGAATAAATTAATGTATTAAAAAGTAATTGCTACTTCCTCTTATGAAAATTACAAAGTGATCTAGACGATGGCAAGATTTTCAGAGAATGATGACTAAAATTTCAGTCTGTTTATCACACAAAGCTATCAAAACACTTCAGAAGACTTGGAATAAAGTGCACAAGTTAATATATGATAATAAATATATGATAATAATATTGTCACGCACACAAGAAGAGATAGTCACAATGTCGGGTAAAACTGCTTTATTGGCAGAATGGCAAAAGTACAAAGGGGCAAATCCAGAGAAGCGTAGTAAGGGGAAGCGTAAGGTCGAAGCCGGGAGATCAGAATATACAAAGACGAACAAGAGAGTAGAATAAACAGGGGAAAGCTAGCGAAACACTAGAGCTGGCAAAGTGAAGGGGTAAACTAAACAATAACCAACAACTGTGGGGAGAAAGGGCAGGGTATAAATAGAGGAATTGAACAGTGCAGGTGAAACTAATATTCCGGTGATTGGGAGCGAGTGTGAGAGCTAGAGGGGGCGGAGTGAACTTGGGGATTAGAGTTCGTTACAAATATATGGTTTATTTATTTATTTTTTCATTTTTGGCACTCGACAACCCCAGTCCACATCACTTTCATTATATGGGAAAAAGAGTGGCCAGGATATTCTTCTGTGATTTGTGGTCCATGGGAGAGAAAAAGTCATATTGGTTTGGACTTACAGGTGAAGGTGAGTAAATGATGACAGAATTTGTATTTTTTTGTAATTTACTCACCCTCATGACGTGCCAAACTCACATGACTTTCTTTCTTATGTGGAACACAAAAGTTAATGCTATGCAGAATATAAGGAACTGAAAGCCACCATTTACTTACATTGATTTGAAAAAGATGCAGTGTAAGTGAACGGCAACTGAAGCTGTCATTCTCAACACATAATTTCATTGTTTTCCAAGGAGTAAAGTTAAATTTGAAAATATTTTTTAGATTACCCTTTAAGAATGCAACCTCAGCATTTGCTATGTGGGCTGTTAGAAATGAGTTAGTGCCCTTGACCTAGGGATTACATTAAAAATATTTATTGTTTTGATTAGATGCCGAGGAGGCCAGCTTGTGGAAGTGCTGACATCATCAAAGTCATCAGTGCTTCAAAAGATCAGATTATTACAGGGCAGAACATAACAGTTCCCTCAGAAAAGGTGTGGGTAGATTTAAGTCAGAAACTCAACAAAAATGTTTCACCAAAAAAACCTTTATACTTTTGTCAAGACAAACAGGCACAATATATGGCAAGCACTTAGCCTTTGCAAAAATGACAAAAAAAAAAAAAAAAATCCAAGATGAACATCCAAACAGTGATGGCTCAGAAGACATCTCAGAAGATAATTTATCCATATCAAACTCAGTCACAAATCAGCAATGTCAATGCTATGACATTCAGTTTGAGATTAGTCTCTCTTATCAGAGATGGGTAGAAATATGGCCTGAAAGTTGTTTACAACAACAAATTACTCAACACATGTGAAAGAGAATACACCATCTTGAAACGTGGTGCATGGACTAATTTTATGTATGAAGAGATATGGAAAAATATCAAGACCTCATGCACTCTTAGATTTAGGAGAGCAAAAATATATCCAACTGTTACATCTCACTATACAGACATTATTGGGAACTGCACTGAGTGTGACGCACAACTGTCTTTAACGAACCGGTAGTGCTTAAGTGTGTTATCCAGAATGTTGATGACAGTCTCCATACTGGGAAAGCAAAACACAAGTTATCTGGAGATCTGAGAACACAAGTGTCTAAGGAACTCTGGGAAGGACAAAAACGATCACATGTATGGTGAGCAGCTGAGGCTTACAAAATGATGGATGTTGGTGACCCAGAACCTAGCCACCTACCAAATCTGGCAACACTAAGAAAAGCCAAACAGGAGATGGGTGACAAAGAGCTTGGCGACAGGGACCCAATAATGTCATTGAATCTGCTGAAATACAGTGTGCCCCACAATGACTCATGACTTAGGCCTTGATAAGTTTTTTGCCATTACTGGACTCCAACTCAGATGCAAGTTTGTAATAAACAATCCAAGGATTCAGGCTCCATTGTGAGTTTTGATGCAACAGGTAAAGTCGTTAAAAAACTGAAAAGGCCCTGTGGCAGTTCTGAACATGTGATTCTGTACCAAGGAGTTTTGTGTTCACAGGGAGATCTTTTCACAGTAGTGCAAATGTGGCATGAACATCCAAACTATAAAATCGAATGTGTGCGGAGATGACCAGCCTGCCGCATCACAAACATGCTGCAGAGGGACACCTATAGCCAAGGCTTTAGAGGAGGCAACCCCTCTAGTAGAGTGAGCCCTGATACCTACTGGCGAAGCTTGACCACGCGCCTCGTAGGCCAGGGCAATAGCGTCCCTCACCCAATGCGACATAGTCTGCTTGTTGGTGGCTACCACCCTGTTGTGGCCCCCATGTCAAACAAATAGTTGCCCTGACTTATGCCACTGGCTAGTGTGGTGGACAAAAGTCTGAAGGGCACGGACTGGACAAAGTCTGTGAAGTCTATCCTGCTCCTGCGTTGTAAACAGCGGGGATCAGAAGGCTTCGAGAGTGACCGGATATAGGTCGAGAAAGGCACCTTAGGCAGGTAGTCAGGATGAGGGTGCAAAATTGCTTTAGCCATTCCTGGGGCAAAATCTAAGCAGGCTGGCAAGACAGACAGAGCCTGTAGATCCCCAATTCTCTTTAGAGAGGTAATCGCCATAAGAAAAACCATCTTGAGAGTCAGAAGTTTATCAGACGCTGACTCTAGAGGTTTGAAGGGGGTCTCTACCAGACCCTCAATGACTATTGCTAAGTCCCATGAAGGGGTCCTGGTCCTAGCAGGAGGCCTCAGTCGCATAGCTCCACAAATGAAGCGAGCAAGTATTGGATGTCTCCCCAAAGGCACCCATCCATCAAGGCTTGGCAAGTCAAAATGGTGGCCACATTGATCATGAGAGTGGCGGGGCATATTCCTGCTGACAATTTTTACCTGCAGAAAGTCCAGAACTGAAGCAATCTGGCAGTTAACTGGATCTGCATTATGTGCACTGCACCATCTTTCAAAGACACCCAATTTATTGCCGTAGATTCTTCTGGTAGAGGGAGCCCTTGCACTTAAAATGGTCTCGATAATGTCAGGTGAAAACCCAATGTCCCTCAGTTGGCACCCTTCAGGGGCCAAACATGAAGGTTCCACAGCTCAGGCCTGGGAGGAAATATTGTCCCCTGAGCCTGAGACAGAAGGTCCCTCCTGTCTGGAATCGCCCAAGGCGAGCCGTCGAGGAGAGACATTATCTCTGAGAACCATACCCTGTTCGGCCAGCACGGCGCTATCAGTAAGAGGCAGGACCCTTGCTGGCGAACTCTGGCCAAGACTACCGGGAGCAGAGAAACTGGGGGAAATGCATACAGACGCATTCTGGGCCATGTATGCGCCATTGTGTCCAGACCCAGGGGGGCTGGGTGACTCAGAGAGGGGACATTGCACTGTCTGTTGAGAGGCGAAGATGTCCACTTCTGACCTGTAAAATCTCACCCAGATTTGTTCCACTACCTCGGGGTGGAGTTTCCATTCCCCCGTCTGTATTTTCTGTCTGGACAGTAAATCTGCTCCCATTCAGTCATCCAGGGATACAAGCTGCTCTGATTAACAGGAGCTTGCCCTGGGCCCAAAGGAGAATCTGCCATGCCAGTCTGTTCAGCTGGTGTGAACGTAGACCTCCTTGATGGTTAATGTAGAGTAGTTTCCACGCTGCCAGGTTCTCTGAGATGGGTATCGATTCTGAAACTTCCTGTTGAGGGGATGTCAAGTGTCCCATGTCCTGGAGTAAAGTAGGATGCAACGGAACACCCAAAATTTAGCTGGAAACCGCTAACTCCCGAAACACCAGAGAAGCCGGGAATGGATCGGTTTAGTGAGGGTATCGGAGGGTACAGGTGGATGTTTCACATGACCTTTCCCAAGGGGGGCTACCCCCACAAAGCTGGGTGCAAAACCATTTTTTTTTTAAATAACTGCCCTGAGGTCTTGCTTTGGGGGCTGCTGAGGGCGACGAACCAGCCCCCAGTCTTTACAAGGGGGAGCACTATTCGCCACGGTTTGTTTTTGAACCTCCTGTCTAGAAGGACCGGGGCGGGGCTGGGTGGCCAACGTGGTCCTTCAACAGATTAGCCTAGTACGCCTGTAACACTGCCATAGTGTGCAGGACAGCACCAGCCTGACCAGCTGCCTGATAAGCCTTCCCCACAAGCGTGGATGCGGTCCTGCACAGCTTTGTGGGGAGAGTGTGTCTCCTTAGCAATGATGCCGAGCCAGGCGAGAGATAACCCACAAGTGTCTCTTCTACCGGCAGCATCACCAAATACCCCCGAGCCTCAGCACCCACGATAGTCGAATATGTCGACGTCGAGGGCACGAAGACACGGGAAGTATAAGGATTCCTCCATGAATAAGAACGCTCGTTATGGAGGTCATAGAAGAAAGGAAGGGACTGATATTGCGTTCCCTTACCCTTTTTGGTTTGTTTTTTGGCCACCAGACAGAAATCTGTCTTCTAGTTTGTAACGTTTGGGCTCTGCGTCGGCCTTTTCCCTCTCTTTTAAATTTTACAGTGTTTTTTTGGGGGGTACTACACTGTTACAGAAAGTATCCCCCCCATTTTAATTATTTCTGTTTCCCTCCCCTTGTCCCCTCCCTCGTCCAGGTAGATGGGGATGACCTGCCGGCAGACAAGGGTTAAAGCACGCCCTCCCCCAGGGAAGGGGGGGGGGTGGTGGGGGGGTGCTCCCCAGCCTGAGAGAACAAGGGAGGAATGTGGCAGGGGCGGAGCCGGGTCGTGATCGTACACACCCGGTCCCGTATTAGGCTAATCAAGCCTCCAGAGAGGGATAAAGGTCGACTGCAGGGGATCGTGCGGGAGAGAGAGATTGTTTACGGACATGTCCGTCGTGTGTGTGTTTGTCTTGTTTAAGTGTTTTATATTAAAATATTATTTACACTGTCAAGCCGGTTCTCGCCTCTTCCTTTCCATTGATCCCTTTACACGCTAATTCAGCGCAGCATCATAAGTGTAGCTTTTGAAAGGGAACTGAATAAAACCATTAAAATGTCATATTATAATGTCAACTACATTTAATAAGAGTGATGGCATTCAACAAATCTCATTGGCTGTAAATTGAATGTAATTGATCAATTCTGTGAATTATTCTATATTAATCAATTCAAACAGTACACGTAAACATTTGTACGTAAAATTATGACGTTTAGATGCTGTCAATACTTCAGTATTGTAAGTTTCAGTGTCTATGTAAACGTAAGAGAATGTACGCTTGCTAACTTTGCGTAAGAATACATACGAATTTTCATTAATTCACATTGGGTGGTTTATAGGAAGGCCTATAGACTCCATAAAGTTAATTTTTCTGTTACAGAAAATTTTCCATTCATTTTCTGTCAAAACTCACTCACCAAAACTCTTACCAACCCAAAATTATGTTTGTTCGTCTGTGTTAGTTTTGTTGTTTATTAGTTTAGTTGTATATGGTAGGTTAGATAATAATGTGTTGTTTAATTCAAAAAGAAGTTGAATGTATATTTCATTAAATCAAATCGGTCCCTTGAAATCTGTCAATCCTAAACTCATAAACAGCATTTCAATCTATTTATGAAATTATTTTCAATGGCCATGAAAGTAGTGATTACTGTAAGAATTCATCTTATGTTCCAGTCAACTCATCACTAGTCGAAGACTTTGATCTGACGTAAAAATATATTCTTTCAATATTCCCCAAATCAATCGCTAATTCCCTTATTGAGAAATATTCCTTGCATATAAATTACTAGCAGATACAACAAGCCTGTTGAATTACATAATTCATATGGAGAGTTTTAATCAGATTCCTAATCTGCTCAGGTGTAATTTATCTTGCATATATTTCCCTAAATTATTATGGTGGTTGAACGCGGTCAAGATCCTTAAAATAATTATATACATATAAAATCCTACACAATAATAACAATCTCTTAAGCATGAAGAATGCAGAAACTGTTTGTTTGCAGTGCTTAATGTTTAATCTGTGGTTTTCTGCAGGCATTCTGCCCTGCTTTCATTCCAGGTGTATTCAGTCTTCATATTGCTTTGAACTCAGAACAGACATCAATTTAAGTCATTATTCAACATTCAAGGTCACAATGTGCACAATGCAACTTGGAGTGCATTCAAGGTCTACATTTTATCAGTATGTGTGTTCCCTGGAAATCAAGCTCTTGATCTGTGATGATATAGCTCAATGCTCTACCAATAGAGATACTGGAACAACTATATTGTGCTTTTGCATTTTGTTTGCAAATTGTTATGGTTCTCTCTAAGATTTATTGCCATTCCTTACAGAAAGAATAAGCAGTTTATGGATTTGTCTAGTATGGATACAATTACATTTTAACAACCCTTTCCATAAACCTCCCCCTGAAAATATATGTCTTATTGCTAGCCTGTGTTTTTAACAGCATTTTGACTCCAGATTAAATTGTAGAAAATGGAGTACACGTCTTACCCACTCCCTGCCTCTGTTCTGTTTGATAGAGCATCCAGGCAATGAACTAAATCTACTCTATGCTGCATTTCCTCTTCGTCGAGAGTGGAGATGGAGAGGTTGGAGAAGAGAGGAAGTGACTGATCCATCCTCATTCATCACACAGGCACCGTATCGCCGTTCAGTCTGCCATGATGTCACCAAGCGTGTTTACTTTATGTGCACAAGACAATTATGAATGAGGTTTCCCTGCCCACCTACTGATGCTAAGCAAAAAGATTGTCAATGTGGGCTGGATAACATAAGAGGAGGCTATCAATAATGTGTCCTCAGTACAGATACATGTTATGACCTCTTCTTCATGGCATGTTACAGTCCTTCAGCAACTATGGGTCAATACGGCCTCCTCTACTGATAACTACTGTGATCCTGGTAGAGTTTTTCATAGTTTTTGAAGTTTATACAACAGTTAGGTATAGTTGCACAAACTGATTGAATGATAAGTGGTTATGAAATTTAAATAACAGCAACCTTTTGTCAAACCAGTAGCTTGGTAAAAGATCAGACTAATCTCACTACGAATTCGACAACAGTAGGTTCTTCAGCTGAAATCAGTCTGTGCTTTCCAAAATTTTAACTACTGTCCCCAGTGGGTGAAGTTGGTAGTGCTGTTGAGTGTACATGCACATGTGAGCTCCAGTTTTGATAATGACCTGGCTGCAGATTTGCAGAATGAGGTGGGGCTACATATAGGGCAGATCTACACGTGTCGCCCTGCCCATAACATAGTCTCATTGGCTTGTTCATCTTTCATAGATACATGATAGGATATGTGGTCGTCGTTGCTGATGTGTTATCATTGTTTGAGAGATACTGAATAGTTGAGCCAAACCTTTTGATTATGGTACTTGTATATGATATTCAATCCTAAATTCCATGGATTTTATCCTATATTAAAAGTGAGGAACAAATTGTGATTTATAAAGGCTGAAACTGATGAAAATCTGAAAATGTTCTTTAACAAATTCCAACTGAAAAGCATGCATTTGGGTTTTTGTATTGTTATTTGTATGCCTCATGCAATATTCCTTATTTTCCTCTGTAACTGACTATTTATTGACTGGCTTTAGTTTCTGTGTGCATGTCAACTAGAAAGTAATTTTTACAGAGTATACATTTTTGGAGCGAGGAGAGATAATCGTTTACAATCCTTCAAAAAAAAAAACGTGTATGAATCGATATAGAATCTGAGTGAATATGAGTAACTATCTCAAGAATGGCATAAAAATTTTCATCAGTTCATCTGCCTCTTGTTTGCTGGCATATATTAAAATAACTAGATTCCTAAAATGCAGAATAATCAATAAATCGATCAGATACAGACAGCGTGCATAAAGCAAACAATGAAATTAATGAAATAATCTATTATTAATCATGCAAAATGATGAATCACTCATGATGATGAACTGTCATGGTAGAAACCAGGAGACTAAAAGAGCATGCATGCTCTTGGTTGTTTCAAGAATTGCCTGTTGCCTACAAGCACATGCCTTATGAATGAATGATTGAACGAACGAAAAAACAACATGGGATTTTGTAGTCTGTAACCCAATATTAGGATATTTGAAAATATGTTTATATTACATCTTTATAACTTTTGTGAGAATTGGAATATAATTTACAGTTAATTTACAGTAGACGGCACTGTTGGTTATCATAACGCATATGTTGGTCATAAATTAAAATGTTTATATAACAACAACAATGATTTTTTTCATTTTTACTCTATTGTGATATAACAAAATAACATTTTATAATTAATTTAATTCATAATGAATTTCTTTAACCATGTGTTATAATGAAGGCTTTGTGAAATTGCACAACTTTTGGATTTACAGAGACACATCAACACAGTTTGTTCATCAGTCCATGAGACTCAGTCCTACTACATTTGTTTTAATGACACGTGAGGTACAACACATTGTCACTTATGGGCCATAGCACTAAAATCTAAATTATCTTTCCTAATTATTTCAACACTGACTACAACTGCATAAGAGTTGAATCTTCACCATAGTAGGATTTGTAATTGTGCCCTCCACTTTCAACGTGACTGAAACAACAACAGGCTGCTCAATCAGACTCCTACTACATCTGTTTGCAATGAACCATGAGGTACACCAATAAAAGATGACTGAGCAAATGAGAGTAAGTTATTGTTGGAATGACACGTGTAGTCACGCCCCAATGTGTTGCCCTGCCCCGTTCTACAAGTTGCAGCCGAGGATATTTACCAGTGTGACATAACTGCTGGAGAGGGAGAGCGGAAAAGCTCATCACCTGGGTCATAATTATCTCTAACACCTGTCTCTCATTATAGTGATGGGAGAGGGAGACCTAATAAGGCACGCCAGAGCATAAGTGGAGGAGAGAGAGAGTGACCCGCAAACCAACAGCCAAACACAGAGAGTGTTTTCCACATTGTTTATGAATGATTTATTTGTTTTGATGGTTACTGTCAATTCACTGAAAAAGCTAAAGATTAAAAGTCTGACCTTGAACCTGCTTCATTATCTCCTGACGCCTCCATTGCCCATGAACTTTCCATTTGCGGAAGGCGCAAACTAGCAGGCCAGTTCACAAAATAAAAAGCCCAGATAGTGATGAAATCTTAACACAACCTACTGATATTGCAGAGGCTTTTGCCTCATACTATAGAAAGTTATATGAAGAGCAGGTGGATCCACACAAAAAAGATAAGATGGAGTCTTTTTTGGATCCATCAAATTGGCAAAATTAACATCAGAAGAGGCTGACATGTTGTCTCTTCCAATTTCAGAAAAAGAAATCAGGGAAAATATCTTAAAACTTAAAAATAACAAATCCCCAGGAACAGATGATTTCCCAGGAGAATATTACAAAGCAATTATAGAAGATCTGACCCTAGTCTTGTGTAAGGTTTATAACTATGCACTAAAGAAGGGAGATCCGCCTGGATCGTGGTCAGAAGCAATAATAAGTGCTATCCACAAAGAAAACAAGGACCCAATCCAGTGTACCTCCTACCGTCCAATCAGCCTCCTGTGCGTTGATCTTAAAATTCTTACCTCAATTATAGCAAAAAGAATTCAAAAATTCATACACAAATTGGTAAAACCGGATCAAACCAGTTTTATTAATAATCGACAAGGGGTGGACAACGTCAGTAGGGCTTTAAACTTGCAATCTATCGAAGTCAAGAGGAATGCCCCTTCAATGCTTCTCAGCTTAGATGCAGAGAAGGCATTTTATAGGGTTGACTGTACTTTCCTCCAGCAGACTCTTAGATATATGGGCTTCAATGACACCTGTATTAACTGGATATGCATATTTTATAAAAACCCTAAATCTAGAGTCAGAGTAAATGGGTATTGCTCCAATTTCTTTCCATTGGGACGTGGCACCCGACAGGGAGATTCATTATCTCCTTCTTTATTTGCCTTAAGCGTAGAGCCATTTGCGGGATTAATAAGGACAAACCCCCTCACACTGGGCATTCCTGATGAGGGAATGAGCCAACACAAACTAGCTCTATTTGCTGATGACATTTTGTTATTCTTAGAATGTCACATGGTTTCTATTCCTGCACTTCTAAATAGTCTAAATAAATACAATGCATTGTCAGGATATAAGATAAATACCAACAAATCGGAAGCAATGATGATAAGTGGTGAATGGCTCCAGCAATTAGATGAAATGGTACCCTTCAGGAAATCCAAACAGGGATTTAGATATCTAGGTGTTATTCTGACACCAAAACCAGCACAGCTTTATCCCTTCAATTACAACAAAATAGTCAAAGAGATTAACCAAGATATAAGTAGGTGGGATATGTTGCCTATGTCACTTTTTGGCCAAATAGAGTCAGTGAGGATGAATATTCTACCCAGACTCCTTTTTTTATTTCAATCTCTGCCTATTTATGTACCACAATCTGTCAGGGTAGAGACCAGGAGATCGGAGGTAAGTGATTCAAATATAGTTTTATTCAAGTATAGAAGGTGAAAGGTAAGTATCAGGTGACTTTTCAGGTGCTGGTTTAGTGAAGATAGTTCGTTGCACGGAGAACAACTGGAAATCCAAATGACTTGGATCGTAGAACATTCACTCTGTATCAGTTCGTTAACTCCTTCTCTTTTCTAGGAGCAATCGGGCCGGTTTGATCAGATCTCAGACAAGGGTTCAGGAATCGGATAAGTGATCTGGAGATGGCAGAACAACAGTGCATAGGGTTAGTATGAATCAGGTAAGAAAATGGAATACTCAGGTTTTCAGGATCGACGGAGATATCAGGACTCAGGGAGAAATGGTCTGTTCCTGTTGGAGGCTTGACAAAGACTGGATACAAGGTGATTGTTTTTATGAGTTGGCTGATGAGGTGATAAGTGATGACCAGGTGTTTGTGATTTAGAATTCTGGGGAGAGTGACCTTTGAGTGGTGGACTGCAATGAACTTGACTGATCTCTGACATTACCCCCCCCTCCAGAGTCCGCGCCAGCGGACCTAGTACCTTGATGTCGTGGGGGTCTACATCGGGGTCGCGGAGCAGGCCTTTCAGGATGAAGTTCGTGGAATTCTGTGAGTAACATGGGGTCGAGGATGTCCCTTCGAGGTACCCAACACCTCTCTTCTGGGCCATAGTCTTCCCAGTCTACCAGATATTCGAGTAGACCCCTACGACGTCGGGAGTCCAGGATTTCTCTAACAGTATAGATGGAGTCGGCTTCAATGGGAGGTACTGGGGGGTTGTCATCGTGCACTAGGTCTGTGGAGGGAACAGGAACAAGTGGATGATGGGGTTTCAAGAGTGAGACGTGGAATGAGGGGTGGATGCGATATTGGGCTGGTAAACGGAGCTGGTAGGTGACTGGGTTAAGTTGTCTTACAACGGGAATGGACCAATGTATCTCGGACTTAGTTTACGACAAGGGAGTCTTAGACGGATGTCTCTGGTCGAAAGCCAGACCAGTTGCCCAGGCTGATATTCGGGAGTGTTACTGCGGTGAATGTCTGCGAAGTGTTGTTGACGGTTCAAGGCTTGTTGGAGATGATGATGAGTTTGGTTCCATACCCTCTCACTGTTTTAGAACCAAGTGTTAACTGCGGGGACTTCAGATGACTCACCGGACCATGGAAACAATGGTGGTTGATAACCCATTACACATTGAAATGGTGTTAGATTCGTGGAGGTTTGTCGAAGGGAGTTTTGAGCATACTCTGCCCATACGAGATATCGGCTCCAGAGATGTTGATTCGAATGGCAGAAAGTACGAAGGAAACGACTGACATCTTGTATTTTTCAGCTCCGCTTGACCATTTGCTTGTGGGTGGTACCCTGATGTTAAACTCACTGTAACATTCATTAGTGCAAAGAAGGCTCGCCACACCTTGGAGATAAATTGTGGCCCTCTGTCTGACACAATATCCTCCGGGATGCCAAAATTCGGAAGACGTGTTCCATCAATAGCTCTGCAGTCCCGAAGGCTGTGGGTAAGTTCTTGAGGGAATTAATTTGCAGGCTTTGTAAAAACGATCAATAGTTACCAGGATACATGTATTCTCGTCTGAGGGAGGAAGGTCAGTGACGAAGTCGACTCCAATGTGCGACCAAGGTCGTTCTTGGGACTGGCAGAGGCATGAGTTTTCCAGTGAGTAAGTGACGAGGGTTCTTGTTCATGGCACAGAGAATGCATCCTTGGATGAAAGTCTTGATATCCTGTAACATGTTGGACCACCAGTATCGAGTTTGAAGAGTGGAATAGGTCTTATTAACTCCAGGATGACCTGTGCCGACAGACGAGTGTGCGGAGGAGATTAGAGAGGTACGAAATTCTTCGGGTACGTATATCTTTCCGATAGGACATTCTGGAGGACTGGGTTGGTGTTGAGACATTTCAAGCAGTTGTTCATTTAGGTCCCACTGAATGGGATTGACAAACATTTTTTCGGGGAGTATACTCTCAGGTTCTTCGTGGGAAATTTCGGGGGCATGGAGACGGGACAAGGCTCGGACGTTCTTCGAACCCGGACGATAGGAGATCTGGAAATGGAAGCGAGTAAAGAAGAGTGCCCATCTGGCCTGGCGTGGGTTAAGTCTCCTTGCCTCTTTCAAGTACTGCAGATTCTTGTGGTCTGTGAGAACTAGGAATGGATGTTTGGCTCCTTCTAGCCAGTGTCTCCACTCTTCTAGCGCAAGTTTAACGGCCAGGAGTTCTCGATTACCAATATCATAGTTCACTTCTGCAGGAGATAGCTTGTGGGAGAAGAATGCACAGGGCATGGGTTTAGGTGAGGAAGCAGAGTCTTGTGACAACACCGCTCCTACTCCTGTTGTAGAAGCATCTACTTCCACAATGAACATCTTTTCAGGGTTCGGGTGTTGGAGTAAGGGGGCTGTGGTGAATGCGGTTTTGAGAGATTGAAAGGCATGTTCAGCCTCAGTGGTCCAGAGCAGTGTTTTCGGTTTTCCTTTGAGTAGAGAGGTCAGAGGAGCTGTAAGCAGGCTGTATTGATAAATAAATCTTCGATAGAAATTCGCAAATCCAAGAAATCGTTGTAACTCTTTGACAGACTGTGGAGTGGTCCAGGAAGTAATGGCTTTGGTTTTACGATCATCCATCTCTACTCCTCTTTCACTGAGGTGGTAACCGAGAAATTCGACTGAGGTTTGATGGAAGGAGCACTTCTCTGCTTTCAGGAACAGGGAGAATTCACGTAGCCGTTGGAGTACCTGAGAGACATGTTGCTGATGCTCCACCAAGTTTCTGGAGTAGATTAGGATATCGTCTATGTAGATAATGACAAATTGATTCAGGTAGTCTCGGAAAACTTCATCCATGAAACTTTGGAAAACTGAAGGGGCGTTGACCAGACCATACGGCATGACAAGATATTAGTAGTGTCCTGCTGGAGTGATGAATGCAGTCTTCCACTCGTTGCCCTTTCGGATTCGAATGAGATTGTATGCACTTCTCAAATCCAGCTTGGTGAATATCTTGGCTTCTCGAAGTTGTTCAAGTGAAGAGGGAACCAATGGGAGTGGGTAACTGAACTTGACGGTTATCTTGTTTAAAGCTCTATAATCTATACACGGACGTAAACCTCCATCTTTCTTAGGGACAAAGAAGAAACTGGCGGCAGCAGGTGAAGTAGAAGCCCGAATATAGCCTTGTTTTAATGCTTCTTCAATATACTGTTTCATGGCTTCTTGCTCAGGAATAGCCAGAGAGTAGATTCAGCCCCTTGGGGATGGATTCTCCGGGAATCAGATCGATGGCACAATCCCATGCTCGATGGGGTGGTAACTTGGCAGCCTTGACGGGGTTGAATACATCTGAATATTGAGAGTAGCATGAAGGAATGGATACCGACAAGTTGTCTATGGGGCTTTCAATGGAGGTTGAATTCATCGGGATGGTGTCGGGCAAGTTGGCGATGGGCGATACGGGGTGTTCAAAACTCATGGACGAGCACAGGCAACCCCATTTCAAAATCTTACCCGATTTCCAGTCAATGTTAGGTTGATGTCGTATAAGCCATGGACAGCCAAGGATAATATCAGTCTGGCTATTCTCAAGTACAAAAGGTTCAAACAGTTCATGGTGGGTGTCTTCAATACAGAGTAGAATAGGTTTAATTCGAGACGTGACATACCCCTGATTAATGGTTTCACCCATCACTGCATGGATGGCGTATGGCTTAGAGGTGGCGGATTGTTGAAGTTGGAGTTTCTGACAGAGCTGCCCGGAGATGAAGTCTCCTGCTGACCCGGAATCCACAATGGCTGTAGCAGAGACATGGAAACGTGTAGATTTCAGAATCACAGATATCGTTAACGGAGCTGATACAGAGGCGGACGTGCAGACAGAACTCACAAGCATTCTAGGAGGTCGTGTAGGGCATGAACGAAGAAAATGTCCTCCCATTCCACAATATAGACACAGTTTTAACTCTCGACGGTGAGAACGTTCAGCTTGGGACAGTCGATAGTTATCCACCTGCATCTTCTCGACAGTGACTTCAGAGGGTCGTTTATCAGGGTACTGAGGTGGTGAAAAGGTGGGTTGCTGGGCTTCGCGATAGCAGCCTTGAGATCTTTGGTGCACACGGAGAGCTTGCTGTATGAATTTCTCGACCCCCAGGCTATCATCATAAATCGCAAGTTGAAGGCGGAGTGCAGGATTCAAACCACGTCGGTAGATGGAAATGAGCGCTTTTTCGTTCCACCCACTGGCGGCGGCTAGAGTGCGGAATTCCAGTGAATATTCAGCAACTGACTTCTTGCCTTGGTGTAATTGCAATAGCTTGTCACTGATGGATGAATCATCTACTGGACGCTCGAAAACTTCTTTGAAATGGTTTATAAATTCTTGTACAGAGGAAGTAACGGTAGATTCCTGCAGCCACACAGTTTCAGCCCATCTTAATGCAGCTCCTGATAACTGTTGAATAATAAAAGCAACCCTCGACTTTTCAGTGGGGTATAACTGGATTTGTTGTTCTAGAGCGAGCGAACACTGTAACAGGAAACCGTTGCAATCCTCCGCCCGGCCGGAGAATGGCGCTGGACGGGAAGTTGGATTGGCGAAGCAAACCAGAGAAGGAGCGGGGTTTACGGAAGTGCTGGAAGCTGGCTGACTGGGATTAACAGCGGCGGCTGTCGGTTGTGCAGGGTTATCAATATTACAAACAGATTCCATCGGCTGTTCTTCTTCCCTTTTTTCGGCCAAGCCTTCTGTCAGGGTAGAGACCAGGAGATCGGAGGTAAGTGATTCAAATATAGTTTTATTCAAGTATAGAAGGTGAAAGGTAAGTATCAGGTGACTTTTCAGGTGCTGGTTTAGTGAAGATAGTTCGTTGCACGGAGAACAACTGGAAATCCAAATGACTTGGATCGTAGAACATTCACTCTGTATCAGTTCGTTAACTCCTTCTCTTTTCTAGGAGCAATCAGGCCGGTTTGATCATATCTCAGACAAGGGTTCAGGAATCGGATAAGTGATCTGGAGATGGCAAAACAACAGTGCATAGGGTTAGTATGAATCAGGTAAGAAAACGGAATACTCAGGTTTTCAGGATCGACGGAGATATCAGGACTCAGGGAGAAATGGTCTGTTCCTGTTGGAGGCTTGACAAAGACTGGATACAAGGTGAGTGTTTTTATGAGTTGGCTGATGAGGTGATAAGTGATGACCAGGTGTTTGTGATTTAGAATTCTGGGGAGAGTGATCTTTGAGTGGTGGACTGCAATGAACTTGACTGATAACTGACACAATCAACACTTAAGCTTCTTGAAAAATGTATATCAAAATTTATTTGGCAAAAGAGGAGACCCAGAATACGTCTAAAAATATTTATGGCAAGTAATGAAAAAGGAGGCCTGGGTCTTCCTAATTTTAAAATGTATTACTGGGCAGCCCAACTTAGAGCAATAGTGGCATGGGTGACCAAAGATGAAGAAACTGGATGGCTATCCATTGAACAGAATTCCTTAAAAGGGATATCAATATCTACTCTTCCATTTCTTAGTCAGCAGGCTCAAAACAAAATAAGAATTAATAACATCTGGGTCAAACACACATTAAAGGTTTGGAACAGTGCCCAGAAGCAATTAAAGGGGTCTATAGCTCTATCAAGGGTAATGCCCATTCTTGGAAACATTGAGTTTCTCCCATCTGTGACAGACTTAGCATACAGAAGATGGGCGGAAAAGGGGCTGGTTATTATAAATCAGTTGTTTGAAAACAACACATTGCAATCATTTTCACAACTTCAAGAAAAGTTTGACTTGCCCTCAAATGACTTGTATAGATACCTACAAATAAGACACTACATTACAAAACACAGTTTAGGACAGTCTTAAAAGAGATCAACTGATGTTGAACGGTATAATGCAGATATATCGCACAATTTATTATAGTTAATAACATAAACATAAAATTGCAAAAAAAATTCATAAATCTTAATTAGCACTATAATCTACTCAAAATTTTACACAATTACAAAAAAAAAAAAAAAAACATTTGAAAATGTTTTGTTTTAAATGGTAGATAGCAGTTTTCTCTGATTTTTGTTGTGTCATCCAATTTTAGTAATTTATTTGCACATAATGTTTATATATATATATATTCTGCTCCGGTCTATTATTATAGTAACACGATGGCATGTAGCAAACAGAAAGAACTGTAATTGGTCATGTCTCAGCAGGCTCCTTTACATGTTTTTGGCATCCCCTCTAAGAAACAAATCTGCCAAATGGGGGAATTTATCCACCAATGCAATAATTAAAAAATTCCAAATATTGCCAGATTTATTGGCCTTGGCGAGATATCAGTAGACTACTAATCACAAGGTTGTGTTCTATTACTTAAATAATAAAAAAAAAGCTTTTTAATGTAATTGTTTGACTTAATTGGACTGGATCAGCACTCAGCATTTGTAATTCATTTCCTCTTTATTCAAACCAGGATTGCATGGAAGGGGTGAAAAATCACAAGTTACTATGATCCGTCTACATAAACCTAATTTATGATCTATGTGATTTATCTAGAAACATCTGTTAAAAACAAATAATAAAAAAGATCTTGATATGGAATGCAGGGCCTCCCAGGCAACACTGAGCTGTACATTAGGCAAATTCTGAATTTGCATTTCGTTCACATTAAGAGTCATTCTGTTCAGTTGATGACATTTTACATATCAAACAACTCTCTCCAAAACACAATATCTTCTCATTTTATGATGCTCACAGGCCTGAAAAATAAACAGAACAAGAAGGGTTACATAAAGGTTAACTCACCATGCTAATGTCTCCTGCATGTACACCACAAACCAGCAATGAGGCTTCCACTAATGTTAAAACAGACAGAAAAGGACTGCCTTTCAACAATACCTGCTATTTTTACTAATACTGGCCACAGATTCCTAATTGCATTTAATTACTGTGAAGGAAAATGATTACAATGCAAGGAGACCGTTATGCCAAAGCACAAAACAATCTGCCTCTCCTCAGGCCACACTTCCATGACTTCCATTCACACATGACTGGTGAAAATAGCGGAGACAGATTTTGTCATTTATGTACCATATTAAGTAAGACCATGCTCATGTGCATTTGCAGGGGGAAATATCAAGCTCAACATGACTTTTTCAGCAGAATAAGAGGTTTCGGCTAGTCTCAATCATTTTTATTGTGCTGTGAAATCACTGTTGCATTAAAGCAGGCAAGAATGAGGCCAAAATAAAATGGTGGCCTCCCAGGTGGAGCAAGCAATGTAAGTAGACTCATTGAGGCTCATTGAGGCAAGACACTCTTCAGAGGTTTTACAGCTATTTGCCATGTTGAGGAAAGGGCATTTTGCCACGTGCATGCATTGTGAAACGATAGCTAAATGTCAAGTGGAGTCCAAACAGAAAATATAGCTGTTTACAGATATGATTTCTCTGCCATGTATGATAACACTGAAACTGACATAATGTTCACGCGACAACTTGAGTAGTTTTTAGCTTTAACAACACAAGTTCTTTATCTCATATAGGTGACATTCATGGACAATGGATTTTCATGGATTGTTTATCACCAAAACCTTTCATATGTCTTCATAAGACTTGGAATATGACACTCAAGTTGCATGGACTACTTTTATGATACTTTTTGCTGCTTTTTTCAAGCATTAAAATGAGTCACTATCAACTTCAATTGTACTGAACAGACGTGTCTGGATATTTATTACAAATTCTACACAACTAACTAACTAACTAACTAACTAACTATTCACATATTTCATGTCCAAGGGATCCAAGAAACATTGTCCATGAAAATATGACTTCAAAAGCCTTTGAAATAGGGAAATGCCATTAACAACACATGGGTGAACTGGAAATATTGCTGCTTTTAAAGAAATAGTTCACCCAAAAAGGTTAACTTTCTCATCATTTACTCACCCTCATGTCATCCCAGATGTGTATGACTTATTTTTTCTTCATACATGTCTGGGATGGCATGAGGGTGAGGATATTATAAGATCATTTTTACTTTACTATTCCGTTAAGAACATTAATATTAACAAATTGAGACAGTGTAAAGATAAAATCACTAATGCAATCCCAAATAAGATTATTAGACATTCTGTGGTTCAGAGAGCACACTTTATGAATTGTTAGCCCCGGAAATGGGCTTTTTAGCATCTCTGATTTAATTTCTTCTCCCTTTAATTAGTGAACCTGTAAAACCCTGAAGGGGTCGGGAGAATTTCTGGTTATATAAGACAGGTTGTTATTCTTAAAATTTCGAACAACCGCATCGGCTATTATTAGAGACATGTTTGTGTGACTACATGTTTAAAATAAACAGGGTGCATATTCAGCTGCAATTTATATCTAATAATAATTGTGGTAATGAACTATGCAATCAGATACATTTTTGGAAGTAACGTGTTAGTTTTTGATTTTTAAACCATAATAATTTGTTACTTTTTAAAAACAGAAATGTCACACACTGACGTTTAATACAAATAATACATGGGCCCTATTTCAAAGCTGTGTGTTTTTATTGTTGCAGAAACATGAGCAGACGATATATTATAAAATTAGAATGTAATATTATTTGCTATTAGTGATTTATTATTTATTAGAACAAAAATAATAATTTTGGTTTTACTGCATTTACACAGCATCAGATAAACTTGACATGGATAGTATAAATCTTTAAATTGCAACATCCTCATTTTACATTCACATCTTCAAGCCAGACAACACGAGCGCAGCACACAGATGTCAGATGTTGGAGCCTGAATTTTTATTTCCAGCACCAATGCGGTTAAGTCTGTTGTGTTGGAATATTTTGGGTATGTTAAACACCCACAAGGGACTGTTTCTCAGATTCACAGATTGGAAGGTTTGCGGAGTTTGCGGAGATTAATGTATAAGTTAAAATCTGTTTGTAGGATAATAAATTAAAGACACCCACATAAATTATACCAGATAGAATGTTACAGGTTTACATGATTTGTAATGGCTCATTTGGTTAATAGGTAATTTCATGTTATGTTTGTGCTTTCTCTCACATATACACAGCATACAGATTTAAAGTTTAAAGTGGGCCAATAGGGGGCCACTAAAGTGACTTGTTCCTCGTCCTCCTTGACCTTGCACAGCACCTGTGCAAGTAGGCTCACTGGGGGAAATGCATACTTGCACAGCCCCCAGGGCCAGCTGTGTGCCAACGCGTCTGTCCCGAAGGAAGCCTCCGCTAGGGAGTACCAGAGCGAGCAGTGGGAGGTCTCTTGGGAACCGAACAGGTCTACCTGTGCTTTGCAGAACCGCTCCCAAATCAGCTGGACCACCTGGGGGTTGAGCCTCCACTCTTCGCTGAGTGTGCCCTGTCGCGACAGCACGTCAGCTGCCGTGTTGAGGCTGCCTGGGATATGAGTGGCGTGACGAGTTGCTACATGTGACAAGAGTGCATGCCGCATTGGCGATTTATGTACGTTATTGTGGTGGTGCTGTCTGAATGGATCAAGACGCGCTTACCCCAACGTAGCGGGAGAAACCTCCGCAGGGAAAGGAATATAGCCGGCAACTCTAGAAAGTTGATGTGCCAACCCAGCCGGGGCCCTGTCCAGGAGCCGGCGACTGCATGCCCATTGCCCACGGCTCCCCAACCCTGTTTGTAGGCGTCTGTGGCTGAAAGGGGACTCCTGTCCACAGAAAACAAAGGTCTGTCCAGGGGTTGAAAGTCTGGTGGCAGGAGGGGGTGATGAACACATGGTATGTGCCACAGCAACATGCCCATCTCGGTACTCGAGTCCGAAGCCAATGCTAAAGCGGTCTCATATAAATAAATTAAATTGATCAATTGTCACACATTATACATACATTTCTTCATATATACAGTGAAATGATTTATTTTTCACATATCCCAGCTAAGCTGGGGTCAGCTTCAACCCCAGCGGCACGACCGCCGCAGAGGATGCCATATGCCCCAGGAGCCTCTGGAATTGTTTTAGAGGAACCAACCGCTGTGCCTAGTTTGAACAGGTTGAGGCATTTCAGCACCGACTGTGCATGGTTGTTGGTGAGGCGTGCTGTCATTGAGACTAAGTCTAACTCCATGTCGAGAAAAGAGATGCTCTGAACCAGGGCGGGCTTGCTCTTTTCCCAGATGACTTGAAGCCCTAGACGGCTGAGGTGCCTGAGCACCTGGTCCCTGTGGGCGCACAGTAACTCTCGAGAGTGGGCTAGGATGAGCCAGTCGTTGAGGTAGTTGAGGACAGGCAGAAGGGGAGGACTTTGAACTGATATGCCTGGTTGTCAAATGTGAAACGTAGGAAGGGTCGATGTCGAGGCAAGATAGAGACGTGGAAGTACACATCCTTCAGGTCTACCGCTGCGAACCAATCCTGATGGCGGATGCATGATAGAATGTGTTTCTGCATGAGCATCTTGAACGGGAGTTTGTGCAAGGCCCGGTTAAGAACTTGCAGGTCTAAGATCGGTCGCAAGCCACTTTTTTGGGTATGATGAAGTAAGGGCTGTAGAAACCCTTCTTCATCTCAGCTGGAGGAACAGACTCTATCGCGTCTTTGAGTAAAAGGGTTGTGCACCAAGGTGAAGCGGATACCGACAAAAGGGGGCGGGGGCCTGGTGAAGTGAATCGCGTAGCCAAGTCAGATGGTCCTGCCCATCCAACGCCACGGGTTGGGAAGTGAAAGACGCACATAAAAGCTCCTCGCGAGGGGCACTAGGGGGACTATCGTTTTCGATGAACCTGTCGGGGTGGAGCAGGTAGTGTTGCATCGGGAGAAAAATGCGTGTCCTGAAGCTTTGGTGCTGAGAAAGGACTCGAAGCACTTACCTCCCTCCGCACACCTGGCAGGAGGCAGGTTAGTGACTGAAGAGGAGGTCCTGTGTAAGCGTCCTCTGGACTTGTCAGAACCGGACGGTAGGGGGACAGCAGTCGTGGGTCCGGAGGCGAGGGGTCTGTGTCCAGGGTGTCGGGACTGCCGGTGTTTGGCACTGGGTTGATGTGAGAACAGCATGTGCGGGTCAGATGACCCAGAGAATGAGGAATTTTATTGAGAATGTGGGTACTGCATCCCGAAGGGGGTGCAACAAAAGAAATAAAGGTAAATGAAGATTCTCCTCCCGGCCCCACAGTGGGGGACAGAGTGGTCTGCTTACCAGCTCCGGAGCGAACATCTCATTCCCTGTCATCTATCTCAGGAACACTTGGGAGTCTTCCGGGTCCAAGAGGACATCCGACAGAAGAGGGCTTCGTGTGGGGTGCTCGACGCTGGGGCTGAGAGCTGGGCCCAGGTTGAGATGGAGCTGCTTGACGGTTAGAGGCCACAGGGAGACAACCTCAGCGAGCAGACAGAGCACGGCTAACACTTGAATGGCAGCGAGGCATGATGTTGGAGATGGCCTCCTTCTGTTTCTTCACCGATGATAAATGCTGGGCAAAGTCGTCGACGGTGTCTCTGAATATGCTGAGCTGGGAGACGGAGGCATTGAGAAAGCGGGCTGTGTCAACCTCCCACATCTTGACCTGGTTCAGCCACAGGTGAAGTTCCTGGACCAAGAGGGTGGCCATTGGCCACCCAAGTGCCCATGCTGTGACCTTCGTGGCCCGGAGGGCGAGGTCGGTCGCAGAGCGCAGTTCCTGCAGCACGTCGGGGTCAGGACTACCCAAGTGCAGATCATTAAGTGCCTTGGCCTGGTGGACTTGCAGGAGGGCCATGGCATGCAGGGCAGAGGCTGCCTCTCCGGTGGGGCTGTAGGATTTGGCAGTCAGTGATAACGTCATCCTACAACGTCATCCCTTGGAGGGGAGTACCGGGCAATCCTGCCAGGTGGCGGTGTTTTCCAGGCACAAGTGGATCGCAACCACTCTATCCACCTGTGGGACCTCTGAGTACCCGTGGGCCGCCACGCCATTGAGTGAAGTGAGAGCAGACGAGCGAGGAGGTCGGTTACGAGCAGTGAAAGGAACCGGGGGGTGGGGGGGAATGGCTGTGAGCAGCGCCCGATCTAGAGGAATCCAGTTCCAGGAGGGTTGCAGTCCAACCCCACACTCATGGCGGCCTGGCAAGCATGTCGGCCATCTAGGCATCAGCCTCAGACTGGATGGGCTGACCTGAAGGTGACAGCCCAGTCAAGTCAGATGCCAGGACACTCTCCAATGCAGCACTGAATTCATCATCCAGTTCGGCGGGTCCGAGGGATTAGTCAGACTGGCCGTGAGGCGAGCTAATCTCACCTCGAGCCCGGACGGAAGTCAACGAGCGTGCCAGGTGGTTCGTGGGTATTTACCCACCAAAACCGAGCCCGCTTCCATCCCCAAATCGCCTCCTTCGCCAGCCGGGTCATCCTTAATCCCATGGGAAGAAGGAACGATGTGGGGGGTGGCTGAGGTAGCGTTCCTTTTCAGGAAGAAAAGATGCAACCGTAAAGTTGCCATGGTTAAGTTCTCACAGTGGGAACAAGAACCATCCACAAATTGCACCTCAGTGTGATCGCGGCCCAGACACATGAGACGGCGTCTATAACTGTGAGGAGTGGAGAGATATCGACCGCATACAGGAACTACACAGAAGCGGAAGGGCATCTTTAAAAAGACGCGTCCTGAAATGGACATTCAACGCCTGCTGTGTGTGCTCTTTTAGAGAAATTATACTCTTTTGTGAAAAAATATACTCCTTCAGAAGCGCTGTCGAAGCACCATGGGGCAAAGGCTGCACTGATGTGCAGAGAAGGAACAGCAAAGACTCTGCAGAGGTGAGTGGAACAGAAGTGATCTCAGCTTGCTGTTCGCACAACCGCTCGGCTCCGAAGAAAAAATCTGAATGGACAGATGCAGGATTCCCTCCTTTTATACCCGTATGTCTGGGGGAGGGACATGCAAATTCTGTCTGCCAATTTCTCATTGGCCTTTTCTCAAGTTCAGAAGTAACCAAGGCCTTCAAGAAAGACCCCTAGTGTCACTTCAATCGACACAATGTCGAGTGAGCAACAGAAGAGGAACAGGGGTATATATGTTGCATACAAGATATGTTGGGGGAACAAACACAAGCCCACAGCGTCAATTCAAATGTAAAAGAGTCCTCAATGCTAGACAACTCTAACCACATAGCTTTAGAGATCTGCAAACCTAAATATACACTACTCAACTCTGGCCTTAAATCACTTTAAACACTGTCAGGGACTAAAAACAGCTCAAGGAATGAAAAGAAAACCAAAAACTTTTTTTTTTAGCAGAACATACCCAAAAACTGAAACAAAGTCATTTTCCATTTTTCCGGAGTGAAAACGTACTTTTTAAATGCAAATAACCGGTTAATTTTGTTCTGATAATTTATTTCATGAAACTAAAGGCCAAAGGATTTGCCATCATTAAGTTTGCTGACGATACGATGGTGGTAGGTCTGATCACTGACAATGATGAAAGAGCCTACAGAGAGGAGCTGCACACTCTGACACGCTGGTGTCAGGAGCACAACCTCTCCCTCAACGTCAGTAAAACCAAGGAGCTTGTGGTGGACTTCAGGAAGAAAGATGGAGAACACAGCCCCATCACCATTAATGGAGCACCGGTAGAGAGAGTCAGCAGTTTCAAATTCCTCGGTGTCCACATTACTGAGGAACTCACATGGTCCATCCACACTGAGGCCGTTGTGAAGAAGGCTCACCAGCACCTCTTCTTCCTGAGACGGCTGAGGAAGTTTGGAATGAACCAACACATCCTCACATGGTTCTACACTAGTACCGTAGAGAGCATCCTGACTGGCTGCATCACCGCCTGGTACGGCAATAGCACAGCCCACAACCGCAAAGCCCTGCAAAGGGTGGTGCGAACTGCCAGAAACATCATCGGAGGTGAGCTTCCCTCCCTCCAGGACATATATACCAGGCCGTGTGTGAAAAAAGCTCGGAGGATCATCAGAGACTCCAGCCACCCGAGTCATGGTCTGTTCTCACTGCTACCATCAGGCAGGCGGTATCGTAGCATCAGGACCCGCACCAGCCGACTACATGACAGCTTCTTCCCCCAAGCATCTCCCATGATCAATAATTTGCACTGCAAATATATATATATATATATATATATATATATATATATATATATATATATATATATATATATATATATATAATGTATACTCTTTACTTATTGTATTGTATATTGTGAATTCTATATTGTGTGTATTGTTTACTGTACATTGTATATAATTATTGTGTTGTGTAAGTATGTGTACATTTGATATGTAAATTGTGTTGTGTAAGTATGTTGTTTACTGTAATTGGTATATGTCTCGTCACTGTCATGACTGCTATGTTGCTCGGACCTGCACACAAGAATTTCACCTACTGTTGCACTTGTGTACATGGTAGTGTAACAATAAAGTGATTTGATTTGATTTGATTTGATTTAAAATGAAACATGTGCTTTGATCCTGAAGGAAACTGCTGCATCACACATTTCTTTGCATATTTGCCTGTTGTGGATGTTGCATTCTCTGAAAGAAGACCTTTTTAACTATGTATAATTACTACATATAAAAGTATATTTCTCAGTTGTTTCCAAGTCTTCAATGAATTATTGTTAGATATGATGCAGATAAATGATACTTAACTGTTAATTAACTGCTTATTATGATTTCTATGCCGATAAATTCACAACACAGGAAAAAAATAAATGTATTATTTTTGCTTATTTTGGGTTTATTTTTCCAGACCAGGTTGCTTGATTCTCTTGCGAGATCTGGCAACACTGCAACTTATATTTCACCCACCCCTTAGAGCAGAGTTCTGTCATTTTTTATAGAACGTTATTAACCAGTCTTTTATTTTGTTCTTACTAGTAACCTTTTTGAAAGAAGGTGGCAGAACATCTGAACTGGAAAAGAAAAATGCCATTTTTGTTCAGAATGAAAAACATTTCGTTTTTAGTCCCTGAACGCTGTTGCAGTTAACTTTCAAGAGCCTATGCTCTGAAGAGTAATTCTGAATGGAAATCGCTGGCTGTTCCATCCCTTTGTAATCTTGAATAAGAGATAATGACTCAAGTGTATTTATGAGCAACAACATATTCAAATGTATGCCATTGTGATTACGGTTTTTACAAAGCAGCAATGGAATTCTTGGGAATGAATCATTCCCGCAGCCCAGGTTGATTTGATTACAGACTCTCAATATGTGGTTATGGAATACGGGGCCGCGAAGCTGTTGATTGTTAGTGTTGAATGCCTTATGTGCATTAGAGTATTGAGTCTCTGTGATGAGATGATCTCCCTAGCGTTAAATATGTTGGATCAGCATGAGTATTTCAAGTGCTTGCAAAATCAGGCAGAAAAGCTTTCAGAGAACATATAGAAGGATTCCTGGCCCTCCGTGATATCTCAAGTTATGTCTGTGTTTCACATATTTAGTTCAGAATATATTAAGATTATGATATACAAAGAGTTAAGAGGGGTACATTTACAAAACATTTGCACCACTTTTGGTCATAGTATTGCAGCGCAAAAAAAAATTAATTGGATGCTAAATGTGCTGAAATAGTGTTGTGCCTAATTTATATTCATTGTCATTCTTTTTAGCGCAAACATGCTTCCTATGTAAGATAGACTGTGGCGTGGGGACGTGGTCATGTGTCGTTCTGCGGGAGAGAGACAGCGAAGCAAGTTCAAGGTCAGTCTTTAATTTCGCCAACACACAAGCACAATCGACAGTCAGTGTCAGAATCAAAAATAAGGGATAACAAAGGGAAGCACTATCGGCTTCTAGGTCACTCTCTCTCTCTCCCTTTTTGGACACTCGGCGTGCTTTTTATGTCTCACTCCGCATCACTATAACAAGAGAGTTAGGGTTAATTATGAACCAGGTGACAAGCCTTACCGCTGTCTCTCTCCCGCAGACCGATACATGACCATGTCCCCACGCCACATAGACTTATTATTAGGGCTATTAATTTAACATGTTAACTCAATTACAGAATGGATGAAATTATCAAATGATGATCAAAAATGTTAGGGTTACCTTGTCTTGTTTTACCGTTGCCCCTTTGGTTTCCATTTTTGTCCCTTTTGTTTTCCATAGGTTCACTTTTGTCCCTTGTTTAGCTCCACTGTCTCACTAGTCTATTGTTTAAAGAACTACACTTCCCAGTATCCACCTGTCATCATCACTGCCATTTTGTGTCATTGTTCACACCTGTTTATCATTTGCATCATCCTGTCTTTGTGTATTTATATCCTGGTTTTTGGTTCAGTCCTTGTCTTTCGTTGAATGTTGTTAGCCCGGTGTGTGTTCCCTGCCTGTATTTTCTGTGTTATGTTTATTTTCCCATTGAGGGTTTTTCCTTTGTGTTTTTGTGTTTCAATAAAGTAAAGCTTGCACTAAAATCCGCTCTACTCGTCTGCCTTCGCTGTCTGCATTCGTAACAGAACGAAAGAACACAAATGGATCTAGCAGCTTACCTCATGGAACTGACCCAGGTGGAGTTGACCATCCGCGAGTTCTCCCACTTCTTTTCCGCTGTTGCCCTCCACACCGGCTTCGACGACGCATCCCTAAAGACCATCTACCAGCTCGGGCTACCAACATACCGGCTGAGGGAATTGCCGAACTCCGGAGACCTCACGTGGAGGGAGTATGTGAGTTTAGTCTTAGGAGAACTCGCTGCCGGGGAACCACCTCTCTCGATCCCGGTTTCCGCCTCTGGGCTTTCCGTGCCTGCCACGGCCAACGAGCCAGCGTTGCCAGCTTCGTCCGCCCGGCGGAGGAGGAGAAGAGGAAAAGCTTCTGCTCCCCAGTCTCCGCCTGCCACGGCCAGCGAGCCAGAGCCCACGCCTGCCACGGCCAGCGAGCCAGAGCCCACGCCTGCCATGGCCAGCGAGCCAGTAGCCTCCGATGTCAGTGAGCCAGCGCCAGTAGCCTCCGACGTCAGTGAGCCAGCGCCAGTAGCCTCCGATGTCAGTGAGCCAGCGCCAGTAGCCTCCGACGTCAGTGAGCCAGCGCCTGTAGCCTCCGACGTCAGTGAGCCAGCGCCTGTAGCCTCCGACGTCAGTGAGCCAGCGCCTGTAGCCTCCGACGTCAGTGAGCCAACGCCTGTAGCCTCGACCGTCCCTGAGCCAGCGCCTGTGGTCTTGTCCGTCCCAGTGCCAGTAGCCATGACCGTCCAAGAGCCAGCGCCTGTAGCCTCGACCGTCCCTGAGCCAGCGCCTGTGGTCTTGTCCGTCCCAGTGCCAGTAGCCATGACCGTCCAAGAGCCAGCGCCAGTAGCCATGACCGTCCAAGAGCCAGCGCCAGTAGCCATGACCGTCCAAAAGCCAGCGCCAGTAGCCATGACCGTCCAAGAGTCAGCTCCTCCCGAGCCTCCCGAGCTTTCCAGAGCTCCGCCTTCCGATCCTCCTGAGCTTTCCAGAGCTCCGCCTTCTGAACCTCCCGAGCTTTCCAGAGCTCCGCCTTCCGAGCTTTCCAGAGCTCTGCCCTCCGAACTTTCCAGAGCTCTGCCTCCCGAGCTTCCCGAGCTTTCCAGAGCTCTGCCTCCCGAGCTACCCGAGCTTTCCAGAGCTCCGCCTTCCGAGCCTCCCGAGCTTTCCAGAGCTCCGCCTTCCGAGCCTCCCAAGCTTTCCAGAGCTCCGCCTTCCGAGCTTTCCAGAGCTCTGCCTCCCGAGCTACCCGAGCTTTCCAGAGCTCCGCCCTCTGAGCTTTCCAGAGCTCTGCCTCCCGAGCTTCCCGAGCTTTCCAGAGCTCCGCCCTCCGAGCTTACCAGAGCTCCGCCTCCTGAGCTTCCTAGAGCTCCGCCTTCCGAGCCTCCCGAGCTTTCCAGAGCTCCGCCTCCCGAGCTTCCTAGAGCTCCGCCTTCCGAGCCTCCCGAGCTTTCCAGAGCTCCGCCTTCCGAGCTTTCCAGAGCTCCGCCTTCCGAGCTTTCCAGAGCTCCGCCTTTCAAGCCTTCCAGGGCTCCGCCTCTCAAGCCTCTCGAGCCTTCCAGGGCTCTGCCTCTCAAGCCTTTCAGGGCTCCGCCTCTCAAGCCTCTCGAGGCTTCCAGGGCTCCGCCTCTCGAGCTTCCCAAGCCTCCCAGGGCTCTGCCTCTCAAGCTTCTCGAGCCTTTCAGAACTCCGCCTCTCGAGCCTTCCAGGGCTCCGCCTCTCAAGTCTCTCGAGCCTCCCAGGGCTCCGCCCCTCAAGTCACTCAAGTCTTCTAGGGCTCCGCCCTTCAAGCCTCTCGAGCCTTCCAGGGCTCCGCCTCTCAAGCCTCTCGAGCCTTCCAGGGCTCCGCCTCCAGAGCCTCTCGAGTCTTCCACGGCCCTTCTCCCTGAGCCTCCTACGGCTCCACCTCCAGAGCCCCCTACGGCTCCACCTCCCGAGCCTCCTACGGCTCTGCTCCCAGAGACTCCAGAGCTTTCTAGGGCTCCGCCTCTTGAGCCTCCTACGGCTCCGCCTCTCGAGCCTCCTACGGCTCTGCTCCCAGAGCCTCCCGAGCCTCCTACGGCTCCGCCTCCTGAGCCGCCTACGGCTCCACCTCCAGAGCCTCCTACAGCTCCGCCCCAGATCCTCCTGATCCTCCTAGGGCTCCGCCTCCTGAGCCTCCTACTGCTCCGCCCCCAGAGCCTCCTGAGCCTCCTACGGCTCCGCCTCCCGAGCCTCCTACGGCTCCGCCCCAAAGCCTCCTGAGCCTCCTACGGCTCCGCCTCCTGAGCCTTCCTCGGCTCCGCCTCCTGAGCCTTCCTCGGCTCCGTCCTCAGAGCCTTCCAGGCCTCCTGACCCAGCCCCTGTCCTGTGGCCTCCTCCCAGGCCTCCTGACCCTGTTCCTGACCTGTGGCCTCCTCCCAGGCCTCCTGACCCGGCCCCTATCCTGTGGCCTCCTCCCAGGCCCCCTGACCCAGTTCCCGTCCTGTGGTAACAAAAAATTGCATAAAAGAGTAACAACAGGGCATATATCCAGATATGCAGTGCAGATTTAGACTTTTGAAATAGCCTACGCAGGTGGTGCTCCAGTGATTCATTCTTAGTGAATTCCTCTCAGAATATTTCATAAGAAAATCAATTGTTGGTTTTTAAAATATTGGATCTATACAGGTGAGTGTACCAGTTTTGGGTCATTATAAGAATTCATTGGAACTTGTTTTTCTTACTATTCCCCTTGTTCATGACCATATATCATATGTGAGTATATACTTTTCCCCTATATTTTACAAAAGTAGTCCCTTGTTCATGACCATATATCATATGTGAGTATATGGAAGGTTGTGAGGAAAATTAGAATATTAAAGCAGTTTCAGTGGGTGTGAAATTCCTTATCAAAAGGTTAATGAATGCATCATTATAGTTGTTTCGTAAACTGGCCAAAATAATGGCCATGGCCTTTTGGAATGCAAAGCATTGCCAAATAAGAATAAAGAATCAGGGGAAGATTTCCACTTTGCCTTCTGTATAGAACCAAGGAATACCAGACTGACTGCCAATGTCACAATAAATAATTGCAACTTCAGTCTAAAGGTTCACTAGTAAGACCATCCAGTGTCAGACTATATTTCAGTCCATGACAGGATGCCCTTTCCCTGTTTGTGATGCACCTTCTCATATTTGCAGCCCGGCTAAAGCACAAGATAATACACCCATTTTCACTCCCTTCCCTTTTTCCCTCTTCAGGTCAGAAAGAAAGAATGAGTCTACAATAACTCTCAGTGGGAAACTGATCCTCATTTTTATGGCTGCTAGGTTTCGTGTCTTGTACTCATATCTGACTCGTCCAGACGTTTTCCGGAGTATTCCACAGAGGAGAGTATGAATGAAAGACATGTCTGTTATACCACTATTCCTGACTTTTTTGTCCGATGCAACGGAAAACTAAAGGAATTGGATAAGCTAGTGTGGCTTACAAGAACTGAACAGACTACAAATTTACCTTTTTCAGAAGATGTGTTACCCCTCATGGTTAGGAAGCAATACCAAAGGCTAGCATGTAAACTTATGACTGTGTAAATCCATTGTGAAATGCTGTTATTTAATGGGGAAAATTCATTTTATCCATCTATATTTGATTGGAATGTGAAAAGTGGCTATTACAAAACAGGGGCAACCACCTGGTAACTGACTCTACTAACAGTTTGGTTAGGGGGTAATTAAAAAAAGATGGATTCCTGTTGACCGTATTACATAATTTACAACTTAAAGAAATCTCGCTTTTTGCTCTCTGTGGATATTTCACCCAGAAATATGAACTGACACCTGCACATCCATTCCACATCCTGCTTTGGCCACTGGGGAGCAGTGACTCGAATTTCGGTCAGCACAGACAGATTTCAGCAGCAAATGTTTTCAGCCTCCTGTTTTTAACTCACAGTGCAATCAGACTGGCAGGAGAGGGGTTGAAAAGAAAGAGGAATCTATGAAGTCTGCCTAAAAGGAGGCAGAAACTAGTTGAAGAGGCAGAGCAAGTTTGTAGCAAGTTAATTTTAATAAAAAGATTTCAAAGATAAACATTTATTATTATTATATGGAAGAACTTGCACTAAAGAAACCCACAGGCTAAGACAAGAACATGTATAAAATGTAAATAGGGTCTTGATTTTTATGCTGACTGTAAGTGGTGACTGTTTGGACATTTAACTACATTTAATCTACTGTCCACGTAACACAATATTATGAGAACTTGGAAAAGTGATTGTAGCGCAAAACATTTTTTATTACGGCATTTTAATAACTTTCTAGAAGGAATTCTGAAATAGAATTTTGCTATCCACAATATTCTCAGCTAGTCCACTGTATTTTGCAATGTGGGTGGAATTTCCAGTTGGCTAGCGGAATTGCGATTGGTTCCGTCATTGCTTGCTTGCATGCCATGTGGTTGGATTCTTGTTTTTTAAATGTTGTAAGATGCCTTTAAAATTTCCCAGACAATGTGTGCAGTTAATGGTTATCCTAATAATCAAGTGAAATGTTATGATCAGAAACCACTCGCAAAGCGCTCCAGTCCTAGATGCTGCTTTTTCCATCGGCTGCCTACAGAAGGATTGACAAAGGAATATCTGTTTGAAAAAGCTTGTATTAATTTGTTTGTGAGCTCTTTTCACTTTATTGGAAAGAAGTCAACAGCTGGGATTTTTTATATTATCGTCATGGTTACTGTTTTAACCTCCGTTCCCCGATGGAAGGAACGAGATTTTGTGTCTGACTGAGAGCCTTGCATACCTCTGAACATGAACTTGAGAAAAGGCCAATGTCAAGTTTGCAGAAAGAATTTGCATGCCCCGCCCCCGGCCATATGGGTATAAAGTGAGCGGGTGAGCAAATACCAGACAGGTTTTCACTGAGGAGCCGAGAATACGGTTACGGCACATTACAGTGGTAGGGATAGTGACATGGCAAGGGGAACACAACGTCTTGTTCCTTCCATCGGAGTACGGATTACAACAGTATCCATGACGTTCCCCTTCTGTCACTCACTCGATGTTGTGTCAATTGTAGTGACACAAAGGGTCCCACTTAATAAACACCATGCACTAACCCATGTTACGTGACTGCCAAGCCACGTGCAAGCAGGCTGTTGCATGCTAGAAGCAGCTGGGTCGGCTGCAAGTAACCCTCCCCAACGTCCCCAGTAAAAGGTGTCATATACCGCTCTTAGGTTCCCCGTATCCATACGGAAACAGGCGACATGACTTGCATGGGAGCCAGCCGGCCAGCTGTGCCTTTTCTCTCTATATGTTTCTCGTCATAGAGTTAAAAAGTGGCTGGGGCTATCTTAACACTATAGATGCATTGGGGAAGGCGTCCTTTTTTGTTCCTATTTTTTCAGGGGGAAAAGTCCCTGCAGAGACCACGACCTGCCCAGACTGGGGGGAGGTAACTTTTGGCGAATACACACGGGGGTTGTCAAGCCACCCGTGGACATGGTGCGGTGGTAAATCCTGCCTGGCAAGGGAGGAGTTGCTAAAGACACGGCGACCGGGGGGCAGCAAGGACTGCCCAAGGGAGACGCGGTCCTGCCAGCGGGGGGACCGTACTGCAGAAAATACGTCACAGGGAGTTGCCTGAAGCAGGAACTATGCCTGTGGAGCCCAAGCCCAACACGGAGCACTCGACTCGTGGTGGGTCTAGCGGCGAATTCCTCAGCTGAATCTGTAGCTAGAGGACTAGGCAGGAAGAGCATCCAGGAAGCCAGAGCTTGCTGGCTCACCTGGGAAAGAAGGCGCACTTGATCAGCTTGGTGAAGGGCTCAAGGTGCAAGCGGAACACCCGGCTCGACCAGTCAAAACACGGGATGAGACCGACTCAACCCTGAGGTTGTTGAACCTAGCAAAGGTGTTGGGTGTTGCCCAGCATCTGCCAAAGCAGACAAAGAGCTGCTCAGAGCATCTAGAGCTGTGCGTGTGGTCCACATGTGTATGCAAATCAAGTAACGGACACAGCAATGAAGAGGCTGAGTCTGCCTCCTCCCAGGGCAGCTTCTCTTGCAGGTTCAGGACCTAAACTCTTAAGGGGGGTCGTAGCAACCTTGGGCACGTAGCCCAGTCGTGGTCTTAGGATGAGGTGAGCATCTGCCGGACCGAACTCCAGGCAAGTGTCGTTGACAGAGAACGCTTGCAGGTCCCCAACCCTCTTGATGGAAGCGACCGCGGCTGAGGAGGCCATATGCCCCAGGAGCCTCTGGAACTGTTTGAGAGGAACCGGGAGTTCCGCCCACATCTCCCGCAAAGCATCATGGGACTTGGGAATTTTGAGGATTGTTTATACAGGAAAAACTGGTTATGTTATTGTTTTCTGTGTCCCGGAATTTATACAAATAAAGATAAATCACCAATAGGTTGAAACTGCAAAAAAGTCACGCAGGTGAAATAACTTGTCCAGCATAAACTATATGTATGTATGTATATGTATATATATATGTTTATAGAAAAGATGTTCTTTATAAAAAAGTGTGCAAGTAAAAAGAGAAAACAATTGTCAAAACCCAAATATTTGTCATATATTTGGTGACTTTGTTTTACATTTGCAGATAAAAAACTAAATAAATAAAGGTTGCTCTAGTCTAAGCTATAGTTAAAGTTATATGTATATTTTGTTTTGTTGTTTAATGTATGTGTAATGCAGGAGAAATGGTGAATATGTATTCAAAATAAGGCCATGTGTTATTCAAATAAGTAAGATGTAACAACATAAGCAAAATAAAGGCACAACATGGTAGCTGAGACTTGTACATTGGAAGAACTGTAGGTTATTGCTCACTTCAAAAGCAATAACAGGGAACAGATCATTTCTGACTCATCTTTTCATAAACTGAAAGACCTCATTTTTAAACTCAACACAGTGGGTCTGTCAGAGTTAGTGGAAGAGACCTGTGTGACAGCTTTCCAGTAATCATTTTCACTTCTTATTCTTCTTTCTTTTTCTTCCTTCTTTTTTTTAGGTGAAGTGTGAAAGTTGTGATGTTAAAATACTTTCTCTTATACTAGTTTAATTTACAGACAAAATAAAGTGCACACTCCTTTTGAGTTCCATCAAAGAAAGATTGTCATACTAAGTGAGGAAATAATTACAAAAAATATCCTTTTTGGTTGAACAATCCTTTTAAACTAGTCTTTTTTTTATCTTTCAACATGTGAATTAGAAAAGCTGGAATTCTGTTAGATATTATTGAAAATCTTGGTTTTGAAAATGCTTGCCATTTCTATCTTGGCCATCAAAACTAGAACACAAGCATATCTTAATAGTTTTGGAAGTCTTGGCTTAATGTTGTGTTGTGGTAGGCTTGTGACTGAAATGGCTTGTCCTTTTCTGAAGGACATCTGGGTAAAGACCAGTCACTCTTTTCATGAGGACAATCTGATTGAATTTACAGCAAGGTGCACTCTCACTGCCCTCTATTCTTTAATGCTGTTTTTTTGACCATGTCCCTATTCCACAGAGACCCCCAGGCCAGTGTTTAATCCCCTTCACCATATCAACTGCCATAACATCAGTTTCAAAGCTACATAGCAACCATAAATCTGACAAAGTCCCTAGCAAAGCTCAATTATTGTACTGAGAATTTGTCAGGGTTAATATAAATGTGTACATCATTCTCTTGGAAATTAGATGGGATAGTCCGCTTACAGTCCATTCGACTGTCTGATGCATATTGCAGACAAAATTGGAATTTCCAATGTTATTGGCTGTCACATCGCAAATTCCAGGAAAAAGAACATGTATGTTTCGTAACAATATTGTATAAAAGCAGTTTGGCTGCCTAAACTGCACTGTTGTGATCCAATCCTGAGTACACTAGCGTGGATTTGTTGTAGGTCACTTGTGAAATAAAAGGGGTGAAGACCTTTTACAAGAGGATTTTGTTTTAACATGTATTCCACACAACTGACAGCCCCAAATGTAAGAGATCACATTTTTGCACTCTCAGTCATTTACAGTATTGATATTTGAGCATACATGCCATGAAACGAGCAAACACTGACATGTTTCATATTTTTTCCCATTGCCAATGAAAAAGTCTCTTCTGTGGCTTGAAATCGATCAGCACAAAGCACCATTTGATAAAGTTCTCCCTGCCTTTTCAATGAATGCTGTGAGAGCAATTCTGAAGGATTTACTTTTCCTATATGGATGCACGCTATGACTGTCTAAAAGGATACACGATTGACTCCACTTTGACTTCAGTGCAGCATCAGCATCTGTCTATTGTTGTGTGTAGAGTTTAAATACAGCTTATACAGATAGGGATGCATTCTTTTCAGTGCAGTTCTTGGAATGTGACCATGGCAATCACCTGACCCAAGCCCCCTGCAATGCCCTTTGACACATTGTTTGTTGCCTGTCATATAATTGAATTTTTGCTCTGTATATGTGTGAACATACCATAGATGATTAAATCATGCTCTAAACAAAAGTCAATTTGGGAAACAGAGCAAGATACACAAAAGGTTGCACGAAGCATCGCCACACTTCTCCAACCAACTGCACAGTAGCCCAAACAGAAAAACATTGAGAATCTAAATTTAACAATTAATTGTCAAAAAGGTGCAAAACTGGAACAAGGAAATTGTTTGAATTCTGTTAAGACATAAGTAAAAAAAAATGACCTACTCATATAACAGATCACTACTACAGTATTTGTTAAAGGGGTAGTTCACCCAAAAAGGCAGAATTAAAGCAATCCATAAGACTCCAGTGGTTAAATCGATATCTGCTGAAGCAATATACAACAGATAAATATTTTAGTCTTTTTTTTTTCTGAAAATCTACATTTTCACTTCAACATTCTGGTCATGACTTTCACTTTCACATTCAGCCACATTCAGGCTGGGGCTTGTCAAAGTTGGAGATTTATAGTTACAAAAAGGACTTAAATATAGATGTGTTTCTCACCCACACCTATCATATCGCTTCTGAAGATATGGATTAAACCACTGGAGTCTTATGGACTACTTTTATGCTTCTGTGACGAGGAAGAGGACGTGGCCGGCTGGAAATGGCAGAACAGTCAACATAACTTTAATGACATAAATAAAGTTAAACAAACATAAACACACACACACACACACACAGCAGCAGCGATGTGTGTCGTTCCCTCTCGTACTGGTGGCTCCGGATCGTCTTTACCCCCCTCCCGGCCGATTAGGACAATTCAGTGCTGGGCATGCATCCTCATGGCCCGGACACACCCTTCTCCTCGTCACAGCTACCTTTATGTACTTTTTAGACATTCAGAATTTTGGTCACCATTCATTTGCATTGTGAGGACCAACAGAGTTGAAATATTCTTCTAAAAATATTTGTTAGTGTTCTGTAGAAGAAAGAAAGTCATACACATCTGGGATAGAATGAGGGTGAGTAAACGATGAGAAAATATTTGGGTTAAACATATTTTTAAGTCTGTTGTCATTTAGAAGACATTTCTGTCCAAAGCAACTTACACTGCACTTATTACAGGGACACTTCCCTTGGAGCAACCTGAGGTTAATTGTATTGCTCAGAGGCACAATAGTAATGGTTCATGGCTTCCTCTTCGTGGGAATAAAGCTCCCAAACATCTTATTATCAGATCTGAACTTTAGGCACAATGCTACACCAACTCCAATTATCATGAAATTAGAAGACTAATCTGAAGAACAGAAGTGGTACATGTGAAAACAGTAACTCGTGTTTCAAGTCTCCCAAAATGTAATATTTAATGTTATCATTCAATGTTTGCTGAGATCTCTTTGGTTTCAGTCTTCTAATTCTTGTAAGAACTCAGAAGATTTAGCCTTACAATTTGACATTTCACCTTTCAGGTCTCCGATATCCAGAGATGGAAGTCAAAGGAAACCTGCAGTTAATTATTTGGGTCAGCGACAAATAAAGGTGAGATGATACAAATAATAACCCAATTTTTTTCTTTTGTTTAAAAAATGTATTATCTTGTTTAAAAATTTTAAAAAAGTTGTTAGAAATTTTATCTTTGTGTTCATGTTGGTTTAATAAATTTAAAGAACATTAATAGCATTTTCTAAAAAAAATGTATATATATATATGCTTTAAAATAGGGCTGTCGATTTAACGCATTAATTCAGTGCGATTTACGCAATTATCATGTTAGTTTTGATAAGTAAAAAATCCCATGGCACACCACCATCACATTAAGCACTAAAATATAACAAATTTCCACAAACATGCATTGCAATGCTTCAAATGGCATGTTAAAACAGCATATTATATTAAAAGTAGGGCTGTCGATTTAACGCGTTAATAACGTGCGATTAATGTGACTTTTTTATTTGTATCAATGCGTATCTCCTCTGCCACAATAGTGCAATTCATTTTAATTATCTGAATATTATATATATATGTATGTATAATTTGTAAATATTTAAAGATAACTATTTAGAATTATTTCATCATTATATATAGAATTATTGTTATTTGAAGGGTCTTCTCAGCAAATATTTATTACTTTGATTAAATAATCAGGACAACATGTAATTAATTTGATTACAATTTTGAAACGGTTGACAGCCCTTCTTTAAAAATGTCAAGTGATGGAACCATGAAGTATATGAATTAAAATACTCTCCTTGCTCCTTGAATACAAGTGGAAATTTTTGAGTCACAAATATCAAGATGTTTTCTTTAGGATATATCCATTTGACTTGAATAAAATGTGCCTTTCAAAATTTTTTAAATATAATATTTTGTTCTTTAAACTTCACAAACAGTCATGAGTTTCTATAGGAATACTGTTACTTTATGTGTGTGTGTGCATGTTGGTTACACTAACTGACTTTGATTCAGTGCACAAAAGTTTTTTTATATTTTTATAAGTGTAATGTTTTAAAACCATTTACGTTTATTTTTAAATAAACATTAATAAAACATTTTTCTAAACTACTTAAGCCAACATTTCTTTTGTCAACAATTTTAGCAATTAATATTATAATTTTTCTGTCTCCGTATGGTTACACTACCTTATTTTAAGCCTTAAAAAAAAAATAATGCCAAAATGACTTTAAACTCCCATACTGAATACATGTCTAAGTAACTGTGTTTAAATTACTGTGTTGTTTAATTTAATTTTTAGATGTGGTATATATAAAAAAAAGATTTTAAAAACGTCGTTGACCCATTAAAGAAACTAACATTTTGAAGCATGTAGAAAAGAAGGAACTTATGCAAAGAATATCTTCACGTAAATCTTGAGGGTGAAGTTGAAAGTATAGCTCAAATGGTCAAGGATTGTGCGAGCAATGTCAAGGTCATAGGTTTGATTGAACGCGTGTACTGATAAAAACGCACTGGTCACCTTGGATAAAAGTGTCTACCGTATGCAAACACAAATAGATCGACTAAATAAATAATGAATGCATGAGATAAGATTTTAAGTACATAACTTAAATATTGGCCTGTTTTCAGGAGGCTTAGAATACAGCACACAATGTCTAATAATCACTATCAACTAGAATAGAAAAGAGAATGCTGGACATTATGCTACATTTCTCCTTTCACAGAAGAAACAAAAAGGGGAAAAACGACTCGGGTTACTTGACTGTAACCCTTGTTCCCTGATAAAAGCAGAACGAGATGCTGCGCTGAATTAGCGCTTTGGGAACAACTTTAGGAGTGACCAGCTTTGAATATGTGTGCAACACGTCAATGAAAATTGACCAGAATTTATAGCGTCTGACATCACTGGATGCACCTGTACCAGGGCTATGAATAGATGCGTCAAAGGTGCATCATCAGGTATTTTGTCTGAAGAGCAGTCCTGGGGCATCCCAGTGTGGCAATGAAGCGTAGCATCTCGTTCCACTTTTATCAGCGAACAAGGGTTACAGTACGAAATGTTCCCTTTCAAAAAGCTACACTTATGATCCTGTGCTGAATTAGTGCTTTGGGAACGAGAATATCCACGCCGCAACACTGTGGATGTCCGGACCCCTTACGGTTGTGTACTGTGCTCACAAGAGCACGAGAGGTCTCAGACATGAGCTTGTGATGTCGACTCAAGGACATAAGAGCCCGGAGTGGCATGAACAAATTATAAAACCTAATGAATGTGTGCAGAGAGGACCAGCCTGCCGCATCACAAACATGCTGCAGAGGGACACCTCTAGCCAAGGCTTTAGAGGAGGCGACCCCTCTAGTAGAGTGAGCCCTGATACCTACTGGCAAAGCTTGACCACGCGCCTCGTAGGCCAGGGCAATAGCGTACCTCACCCAATGCGACATAGTCTGCTTGTTGGCGGCCGCCCCCCTGTTGCGGCCCCCATGTCAAACAAATAGTTGTCCTGACTTACACCACTGGCTAGTGCGGTGGACATAAGTCTGAAGGGCACAGACTGGAAAGGGTGTGAAATCTTTCCTGCTTCGGCGTTGTAAACGGCAGGAGCAGAAGGCTTAGAGAGTAAACGGATGTAAGGTCGGTGCCCTGAGAAAGGCACCTTAGGCAGGTAGTCAGGATGAAGCTGCAGAAAGTCCAGAACTGAAGCAATCTGGCAGATATTCTTCTGGTAGAGGGAGCCCTAGCACTTTGAAAATTGTCTCGATAACCTTAGGTGAAAACCCAGTCTCCCTCATTTGGTACCCTTCAGGGGCCAAGCATGAAGGTTCCACAGCTCGGGCCGGGGATGAAATAATGTCCCCTGAGCCTGAGACAGAAGGCCCCTCCTTTCCGGAATCGCCCAAGGCGAGCCGTCGAGGAGAGACATTATCTCTGAGAACCATACCCTGTTTGGCCAGCGCAGTGCTATCAATAGGAGGCAGGACCCTTGCTGGGGAACTCTGTCCAAGACTCCTGGGATCAGAGAAACTGGGGGAAACACAAACAGACTTATTCTGGGCCCTGTATGCGCCATCACGTCCAGACCCAGGGAGGCTGGGTGACTCAGAGAGAAGTACAGGGGACATTGAGCTGTCTGTTGAGAGGCGAAGAGGTCCACTTATGTCCTGTAAAATCTCACCCAGATTTGTTCCACTACCTCGGGGTGGAGTTTCCACTCCCCCTTCGGTATTTTCTGTCTGGACATTAAATCTGCTCCCATTCAGGCATCCAGGGATACAAGCTGCTCTGATTAACAGGAGCTTGCCCTGGGCCCAAAGGAGAATCTGCCGTCCCAGTCTGTTAAGCTGGTGTGAACGTAGACCTCCCTGATGGTTTATGTAAAAGACTACCGCTGTGTTGTCCACCCGCACCAAGACATGGCAGCCTCTGGAGGAAGTATTTCAGGGCCAGATATACAGCCATCAACTCGAGTTAATGTGACAATCGAGCTGACGACCCTCCCATTCCCCTTGAGCTGAACGACCACTTAAGACCGCTACCCAGCCCATCAGGGAGGCGTCTGTCGTTAGCAACCTGCGATGGCAAGACACACCTAGAGTGGGACCCAAAGTGAGGAACCAGGGTCTGAACCACATAGAAAGTGTACGTAGCATGCTGCATATAACCCTTATCAGCCTAGGGGATTGGACCTAGGATGAAATCCCCTGGCTTTGAGCCACAACTGAAATGGTCTTATGTGTAAAAAGGCCCAAAGGGATCACCGAGGACACAGTTGCCATGAGACCTAGTAGTCGTTGATACTGGCAAACCTTGGCCTAGCCTGACTTTGCTCAGGGAGTTCTGAATGGACTTGATTAGAGCGAGAGACAATTGTGCCCGCATTGTGATCGAATTCATACGATACCCAGATAGGTAGTTTTCTGAGTGGGAGAGAGGATGCTTTTCTTGGCATTGAGCCTCAACCCCAGAGAAAACAGATGAGCTAAGACAGAACAAAACAAGCTAAAGTTGTTCCCAAAGCGCCAATTCAGTGCAGCATCATAAGTGTAGCTTTTTGAAAGGGAACTAGTTTTGACAAAATAAATGATAACATAATGTTCAATTAAAAACGATTGTGAACTATCCTTTAATTGTCCTGTTTACACAATTCATGATAATATATCAGTATGAAAAGTTCCAGTTCTGGACATCCACCCCTTGAACTTTTTAGCAGTTGAATTTCTCAGATCTTTTGACCCATTTCACTGAAACAGGTCTGCCAAATCTCAGATTTCTCTTACTTTGGCTGTGGCCTCCCTCACTGCCCTAGTTGTGGGTTGAGATTTTAAATACACAGTCTTAAAACATTCTCCCTCAGATTAAACTGAACCCCTCCCATTAAACCATAATGAGGCTGTCATTCAGAACATGCAGTAAGGGAGAGGAGGAGAAGGAGGTAAGTCCAGATAGAGAGGAAGATTGATTCAGAACTGACTCTAGTGACGATTTCTCATTATTGGGGACAGCATGTGTCAGGGGAGCCATCCGCTGGAGGTGTTGGCGTTTTTTCCCTGAAAGCAGCTCGTACCCCACTTATGTCGGCCTGCCTGTCACTCCCCCCTTGAACTGATACTTCTTTCTTGGCAAGCATCGACAGCTCCCTCTCTACCTCTTTGACTCTAAAATCATAAATAAAATGTGCAAGTTGCACAACCTTGTTATGTATACCTCGTCTTGTCTTTCTGTTGCCCTTCGTTTGTCATTTTTGTCACTTTTGTAGTTCCTTAGTTTTCACTTTTGTCACCCTTATAGCTCCATAGTCGTCTTGTTAGCCCTCGTGTTCGCTGTTCATTGTTTTCACCTGCCCTCGTTAGTTTCCCATTGGTTTCTGTTTATCACCTTGTCATCTTGTTTGAGTTCTGTTTGTTCATTGGCTCCCGTTTTCCCATGTCCATGTGTTTTAACCCGGTTGTTTTCACTCCCCTCTGTCAATCGTTGAATGTTGTCATGCCTGGTATGTGTTCCCTGCCCGAGTTCTCAGTTTTATTTCATTGTGTTTAGTTTCCTGTTTTCCCATTGTGGTTGTTTCTTTTGTGTTTATTCGTTTGTTTATTTAATAAAGCTAAGTTGCATTTGGATCCACTCTCCTCGTCTGCCTTCGCTGCCTCATTCGTTACAAACCTAATGAAGCAGGGGTTCTCAATCTTTTTTGGCCTGTGACACATTTCTTAGGTTCCAAAATTCTTGTAACACAGCACCCCCCACCCATGTTTTAACAAGAAATATAACAAGATTTAAACACCATGCCATTGGCGCTGACCTTCTCTTATGAGAGTGCTGGTCTGCATGGTTCTCTGCAGCTGGTCAAAGTCTAAAATTATAGATGGAATTAAGCTGTTGCGGACAAAATAGTTGCCCAGGCGGAATTGTATTGTGGTGCCCCCATCCCGACCGAATATTATAGAAGTAAAAAAAATTAATATGACAGATAAATATGGCAGACTGTGCGATGCTCGCTCAGGTTTTAATGAGGGTGGATCTAAGCTAAGCTCTAAGCTAGTATATTTACTGAGCATTATCATTAACCAGGCACAGTGTAATCAATCAACAGCATTAGAAAGTATGCCTATATACAGTAAAGTGGCTATTCCATTATCTGCATTTACATATTCTAGGTCTGAAGCCATCAATCATCAGTTTGAATGATTGCTTGTTTAAGGAATATCTGTAGGCACTGGTGCAAAGTATTAATAATCTCGTGTTAAGGAGTCTCCTGTTCTGTATGTTATTTTTCTCCTGTGTGTATGTTTTTTTTTTTTTTTGATCAGCATTTAAGAACTTATTACGAATTATCTTAACTCTCTTTTGCACCAAGGAAACAAACTTATTTTCCGGCTTGAACTCATTATTTTTCAGACTTTTTCAGACATCCCAATTACATATACCATTTTGTGCATTTGGATAGACACTGAAAATTTCAATATAGCCATATTTACAGCATCTACAACATAAATATTTGTATTTACAGCACTGGAAACATAAAAATATTTAATATTTATTTATATTATAAAAAAGGATATTTGTACAATGCAGTTGTAACCATTGAACTTTAACCATTTAATTGATTATATATGTATATATATATATATATATAAATTCAGTTATTTTAGAATGTTTGCTATAGAGGCAGGGCCGGTTCTAGACATTTGGAGGCCCTAGGCAAAATGTATGTTGGAGGCCCCCCGCCATGCCCTCCTCCCCTCCACCTTTCAGAATTCACGAGTTCACACTTACATCAAATTAAATAGAGTAAAGATTATGCGTATTTGGCATGCTGTCCAGGGGAGGGCTCCCGGCTCTGAATTTTGGCCAGATTTACACAGTATTACATTGGATTGTGTTGTTTACATCCAATAAGAGATTATTAAAAATCAAAGTGAGGAGATGGGGGTGGTGGAGGGATGCTGATAAACTGTCAATGAACAGAGGTAAGTCTGCAGTATATATATATACCTCTTATCTCGTTGATTATCTGAATGTGCTCCTCCCGAACTTTGTTAATAAAACACAATTTAGACTTGAAAACAAATATGATTCCTAACCATTTTATTTATACAAAACCTGTTATCAGTATTTTTATATTTTTACTTAAATGTCCATATTAATGTAACTTTAATTAATGTAAACAAAAAAAATCATCTGAAAAGTCATCTTTTTTTTTTAGCAGTCAGGACGTTCCCATCCGAGGGAACTCGCACTGCGTCGTTGAAAACGACTCTTTGGGGAACGCTCCTTAGCGTGCGCCTCTGAATTATGAATGAAACTATTCCAATCTTGATTGGTGTTGCGTCATGACGTAACATGTGACGGCATAACCGGATGCATAAAAGTGACGCCGGTACACATATACATTAGCTTTCGCTCTTCAGCAAGCGCTCTATGTTGAAATTGTTTGTCTTATTTGGTGTTGTTTGTCTGATTTAAAAATATTATGGCCACCGAACAGTTCAAGAAGTGCGTGCACTCCTGCCCTCGTTTCATTACATGTAGGGACACGCACGCTTTATGTGTGAACTGTTTGGGAGCACAGCATGCACAGGCAGCTCTCGAGGGATCTGCCTGTGAAAGTTGTGAAGCACTACCCATGAGAGTGCTGCGCTCCCGGTTGGCGTGCTTCGATGAACACGGTCAGGCTCGCGTTCCCCACGGTTTTGGTCCCGCGTCTGTTGAGGCAGCGCGGCGATTGAAATCGCGGGGTTCGCAGCGGGATTTTGCAGATGAGAATGAGACTGCTGCGGCACGTTCTCATTCTTCGTTTGAGGATCCCGAGCCTACTGTGAGTGGTGCAGAAGCCCGCGTCGCGGCTTCTTCTGCCCATGATCAGGTCCCCTTGCTTGAGCTCACTGCTTCCGAGGAAGTGGATATGCTCAGCATCGATGCGGACGACCGTGAGCCAAGCACGCCAGTTTTTGGCCAAGCTTATGAGGAGCTGATTGAGGTTGTGACGCGTGCCGTGGCCAGACTGAATATCAGCTGGCCACAAAATGAGCAGGGAACGCAAGTTGAAAGCAATTAGACGTGCGTTTCCTGCGGCACAGATCACAAACTCAGCGCCGGGGTTTGCCGTTTATCCCCGAGCTTCACAAAGATATCTAAAACGAGATCGTGGGGTAAACCGCATTCGTCCCGTATCTCCAGCCCCAGTGTTTGATTACAGATGATGTTTTGGGGGCACGGTATATGGGCTAAAACCCCGGCGCTGCCTAGTAAGCCCTGCAGAGATACATCTGCTTTAATAAGTAGGGCTTACATGGCCGCACACAATCGGTGTTGGTTTCCCGCCGTCTCTGACGCTTCGGGCCACATCAATTTCCAGCGAACGCACAGCGAACGTTCGTGTCAAAAAAAAAACACAAAAAAACAACAAGCATCAATTGTGGTCACAAGAACCGTATCGACTAAATCCTGCCGGTTTCCCGCTTCAGGAAGTCGGGAACAGTGCTCGAAAAACACCCGAGACCAGCCTCGAGAGGCTGGTTCCCTTAGTTGAAGCTTCAGGAAAGAGGTCCTACCGAGGTGGTAGAACCTCGGAGGGCTGTCCCCGCTGCAGAGCAACCGAGGTTGCTCTCGCAGCGGAGTCCTCAGGAAATCGGTGTCGGTTCCCGCCGTCTCTGACGCTTCGGGCCACATCAATTTCCAGCGAACGCACACCGTGCCGTTCGTGTCAAAAAAAAAAAAAAAAACAAGCATCAGTGGTGGTCACAGAAACCGTATCGACTAAATCCTGCCGGTCTTTCGCTTCAGGAAGTCGAGAACAGTGCTTGAAAAACACCCGAGACCAGCCGAGAGGCTGGTTCCCTTAGTGGAAGCTTCGGGAAAGAGGTCCTACCGAGGTGGTAGAACCTCGGAGGGCTGTCCCCCTCCGCTGCAGAGCAACCGAGGTTGCTCTCGCAGCGGAGTCCTCAGGAAATCGGTGTCGGTTCCCGCCGTCTCTGACGCTTCGGGCCACATCAATTTCAAAAAATAAAAAACACACATCAATTGTGGTCACAAGGACTGTATCGACTAAATCCTGCCGGTATCTCGCTTCAGGAAGTCGAGAACAGTGCTCGAAAAACACCCGAGACCAGCCTCGAGAGGCTGGTTCCCGTAGTAGATTTTGTAGAGGCATGGAATCATCTTCCCAACATATCTGCATGGGTCCTGCATATAATAAAATCAGGGTACAAACTGCAGTTCGGGCACCGCCCCCCCCAAATTCTCTGGGGTGGTACAGACTACAGTGGTTCCGGAGCAGGCTCAGGTGATGGAACAAGAAGTGCAATCTCTGCTGCTGAAGGAGGCCATAGAATGTGTTCCTCATTCAGACAGGGAGTCCGGTCTTTACAGCCGGTACTTTATAGTTCCAAAAAAAAAAAAAAAAAAGGATGGGGGTTGAGGCCGATTTTAGATCTCAGAGTTTTGAACCGGCCTTTGAGGAGGTTCAGGTTCAAAATGCTTACCATTCCTGTCATCGTGAGTCAGATCAGATCCGAGGACTGGTTTGTCACGATAGATCTAAAAGACGCCTATTTTCATGTACCCATCCTTCCATGTCACAGGAGGTTCCTGAGGTTCGCTTTCGGGGCGAAGCTTACCAATATCGGGTTCTTCCGTTCGGCCTAGCACTCTCTCCCCGCACATTCACCAAATGTATGGATGCAGCTCCTGCTCCTCTGAGACTTCAGGGCATCCGCATACTGAATTTTATCGATGACTGGCTCATTCTGGCCCAGTCTCGAGAAATGGCGGTTCGGCATCGAGATGTCGTCCTTGGCCATATTCGAAGTTTGGGGTTGAGACTCAACACAAAAGAGTGTGTTACAACCATCCCAGTGCACAACGTTTCTGGGTGTTGTGTGGGACTCTGTTAAGATGCAGGCACGCATGTCTCCTGCACGTATCGAGTCCGTTCTGGCGATGGTGTCCGGGTTAAAACTAGGCCAGGCCATCACTGTAAAGCAGTTTCAAAGACTGCTGGGCCTCATGGCAGCGGCATCCAACTTGATACCTTTGGGCCTTCTACACATGAGGCCCCTCCAGTGGTGGCTGAAAGCCAAGGTGTTTTCCCCCAAGGGGAATCCATTTCGTATAATCAGAGTAACGCGCAGATGCCTTCGTTCTCTGCTAATATGGAAGAAACCTTGGTTCCTGTCCCTAGGGCCAGTGTTGGGAGCGTCATGTCGCCGGAAAACCGTTTCGACAGACGCCTCCCTCACTGGCTGGGGCGCGGTCATGGACGGCCGCTTTGCTAGGGGTCTGTGGCAGGACCATCATCATTCTTGGCACATAAACTGTCTAGAGATGTTGGCTGTGTTCAGGGCTCTGAGGAGCTTCCTTCCAGACATCAAAGGTTACCATGTCCTAGTACGTTCGGACAATACATCAGTGGTAGCTTATCTGAACCGACAAGGAGGACTCAGATCGCGCCCTCTGTGCAGACTGGCGCATCAGATAATTCTTTGGTCCCAAGGGAAAATACTGTCTATCAGAGCATGTATATTCCGGGGGTTCAGAATCAGGGAGCAGACATCCTGTCGAGGCAGGGGCTGAGGCCCGGGGAATGGAGACTTCATCCAGAGGTGAAGTTGATATGGGACAAATTTGGACCATCAGAAGTGGATCTATTCGCGTCTCGAGAGACGTCCCACTGTCCACTTTGGTTCTCCCTCTCACATCCAGCCCCACTGGGGTTGGACGCCATGGTACAGGCTTGGCCGAGGCTTCGCCTGTACGCATTTCCCCGATCGCTCTGCTCCCGGGAGTCCTGGAAAGGGTCCGCCAAGAGGGCATCAGTCTACTTCTGGTTGCCCCCATGTGGCCGGCCCGAGTATGGTTCTCAGACATAATTTCACTCCTGATAGCTCCGCCATGGCAGATTCCTCTGAGGAGGGATCTGTTGTCTCAGGCGGGGGGCACAGTCTTCCACCCTCGTCCAGAGCTGTGGAAACTGTGGGTCTGGCCCCTGAGGGGGTTCAGTACCTAAATGCTGGTCTATCAGCGGGGGTGGTTGAAACCATACTTAGCTCTAGGGCTCCGTCTACTAGGAGATTATATGGCCTCAAGTGGAATGTGTTCTCCACTTGGTGTAGAGAACATGAATTAGATCCAGTTAACTGCCCGGTGGCTTCAGTTCTGGAGTTTCTTCAAGATCGTTTCTCTGCGGGTCTCTCCCCTTCCACACTTAAGGTGTACGTGGCTGCCATTTCGGCGTTCCATGCACCACTGAGTGATGGGCCTCTGGGGAGGCACCAGCTGGTCATTCGTTTTCTCCGTGGTACATGGAGGATGAGACTGACAACCAGGTCCAGGGTTCCTGCCTGGGACCTGGCGGTGGTTCTCGAAGGGTTATCCCTGGCCCCCTTCGAACCCCTTCAGTCGGCTTCGCCCAAGGACCTGACGTTCAAGATGGCTTTTCTCTTAGCTATTACCTCTCTAAAGAGGGTGGGTGATCTTCAAGCCCTGGCAGTGACGCCAGCTTGCTTGGAGTTTGCCCCTGGCGGAGTTAAAGCCATTTTACACCCGAGACCTGGCTATGTGCCTAAGGTGCCGTCTAACACGGCACGGTCTACGGTCCTGCAGGCTTTTTATCCTCCACCTCATGTGTCGGCAGAAGAAGAGAGGCTCCATTTGCTCTGCCCTGTCAGAGCTTTGAGTGTTTACCTCGAGAGGTCCTCTTCTTGGAGGAGGTCGGACCAACTGTTAGTGTGTTTTGGGTCACCTAAGAAGGGGCTCCCTGCCTCGAAACAAACCATTAGTAATTGGATTGTTCAGGCTATTATCTCGGCCTACAAGGTGCGCAATTTGCCTTCACCTTTGGCCGTGAGGGCTCATTCAACTAGAGGCATGGCGTCCTCTAGGGCTCTCTTATCGGGAGTACCCCTCCAGGAGATCTGTGAGGCAGCCGGTTGGGCTACCCCGCACACTTTCATCAGGTTTTACAGTCTGCACCTCCCTAGTACGCCTGGCGCACGTGTGCTCTCGTCCTAGCTGAGTGCCTGAGTTCAGTTTCACCCTAGGGCAGGCCTTTTTTTCGGTGCGTGGCCTAGTGGGCATTCGTTCCCCAAAGAGTCGTTTTCAACGACGCAGTGCGAGTTCCCTCGGAAGGGAACGTCTCGGGTTATGACTATAACCCTTGTTCCCTGAGAAGGGAACGAGACACTGCGTCGTCCTGCCACGCCCCTCAAGGCCTGAGAGCGGCTTGCTTCATCGCTAGGCTAATGTGTATGTGTACCGGCGTCACTTTTATGCATCCGGTTATGCCGTCACATGTTACGTCATGACGCAACACCAATCAAGATTGGAATAGTTTCATTCATAATTCAGAGGCGCACGCTAAGGAGCGTTCCCCAAAGAGTCGTTTTCAACGACGCAGTGTCTCGTTCCCTTCTCAGGGAACAAGGGTTATAGTCATAACCCGAGACGTTTTTTGCAGTAATTTGTTCAGTAATTTATTTATGGTAACACACTAACCCACTATTTGGGATAATGAACAGTTTTGTTTTTGATAGACTAAATATAGTCATATTAGGTCTGTATTGTAGAGAAATACCTTATGATACACAAATCAGAGAATCAGAATCAGAAGAATCAGAATCAGAATCAGCTTTATTGCCAAGTATGCTTACACATACAAGGAATTTGTCTAGGTGACAGGAGCTTCCAGTCAACAACAATACAAACAATACCAAAAACAGCAGCAAGACATAGGTAATTTAAAACAAAAAAGAACACAAAATAAATAATTATACATATACGTACATACACTCACCTTCATACATACCCACATACACACACACATAGTGCAAATCTAATACAATCTGTTATATAAAGAACAAAAACCTGTATATTATGTACAGAGCAATGTAAGTAATGGCAGAAGTGGATATGTTGGATAATATAAATTAAAATTAAAATTAAACTGTGTATTGCACATAATTATTGCTCAATGGGGCAATTTAATTGTTCATTAGATGGATGGCCTGGGGGAAAAAAACTGTTCCTGTGTCTGACCGGTTCTGGTGTTCAGAGCTCTGAGCGCCGGCCAGAAGGCAACAGTTCAAAAGGTAGTGGGCAGGGTGAGTGGGGTCCAGAGTGATTTTACCAGCCTTTTTCCTCACTCTGGAAGTGTATAGTTCTTGAAGGGGGGCAGGGGGCAACCAATAATCCTCTCAGCAGACCGAACTGTCCTTTGTAGTCTTCTGATGTCTGATTTCGTAGCTGCACCAAACCAGACAGTTATTGAAGTGCAGAGGACAGACTCAATGACTGCTGAGTAGAACTGTTTCAGCAGCACTGGTGGCAGGTTGAACTTCCTCAGCTGGCGAAGGAAGTACAACCTCTGCTGGGCCTTTTTCACAATGGAGTCGATGTGTATCTCCCACTTCAGGTCCTGTGAGATGGTTGTGCCCAGGAACCTGAATGACTCCACTGCTGCCACAGTGCTGTTTAGAATGGTGAGGGGGGACAATGTTGGGGTGTTCCTCCTAAAGTCCACAATCATCTCCACTGTTTTGAGCATGTTCAGCTCCAGATTGTTTTGACTGCACCAGAAAGCCAGCCATTCAACCTCCTTTCTATATGCAGACTCATCATCATCTCGGATGAGGCTGATGACAGTGGTGTCGTCTGCAAACTTCAGGAGCCTGACAGAGGGGTCCTTGGTGGTGCAGTCATTGGTGTACAGGGAGAAGAGAAGTGGGGAGAGCACACATCCCTGGGGGGCACCAGTGCTGATGGTACAGGTGGTGGAAGTGAATTTTCCCTGCCTCACAAGCTGCTGCCTGTCTGTCAGAAAGCTGGTAATCCACTGACAGGTAGAGGTGGGAACAGGGAGTTGGTTTAACTTAGTCCGGAGTATATCTGGTATGATTGTGTTGAAAGCCGAGCTGAAGTCCACAAAAAGGATCCTTACGTATGTCCCCGGTCTGTCCAGATGTTGCAGGATATGATGCAAACCCATGTTGACTGCATCATCCACAGACCTGTTTGCTCGATAAGCAAATTGAAGGGGGTCCAGAAAGGGTCCAGTGATGTCCTTCAGGTGGGCCAACACCAGTCTCTCAAATGACTTCATAACCACAGATGTCAGGGCTGACAGGTCTGTAGTCATTAAGTCCTGTGATTTTAGGTTTCTTAGGGACGGGGATAATAACTGAGCGTTTGAAGCAGCATGGGACTTCACACTGCTCCAGTGATCTATTGAAGATCTGAGTGAAGATGGGGGCCAGTTGGTTAGCACAGGAACGATGGCAAGCTGGTGAGATGCCATCTGGTCCTGGAGCCTTCCTTGTCCTTTGCTTCCGAAAGACACGGCACACATCGTCCTCACAGATCTTGAGTGCAGGTAGTGTAGCAGGAGAGGGGCTGCAGGAGGTGTTAATGGTTGTGTGAAATGAAGGTCCGAGTGCATGTGGGGTGTGAAATCGGGCCTTTCAAATCTGCAGTAAAACACATTCAGGTCGTCAGCCAGTCGTTGGTCCGCCACAGGGTTGGGGGTAGGAGTCCTGTAATTAGTGAGTTGTTTCAGGCCACTCCACACTGATGCAGGGTCGTTAGCTGAAAACTTGCTTTTCAGCTTCTCAGAGTAGCTTCTTTTAGCCACTCTGATTTCCTTATTCAGTGTGTTCCTGGCCTGATTATACAAGACTCTATCCCCACCCCTGTAAGCCTCATCTTTGGCATGACGAAGCTGTCTGAGTTTCCCTGTGAACCATGGTTTGTCATTGTTGAATGACAAAAATGTCCTAGTAGGGATGCACATATCCTCACAGAAACTGATGTATGATGTAACAGTATCTGTGAGCTCGTCCAGATCTGTAGCTATTGTTGTTCTGTGTCTGTGATTTGATCAGCCAGCTGTTGCAACGCTAAGTTCCCAGACGCGTTAGGAGGAATGTAAACACTCACCAGAATAAACGAAGAAAACTCCCGCGGCGAGTAGAACGGCTTACAGTTAATAAAGAGCGCTTCCAGATTAGGACAGCACATCCTCTTTAGTGTTGTTACATCTGTACACCAACTTTCGTTGATGTAAAAGCATGTTCCACCGCCTCTCGTTTTCCCGTTAACTCCGCGATGCGATCCGCTCTGAACAGCTGGAAGCCCGGCAGATGTAATGCGCTGTCCGGAATGGCTTCACTCAGCCAGGTTTCAGTGAAGCACAGCACAGCAGAGTTTGAAAAGTCCTTATTAGTATGTGTGAGGAGATGTAGTTCGTCCGTTTTGTTGGGAAGAGAGCGGAGATTTGCGAGATGAATGCTCGGCAGTGCTGTTCAAACGCCGCGCTGACGGAGTTTAACCAGCGCGCCAGCTCGTCTCCCTCACCTGCGTCTCGTAGCGCATCTAAACAACACAGCAGCGCCTCCAACTAAAATGTCCAGCAAAACGTCCGAATATTGATAAACCGGGAAAAGATGATCTGGTATGTGCTGCCGAATGTTCGGCAGTTCGTCCCTGGTAAAACTGATTGGTAAAAGATTGCTAAACACAGGACAAACTAACAAAAACAACAAAAGAATTGAAGAGCTCCACACCGAGGCAGCCATCTGCGGCGCCATGTTGATCATGCTGCTAGTGGAAGTGAAAAGACAAGTTAATTTCGTCAACTGTGTGTGCTTATTCATATGCTTAAGATTGCATACTTATTTTCAATAAATATTGCAACAGTATTTATGATTGGAAAACGAAAAAAATGAAGTCTATTATGGTCTATAGTCTATTATGATAGACTAGAGCGGTTAATGTAGGCTAAACATTTGCGTTTTAGAAGATATACAGACTGTTTTAAAACATAACAAACAATGCTTTAGTATAGTGCGTTTGCTCTTTGACTGACAAACTTTACTTTTTCTGTAGTATGTTGCGAGTCAGCTCCTGACTAGGGCTGGAAATCGATTGTAGCTACATACGCTTGGATTCAAAGTGTCAGAAGCGAATTCAGTCCATCAACGGTGCTCGCGCTCTTTTGAACTGGAAATAACCGTCAAATGATCTATCTCAAAATGACGCTGATCGTTAGAATCAGTTTATTTTTTACAATACATTACAATCACTCAAAAATAGATGATACCTGAATCACGAGCTGCACTTTCTTTGCGTGCCTGCTTAGCCTTACGCTTAACAGCCCCTGAAGGATGAGTTCAGCCGGCGCCATCAGATACATTTGCAGAAAAGTTGGATTTTATTCATCTACAATCTCTTCATTCATAACTTCAGAGGTTGGGAGTGACTCGCATGTAAACGGTGATATTAATTGGTTTAACTACAGGTGAATGACAATTGTTATATCCAATGGACAAACAGCATAGTATTTTGCTGCTCTTGATTGGTGGATAAGCATGTGTATGTTTTGGAGGCTCTGCCTCCAAGGCCGAGGCCCTAGGCAACAGCCTAGTTCGCCTATAAGGTAGCGGCGGCCCTGTATAGAGGATTAAAACAAGGTTGTACAATTTAATATAAGCTATTTATAGATGGTATAAATTTTAAGAAAGAGAGAGAGAGACAATGCTAACCTTCTTCTGTACTTTGTCATTGACTAATGATGCTGTCAGTACTTGCCAGCACTTGGCCCCTAAACGCTCAACCTTAAACATGGGTTACGCTCTGTGGAACACAAGGTTTTGCCCCCTCTTCCTTCTTGCCTAGAAAAACCGTGAAGAAGATAAAGAATGCATCTCCTCGTACACATCCTCTGTCACTGCAGTTCTCCAGCCTGATGCTCACCAGCTGGTCTGTTGGAATCTGTTCCTAATTACTTCACTGGACTTCAGCCTGCCAGAGTTGGGGAAGCTAACAGTATAGCTTTCCGAGCTATAAGCTACTCATAGTTTATAGTAGTTCAACTACAGTTAAAATACCATTTTGAAAAAGTAGTTAGCCACAATACAAGGTGCTGACAAGATGTAACTTCACTGAAGCTATTAAATGGGCTAATATTATTGTAGAATACTATCCAATTATATCATTTATAAAATAAGAGTTCTGTTCTTCTGGCACAATGAGAGTTTTTGAATGAATGAACAATTTCAAACAGTGTGACAGTGTTTAACTTTAAATTAAACTAACCAGACTTTACAATGCTATATATGAGAGAGAACACTATTTAGGATTAACTAATTCACTATAATGAGTTGAACTATGCAACGCTACATAAGAGAGGAATACTGTAGCCAAGAAGTGCATCCAAATTAACAAAACAAATAAAAGCTGAAAACACAACAGAAATAAACCACACCATAACACAACAATATAAAGCCATAGCAGCAAAATTAACAGAAAATGAATATTTGTTTTTAGCATTTTTAAGTATTTTAAGACATGTGGCAGTCTGACTCAATGCATGAGAGATCATGAGACTGCTGTGTCGAGATTTATAGTAAAAAGGGAGTTATACTGTATTTTGGTCTGTTCTCACCCAAAGAGATTGGATCACTTCAGAAAACATTGATTAAACCACTGGAGCCTTTTGCATTACTTTTAAGCTGTCTTTATGTGTTTTTTTGGAGCTTAAAAATTTTGCTCATCCTTCATTTGAATTGTACGTATCTACAGAGCTGAAAATTCTTCTAAAAACCTTTATTCGTGTTCTGCAGAATTAAGAATGTCATACACTTCTGGGATGGCATTAGGGTGAGTAAATGATGCGATAAGTTTAATTTTTAGGTGAACTATACCTTTAAGGATGAAACAATTCACTTAAATGAATCAGAATGTGCAACGCTTCATATGAAAGAAAGAACCATTTAGGATGAACCAATTTACTAGGATGAATCAGACAAAGATTCTGCAAAGCCACATATGAGAGAGAAAGCCAATTAGGATGAACCGATTCAATAGGATGAATCAGGCTTTTCAACATTATATATGAGAGAGAGAGGGCTGTTTAGAATGAACCAATTTACAAGAATGAATCAGACTTTCCAGTACTGTATTAGAGAGAGGAACCTTTAGGATGAACCACTTCACTATAAAGAATCAGATTTTGCAATGCTATGAATGTGAAAAAAACTTTTAAGATAAACTCATTTACTAGAATGAATCAGATTTTCCAAAACTATATATGAGAGAAAGAACCACTTAGGATGAACCGATTCACTAGAATAATTCAGACTTTCCAATACTATAAATGAGAGAGAGAGAGAGAGAGAGAGAGAGAGATAGAGAGAGACATTTAGGACAAACTGATTCACTAAAAAGAATCTAACTTTTCAACACAACATATGAGCGAGATGACTCTTTAGGAAATTGATTTACTAGGATGAATCAAACTTTCCAATGCTATCTCACTTCTAAAAAATGAAGTGCAGTGTTGGCATTTTCGGTTAGTCACTCCCCACCTCTGTTCCATCCTTCCCCATCTTTTTCTTTCCTCAGCCATATGTTCAATGAACAGCAAACTCTGGCAGCACTTCAGCCACTCAGCCGGCAATTAGGAGAGGAGAAGGAGGTACAGTAGATCTGTGGTGATTCCCTGCACTGATCCAGTGTGTGTGTGTGTGTATTGCTTGAGGTTGGAGTGACTGGGCCTTGAAGTTCCTGGCAGTTCCCCAGCTCCAATTACTGACCAGCACTGCTCTGCAGTTCAGAGCAACAATTCACATGGAAGAACAAAGCCCTAGTGCTTCTCACCATCTGTATGACTGCTCTAATGGGGTTTCATAAAAGAGATGCCTCCGACCAGAATAAGAAAGAACAAGACAACCTTTCACCCTTTGTGAGCTGTGAAAGCTGATATGGTTTTTCAGCTTCTCAATAATATATCACAGTTTAATATATCAAGGCTATAAAGGCTGGGACTTGAATTCCATATCTCTGTTTTTATATGTAGCATATGGTCATCACAGCATAGTTGCAGCAGTTATGTACTGCAAATAGTAGATCCAGTGAGCTTGCTAAAGTTACTCTCTGGAGAGGACAAATCCAGCAACACATGTTGAAGGGAGAAAAATAGAAGCCTTCATCAGGGTTTACAAAGTTCAATAAAGTTACTCTCTGGATGTAACACCTGATCCTAATATATCTTTCACACTGCTTGACTTTTTAAACTACTTAATGTGATCAAAGATCACAATGAGCCATGCAGTGCTTGAGCCACCAAATCGTTTTGTAAACAAGCAACCATTTGCTACAAAGGTTAATAACAGCTAGACAAAGCAGCAAATTAATCTCAGGATGGTGCCTTGGATTTCTGTAAAAGAAAAAAAAGAGAGAGCGAGAGAGAGCGCTGAGTGTGGTACTCTAAACAACTGCATTGCAGTCAGTTTATTCTTTTCTTATTGTACACCAGTTGCATGGAGTAATATTACCACTGGCTTTAATTCCAAAAGACTTTGATGCTTCTGTCACAGATCAGCACCATAAGGAAAATGTTTAATGCACCCTCATGTTGTTCCAAACCCATGTGACTTTCTTCTCCGGTACCCAAAAAATATATATTAAAAACAATTATATTTTATATATCATTTTAAAGCAGGTGTCGGCAAACTTTTTGACATGGAGTGCCATTTTTATTTTTATTTTGGTGAATGGCTGTGCCTACACTTTAATAGTGTTTATCCTCCCATTCAGATGATGAAAACATGCTGCGTGATCATGAGGAAGGATTACATAAATATGTAGATTGGAAAGCTGGTATGGAATTTATATAAATAAAATAGTCTACTCCTCTCGTCGTTGCTGGCGTGCCAGTTATTACCCCTCTGCATGTCAATGCTGGCACGCATGCCATAGGTTGCCGACCCCTGTTTTAAAGGATGCCGTGATTACTGATATTCATACAATAGCAGTTGATGGTGACCCACAAATGTCATAAAAGAAATCCATCCGACTCACACATTGTTTTCCAAGTTTTCTGATGTAATACAATCACTTTGTTTAATGAACAGACCCAAATTTAAGTCGTTCTTCACTCATATCAAATCATTGATCAACTCCTGTAACCAAAGTACAAATCAAATATGGTGATATGTCATTAAAAAGTTATTGGTTCTTGCACCTCTTGTATCCAAACATTATGATGTCCTATCACAAGAACTATTAAGGTTTGAATTTGATGTTATTGTAATGGTGCCATATTTAATAGATTGAAAATCCATACACAAGTAAAATAGCATTTTTGAGTGAACAGTTCCTTTGAGATTATAACACAATCCAGACTGATATCACAGTGAAATTAGAAACTGTAGGTTGAATTTTCTTTAACTGAAATCAGTTTGTGCATAACGAAATACAAAACACTGCCCCCGGTGGCCAACACTTTAACTGTTGTTGGCCATATTGGCAAGTGTGAGCTCAATTTTCTAAGTGAAAAGTCCACAGAGGGGCACCAAATGTGAGTTGTGAAGCGAGTTGCTTTCAGCTTTTCAACACAAACTCCAAACCTAAACCTACCCATCAGTGGAATAAACATTTTATTTTAGAGGAAAAAATGCAACCTCCATCACTGATTATTAGATTGTGATTACTTCCTGGTTTCAATGTGGGATCCAAACAAAGGTCTCCTACACCGCTGAAGAAACATGCTTCCAGTCATGCCACAAGGAAAGATAACAAACTGGAGCCGATACAGAAATGTCTGATAGGCGATAGTGCTTCTTGTGAGTCAACATAATGCTGATGATTCTAGGGTACTGGAACTCTCAGAAAGAACATTCCGACTTCTTGGGAGATCGCTATACTGGAGGTTAACTCAATTGTTTGTGCGCATTTTATTTTCTCGGGAATACAAGAACACCGCCAATGAGAATTTTCCATTTAGCAAAATTAGGGTGTCATTTGTTTTGCACATCATCTAATCACCAGCCTAGGTACAATGTGCACTTTTCTGAGGATGTCTAAAGAGCTCTATCACCCGCACAGTGTGAAACAAGAATCTCACATTTTAAGAAGAGAGAAATTTGTGTGTGTGTGGATGACAACAGTAACGACATTGGTCTGTGTGTTTCATTACCGAGTATTCCTTCCAAATGGGTCAACAAGAAAAGGCAAATGTGTTGGAAGTTTGCAATTTCCTAACCGAATGACAACATGGTCCCTGAGTTGATTCCGATGTCCAAGTCAATTGCTGTTCTGTTGACTTGTTTTCCCACTTCTCCTGGACTATCATTAGTTTGGACCTTGACATGTCGTATGTGAAAGGCAAATCAGCCTGTTATTGCTTTGACACCCTGTCAAAACCTGTCTATTCCCTCTAATATTGCCTTGATTTTGCTTGGGTGAGGACTGAGGAAGACTTTAGTCTTCCTGTGCCCTGGCTCACGGGATGTGCTGCCTCACTGTTTTCTATTAAATAAAGAGAAACTGAGAGCCCTCCTCTCCACCACTCAGGGAGGATGTGTTCCTCAAGGCAAACAGCTCATCTAAATGATCAAAGACATTTGAGACTTTTGTTCCCCTCCTGCCATGTTACATGAATCAACTCAAACTTTAAAGTGCATCCATCTAATATGGTAAAGCTTGTATAGCAAAAACTATCCATCTAATATGTTTATTTCCCCTATTTCCCCATGGTAAACATGCCAAATGTACTCATGATTTTTTTGTGTAGGTAAACATGCCAAATGTACTCATGATTTTTTGTTTCCATGCTTAACAGTGGTATTGATGCTATCAACTCCAACAGATGAAACTGTTCTTCTTCTCATATTTGGAACATACAGTATGTCCTTTAATTATAAGATATGGTCATATGGCCTACAAATCAGGTAATTGGCACTTTTCATTATGTAGTGGTTTCAGAGTGAACAATGCTTTATGCATATTGTATTATAGACATACAGTATTACAATATAGAAAGAAATGTAGCTTTTTTTTTTCTTCATTTTTCACAAGCATTTTCCTTTTAGTACAACAATGCATAATTTTACATTTTGGTAAGGGTGAATCTAACGAAGCATATCAAGCACATGTCAGTGTCATATTTTACCCCAAAGTCAAAAGAATATGAAACAATTAAAAGTAGGGTTGTGGGTTAAACATGTACATTTTTATTCATTTTATTAAAACAAATAATAATTTAAAAAGTTTATTGCAATTAATCAAGCCTCCTGACAGTATGTAAATTCTGTAATAAGGATTTTTCTTACCATCAGAGCAAATCAAGATAGAATATAATATACTGCATGTCAACCGATTAGCCACAAAATTAAAACCACCATCCTAATACAGTGTAGTTCCTCCTCGTGCCTCCAAAACAGTGCCAACCAGCATCTCAGAATAGCATTCTGAGATGCTATTCTTCTCACCACAATTGTACAGAGCAGTTATCTGATTTACCGTAGACTTTGTAAGTTCGAAGCAGTCTTGCCATTCTTTGCTGACCTCTTGCATCAACAAGGCATCTCCGTCCACAGAACTGCCGCTCACTGGATGTTTTTTGTTTTTGGCACCATTCGGAGCAAATTCTAGAGACTGTTGTACGTGAAAATCCCAGGAGATCAGCAGTTACAGAAATACTCAAATGACTCCAAAATCAGTGAGATCGTATTTTTTACCCATTCTGATGGTTAATGTGAACATTAACTGATGCTCCTGACCCGAATCTGCATGTATGCACTGCTGCCACATGATAGGCTGATTAGATTATCGCAGATAAAATAGATGGGCTGGTTTGAGTATTTCTGTAACAGCTGATCTCCTTGGATTTTCATGCACAACAGTCTCTACTCAGAATGGTGCCAAAAACAAAAAACATCCAGTGAGTGGCAGTTCTGTGGACAGAAATGAGAGAGGTCAACCGAAAATTTCCAGTCTGGTTCGAACTGACAAAGTCTACAGTAACTCAGATAACCACTATGTACAATTGTGTTGAGAAGAATATAATCTCAGATTGCTATTCTGAGATGCGGGTTGGCGCTGATTTGGCGGCAGAAGGGGGAACTACACAATATTAGCCAGGTGGTCTTAATGTTGTGGATGATCAGGGATTGGTATATATAATGATTTGAATTTGTATGTGTTCAATTATCTTAATTTGGGAGACTTTCTTAGCAAATATGTGTGTACATGTGATTCACTGTGATTATTTAGATTAATTAATCTACATATGTAATTATCAGGGGTGTAAAGTAACGAATTACAAATACTCATGTTATTGTAATTAACTACTTTTTCCCAAGAATTGTACTTTAAGTAGTTTTAAAATTGTATACTTTTACTTGAGTACATTTTAAGTGCTGTAACTGTACTTCCCTATCTGTCACTCACTCGACTTTGTTTCGATGTAGTGACACTAGGGGTCATTCTTGAGAGCCCGATACGCCTCTGATCTTTGGTAAAGGGCAAATGGGAATTTCTGAGTGATTTTTGCATGCCCCTCCCCTGGACATATGGGTATAAAAGGAGGGGACGTCCATACCGCTCATTAGATTTTCTCTTCGGAGCCGAACAGTCGATGGTTCAAGCCGGTTGTGTGTTATTCCTGGTTGCGGTCGATACCTCTCACATTCTGATGGCCACAATCGCTATATTTTGTGCCTGGCACCGCCTACACCGAGATATCTTTCATGGATGCGTCTTGTCCTCATTGCGTGGCAATGACCATGTCAACGTTGCGGTCGCGGCTCGCTTTCTTAAGAAAGCAAGCCACCCTAGCGGCTCCCTCCCTCGCTCCTTCTACCTACGTGTATGACGTGGTCCACAATGGGACCACCTCCGGCAAATCCCCCCGGACCTCCCATTCCCCAGCATGCTCGTTTGCTCCGGAATTCAGATGAGTGCGCCAGCTTGTCCCAGGGCAAGTTTGAACTCTTATTCGGTGCCCGTGAAGGTGATGAGCTCTCAAGCGCATCATCAGAGAGCGAGCTTTTCCTGTCTGATGCGGAAACCTCCGCAGGGCTTCCCCCCTCGGGTGTGGTCACCAGTCACAGACGAATGCCGAAATGACGGACATGCTTTCCCAAGCCGCCGCGAGCATCGGGCTACAGTGTAACCCTCCGCTCTCCCCTGAACCCTCGCGGCTGGATGATTGGTATCTGGGCTCACGGCGCTGCTCACATCCATGCCTCGCCCCAGTTCCTTTCTTACTGTTTGTCCAGGAGTGCCATCTGTAGCTGAACCTGGTCAAGATGCGTGAGGCCGACAAGACACACTTCTTGAACGCCCCCATCTCCCAGGCTGGCCTATTCGGCGACACCGTCTGGGACTTTGCCCAGCAGTTATCGACGGTAAAGCAGCAGACGGAGGCCATCCAACACATCCTGCCCTGGCGCGGGTCATGATTCCGCACCCCGTCTGCTCATCACCAAGTGCGTCCTACTGGAGGAGGCAGACCCAGCCTTATTGTTGCTGTGTCTGGTGCACGCTTTACGCATCTATTTTGATCACATGCAGAGCTTTATGATCTCTGACCAGCTCTTTGTCTGTTTTGGTGGACAGCGGAAAACAAGCGCTGTCTCCAAACAGAGGATTGCCCACTGGATCATCAATGCCATATCTGTTGCCTACTAGGCTCAGCACGTGCTGCCCCCAGCAGGACTACGAGCCCATTCCACCAGGAGTGTGGTGGCCTCCTGGGCTAGCTGACATTTGCAAAGCAGCAGGCTGGGCTACACCCAAACACCTTTGTGAGATTATACAATCTCCGGGTTGAGCTGGTCTCGTCCCGTGTCTTAGCAGGAATGAACGGGTAAGTCCGGGTCGACCAGCCAGGTTACAGCTTGCACCTACCACCTTTCACCTCCCTTGAGCTGAAGATGTGCATTGTTGATTCCCAGCAGTGTTCACAGAAGTGTTCCCTGGTTGATTTCCTCCTAGCCCTGCGGCAGATGAGTTCATATCAGGCTCTCAAGAGTGACCCCTAGTGTCACTACATCGACACAACGTCTCATTCCCTCCATCAGGAAACGGAGGTTACGAAAGTAACCAGGATGTTTTAATGCACTATTTTCCCACCGCCTGTATTCACTATTTCCCTGTCCTGATCTAATTTTTATCTATCAACATGATTGGCTAGGGATCAAATCAAATCACACGTAAAAAAAAATGAATGACAGCTGCAGATCTGGCACCAACTGAGGAGAATGTCTCAAGCACAGTTTACAGCTGAACATAACCGGACGCACCTGAAAGGAATTTTCACAGTGAAAAAGGCCAATTTCTTGATTGTGTCAAGTAAGTTTAACTTGCTCAAGGCTGATATCCGCATTAATCCTGCCTCTAATTTGAAGAAACATATCAAGGTACATTACATATTTCTGCTTACTAGATTCTGTGTGTCTATAACTTAGCCTGTAATTTAATTATGTATCACTGAGATTATTGGGCTGCTGTGAGAGATTAATGCAATGTTATCAATAGGGCAGGGCAATAAAATGATCTGGATGTTTATCGGAAAAAAAGAGAGATGTCCTTGATCAATCTTTTGAGTAGTTTTCTATATTTAGCCAATGTTCTACATCTAGAACAGGGGTGTCCATTACATCAATCACGATAGCAAGTGCACCACTGGTTGGTTGAGCGAGCTAGATGAAATATATAAGATTGACTTTTTATTTCCTGAGTTCTGTAGCTGCACACTTTTGATTGACAGGTGGCTAATGTTTGACCGCTAATGCGCCTAAATTATCACATACACTTTATAATTCCGCCAATGCCCGTCTTGGTGAGGCATTAATGTAAACGCAGTCGTTTATGTCTAAAGTGAATAAACAGTTGGACAAAAACCATATTTGCATCAAAATGTTGAACTTGAAGTGTACATATTACCATATTGAGCACTGTCTAGTAGGCTATGCCATATAAAGTCAAATAACATTAACAAGGAAACAAGAAAACCACTCACTACTTTTGGCTGAATAACTTGAGTAACTTTAAAAGTATAAATGTAGTAGAATAAAACAGTGATATTTATAACAATATTTTTTACAAATATTGTTAATTTTTTAATAAAACTGACCCGATGAAGAGAGTAGGTTTATTGGTATAATAAATTACCAGGAAAGTAGAGATGATAAATTATTTGTAATTATGCTTAGCCTTTATCATGTTTTTTCTAATGCCTAATAGAAAAGTGTCAACATTTGCAGAGCAATACTTCAGCACAACATTCCACCAGTTATAAACTTCAGAACATTTTGCATCATGCATTAGAATGAGAACGCAAATATTTATTGGCTTAAATATAATAGATATAAGAACTAAATCAATTTTGAACATTGTATCTCAAAAGGAGGACAATGTGGACCACCTATATACTACTTAAAGACAATAATATTAAAGAGAAATACATAAAGTGTTATTTATATTTGTACAAAACCTAACCCATCATAGTAATATATGCTGCCTTTAATTTATGCTGATTTAAAAAATAAAATAAAATAATAAAATCTCTCCAGGCAGGATGATTTTTGTTACAATAAAGATAATCTAATGAGAATCATCATAGAGAATAATAAGAATTACAAATAAATTACAAATAAACATTCAGACACAATGCAGCAATGCGAATGTGGGGTAAATGTGCTTTTGGTAACTAAAGTCACATTCCGAATAAATGAATAACTGTTAAGGTCAAAACAATACTTTTTTTTAATTTATGGAAAATATAATTGCTTAGGCCCTATATTTAATTGTAATTATTATTGTTATTTTTTTTATTTTTTTTAAATATGACCTGGCCATGCACTTTGTGAGATTTTGCCAAAAATGTAAAATGTTGCTACACCTTTTTATAGGCTTCAAGTTCATGTTGTTCTGATTTAAACCGAAGCTTGTGATTTAGGAACATGATTTTACAAAGTAATAATAATAATGATAACCTGATTTGGCAAACCTACAGAAAGAGCTGTTGCTGACAGCAACATTTATTTCACTATTCTCATATATTTCTCGGTTGCTAAGAGACAGTCTGTCTGATTGCACCAAGATGACATGCTGTTGTTATTTCCTTCTGAGGTCAAAAACAAAAGAAGATGACACACATTCTTGCTTGTCACTGGGCATGTTTTTTAGTCACAGCCATCAGCTTGTGAGCTTGTTTATTACATCCGAGAAGGTTGATTTATTTATATATAATATATAAAGATGATGGCTATTCTCATCATTGGAAGAAAAACATGCAAACCCAGTGAATCACGTTATATAGTCCTAAAATAGGATCACACTCAAATATGTGGTACAGCGGTATACAAGCACAAGTGTGTGAGAACTGCATATATCATACAGTTTATTTCCAGTATCTCCTGGGAGAATATATAAAACAAATCTATATTGGCTTAACAGTTACAATACCAAAGGGATGAAGACGGGAGCAGTCTGTCTAACCTGTATTTAGATTGTCAGCACTGCTGAGAGGGTTAGGTAGCGATTTTTAATAATATAGCTTGTTTCCTTTCCTAAATCACTCATTGAAAAAAAAAGGACTGAACTAGTTCCACAAATCTACAGCGTTAGACACCATATTACTGAAAAATGCAAAAAGAGAGGTTAGAGGAGAGGAAGTTGTGTGTTGGCAATAAAATGTCAGCAAATGAGTGATGAATATGTCAAAGAGCAGCCAAGAGTGTAGATAAATTGCTAAACACGAGCAGAGGTCTAGTCCTTGGGTCACTGATAAAGATACCAAGGAGTTCAAGGAATTTTTAGAATGCTCTCATTTCACTGTGACACAAGTGACACTGAAATGCTGAAGCTGGCAGAGTTTTATGAGTGTTTGACACAGTAATCCTTCCGATTCAATCTCATCCTCTCCTTTTCAGAGAATCTAAACATGTGCAGTCACACAGCTGTCAGCTGGCAGAAAATCTTTTAAATGATATCAATCTATGGAAATCACTATATTAATCTAGGATAAAATAGTTGCTTGACAATCTATTACTCTTTTGCATTTTTCATCTGTTAAACTTTTCATCCTGAGGCAGTTAATATATTTTCTCATTTATCTCTTATAATTTTTGGAGCATAATAAAGTGATATACAGAATTGTATTCAAACTGAATTTAGACTAGCAATATCAAACTGCAGTTCTTTAATTTTCAGTATCTCCTGGGAGAATATATAAAACAAATCTATATTGGCTTATCAGTTACAATACCAAAGGGATGCAGACGGGAGCAGTCTGTCTAACCTGTATTTAGATTTTCAGCACTGCTTTAATTTAGTTACTTTTGAATTCACTAACAATTAATTTTCTTGGAATCTTTCTTTATTTGTATGTTTTAGTATCTGATTCACTTTAAACAGAAATAAATGCAAAAATCTGTCATAATTTTGTAATTATTCTGGCTGTTTAACCTCGGGGGAAATATATATATATTTTTTAAATAATTAAAAAGTATAAGACCACAGTAAAGGTTATTAATTAAATGTATTCCATGTCCTCTGAAGCTATATGTGTTACGAAAGCAGGAGGAGGCAGACGAGGGGTGAGGATCTAAGTGCGGTTTTTATTGAAAGTAATGGAAACAAACAAGACTGGAACAAATGAAACCAAAACACAACCAAGAGTACACGGGTTGGAGAAACATCCACGGTGGGCAAGGGTAACATAGACAAACTGGGCAAACAAGGCAAAACATGTGATGATCAAACGGGACACAGGTGAGAACAATGAGTGACTGCTGGCAGTGATGAGGGCAGGGAACTATGGGAAGTGTAGTTTTTAGACAATTGACAAATGAAACACGGGGCAGACAACAGGGGATCGTGACAATATGACCACTTTGTGCTGTGCAAATTGGACAGAAAATGTAAGTTATTTTTCACTCTCAAATAATAATAATAATAATAATATTAGGGTGGCCATATTATGGGTTTCCAAAAAGAGTACACCTTTTTATTTGTAGGGGGGTAATAGGGTTCAACATAGTCTTACTATGATTGCAAACTTTAATACAGTGGAGAAAGACACTCTGTCAGCATAGCATAAACATATATAAATAAATACAAATGTCCATGTACAAAAATAAAATATTTAATGGCATGAGTGTACCTTCATTTACTAATAATATTATTTTGAATGGCCTTGGAATATGAAGTAATGTGATAACAGTTTTACTTGATCAAAAAAGTAGTCTGATAATTTACCAGATGAGCTTTCACCTTTTGCTGACCTTTTATGCTTCACATAGCTAATGTGAGCTTCTAAATCACTTGCACCTTTATTAGCAACCGACACATAAGTGCCAGCCTTACATGTCTTAAATTCTGCTTGCCACAGATCTTGACCTGGATGAAAGAATGGGAATTTCCTTCTGTAAATTTCCATTTTTGTTTGGGCATTGTTTCCACTATGCTGTCATTTGCTGCTACTGTCAAGCAACTGTTTGATGCCGAACACAACAGCAATTTGCACTTTTGCTGAGAGATTGACAGGCAGGAATTTGTCCAGTAGTTGCTGCAAGCCTCTTATAATCGACCAATGAGTGTGTGTGAAGGTGTGACTTACAAAGAGGGGTTAAAGCATCGAAAATATGTACACACAATGAAGTATTCGACCAGATGCACATCATAATGCAACTAAAGCTGAATCCCGGACATTTTCACAAATTTAGAAATCCCAGATGAACGCTTTGTTAAGGTCCGAAAAAGAGGACAAAAGAGGAAGTATGGTCACCTTAATAAAATTATAAGTAAATAAAAAATGAAGAAACAGAGAAGCACTAGGTCAAAGAGATATGTTTTGAGATTGATTTTGAAATCGTGCATGGAGGTTTGATCACAGAAAGACTGAGGGATAGAGTTACAAAGCGAAGGGCAAGTAAGTGTGCAAAAAGACATACCACCTAGTGATTTCAGCTTGCAATGTAGAATGAATAATAGGATGATATCAGATGACCTGAGTGAGCGTAGTGGGGTATAGTGGCATAAGAGGTCAGTGATATATGAGGGGGCAAGACCATGTAAAGCTTTGTATGTTGTAAGGATAATATTGTAGCGTAGCCTACAAAGTATGGGAGTGATGTGAGATGATTTCTTTGAGTAGGTGAGAACCCTAGCTGCTGAATTCTGGATGTATTGCAGTTTGCTTATTGTTTTAGTCGGCAGGCCAGAAAAGAGGGCATTACAATACTCAAGTCTAGAATTAATAAAGGCATGAGTTTCTGCATTTTTGGTGCTAAGAATGGTGCAGTGTTTGTGAGAGAGGAGATTTGAGTGTGGAAAGAGAGTGTGGTGTCAATGATAATGCCAAGATTACGAACAATAGGGGAGATTCTGACCAGGACACCATTAATATTGACCAACTGATCAGGGAAACGTGATAAAACACTTGGAGACCCAACTATTATTACGTCAATATTATTAGTGTTGAGTTTTAGAAAGAGTGTCTTTAATACATTCAGAGAGGGAACTTGTGGGATATGGGTTAGTGTGCTTAGAGCTGATATAAAGTTTAGTGTCATCAGCATAGCAGTGAAAGTTGAGGCCATGATGGCAAATAATGTGACCTAGAGGAAGCATATAGGTGATGAAGAGCAAAGGACCAAGTACAGAACCCTGGGGGACACCTTGAGAAACAGGAACAGCATTTGATTTATACTGATGAATAGAAATGTAGTGTTGGTGGCCAGAGAGTTAAGAGATATACCAGGACAGAGCAGTGCCTTAGATGCCAATTGCAGAGAGCCTAGCAATGAGTATGAATGAGTCAAAAGCAGAACTGATGTCTAAAAGGACCAGGAAAGTGATGGCTCCAGAGTCCGCAGCCATCAGTAGATCGTCTGCAACTTTGATTTTGAATGATGTCCAATGAAATCATATCATTAATAAAATGCTTGCAACAAATGCAATTTTTGATTGTTAATCGTTATTTGTGTGGCAGTCATATTTGATTTTTGTGCATGAGCAGTATTGGTTACTTTTATTGTGGTTTTAGGATGTTTTTCTTTTTAATAATAATAATAATTATTATTTTAACAGACCGGTGGATTGCAGGTTTTTGAATAATACTGTCATGGTCCGGTCACCTTGTCAGGCTGGGTTTCTGCCTGACTGGACCGTGACAGTATCGGCCTGAATCTGTGTTTTTTGTACCCCCTTTGTATGAGCATGGGTCCGGTTGTTTGGGGCCTCTGTGCAAGTTACTGCCAAATGCTCTCCGGTGATGTCATGGTCCTATCACCTTGCCAGGTTTTGAGTTTTTGTCTGACGAGGGCTGTGACATCATCGTTTGCTCTGTTTTTGTCAAAGCATATTTAAGTTTTGCCCTTATGTGTTTCAGGTGCTGCTGGCATGCTGAATCAGCGTTTCCATGGGAACCCTGATTGTTTACATGGGAACGCTGATCATTACAATCTTCAGCTGCGAGTAGTTTCCCCACTTATTTAAATCCCCTCATGTGTCAAGTCTGATGTTGGATCAGTGTTATTCTGTTTATATTTTTTCAAGGTAACCAATGTGATGTTTGATTTTTACACTGTCAAGTATTAATCGTGCTCACTTTTTCAGTTGGAGATCTCTTGTGTGTCTGGAAGTGTGGTTACCTTCTAGTTCGCCTTCGCCTGTTATCGTCCAGTTCCCTTGGAGGAGGATTCCTCGTTCTCTGCCCATGTATTGGGGGAGATCATCACCTGGGCTTTGCTTTGTTTTGAAAAGGAACTTTGTGTTGTTAATAAATCCTATTGAAATGTTACATCTGCTTTTGGGTCCTGTCTCTCACCCCCCTGACAAATGCACAATGGTTTATGCTGAAGTACATTGGTTTACGAATCCAACTTAGTGAATTCACCCCTTCCAAACAAAGCTTTATTTGACAGTTGCTTGATGCCCATCCATTATATGACTGGAATTTCTAGGTACCCTGAAGAGTAGAAATAAATAAATATTTTTTTTTTCCATACAGCATCAAAACAAGCAAAATCCTCTCTGACTAATGTGCAGTGGAAGGTTTGTTCCAACGTTCCAGGCATCCTGTGGCAAAAGCTTATATGCCATGAACACAGATTGTGTAGAAAATCTCCACTGATATTCTCTCTGGAGTTTTCTCTCTGTTTTTCGAACATCAGTTCACTTGTCCTTTTGGTTAAAAAAGCAGCAATGAAATCCAGTGCTGTGGGTGGAATCATTCCACAGGTCTGATAGCTTTGAGAGAGAGAGAGCTTGACTGACAGGTGTTGTCCTCTACCATACACTACCCCTGCTGTGCAACACATCACCCCTATCAATCCTTCTCCATCTATCCAGTCATACTCCTGCATCTCTCCGCAATCAGCTGCACACACCCATGGAGCAGTCTCAGTTATAAGGAGTTTCCATCAGAGGCAAGACATATGTCTGTTCACCTGACCTACATAATTTGATCTATAGCTAATCACAATTCCAACTCTAATCAAGAAATACTCCTTAAATATGTAATAGCAACAAAACCAACAAGTCACACACAGTCTTCCTCCTTAACAGAAAAAGAGCATTTATTTCAACCAGGCTATTGAAACAGCCCATTTGGAAATTGTGGAACTTGTGACATCACAAGGACCAAATTCAGCTGCATATGACTGCCTTTTTAGCAAGACATCAATGCCTATTTTTCATCATTGCACCCTTGGCACTACCCACTGGTTCTGACAGTCAGTCATAGATGAAGAGGAGAGACATGGGCCTGTCATGGGAGATTCATCTACAGCAAAGGGGACTTACACAGGACACCTTCCTGTCATCTGAAATTAAATTATTTTGTACTCTAGATGAATGGCTTTGACAGTTATTATTGTGTCTCGCACCTCTTTTAAAAGATGCGATATCAAGTTATAACTCTAAAAAGGAGAACTCCATTCTATTTCATTCAGCCGTGCTGTGTCTTGCTGTTTTGAAGGTGACCTGGACCATTTTTGCACCCATCTGTGCTTTATGTAAAGGCCACTCAGTGATTACTGAGAAACACTGTTGATATTCGAACTCAACTGCCAAAACAAACACTCAACTCCCTTCAGTGCTCCTTTGGAAGCTCCACCCCCAAATTCATGTTATAAGTTTTATGCACACCAGCTCCAGACACCTACATCTCTCCTGCTACTAAATCTAACATCACAACAACAGCATATATGGTTTCTGTGAAACATAGCCAAATTTATGTTACCCACCTATCGAGAAGAAAAAGAGCAACTTCTGCATCCATCTTCAAGCCTTTTACTTCTCGGAGGTCTCTGTACCACTGAAAAGCCCCGACTTATCATAAACCTTCTTTTTTTAGTTTATATTCGTCTGACCTTTTTCTCATGGTCTGTTTCTCAGCCATTTTCTCCTTGGTGTTTAGAAACTTCTCATCAGCCAGATTTGCAGTCACTCTTCTAATTAATTTCCCTCTCGCTCTGCCCCCACCCCCCATCCTGTGCACATAAAAGAACCACCCCTCTGTTCTTGATTGGCTGGAGTAGTGTCATGTGGATTGGTCTGTTCCACTGAGAAACACATACCATTCTGTGTGTAAACAAACACAGAAAATATGAGGAACAACGTCTCTGCTTTGGCTAATTAAAGCAGAGAACATAACCTTGGAATGTATTACATTTGCGAATTCAGAAATGTTTGATTGGATTGTATGTTTTCGGCTCATACCAGCGAGGACTGCTTGTGAACCAGTAACAATATGATTCAAGCTTTGCAAAGGAAATGTTATTGAAAGATGCGGCAGTTCAACACTACCAGACCTGTGAGTAAACAGATTAATTCACAAATGTCATGAATGTTTTTTAGATGCTGTGCTTGAGTGAACATTTTGATACATTCAGATACAATGTGCAAGTGTATGTTATGTGTTAACTCTGAAATGTAGTTTTATGAATAATAATGTGAAGTTTGTTCATTTTCTTCCGATTGAGTTTTAAATATGTCTGTACTTGAGGGGTTGCACGAAGTTAGACAATTAGAACAGTGGGTGTTTACATTGAAGTCTTAAAGAGCCAGATATAATTTCAGACCAGGACAGGGGGGAAATTATTATAGAATAATGAATTATGGCTGTTTTGGTGGAGAAAAAAAAAAGAAATAAGGAAAAAGAAAACAAAAAACTTACTGAAATTAAAAGGGAAGATAATACAATCATAAAAAATAATATATGACATGACCCCTTAAGAATCAAAAAGGCTCTACTCCTGCATCATTTTCCATCAACTTGTGTTGTTTATCACTAAAAACAACTCATGCAAACATGTGTCCCACTGTGAACAAGCTTCTCTCATAGCACTCATGAATGCACAACAGACGTCAACATTTTCACAGCAAACAAAGTTACATTTTGAGTAGTTTCTTACCAAAAACAATTGGATATCTTCAGAAGAAATGTAATATAACTACTTTTATGATACTTTTGGGCCTCAGGGTCAGGGACGCTTCAGTGTAACTGGAATGCTTTGAGTCGCAGAGCGATCCTAGCTCTGCATTTAGAAGTGCATAGTGGTTAGATTATTAACATGTAGTTCATGGCAAGGCAATGAGGTGAAACACGTCTACTCCAATCAGAATTCAGGGATGGAACTATCAGTTTTATAACATTTTAATGAATTCTCTTAACTGGATAGTTCACCCAGAAAGGAAAATTCTCTCATCATTTACTCATGCCATCCCAGATGTTTATGACTTTCTTCTTCTACAGAACACAAACAACGATTTTTAGAAGAATATCTCAGCTCTGTTGGTCCTAACAATGCAAGTAAAGGGATACCAAAATTGTGAAGCTCCAAAATGCAAATTAAGGCAGCATAAAATTTATCAATAATACTCAAATGGTTAAATCTATATCCTCAGAAGTATTATTTAAAGGGATAGTTCACCCAAAAATGAAAGCTCTCTTATCATTTATCACCCTTATGCCATCCCAGATGTGTATGACTTTCTTTCATCAAATAAAATGCTTTTTTTAATTCATCAGATTTTTTTAAATTCAAAAGTTTTTTTTAAAAGAATTTCTCAGCTCTTTTGGTCCATACAATGCAAGTGAATGCTTGCCAACATTTTTAAGCTCCAATCAATAAGACTCTATTAGTTAGATGAACGTCTTCAGAAGCTAAATGATAGGTGTGGGTGAGAAACATCCATTTTTAAGTCCTTTTTAAGTTTAAAAGGTGCAGTATGTAAGATTCAGAGACCCTTGTTATTAGTGACACCTGTGGCCATTAAGTGAACTGCAGCCAGCTACCTGTTGCCTGTGCTAATGCACACATTCCATAGGGATGCGAGCATCAGCCAAAACAAAAAGACGAAATTAAAAACCAATTATTAGCTAACATAGCATACTGATGCACACATACAGCTACATACTACCGAACTATACCAGACAGTTTACAGTTGCACTATTATGTTGCACTATTGTATGTTTTGTAGATCTTATGTTGTACTATGAATTAGAAACCAGCGTATTTGATTAAATGTATCCTGTATACCTGACTTTTAATATAAAGAGAAGATCTTTGAAATTATTTGAATGTTACAAAGCAAGGTAGCTTGAAATTCATCAGCGTTAGCAGGCAAGATCAAGTTAGCTAAAATGACACATCAATCCATATGGCATTATATTTCACGTGCTTTGCAGTTATTTAAACTTACCTGTCCAATAAGACGAACGCCAATTCAGGGTCGGTTTTGATCCCCTAAAACGAATGAAGGTCCATCCAGGAATCAAATTGCCTGCCTATGTTCACTGTAGTTTTCGCTCGATCACGATCATGTTCCCACTTAGCTAGACAGGATTCAGTAGCTACATTTCTTTTTTGAGCTTGGGTAGGAGTCGTGTTGTACTGGGAGCCGGCCGTTTGCTGGATTCCATCTCTAAGATAATGTCACCTTGTGTTGCAGTTTGATGTCACTGTTGAATAGTGGAAGCCCTGAGGCAAGGCTCTCGGTAGTGTGCATAAACGTCACATCCTTTGGATTTTCCCAGCAAAAGTGACCTGCTCCCTTCACATAAAAATCAGTCTACAGGCTTTACTAGGCAACCTCGAAAGTCCGGGAAAGGTACATTTTTGAAATTGTGTTACAAGCCGTTCACACATTGGCTAAAAAAAAGGCAAAAATTTCTAGGACAAATTGACTTAAATATTGGGTGAGTAAATGATGAGAGAATTTTTATTTGTATCTCTTGATTACTGTTAAGTCTCCTCCTTGCCCAGTAGGTGGTGATATGCAAATTATGCAAAAAGAATGCAAATTGTCAAAAACAAAAGAATGTGACAATAAAGATATAGTATAACAGGATATACATATTGATCTGTTTCTCACCCACACTTATCATATTGCTCATAAGACCTACAGAAATTAGATATTATTAAAAAAATCTTAATTTGTGTTCTGCAGAAGTAAAAAGTCATACACATTGATTTGTGGTTGAACTAATCCTTTAATTGCATTTCTGGAGAAACTTTTGAGACAAAGTTGATATTTAAATTAATCGTAATTGAGAACTCGTTGTTATTCCAAGACTAATAATGATGTTGATACCCTCCTTAAGTAAATCGTGCTAATCCTACAGAGCTATGTTCCATTTAACTGCTGACTTATGCATGGTTAAGCAGGACTTTAAGTGAACATTCTAATGGTGGGAGATTATAAGCTTGCCAGTGTGAAGACACGCATCACATTCACACCAAAGCTGTGGAGGACACCCCACCTCCTCAAAATCTGAAATGTCACAGGTAATCGGCAGCACATCCACATTCAGGCACCATGGTTTGGCATTTGATGAGCTATTCTGATGTGCAAGGTAGATGGAGGAGAAATACAGAGAAGACATGAGAGGGAGACAAACAAAGAGAGTTTCAACATTTCCTGCTTAGTTTACTAGCAAATTGTCCACCGAGAGGCCATATCAAGAGGAAAAGGCATTGTACGCTACAAAAACAAACAAAAAAATCAATAAAATCAGCTTTTCCGAATCAGTTGGACATTAAGGTTTACCAACCAATTTAGAAGGCCAATTACCACAGGAGCTCTGGGCTTTATTATAATTAGTAATGGTGCCACGTTCTTGTTGCACACGTAGATCAACAAAAAACCTTTTTCAATTATATCAGAAGTAAGATCTATATAAACTGCTTCACTGTTCAATGAGTTTCTTTGACAAACTGTATACCACTGATCAAACAGGTTCTCTTTTCTCTGGTCATGACGTCTTCAACATTTATACAATATGTTATGATTTAACACATCAAGGTGTTAAGTGCTATTTTGTCATTCTGCTCAGGTGGAACACAGCAAGCATGGGGCGGAGCGGCAGCAAGTGCAGCTACACTGCAGTGCTTTAGATGGATGAGTATCTTTAAACCTTCATTGAGCGAAAGTACAACAGGAAAAATACACCGAGCTCCCTGCAATCCTGATTCAGTGTCAGTACCTGATTTATATTAATGGGCCTGGCTCTGGCGAAGTGAGTATAAATGACCTACAGCGCATCGGCTCAAAGACAACTAGCTCTAATCTGTAAACAGCGAGCAGAATGTTAGTCTGTTGTCCTACCTGTTCCTTCACAAATGCTCTGCCCAGGCATATGGAAGACTGCAGGCTCTTCTATTTTTCTTTGCTTGATTGCACTTTTTATTTCTCATCCACTAGCCAAGTCCTGCTGAGGTGAAGATTTTGCAGAGGCTTCCAGAGCCAGGTGCTCCCCATGGAGAGAGGTCCTTATACAAGAGTGGCAGCTACCTTCCTATGTCCAGAAATACTTTTTTGATTTGGCCACACAGCAAAAAAAAAAAAAAAAATGTTTCTTCTTCAGTATTTGTTTCTTGTTGTCTAGTTAATAAAACTATACATTTACTAAGATATTAAAAGGATAGTTCACCCAAAATGATAATTATCTTATAATTTATTTACCCCCATGTCATTTTAAACTCACATTACTCTCATCCAATGTGGAACACATACAAAGATATTTTTTAGAATGTATGAGGTGGTATTGCCCTTACAATGTAAATCAATGGGGTCCAAAACTTTCAAGTTTCAAAAGGGACAAGTTATACACACAAACTCAAGTGGTTTAATTCATGTCTTCTAAAGCAAAACAATTGCTTTGGGTAAGAAAACAACCAACATTTGAGGCTTTCATTATTAACATTCACATGCGCAGTCTCCTTGGCACGTACATGAGGAAAGCTTATTTACATGCTTCCACACACTTTAACACATGTGCAGAGTGCTGTAGAAGAAATAAATCCATAAGTGTTTGAGGTGGCATGAGGGTGAATAAATGATAAGAGAATTAACTTTTTTGGGGGGTGAACCGTTCCTTTGAGTCTCATTTAAAAAATTTTAAGTATAAACCTCACAAAATGTTTTTTTTTTTTGTCCTGGAAAAAGTCTTGTCTTGTAATATAAAATAACTCATTAATTAAATATTATAAAAGTGCAGTACCTAACTAACCCCAGCCCTAGCCTTTCTAAAAAAAAAGTTTTTTAAAAAATGGACTCCATTTGCTTAACTTTATCCATCCCTTTTGTACCCACATACCCATGCTGCTTCTCATGTGAGACCCGGTGTTCAGACAGGGAAACTGAGAAAGATCTCAATACAATGCCTTTCCATTGAATTGAAAACCGAATGATGATCTAACTGACCACATTACTAAATAACCAACCCATAAACAAACACAGCACCTCACAGTATTTGCTTATGATGAGGCTGGGGCCGTTGAGCAAGGCCAATACAGATGAATCAGAAACAAGCAAGTCAAATATCATAATATACAGCAACGTTTAGAATCAAAATACACTTTAACATAAAGAATCAAGTCGTCACTCTTGCTGCACATCCCAAGAAACATTGGGGAAAAAACCTGCATTAAACACGCAACTGAAGTCCAGCTGCTTTTCTCGCATCCAGCTTTGGTGTGTTCTATTCAGAAGTTATCATCCCTATTTGCTTAAAAGACAATTACCATCAACTGTGTGAACTTCAGAGGGCTTATTTATTTGTAATTTTTTTATTTTTTTACTAGGTTTAGAAGTGCACTAGCATATAGATGACAACAAAGCTAATAGATATGGACTAAAAGCAGCACATTTTAAATTTTGTTTTCTCAGGAACTTTAAATTACAATGTGGAGTACCAAAGCAACTTTGTGCACAACACCCCAGTAGATGCACTCTTAGCTCTTTGTATATTCATTTATTGTTTACTAATATAAAGTACAAACCCAAAAAATACAACTTCATTTTTCATACAAATAGGATGCATTCTCTTTTGTTACATAACTCAGTTTCTAACGTTTTTTCAAGAGGCCACAAGAGATCCATTTTGATGGCTTCTACAGACTTTATGCTATTGAGTAACTTTGATGTCACTCCATGTATCTCTTTACCTGTATGCACTTCATTATCTACAACCAATATAAGCTTCAATACTGGTCATAACATACAGCCTTTTAGTCTCTTTTTTTAAGGTTGTAAAATTGATTCTTCTCCATTGTGGGGGAGGGTGGAATGAACTCTCATCCATTACAATCATTAAAGGTGGAGTAAGCAATATTTGAATTCAACAGCCAAACAAACACACTCCTCCCTTCAGTGCTCCTTCAGAAGAAGCTGCGGGCCATGCATTTTAAATCTAGGCCTTCAGTGCGATTCACGCCATTAAGAAAACACAGTTTTACAATGAATAAGACATTGTACATCATACATTACGTGAAAGTCAACTAATAATACCACCTGACATTTTAAAAACACTCCACGCATGAAAGCCAGAACTTGAAACGACACTTAATGCTTAAGCAAGCCTCATTTTAACTGCAGCATGACTGTTTTGATGGAAAACAAAACCATCAAAAATCATACATTTTCATATGAATCTACCAAGGAGGTCTATAAAACCTGGAAAAATATATTTAATAATATTTGCGATTTCAATGTTGCTTGCAATATATTTCATTTCGTCAGGGTTCACAGTAATGCTGCGTTCCATTCAAGTTGGATGTGGGATATTCCTACTTATACCACGGGCTGTTTATATACTCGATTCTGATTGGCTGGAAGGTGCGCAGTAAAACCGTTTAATGCACAGGTAGTACCAGTCAGTTTGATTACAGTTCGAAATTAATCCGCTACTATAATCATTGGTAACCATAGTAACACAGTTACACTTGCAAACAGAGTGAGAGAAACATATGAAAACGTTTATTTAGGTAGGCTAAATGGATGATTTTTGCATATCGTTTAATTTGTATGGTGAATATGGCAATTTTGAGAAATGGGCCCAGGCACAAGACGAAATAGAAGACTTGGAGAAGATGTTGAATGACAAAAAGCGGCACAAAGAATTAACACCGACAGAGCTAGAAAAGATCGAAGACGACAAAGATGAGGTCAATACGAAAAAGACAACTAAATGGGCAGTTAACACTTTCAGTGACTTTTTGCGCCAAAGACAGAAAAATTTTGATTTCGAGACCTGCTCTGCTTCTCTTTTAAATGAGACATTGCGGGAGTTTTATGCCTCTGTTCAGTCTACCGGTGGACGCGAATACAGTGTTGCAAGTTTGATGTGTCTCAGAGCAGGTATAAACCGTCAGATTACAAAATACAACATCGTAAGTGATAAAGACTTCAAGTCAAGCAATGCCATCTTTAAATCAGTTTTAAAGCGCTACAGGAAAAATGGAAAAGACACCAGCGTTCATCATCCGCGTATTACCGAGTCTGACTTGGAGAAAATTAGAAATGCACCTGCACTCTCCCCTTTCACACCCACAGGACTTGTAAAAAAAGTTTGGTTTGATATACAGCTGTGTTTTGCACGGAGGGGAAGAGAAGGAAACCGTAACCTATCAAAAGAGTCTTTCGTTCTCCGGCAAGACGAGAATGGGAAAGAGTACCTGACCCTGGCGCATAACCCAGAGACAAAAACCACAAGGATCCCACCGCATCGGATAGAGAAAATTTACGAGGATTTATGTTTGCGAGCCCCGGCGACCCACTTTGTCCCGAGGACAGCTTTAAAAAATATCTGTCAAAGTGTCCAGAAAATACCGGAGCGTTCTATTTGCATCCGAGACGCATCCCTCTGTGCAAACTCGAGAGCACCGAAATGTGGTTCACCAGGGAGCCAATGGGGCTCAACTACCTTGGCAATATGCTAAAAAGCATTTGTGAAGAGGTTGGTAATAGATAGCCTATTTCGTTTTTGCCCATAAATTTAAACTGTTTTTATATTATTTTCCAAATCTAAATTGTATACTTTAAATTGTTGTTGTTCAGGTGGAAGGTATCTCACAAATGTACACAAACCATAGTTTGCGTAGCACTGCCGTTGGACGACTCTCTGATGCAGGACTAGAAAGTCGCCAGATCATGTCAGTGACAGGCCACCGATGCGAGGCGAGTTTGCGGTCATATTGGGCCCCATCTTTGTCAGAGAGGAGGGAATGGAGTGACATACTGACATCTAGAACCTCAACAAGAAAAGCGAAACATAATTTCACCTCCAAGCCTAAAACTGAAATAACCCTACCCTTTTCCATGTCTAACTTCACGATAAATGGAAATGTGGAGTTTAACATCAATTAGTATAATGCTGAGTAAAACAATCCCCTATCGAAATTTCCAACTGTTTGATTTTTTTGTTTTGCATAATGCATCAAGGAATACATTTTGACTGGATAAACTTTTAGTTTTTCTCTATTTGTTTGTAGATTAATTGAGAGTGGAAAGCGATTCAAAATACATTATTATTGAGAATGAAAGGATGAAAAATATGTATTTATTTGGCATGTTAGGCCAGCAGAGAAGGCTTTGCTGGCCCTGAGAATTTGCCACTGTTCAGAAGCTCCACCCCCAAATTCATGCATATGCAATAGTGTTGTGTGGATCCAATCCACTTTGTTTATTTTCCCATTTACAGAGCCAGGGCTGTGTAAAAACTCCAGATTTTTTTTCAGCACACACAGAACACACACAGAATGGACAGCTAGCAGACCTGGAAGAGATATTAGCGGAATTTGACACAAAGTGTATTGTATTAAAATGACTAAAATGACTTTCTCCGAGCCTTTTAACAGACAGATACAAAAAATAACAATTTCATTGGAAGAGGTTAGCATTCTCGATTGATTCGTGCCATAAAAACATTCTGTTTTCTTCCAATGTTTTGCCGTCTTGCTTGTAATTTATGCTGCAATCTTTTTAGTGCTTCAAGTCAATTAACTCTCTACATTGCCATTAACTCCCTGCATCGCTATGGCTGATAGTTTCCACTTCAGCAACTAAACCATATGCCACCATTAAGTCAAATAAATCTCATCACAATCATGGGATTTATTTAACATGAGAAAACTTAATTAGCACACATGAGAGATTCATTAGTATAGTGGCTAGAAAAGAATGTTATAAGACCAGGTACTACTGCTAGATAGTAATGCGTCAATAAAAGAGCCATTTTGGCTTCAGAGCACCTTAAATAATGTCGAAACTAGGTAATTAGAGAGTTATTGCACTCCCTACAGAGCTTCTGACAGCAATCATTTCTCATTAGTAGTTCTAACAAACCCAATCTCTGGTCAGTGATTGATGATTTAATGAAAGCAGTCATAACAAAATGTCTATCTTGGTAGGTGTTGTTGGGTTAGTTATGGACTATTTCATAACTTTAAAGGGAATATTGGCAATTGATCTCAATTACCTTTTGTTCATTATTATTGTAATAAATAACCCATGTGTGTAAGATTTGAATGTGTCACTTGATGTACAAATGGAAGCTATGCATATACATATGAGTTCATATATATAATATATATATATATATATATATATATATATATATATATATATATATATATATATATATATATATATATGAGTTCAAACTAAAAGAGAAACATTGTCAAAATGAACCTAATGTGATCATTTATTCCATACAGAACTGAAGTATATTGAAGCTTTTTTTAAAAGCCACTAATAATTCAAAGATAATGAAGTGATATTAGTTAATTAGCCTAATAAATTACAGCAATATTCAGGGACTGAGTAACAGGCGATTGCTGCAAATTATTTGGTACAATAAATTGGAGAATCAAAACACGATAGTAAAACCACAAAAACAACCATAGATGATAATTACTGTAAAAACTTAAAGTGGAAGCAAACATATCAAAGCCATTATCGAACATTGATAGCATTTAACCCCATTTTTGATTAAACATCAATTTGAAAAAAACAAAAAGTGAATTTTGTTACTGAAAATACATAAAGAACATACTACTACTACTACTGAAGACAACGGTAAAAGCAACAACATTTCATGGAATTTTCAAGACTGTTATGGGCTGTAATTTATAGTCTGACCATGATACTACTACTACTACTACTACTAATAATAATAAAATACTACAGCTTACTGGTGCATAGTGCATATACTATGGGGTAGGCGACCTAAGGTTGTATTGAGCTAGGGGGTCTGCGGAAAATAAAAAAAATAAATACAAAAAATTACTTTAAAAAAAAATAAAAATAATAATCTCTATAATCGGAGTAAATACCTTACATATGCAACCAAATTGTTTGCTATGCTGTGTAAATTGTGTCAAGAGGTAAGATCCATGCAATCTATTTTCATTGAATAAAGCTTATTTTAACTCATCTCTGTTCTTAACAGTCAGTTGTTGATCAAAAAGTAAAAAGAAAGATGAATTCCAATCACACATTGAGCAGATGAGCTTCTGTGAGACTCTGAACTGCCACTTTTTAAAAAAAGACCGTACCATTTTACCTCTTGTTATACTGTATACAGCTCAATGTCAAAACAATGCAAATACTTGTAAATAGTACACATAAACAAATATGCATCATATATATTTTTTTATATATGCAAATATTTAAGGTGCAATCAGACATTATGCAATATTTTAACTACTGCAAATGTTTTACAATGACAATAGCCATTCTGTAGCAAAGACGCAGGGGCGGTTGTGCTAAGATCCATGTGTAGTTTTAATAACAGTATAAATAGTAAAACAAAGTACCAAAATAAAGGGAAAACAAAAAGCAGGCAAGGGTTCAGTGCACAGGCAGACTGTCCAGAAAGACAAACCAAGTAAATCAGAGAATCAGTGGGGTAATCCAGTAAACAAAAAACACACACAAGCAGGCTGGGAAATACAAAGAACAGGCAGGAGTCAAAACACAGGGAAAACAGGAATGGTAAATAACGCTCAGAAATGTAGAGTAGGCAAACAAAACCTTGCAATGAATGTGTGTAAACAGGGAACTTCAATAGACATAGTTAATATTAAACAGGTAGGTTAGCAATCAGTCTGAGAAGAGGGTTATGGGAAACATAGTTCGTGAAGAAGGGGTTAGTACTCTGGAGATGGCGACCTCTGGCGGCATTCAGGAGAGATAGCAGGTGCTGCCAGTGTAACACCAACTATTTAATTTTGCAAAGAACATGTTGTCTTTATGTAGCCGGTGGGTAGTAACTAAACAATACAGGATACAAAATATATTTTGGGGTTTTATCTGACGGCTGTGTAATAATGAAGAAAATCAGCTGTTGATGTATAGAAAAAGAATAAAAAAATCATAAAATATAAAACTGTTTTTGTACTTATTTGAAGAATTAAAAATTTGATTAAATTCCAGGAGTTTTCGTACAATTTGTAAATGCGACTCAAAAGGAACAATGTCCCAAAAGAGAGCAAAAATGATTCAATGAATTTCAGCACAATGAAAATCAATCGAAAGAAATACGCTATAATGAAATACGGTAGAGGCTAATGTCAAAGTAAGATACAAACAGGCATCAGCCTACCCATATGCTTCAGCACACATCATCCCCAATACATGCCCATATCATTCACAGCATTATATGCATTTAAGTACTTACTCAAACCACTCAAAGCATCTTATGCATTTAGCACATACTTAAATCACTCAAAGCATTGTTTCTAACCAGGCTTTAAGGACATGTACAACAGTTTAAAACATCTCGGGTTACATGTGTAACCCTTGTTCCCTGAAAAAAGCGGAACGAGATGCTGCGCTGCTAAGCGCTACGGGGAACAACTCTAGCTGTGAACCGAGCTGAAATAGTGTGTGTAACACGTCAATGAACATTGACCGGAATTTATAGCCTCAGCTGATGTAATCATTAGATGCACCTGCGCCAGGCTATAAATGGATACGCCACCAGGTGTCGTCAGATACTTCTTTTGAAGAGCAGTCCTGGGACGCCCCAGTGCGGCAAAGCAGCGCAGCATCTCGCTCCGCTTTTTTCAGGGAACAAGGGTTACACATGTAACCCGAGACGTTCCCTTTACAAAAAGCTTCACTACGATGCTGCACTGCTAAGCGCTACGGGGAACGCAATACCCACGCCGCCGCACTTGGGGCTGTCCGGACCCCTACGGTTGTGCAGTGTACTCACAAAAACGCGAGAGGTCTCAGACATGAGCTTGAGATGTCGAGTCAAGGGCATAAGAGCCCGGAGTAGCATAAACATCTACACCATTCAATTTTGTTGAAAGTGTGCGGAGAGGACCAGCCTGCCGCATCACAAACTTGTTTAGGCATGAGCTGAGATGTTGACTCAAGGGCATAAGAGCCCGGAGTAGCAAATCATCTAGCCCATAATGTTCGATGAATGTGTGCGAAGAGAACCCTATCGCAACACAAACTTGTCATAAAAACTGATGAACGTGAGCGGAGAGGACCAGCCTGCCGCATCACAAACTTGTTCAGGCATGAGCTGAGATGTCGACTCAAGGGCATAAGAGCCCAGAGTAGCAAAGCATCTAACCCATAAAGTTCGATGAATGTGTGCGAAGAGAACCCTATCGCAACACAAACTTGTCATAAAAACTGATGAATGTGAGCGGAGAGGACCAGCCTGCCACATCACAAAGTTGTTCAGGTATGAGCTGAAATGTCGACTCAAGGGCATAAGAGCCCGGAGTGCAGAACATCCAAACTAAAAAAGTCCAATGAATGTGTGCGGAGAGGACAACCTGCCGTATCACAAACTTGTTTAGGCATGGGCTGAGATGTCGACTCAAGGACATAAGAGTCCGGAGTAGCAAAGCATCTAACCCATAAAGTTCGATGAATGTGTGCGAAGAGAACCCTATCGCAACACAAACTTGTCATAAAAACTGATGAATGTGAGAGGAGAGGACCAGCCTGCCGCATCACAAACTTGTCCAGACATGAGCTTGAGATGTCGACTCAAGGGCATAAGAGCCCGTAGTGGCAAAACATCCAAACTATAAAAATCTAATGAATGTGTGCGGAGAGGACAACCTGCCACATCACAAACTTGCTGCAGAGGGAGACCTCTAGCCAAGGTTTTAGAGGAGGAGAGCCCTCTGGTAGAGTGCGCCCTAAAACCTACTGGCGAAGCTTGACCGCGCGCCTCGTAGGCCCGGGCAATAATGAGGATGCCTCTTTTAAGGCACCCCGCCCACCAAGCTGTGGCAAACCGCAGTGGCCACATAGAACCTGGCAGTGGCGAGGCAGGTGCCCGCTGACAGTTCTTTCTACAGAAAATCCAGAACTGAAGCAAACTGGCAGTTAGCTGGTTCTGTAATAAGAACTTTAGTAGAAGGAAACGTCCTGAGGTCTTGCTTCGGGGGCTGTCGAGGGCGGCGAGACTGTCCCAATCCCTGGGAGGAGGAGCACGACTCGCAACGCTTTGCTTTTGAGCCTCCCTTCAGTCAGGACCGAGGCGGGTCAGAGGCTTGCTCGTCAAGCGCAGAACCCACACTCAGGTCATCCAGGAGGTCAGCCTGGTACGCCTGTAAAACAGCATAGTGTGCAGAGCAGCACCAGCCTGACCTGCTGCTTGATAAGCCCTTCCCACTAAAGTGGAGGTTGTCCTACAAGGCTTTGAGGGGAGAGGGCTTTGAGGGGAGAGGGCTATATATATATATATATATATATATATATATATATATATATATATATATATATATATATATATATATATATTTTTTTTAGGGGTTCTCCATGAACTAAAAAGCTCTTCATGGAGGTTATCAAAGAAGGGAAGGGACCCATGAGGCGTTGCCTTTCTTAGACTGGAAGATAAAATCTATCCCCTAATTTGGAGCATTTGGGGGTCTCTTTTTCGCGTGACCAGTCCAATCTGGCAACCGCACGAGTAACAACATCGAGCAATTCCTCCGTAGATTTTTTATCGCGGACGGAAAGCTCGGAGGCGGGAAGAGAATCGCGATCCAACTCATGATCCGAAGAAGCGTCGGAACGCACTTCGAGATCATGTGAAGGACCAGCTGGGTTTGGGGAGAGAGTGAGAGAAAGGGATCAACCCGTCTCTTGCTCCTTAGCCAAATCCATGCAAGAGCCCCACGAACGATCTTGTTTTTTATTTTTATTTTTTCGTGAGTGCTGACTCCCGGAAGCAAGCGAGGCGAGCACGACGCACTTTGCCTGTTAAAGCAAATTGCAGTGCTCGCACCCACCCTGCTGCAACGCGAGAGCAGCGTGCTCTTACCCCCAAACAAACAGAGCAAAAACTGATGTGTGTCGTCTTCAGCTATAGAGCGAGAAGAGGGGAACACGCACCGTTTGCGGCTTTCAGTCATTCTCTCTTTAGAGAACAACGTTCACTGCACACTGCCTAACTGATTCTAACTCCTAACAGAGGAAAGAAAGTTTTGACAGGGTTTGTGAAACACACAGAAACAGAATCGCTCTGAAAAAAGAGTTTCTGACGACACCTGGTGACGTATCCATTTATAGCCTGGCCGCAGGTGCATCTAATGATTACATCAGCTGAGGCTATAAATTCCGGTCAATGTTCATTGACGTGTTACACACACTATTTCAGCTCGGTTCACAGCTAGAGTTGTTCCCTGTAGCGCTTAGCAGCGCAGCATCTTAGTGAAGCTTTTTGTAAAGGGAACAATAAAATTCTCATTACACATTTTTATATATAACACAATTACACTTCTTTTGAAAACACTCTAGGCTATAAATCATTAAATAAGATATGATTAATACTAAATTAACATACCCAGTCATCACATGTGGAGAAAGTGTGGTCAAATTCCACAAATGCAATTAATTTGCATCCTTCAAAAGTGATCCAGAACAGACATTCAGTTTTAACATCTTGTGAGCACATATTTAATGCAATTTAACAACATTTTGTGTGAAATCGAATATTTTCTCAAATAATTCTCAAACGATGAACAAAACCGCAGACTCTCTTGCCCAACATATGCACTCATGTCAGAAGGTGTCGCAAATCTCTTAAAGAGGTCATGTCCCATTGATGACCATTTAAATTACATGATATTTCTACACTTGGCTACATTTATAATATCATGCTTTTTTCAGTCATCAATATTTTTTGTCCATTTTGCCACTAAAGAGAAATCGTATCCTTTAAATGCATATACGTTTATCACGACAACTATAAGGAGGACACTAGCACATAGATGGCCTCAAAGCTAACAAACATGGGCTTAAAGCCACAAACCTAAAAACTAGTAATCAAACTAAAAGTAAGATGTAATATGAGGATAAAGGGTCTCCCGACTGACAGTAACTCAGAACACCGGAAATGACTTGGAAAATCAGGACTATCAAGATTTTATCAGGACATCCGGTCACCCTTACGCAGTTTAAGTCTAGAATAAAGACTCATCAATTTAGCCACTGCATAATTTAATTATAAATTGAATGGCATCTACGCTAGTATTAATCTTTTTGTTCATATCCCGAGGTTACCAGAGCCGGCCAGATCCAGCTCTGTTCCTGCTTGGTGAAAGACTCCACTGCTATGTGTCGCTAAGAGATACAATTATTATTTCATATTTTTTTTTATACACAATTTACAATCATATTTTATCAAATTTGACAATTATGACTCTAAGGCTTATTTCATGTTTACATCATCTTCTCTTTAAAAAAAAAAAAAAGAAAAAAAAAAAGGATGACATTATAGTGCTTGTAATCTTAGAGCCACAGGATTGTTAATTAGAGTGAAAGCTCAAAATATTTGCATTAAAGTAGCTGGTCATTTAACTGAAACTAACACAACAGACTTTTTAGCAGCCAGATATGTCGGCTTACACAGCACAAATATACATGTTTTAAGGGGGCATATTACTACCATATCTTTACTTTACTCTAGGCCCATTTTGGGGTTATAATTATCACCTTCTCTTTTAATATAATGTGTGCTGGCTCTTCTTTCACCTTTACAGCTGAATTCACAGGGGCTCAAGATGAGTGATACAGCAGAAATGGCCCCATAGTAAGCCTGGGCTAATTACGCCAGAGGTCTGCTAAAAGATTGTGGGAACTGAGTAATAGTCATGACACAAGAAGAGATGGACTGTGTCCAAAATCATTCACTCATTCACTATTTCCTACATAGTGAATGGCAGTGAGTGCACTATATATCAGCAGTGAGTGAGCGTAATGTGAATTTGTGGATGAATTCGGACACTGATGTATACACAGAGTGTAGGAGCTCTGTGGCTGTTGCAGAATACATATTTATATATATGTTAATATAAAGAGTAAGAACATTTGATCAAATGTACATTATTGTATTTATTTGTTATACTTTAGTATCTTTAAACTCAGTACAAGATGGGTAGCATTTATGGTCACATAGTGACCTCATCCAATCATAAACAGCACCAAAGTTATCACAACCTACATGTTATAACCGAATATTTAAATCATCGACAGAATGATCATTTCCACTGTGAGCTGTCTTCCAAGTTAAAATAATATCACCTCAGTTAATTATTTAGTAAATAAAGAATTCTGCAGCTTAATGGCAAAATTCTGTGTAAAATATAAATAAAGAGTACATTTTAAAATATATCAGTATGTTTTGTCTCACTATATTGTATTATGTTATTTTAATCAAGTAATGATTTGTCCAAAAGTAATTTAATTCATTCAGCATGAAATAAAACATTGCAGGAGTGAAGGAAGCAGTAAACTGGCATCTCTCATCACCCGCTCGCTCACTCGTGCTTTCTCTCTCTCTCTCCTGCACGCACTCCCTCTCCCATCTCGTCTTATCTGGGGTGGATTATGGGTAATTAACCTCAAACTAACATTGAACGTACACACAAAATTAGTGGGCATTGAGGGTAAATTTGATTGAACAAAAGTAGGGAATATTGCACTCCTAAAAAATGGCAGACACCCGAAATAATGCATTATATAGCGGATAGGGGGATGGAGATGAGGTATCTCCATTAAGACCACACTTGCATGCTGTCAGCTTGTCAGCTGACCTCAGTTAAAAGTCCTATTATTCGTGCGCTAATATCTTACCCGTGTTAGTGATAGTGAAGGCTTCACCTTTTCCATCGAACATTTTACACTTCCTTTACCTTCTGTTTGTCATGCATTTGATTAGCACATAAAGCCCACAAGTGTTATCACTATGTTTTTATTCTCCCAATTGAGTGACAACGTTTTGTGAACCTTGTTGTAAATGAGCAGTTAATGTGTGGATTCAACCACATTGTGAAACAAGCCCAATGGTGCTTCATCAAGGCTCGGTCAAACCATGTGGTCAAACGTAACCTTGGTTCCCTGAGAGGGAAGGAGACATTGCATGGCTGGCCATACTCTCTAGTTGCTTCATAGGCTCGTGCCTGTTGCAGCAAATCTGACGTAATTGCACCAAGAATTCACCTATATGGATCATGTGATGTGGCTCCCTATGGTCATCGCTTAAGCGGCATCAGCCAATAAATTGGCATGATTGTATACAGGCGTCAAACCATGTGAGACCACTGATTTAATTTAGGACGCAAGTCCCACTTGCGTCCTGACGTAACGTCTCGTTCCCTCTCAGGCAATCATGGTTACGTTTGTAACCGAGACATTTCTGCATTAGTTTCAAAGTTGGAAGTCCAACTTCAATGGTCACTCCATTCCATTTTTCCTGGTAAGAAGTTTGAAATTCGACTTTCCAAATTGAATGGAATGCAGCATTGGTTTGGCAGTTATGTTGTTATGTGCTCTTGTCTACATTGTGCTTCTATAGTTTCTTGTATTTCATTGAGTTTTCATTTAGTTTTCAAATAAAGCTGCATTTAGATCCTAATCTTTATGTCTCTTTAAGTCTCCATCATTACAGAAAAAACAACCCAACTATGGATATAGCAGCTAAATTTGGGGAACAATACTGGGCAGGACAAGTGAGCCAGTCAAACTGGAATAACTCCAATCTGAAATCCACTCATTGGAATGGTCTTAATTAAAAAAATAGAAAAATAAAATGAAATTGCCAGGGATGGGAGATCTCTCATGAAGGGAACATATTTACATTACTCTAGAGAGTGTTTTCCTTTCATGTGAGAATGAAACCAGCATTCCCTCACTGGAGGTGGCAAGTAGTGCTCTCTTAACATATATGGAGAGCTCAAGGAAGAGGAGGAGACTCTTCATCTGTTCCAGTGGTAGAAGCCCCTCAGTTCCAAGCTCCAATGGTCCCAGAGACTCCTTCAACAGAGCCCCCTTCGCTCCCTGATTTTTTGATCCCAGATTTTCCTGCCATGGAGGCCCCTCTGCACCCTGTTCCAGTGGTCCTGTTGGTCCAAGCCAGTGTGGTCTTGGTGGTTAAGTTTCAGTGGTCCCAGAGGTTCCTGGTTAAGTGGTTCCATTTACTGTAGCTCAAGATGTTCTTGGTCCCCAGCCACCTTGTCCTCACCCCCTCTTGTCTTCACTTCACCCTCGCCTAAGTCCTGGTTGCCTTGAACTCACTCTTGGCACCTTGGTCAACAGCCCGTCTTCTGGTTCCCTTCTCGTCTCCTGATCTTCCGCTGTGTCCACCCTGGTCGGCTGCTAAATCCCCCATGGACTCCTGGCCACCTCCAGATCCCTCATCATCTCCTGGTCACCCACAGGCTCCGCCCTGGTCTCCTGGATATCTGTCACATCCCTCTGTTTGCCAGCTCTGCCGTGGTCTCTGCCCTCTCCTGGTTCTTCTTTGCCTACCCCAGCTTGCTCAATTTTTGTTGATTTGTTTGCTGTGTTCGCAGCATTAAAGGCTGGTCTCTGTCATATATTGGGTGATCCCAAGTATCAAGTAGATAGCTCTATTTTTAAGGTGAATCTTTTATTTTGAAGTTCTGCCCTTGTTTTTGTTTTCCTTATTCATATATCCCTGGTGTGTCTTGTTGCTAGTCTTTAAGTAAACGTATAATGCCTTTGTGTTCTCTAAACACTAGTTTCTCTAGTTTCTTTGAGTTTTCAATTAATTTTCAAATTAAGCTGCACCTCGCTCCTTATATTCATGTCTCAAGACTAACATCATGTGTTTAAATGTTGAAATTTTATATAACTGATTAATTTCAATACTTATTATGTGTTCTGCTCTTTAAATTTAGCTGAAAATCCATAAAATAGATATTATAGCTATATTATTATTATTATTATATTTTTTTATGGCAGGTTCCAATTGTGACAACATGCCCCACTATTGAGCCATGTTGTCATCTATGTGTGTTCAACAAACTATTTCTATTTTCCCCCTGAGTGATAATAATGAAAATGTGATTTGTTTTTGTAGTTAAGAGTTCAAGGTATGTGCTTTTGCAGAAATTGTCTAAATGAAGAAATAATAACTAGAGTAGAGTTTTTGACAAATAGCTCCATCTCACCTATTACTGTATATCATCCCTCTCTGAATACAGAACATGGATGACTAGAATTATTTGTTTACATAAAATTAGGTAAAAGCTTTCTACTATATGGCAACAAGATAATAGAACAAGTAGCCTCTCCAAGTAGCTTTGATGTCCTTGCATTCTAATTATGTAAATGCATTAGTGCAAACAATTTAGAAATAAAACTAGATTAAATAATTAAACTCATAGGATATAGATCCAAAAAGTCTTATTTTTATGAGCATGATGGCCCAAATGGACCTATTACCAAGTTAATTGCACAAAGAAAGATGATGCATGTTACTATTTCTTATTTGCATCTAAACCAAACCATATTGTACTGTGAAGCATAAAACACATTTAGTCTTTCCATCTAACTGTTCTTGAAATGCAATACAGGATGTATACAGTAATATTTCATCATTACACATGAAACCATATATAACCTCTAAAAATGACATTTTTTTAAAGGTGCAAGCATGTTGCAAGATTTGTTGTATTCAGCATTTAGTCCTCAATTTCATAGTATTATTTAATACCAAGTAGAGTCTGAGAAATGTAATTCAATAAGATGGAACAATAAGCTTTTGCAGAGGGAAATATTTTTTTAAAATGGAAATGTCTTGTGGAAATGCCACAAAGAAACCTATTTTGAACACTTTAGATACTGCATCCCATAAGAAAAACTAAAGAAGACCTCTTTAAAATATAAATTGGAGAGCAAATAGAAACTTTTGCTTAAAGGTGTTTATTTCTTTTTCACTGTGGCATGAGGGGGCGTGGTCATGTGTCTGTCTGCGGGAGAGGTATAGTGGTTTAGGCTCGTCATCTGGGCTGTACTTACAGTGATGGTGGAGGGAGACGTGATAAGGCACGCCAGAGCATCAGAACGGGAGAAAGAGTGACCAGAAGGCACGAGAGAGAGACTTTAAAGTGATTTAGAGAGTGTTCCACCAAATCTATAAGTGTTTATGTTTGTTGACGGTTACTGTCGAGTGTGTGTGCCTTTCATTAAAAGAACTGACCTTGAACCTATTTCTTTGTCTCCTGACTCCTCCATTGCCCACGAACTCAGTGTTATCACATTCACATACTTTCTCTTATATAAGCAGAGACAACTAAAAGTAAGCCATTTGTTGGTTGAATGTCCTAAAACGTGTAAACAACGTGGCTCTGTGGCACTATCAAAGCATTGCTCTGTTTGGTTGAGCTTCCTGACCAGCCCAATATATCAAAATTAGCTCAACAAATGGAGTGAGTTTTAATTGTTTTTCAAATGTTATGTTTTAAATGAGGTCAAAGATTATGGTCAAAGATTATGAGGTCAAAATGTTGACAACAGGCTGTTTAAATATTAAAATTGTCAGTGATTTTGATCCCTCTTAGTGATTCTGGCTCATTCATTTGGGAATCAAACTTCACTGGTTGTGCTGTTTTGTGCTGTAGATTCTAAAGAACTGGCTCTTAAGAGAACCATTTGTTCTGTAATCAGACTATACTGTTGGTGCTGTATGTTTTGCAGTTTAGATTTAATACAACCTGTTCGCACTGCATGTTTTGTGCTGTAGATTCAAAAGAACTGATTCATTAGAGTCATAACTTCAAAAATATGACTACATTTATCAGACTGTATGTTTTGCACTGTAGATTTTTTAATGTTTTAAATTATAGATTCTCAAGGACCGACTCATTAGAGTCATTTGTTTGGCAGTTGGACTATAATAGTGTTGCTTTATGTTTCACGTTGTAGATTAAGAAAGAACCTACTCAGAGTAATTTGTTCGGTAGTCGTACAACACTGTTGTTTGTTCCGCACTGCTCATTTAGCAGTGAAGTTTCAGTACCACTGAATGCTATTGCAGGAAACACTGTTTGACTATTATAATATAGTGTTCCATTCACACGTACATTTCTCATAAAATGTTCCCAAGAACAATTTATCTGCAAGGCAAGTAATTTCAAATCATTGTCCTCTAACTGTAGGTTAACTATTGACTGTTACCAGCAAGACAATGAGCTAATTCTATGCACACTCAACACATCTCCAGTGTACAGCACAAAATGTTGATACTATTGCACAAAACTGAATTTGTAGTCCCACTCTTGTGTAACCTTAGTGTAGCACTCTTTTATAAGTGTGCTGTCATGCTCTTGTGAACTGGCTGGCTCCCAGCAGAGCACTAAAAGCTATCTCCAAACACTGGTTGTAATGCAGACGAGATCAGAAGAGCATTTATGCCTGATTAGCATCTGAGCTTTTAGATGCCACCGAGTAGTAGTCGTTCTGTCCAAGTAGTCTGTCAAGTATAACATCCCCTCATCTCAAATATACACCACATGGCTGGCTTTTCATTGAGTTGTGTGCTAAACATAGAAAATGCTGAAGGTTAAACCACCATGTCCACTGACATCCAGTGCTGTGGTACTGTACAGGAAGTAGTTTATAAATAATCACAGGCCATTGATTATTGAGAACCTGGGCTTCTTACACATCTGAACAAAATAGAGGAACTGTAATCTTGTGATACTATGACATAGCAGATAAAGCAAAAATAAAAATAAAATAAAAAAAGCCTTGCCAGCACACAATGACTCACAGAAAGCGTACAAGGTTAATGTCATATTTTGGTTTGATGCAATGAATAAAACGCTCTAGACCTTAGTTACTTATACACATAATAGACAGATGAACATCACATTCATCATTAACAAAATATAGCTGTTTTAAATATATGTTTTGTAGTACGCAAGCAGAAGGCTAAAATAAGATTTTTTTTCACTATTCTGATGCATTATGGTATTCTGACACACTTGTGCAATTCAGTATTTTCTCCATTTCATGTTACAATCTTCATCCAATTTGTTTTGATCCTTGTTAAACAAACAACCCTGGCAGAATTTTTGCCAGAACAAGATTTGATTTTGCACAAAAGCTTTCTCATGAAAGCCCACTGCTGAGCGTGTAGGCTGGCTTTGTCACTTTTGTTTCTGGCTACATTAAATACACTGGCCACATTCAATGCGTAAGACACCCAGCTGGTGGTACTCCAAAGACGAACATTTCCATATAGTCCTCTGATGCAAAAACGGAGGAAGGGGATTTTATAATGATGGCTTTTTACTGCCTCTATATTTCTCAGACTTAGTTGTTTTTAAATTGTATAAACATGATGTAATACCTGTATTCAAGATGATTTTTCACATTCTATGGGTTCTGAGACCAGATTGACTTCTTCTTCTTCTTTTTTATGTGGAAATAAACAGAAAGTTTTTAAGTTTTTGAAATAACTAGAAAAAAGAAAAGCTTTTGTGAAAAATAAAGGAACAATATTTAAAGTTCAGCACTACTTCTAGGTCAATAATCAAATGTAAGCAAACTTGTGAGACTGACCATGTTAACTCCTTTGTACAAAAGGTCAAATATTCTTGCCCAACACAAACCTGACGGGACCCGTCAAACCGGAGAGTTTCCAATTAGTTTTTAGTATAACTTTGCGTTCTGTTTAAGTTCAAGTTTGTATTTTATGAAAAAGGATGCAAAAGAACAGACAAGTTAGAGTGCTTCTGCATTATTTAAAATAAAATCGACGTAATCACATTTTGCTCCACGTCTCGTTGTTTTTCAGCATCTCATACAGGGCCACCGCATTTTTTAGACAACATGTCAAGTAAAAAAACAATCTGTGTTTAAAAACACATTGACACAAATGTTTTGTGTCACAGAAAATTCAACGTTCTGTGACTTACACTGTTTCACGATTCCAGATTTGTATTCACCCGGTAAAGTCTCAGTGCTTTAAAAAACCAATGTTTTCTTCCCTAGCTTTTACTCTTGTTAAAACTGTGCATGTTTACTATTACTATAATGTGACAAATGCTTCCTAAATGATGCCTAAAAAAACACAGCATAATGCAACAATATAATTGTTTGAAAAATATTTTATAAAGTGAGCAATTTTGTATTTGGGTCTGGTACTGGTCAGGTCAGTTAGGGTCAGGTCGGTTCACACAGTCTCAGGTACAGGCTAGATTTGGGCTTAAATGTGCACTCAGTAACCTTTTGATCATGTCATCCTGGACTTACAGTGACACTAAGTGGTGTGGATGCAGCATCATTCAAATCAATAGTTTTCATTTATAGATGCCAATGTAGGAAATCACTATTCACAATCAGCCATGATTAATATAATCCAAAAGTGAAAATTCAAATAATACAATTTAATTACTACAATTAAGTGAGTAGTATTCAGCTGATCATGTGATTCTAAAATGGCAACCCCCATGAGGAGGCAACCCCTTGCCCCATGTCGAATAAAAAACAGCTTTAATAAGATCACCGATTTAACTAGATTCCTCATGTTATGTGATTGGCTTTGATTTTATACATGTGTTTCAAAATGTCAATGAATTTCTTTAGGAGTAAAACATTTTTAATGTGGAAAAAAATACTGAGTGTAACTTTAAGGCCTTTGCAGACCTCTAATTCTTGCTTCTAGTGGAACACAAGATGCTTTTTGAAATCACCACAAATCAAGCTGGATAACATGTCAAGCTGGAGTGCATGCCAGCTCAGGTTCATGTTGTCATAAAAGTAAATGTGGTAAAAAACAAAAACTAAGAAATAAAAAAAAAATGCAGGTAGATGTTTAAATTCAAGTTTCTCTCAAATTATTATGCTGACAATATTTGAAAATTATTGTGGAATATATAAGAAAAATGTATATATATATATATATATATATATATATATATATATATATATATATATATATACACACACACACAGTATATTGTACATACATAAATAAGTTTTGCCCATACAGTTAAACACTTCTAAAATTAGCCTAAGGATTACATCCTAAATTGGTTGAGCCATTTCATCCTTCATGTGGATGACACTCTGAGGCAAGTGCATTTATTCAAAAGGTTAAACTAACTGCTAAAACCATATATGTCAATTCCTCAGCTGTTTTACATTTAAATATACTGGAACTAATATGTAATTAATAAAACATAGAGTTGATATGTAGGAAACCAGTGCAGTGGAAATCCAAATTAACCTCTTAAGATCCTTGCCATTTTTGGGGATTTCCGCCTGGATTTGGCCTACCCAAATTAAAAAGCTTCCCATTCCCACATACTTTGGCCTAAATACACAGTTTTGGTGTCATTTTACAGGAAACCCTTCGAAGTTGCATAAAACACTGCTAAGAATTAAAAAAATTAAATATATGTTGTCTGAACAGTAATAACCCTCCTAAAAAAAGAGGCGCTTTTTGATTTTTTTTTTATATAAATTCATTTTTGAAAGTGTATAACTCAAGCCCTGTAAACCCTAGCAGCAAGCAGACAGTTTTGGCTGTTTCCACTAGATGTCAGCAAATACCTGAAAAAGGAATTTTGTCTGTATCATGTTTTATTTAATATCTATTTCAATTTATTTGAAGGGAGGAATATTACCTTTTTTTGGTGTACTTTCCGCCTACCCAAATCTAAAGTCTCCCCATACCCATATACAGTTCTATAAATGCAAAATCCCAGTGTAATTTTACAGAAAACCCTTTGTCATTACATAAAACACTGTTGAAAGTGGTAAATATGCGCTCAGGTGTCTGGTGAGACGCGTCTGTGTGTTGTGCGCACGTAACCTACCTAGTGATCACTTCACAGTCAGGATGCAATATCACAGCCCCTGATTGGTCTATTTGATCTTGAGAGACATTGCCGGAAAGCGGAGGGTCTAAGCTTTACGGCAATATATGCTTTATCCAGATCGGATGTTTACATATTTTCCTGGATTGTTGAATATCATATAACATTACTTTGTGGTGTTTCTGCACTCGCGTGACATATCGAGGGATTACTTGGGCACACAACCACAGAAAACACTGAAAAACGGCTCATTTTGCAGAGAATAACTTAAGGTAAAGGATTATGTAGCATTTGTGGCTAACTGTGCTGTCTAGTGTGAGTAGCACGGCAAATATTTAATAATTTCACTTGTATGTTTACAAATGTTGATTGTATACTTCATGATTCATTCAAAGTGTATTAGATATGTGATTATACCTCAATAAAAAGACTTATTGGAACTTCTTACTGGCAATGAGAGCTTTCATTTGATACATGGTTTGTACATGTGCGTCATATTTGAGCGATATGAGAAATATGCGTATTCAAAAACGCACATAATTATGACACGAATTTTGATGGGTGGAACTATGTAATTTATTGTAAATAAGTTACTTAGTGTAAAACAAATGCCAAAGTGATGCATATCTCAAGAAAGTAGACATTCTAAGCTTTCAAACGGTACCAGATATGAGCTCATAACTCCTCCGCATACATTTAAAATTGGAAGTACATTATTACTGACGTAATTTTAAATCCCGGAACCGGGATCGTGGATTTTAAGATTTTTGTCCATGGCTGAATATAGTAGGAATGTAAATTTTTTTTTTATTGTTGACACGAATTACACTTTGGTCATGTGTTGTAACTAGGCTACTGCACACATTTATTTTCATGATATTTATTTAAACAGCTTTTGTGTCTGTAATATTTTCTTTGCCATTATTTTTTAAGTACAACAACATTTTCTACCCAATATTCAAAATGAATGTATAAATTGCTTTACGTGAATTGTGAGACGAATGGTTAATGTATATGTGCCTGGTGATGTTTGGGATCACATCTGAATAGAAAAATCATTTTCTATGTAGCAGTTTAGAACCCCTTTGCCTGGAGGTTTTCTGTAACAGATGCTACCGTCCCACATAGTGGTCCCAATTTCCAAGTTTATGGATGCTTTAAATGTATGAATTTCACTGCATTATATAACAACATATCAAACCAAGTTGCATCTGCAAAGAACATACTGATCTTACTGTGAAAATTATTTCAAATCATCCCTCCTTTTCTTTCAAAAACAAATAAAACCAAAAACAAATCAAGGTTGCAGTGAGGCACAATGAGTGCAGCTTATAATTTTCTAAAACACTTTCATTAATTCTTCTATTAAAACTTGTGTATTTTTCGGGCTGTAATATTGTTTAAATTGTAATTTTTACAGTCATTTTTGGGTTTGTTGACATTACTTTTTTTAAAGTAAAAATATTTACACAGAAAAGGCTAGTAAGTTATTTTATCACACTAAAATCATGCTTACATGCATATTGTTTATGTCTGGTGAATATCATTTTGAAACAGCAAGTATTTTAATGTTAAACAAATTTGCCCCATTCACTTCCATTGTAAGTGCCTCACTGTCACCAATAATTTTTTTAAGAAATGGTGGGACGAGTCAAAACAAATTATTGTGGTACTCAAAATTGTGCCATAAATGCTGTCGACTGAGCTTAACTTGTATTGAACCAGGAATATTCCTTTAAGTGTGCAAATACGTTTTGGGCCCACTGTATATCTTTTAAAGTTTTCCTTAAGTAAATCATTGGATCATGCTGATACTGTTATCAGATACTTGGTATAGACTAACAAGACTGAACAAGCAACACAATAGGGATAATCATACAGTTATAATCAAATTCAATAGCTTAATTTGTGATCGCTCCCCTTTTGGGGAAAAATAAAGTATGTTATCTGAAAAAATCAAGAAGCAATAATTCTGGCTTGATTTTCTTTGATAATTTGTTGCTAAATTTAAGTGCTTCCATAATTCAATTATACCTTACTGCAAACATAAATCAGCCATACCATTTTTGACAAGCTGCTTAGAATTTTGCCAATTCAAAGAGCCTTGATGGCATTACTCTCTGACAATGTGCATAGTACATATGTAAACAAGAATGATTGAATAGCTGGTGATTACCACTCTGTAGGGCCCTCTTTTTGACCCCCCCAGATGAGAAACCTCAATACATCACATACATATAATATATGACACTTGTGCTGATAAGAATGAAAAGGGAGTTACTTGAGCAACAGTATTTCACTCAGGCTTGAAACTGGGGCTTATGCATGCATATTTTGGCATGTTGCTGTTCCCAGCATTGGATTCTTTAATTCGTTTTATTTACAATTTTTATTTTGGCTCTTGTCTACAATTCTGGGCCCCTGACTGAGATTAACTGCAGACTACATATAGAATAAACACTAGAGATTATAGACAATTTAGGTTTACATGCACACATTTTGTAAATCTGAAACACTTTGCAAACAAATGAAAAGCATCCATTTACATGCACATCACATGCATTGCATAGAAAATTCCTGCACATGTGAATAGCAGCATTTAGTGTCAATGTTATAATAACAGCGAGAAGCCAAGGAATGTGACATAATTGCTGTGTTTACTTTTTGAACATATCAAAAAATATTCCAAGCATTCTTGTTGTTAACTTTAACAAAACACATTAGCCTCATGTCCATTTCTCCTCTATTAACTAGACATCTCTGATTGGTACATTGCAAATGTTGGTGGAAGACAGTTGTCAGGCAGATTTGTAATGGTAACATGTTTGAATGACATGCTGTTTAATTTTTTGTGTTATTTGATTTCATTAAAGAAAACTAAAGAAAACATATCAAGTGCAGGATTAAGTGGGGTGTCATGTGTAGCATTGGAAAGTCCAAAAAATGTAAGTGAATCAGTTCATTTGGACAGTTCATGTAAAGGAACTGGTTAAAATAAACAATGCAACAACTCACTTATGTGTAACATTGAAAAGTTAAATTAGTTTCCTTGCGCCAAAGTCACCATTTGTTAAATGTTGAAGTGAGATAATTTCTGCAATTTTGCAATGTTTTGAATTGATTTATATTCAGTTTCCATTTTGTATATGGTATATTTAGTATACATTAAGGTTTTCATTGTGGTTTATGTGGCATGGACACAATTTAATGTTGTCACCCTAATTATTTAATGTCACCCTAATTTAGATCTTTGTTTTTGTGCCAGATAAATACTGTTCTGATTACAGAACAGTCTAATAGTTATAGCCGGTGGTGGTAAAGAAACAACACAGGATACAAAAATATATTTTTAGGGCTTTAGTCTGATGGCCGTTTATATATATATATATATATATAAATATTAAATAGAGGTCGATGACAGAGGTTGTATTTAAAAAATAAAACTAAAGAAAATACAGAAACCGAAATATTGTAATGAAATAATAAATAAATTATAATGTCAAAAGAGGCTAATGTCAAAAGAAAATACAAACAACAAGGCTATTAGCTTATCCATAGACTTCAGCATACTTCATCTTAATACATGCTTATATCATTCACAACAATTGATGCATTTAATACATGCTTAAATCTCTCAAAGCATTTTATGCATTTCTAATCAGGCGTTGACGACATGTACAACAGAGTATTACACATTCATTTAACTGGAAAACATTCTTGGTTTATATCTTGAAATAAGTTCATTCATTCTAAATGTACATACCCAGTACTTGCACACGTGCACAAACTTGGTCAAACTCCATACATATGCATCCTTCAAAAGTAACACATAACAAACACTTTTTACTTTTGAACACATATTAAATGCAACTTATCATTTAGTGTAAAATGTGATATTTATCCAAATAATTCTCAACCGATGAACATAACTGGGAGCTCTCTTGCACAACCTCTGCTCTCATGTTCTAACCAGCACACATGTGTACAACACAGAGGGCATTGCAAAAATCTTAAAGGGGCCACGTTCAAATCAATCAATCAATCAATCAATCTATCTATCTATCTATCTATCTATCTATCTATCTATCTATCTATCTATCTATCTATCAATCAGATCCTTGCCATTCTAGCTGTCAGTTTGTTCAGATACTCAGGTGACATTTCACCCCACGCTTCCTGTAGCACTTTTCATAGATGTGGCTGTCTTGCCAGGCACTTCTCATGCACCTTACAGTCTAGCTGATCTCACAAAAGCTCAATGGGGTTAAGATCCAATTATCTGTTGTCCAACGTCTGTGTTTCTTTGCCCACTCTAACATATTATTTTTATTTCTCTGTTTCAAAAGTGGCTTTTTCTTTGCAATTCTTCCCATAAGGCCTGCACCCCTGAGTCTTCTCTTTACTGTTGTACGTGAAACTGGTGTTTAGTGGGTAGAATTCAATGAAGCTGTCAGCTGAGGACATGTGAGGTGTCTATTTCTCAAACTAGTGACTGTGATGTAATTATCCTCTTGTTTAGTTGTACATCTGGTCTTCCACATCTCTTTCTGTTCTTGTTAGAGCCAGTTGTCCTTTGTCTTTGAAGACTGTACTGTACACCTTTGAATGAAATCTTCTGATTTTTTTTTTCTTTGCAATTTCAAGCATTATATAGCCTTCATTCCTCAAAACAATGATTGACTGTTGAGTTTCTAGAGAAAGCTGTTTCTTTTTTGCCATTTTTAACCTAATATTGACCTTAAGCCAGTCTATTGCATACTGTGGCAACTTAAAAACAAACAAAAAGACAATTTTAAGCTTCATTTAATGAACCAAATAGCTTTCAGCAGTGTTTGATATAAATTGCAATTTAGCATGATTAATCAAGGATAAGGTGTTGGAGTGATGGCTGCTGTCTAGATTTGATCAAAAATGACTTTTTTCCAATAGTGATGGTGCTGTTTTTTTCATCAGTAATGTCCTGACTATACTCTGTGATCAGTTGAATGCCACTTTGTTGAATTAAACTAACAATTTACTTCCATCGCAGCAAAATCTGTACATTATTCCAAACTTTTGGCCGCCAGTGTGTGTGTGTGTAAATATATATATATATATATATATATATATAGGCAAACATTGCACATAAACAACTTAAATATTTGATTAAAGGACATCCAGAACACCTCTTTGATGTATGCGTGAAACTATATGTTATTCAATGTTGTTGAAAAAGATTTCAGGCATATTTAAATCTGATGTGTTCCTTCTAAGCACGTCAAAGATGATCAATATAGCTCCAGAAACATTGTATTTTTAATGCCATTAACAAACCTTGAAGGTCGCTTCAGAGGAAATGGAGGGGTTTTAACATTTCAAAAGCAGAGTGAGGCAGGTACACACTGGGGGTTTAAGCATTTGAAAGTCCCTTTTGAAGTTTCAGTCCAAAAAGCCTTCTAAAAGTAGCCAACAACTAATGGTTTTAGAAAGCTTCACCACCTTGTTTAGGATGGCAAGAATACTTATCTTTTTTTTTAACTCACTCTTGGTTCATCCTCACAAATTCTAAAAGACCTTTACAAATTTTGAACTACAACTCAGACTGTTTATGAAGCAATGAAAATGCTTCTGTTTACCTCGCTATGAACAAGAGCATAAACAGGAGCAATGTGTTCTTCCCAGGATTAGTGTTGCTATTGTTTAACATGAAAGAATCTTTGGGGGCGGCTGAAAGCCCGGATTAATTTATAGATAATTAATCCCTGATACGCATAAATGTGATGTGCCATTCCAAGATGTTCCTTTTTTAGAGTTGTCATTAGGATCACATCACCTTTAGTTTCTGTGAACACAGAGTGTGACGTTCCCTTTGGCTGGCAACATCACTGTGATGATATTGACTCTTTAGAAAGGATTCTTAATATGCTTTTAATACCCATGTTTTGTTCTTACTGAGGTGATAATGTGAAAATAAGACAAGCATCTTAGCAGAGGCCCTTTCAGTTCATAATATTCATAAGGGGAAAATGTATTTGGCAGTTAAAGGAATTGATCTTCCAAAAAAATACAATTCTGTCATCATTTACTCACCATATATTGTTCCAAACCCATATGAATTTCTCTCTTCTGTGGAGAGCAGAAGGAAATTATTTATTCTTGTTGGGTAAATAATACTTAAATATTCATTTTTTTTTTGCACAAAAAAGCAATAGTGTTGCTTTAGAAAACATAAATTTAACAACTGGTGTTGTATGAATGACGTTTAAGCTGACTGTCTTTGATTCAGTTGATAGCTAAATTACATTGTCAGTGCTATTGTGTTTAATACACAACGATATCATATTACTTGGATAGTTAGCCAACTTGTGGCTACCTAGCCTCAGTACTGGTTTACAGTAGGGGTAGGTAGCCACGAGCCAGCTAATGTGTCCTTACCAGCGGATTTCATGACTGTGATTCGGTTTGTTAGTTTTGTGTTAAGTATGACTTTGACGCAATGCTTGTTAAACATGCGCCTAATCCATTCATCTAGATGAAGAACAAACATAAATCTACACAATTACTCAAATGTTCATAATGGATATAAAAATATATATATATCTTTTATTTTTTCGATAAATATAAAAATCATTTTATCACCAAACTCAATATCTTGGAGTGAGTGTATTCAAACCAATAACTAAAGATTCTCTCCAATATCTCCAACCATCTGCTAGTACACTTTGACAGATGGGAAGGAACTCATGTCCTTTTTAATAGTAAAGCTGGTATTTTTTGTATGGTCATGGCCTGTATTTTCTTTTGGCCTGAAAGCAGGCCCCTCAGGGAACAGAGTTAAAGGCTTTTCTCAGGTTCAGAAGCAAGCATGGCATATTTACCCTGATCCTTTTTTTAAGACATAGAAAGGTAAAGTGTTTACACAATATTACAGTAAACAAGCTCTGTTTTGGGTGATATGATCACAAGTGGTTAAGAGAAACACTTTGTTTACACCTAGTATTAACATGATTTCAAATGCATCCACTGGATTTCAAGGGGATGCCTCTGAGCAACCTCGATGCAGTTTCTAGTCCCATGGGAAGCAGGAAGTAATCATGTTTACTGAAACAATGACGAGCCAAATTAAGAGGTTTTCTCTATAATAAAATTTTTACTCCACTGATATTTAGGTTTATGGTTGGTGCTTGGAGGTAATAAAATAATCATTCCTGTTGACTCTGTTGACACCGTGTAGACATTTTACACCGCAAATGGAACTCAGATGTCCATATGTTCAACAGCACTTCCAGCTTCAGCCACTGGGGGCAGTGCTTCGTATTTCGGTAATCACATACCGTTTACAACTGCAGAACTTTCTACCTACTGTCACAGAATATGTGCAATCAGTCTAAAGTAGGTCACCGTGCAGTTTTTGAGTGATGTGGTTATGTTGTTATTATACACAGAATATACAGTTCCCCTTCTGTCACTCACTCGACATCTTGTCGAATGAAGTGACACAAGGGGTCTTCCTTGGGAGCCTCACGTACCTCGGAACTTTTGAAAAGGCCAATGACAAATTGGCAGACACAATTTGTATGTCCCGCCCCCAGACATACGGGTATAAAGGGAAGTGGGAGTGTGTCTGTCAGTCAGATTTTTTCTTTGGAGCCGAGTGGTTGTGCAGCAGCAAGCTGACATTTTACAACTGTTCCACTCACCTCTGTTGGCAAGAAACACTAAGGTTGGAAACTACGGTGCATTTCCAGCAGTGTTCTCTCTCTCTCTCTCTCTCTGCACGCTGTGCAGTCCACGCCCCTGGGCACTTCGACAGCGCTTTCTCTGTCTAAAAGAGTGTTTTCCCCTCCTAAAAGAGTTTTGATTTCTCTAAGAGAGCTTGTTTTCACTGATAAAAGTGTAATACACAAGCAGTCGTTGACGTCCTTTTCAGGACGCATTTTTTAAAAGTTGCCTTTCCGCCTCTGTGTAGTTCCTGGATGTGGTCAATATCTTTCCAAGACCGACGGTCACAGACGCTGCCTCATGTAACTGGGCAGCGATCACACTGAGGCGGCGTTTGTGGATGGCTCATGTACACATTGCGAGAACATGACCATGGCATTGTTGCGGTCGCGGCTCTCCATTCTTAAGGTGAACGGCACTTCAGCCACCCCCCGCATCGCTCCTTCTTCCCACGGGATTGAGGACGACCCGGCTGGTGATGAAGGCGACTTGGGGATGACAACAGGCTCGGTTTCGCTGGGTAAATCCCCATGATCCTTCCGCCCCCCGGCACGCTCGCATCCTTCCAGGCTTGGGATTAGTGCGGCTCGCCACATGGCCAGTCGGCATTCTCCCTTGAGCCCCCAGAATTGGACGAGGATATCGCTGCTGCTGCATCAGAGAGCATCCAGGTCTGATGCAGAGGACTCGACTGGGCTCTAATTGTCTCCCGCTCGAATTGTGTCCATTCAGAACACCCTGAGAGGGTCAGGCTAGGCCAAGGTTGCAACTGCCTCGAGTTGATGGCTGTATTTCTGGCCCTGAAATATTTCCTCCAGCATTTGAGAGGCTGCCATGTCCTGGTGCGGGTGGACAACACAGTCTCTTACATTATTCATCAAGGAGGTCTACGTTTATGCCAGCTGAACACTCTGAACACTCTCCTTTGGGCCCAGGGCAAGCTCCTGTCAGTCAGGACAGTTTATATCCCTGGATGCCTGAATGTGGGATCAGATTTACTGTGCATACTGACGGGGGAGTGGAAAGTCAACCCCGAGGTAGATTTTACAGGGCGGAAGTGGACCTCTTTGCCTCTCAACTGGCAACGCAATGTCCCCTCTACTTCTCTCTGAGTCACCCAGCCCCCCTGGGTCTGAACACAATGGTGTATACATGGCCCAGAATGCGCCTGTATGCGTTTCCCCAGGTTTCTCTGCTGACGGGAGTCTTGGCCAGAGTTTGCCAGCAAGGGTCTTGCCTCTTACTGATAGGGCCGCGCTGGCCGAACAGGGTATGGTTCTCGGAGATAATATCTCTCCTCGACGGCTCCCCTTGGACAATTCCGGACAGGAGGGATCTTCTCTCTCAGGCACAGGGGACAATATTTCATCCCCGGCCCAAGCTGTGGAACCTTCATGTTTGGCCCCTTAAGGGTACCAACTGAGGGACACTGGGCTTTCACTTGAAGTTATCGAAACTATTCTAAGTGCTAGGGCTCCCTCTACTAGAAGAAGTTACGCAAATAAATGGGTTGTCTTTGAAAGATGGTGCAGTGCACATAATGCAGATCCAGTTAACTGCCAGATTGCTTAAGTTCTAGATTTTCTGAAGGAAAAATTGTCAGCAGGCACATGCACATCCTTTCGAGGCTTGTTAGCATACATCTATAGATTTATTTTACTTTTCATATTAATGGTGTTGACTGTATAAGTATAGCACTGTTAACAAGCTGTTTCTTCAAAGCACTTCCAACAAGCAGCGAAAACTGTGACAGTAAAGTATACCAAATATGATGTGTCATGCGGCACAATGATCTTATTAAATTATGCTAATTGTGGGTAAATGGATGTAATAGAGTTGAAAAAGGCTTGATATGACAGTGATTTGTCAGTGTGTAGAACATAAATGACAACAATTTACACCTGAATCAAACAATTTTGATATGTTATCACATTTACGTTTCTCTTTCTACTTGTCTTTCTTTCTCTTTTCTCTTCTGTCTTAGTCTCTTTCTTCATGGCTTTACCACTCTATTAGGCAACTGAAACAATTTTTTAGGCTTTACAAATCTAAGATATTAACTCTCTCTCTCTCTCTCTCTCTCCCTCCCTCTCTCTCTCTCTCTCTCTCTCTCTCTCTCTCTCTCTATCTCTTGATTGCAGCTTTGCCATCTGAAAACACCACAGTTTCCCCATGCTAACACCCATCCATGTGGTAAATTTGACAATATCCTCTTCAGATTCTGGAGTCCAATGACAGCTATGATTGTCCATGGTTTGAGCTTGCAAAAAACAATCCCACAGGTGCAGCTTTAAAAATGGCTACAGACAGTTAGTCACACACTGAATAAGCAAACTCAATATTTTTTAGGTGGTTTCTGCAATTCATTTTGTTGTTATATATTTGCATTTTAATTTGTCTAATGATTTATCAAGAGTTAATGATCTGTGCTTCTAAATATGGAAAGGAAAATCTAATTAATGAAAGGAAAATGTGCTTTTGTTAATTTGTTACTTTGCTCTCAAGCCTGCAGCTTTCACCATAGTTCACCAGCTCAGCCATATTAAATTCAAGAACGCTGGCTGTACATCATCATCAATGTTTTTATTTTTTGACTTAAGCCATGTCTATTTATAGCACCGATCAAAGAATGTTTGAAACACTAATTTATTTGTCACATTTATGCTTGTACGTCACTCTTTTGTGATTAGTTGTCTCCTTCCCTGACATTTTTTCTTATTTTAAAATATGTTAAATGTTGTCAGGTCCACTTGAGAGGAAGAGAAATATTGAAATTGATGCTACAAACCGCACTGACAACTGAAATGAGATGGGAAAGAGTGTGGCGTTCGATCATTTCCTCACTTTAACAGAAATTGTCTGGCTGGCTGAAATTGGAGATGGATTAGATTTTTCTGTTTATGATCTCATCCTCGATTGTTTCCAAGTTATGCATTAAGGTAATATCCATCAAATTGGAGAGCTTCATAGATAAATCAGAAATGTTTCAGCATGCATAACATGCAGATGTAAAAGAGGACAGAGAGAGAAAAAAAATGTGTTGGGTGGGACTAGAAATTGCATATTTAAAGAGAATGTGCCAGGGTTAAACACTGAAAAAAATTATTTGTTGGCTCAACAACAACAATGTATTAAGAAAATATTTGCATATTTCCGACATTTTTAGTTTTACTTAAAATGCATTAATGTGTGCACCTCAAACAATTAAGTAATTTCATGAACTCAAGAGTGATGCAAACAATGAATTAACAATGAATTATTTTTATCGCGATTAAACTGTGTGCATTTTTTCAGTGCACACCCATTTGTTCTCCTCTGCGGTACACAGATTATTACATCGATCTCAAAGCACCGCTTATCAAGAATCCAAACGCTAGTGGAGGTCAGTGTGAAAGAGAAGCCAGTAGATACTTTTTCAGATGCGAATAGTACAGAGAGCAACATACACACTATGGTTCCGGCTGTAGAGCCCCTGCAGCAGGGCATTTGGTGATGTCTCAGCGACATACTCGCTCAGCAAAGAGACACCACTCTCCCGTTCCTGTTAGGGTTTCCAATTGATTCTCCCCACTCAGTGATATACCCACTGAGAATCATGTTGAAAGAGCCCTTGTTATTGGTGATTCTATTGTAAGGAACTTGGAAATAGAGACTCCAGCCACTACTTGCATTTCGTGTGCATCTGAGATCAAATCAAATTTACAAGTGCTGGCTAATGCTAAATGTAGATTTTCTAAAATTGTTATCCATGTCGGCACTAACGATGTCTGGCTTCGCCAGTCAGAGATCACTAAAGATAATGTTAAAGAGGTGTGCGAATTTGCAAAAATGATGTCAGACACTGTAATATGCTCTGGTCCCCTCCCTTCTCGTCGTAGTGACAAGGTTTATAGTGGATTAGTGTCACTGAATGGCTGGATGTCTGAGTGGTGTCTAAACAGACACCTAAATAAAATAGGATTTATAGACAATTGGAAGAGTTTTTGGGGTAGACTTGACTTGCTAAAGATAGACGGACTCCATCCCTCCAGGGAAGGTGCCGCTCTCCTCTCTAGTAATTTGGCTCATAGTCTTAATAATGATAGTATTTGACTAACTGGGGCCCAGCTCAGGAAGCAGACAAACTGGTTAATCAAATGTCTGCTAGCTGCCTTGAGACATCACACAGGTCACATAAACTACAACACATAGTGACTGTATCACCTAGATATCTCATAGAGACTGTGTCTGTTCCCCGAACTACCAAATACAATACCCTCACTAAATCATTAAGAAGTTTTTTATTAAGGTCAAACTTGAACAAAACAAATAAATAAAAAATACACATGATATAAAAATAGGGCTACTTAACATTAGATCTCTTTCTAACAAAGCACTAATTGTTAATGAAATTACAGATCATAGATTGGATGCACTCTGTTTGACTGAAACCTGGCTTAAACCGGATGAATATATTAGTTTAAATGAATCTACTCCCCCAGGTTATTGTTATAAACATGAGCCTCGTCTGAAGGGTCAAGGAGGAGGCATTGCTACAATTTACAGTGAAGTTTTTGGTGTTTCTCAGAGGACAGGATATAAATGTAAGTCTTTTGAACTAATAATGCTTAATGTGACACCGTCAGATATAAATAATAGATATCTTTTGTCCTTGCTACAATGTATAATCACCCGGGCCTTATTCTGATTTCCTTGGTGGATTTGCTACTTTTTTATCAGATCTTGTATTTACTGTAGATAGAGTTTTAATTGTTGGTGACTTCAACATTCCCATAGATAATGAAAATGATATATTGGGATTAGCATTTATCGATATTCTCAACTCTCTTGCAGTCAGACAAAATGTAACAGGACCAACTCATCGCCATAATCATACGCTAGATTTAATTATTTCATATGGAGTTGATGTTGATAATATAGAAATTCTGCAGCAGAGCGATGACATCTCGGATCATCACCTCGTCTCTTGTATGCTGCAATCAGCTAATGTTACGCAATCTACACCACGCTATCGTTCAGGTAGAACTATTCTTTCGACCACTAAAGAAGAAAAAAGTTTCAAACTGTATTTATAATTTTTTTCCCCTGGAAAACACACACACACACACACACACACACACACACACACACACACACACGTAGTGTTTCCATGTTTTATGGGGACTTTCCATAGACATAATGGTTTTTATACTGCACAAACTTTATATTCTATCCCCTAAACCTAACCCTACCCCTAAACCTAACCCTCACAGAAAACTTTCTGCATTTTTACATTTTCAAAAAACATAATTTAGTATGATTTATAAGCTGTTTTCCTCATGGGGACCGACAAAATGTCCCCACAAGGTCAAACATTTCGGGTTTTACTATCCTTATGGGGACATTTGGTCCCCACAAAGTGATAAATACACGCTCACACACACACACACACACACACACACACACACACACACACACACACACACACACACACACACAATGTTGAGTAGAATGTTAGGGACTGACAGCCTCAGTCACCATTTATATTATTCCATATTTTTCCATGCAATGAAAGTGAATGGTGACCGAGACTGTCAATCAGTGTTTCAATTTTATTCAAACACAAGGGTGAATAAATATAGACATTTTTGGGAAACTATCCCTTTAAATTCACTTTTTTATTTTGAAGACTTTTTTTTTTAATGAGCAAAATCTTCTTGAGTTTAAAAGTGAATCAAATGCATATTCCACATTTAGTATAAAAGCACTTCACACATCGTAAATGAATTCTGATGTTTTGCTTTTAAACCCAGCACTCAAGTTGTCTTCACACTTAATGCTAAGCTGAGTGATGTTGTTTGTCACGATGTAAATGTAACATGCAAAATAACTTCTGTTAGTCTCTCAGAAGAGTACTCAACAAAATATATCCAAACTGCCTGCTTCAGTGCTTGCTTGGTGCTTAGCTGTTGCATCAGACAGAATAACTTGACTACTGAATGAGTGTACCCAGTGCAGTATTATAGTACCAACAATTTTAAGTGTTCACGCCCGTATAGTTACTTGACATGTATTGTTTGTCCTCAAGGCTGTTTGGCTCTATAGGCTTGTTGATTTTTACAAGGTAATTTTTGTTGGCTTGTGTCTAAAACTATTCAAGCCTTATATGGTACTCTTTGTAATCTCTTATGACATACCCATGATAACCCTAATAAGCTGCATCCTGTACTTTGGATTTTATTTTGTACTGTATTGTAGAGAATACATTGTATTGTATATTGTATCATTTCATACAAAGTTTTGTGCATTTGCATGTGTGCTTTCAAGCACTGTCCTACTGTATAATGCTTAAATGTATGTGTAACTCTTATGTACTATTCTATTTTTTGGAACAAATCTTTTCTCATAGGACTGTCAGTATTCATTTCAGTGAATGTTTTTATTGATAGAATCTATGATCATTTATGTGTCACAAGTCCTTTTAAAGAGAAGGACCTTATGTGATATGACATAATCTGAAGTTTCTTGCTGGTGCTAATCCTCTAATCATAAGGGTTTTAGGGATGAAGGCTGATTTGTAGTGCAAGCAGACTAAATCAGGAAATGTGCCCCATATACATTTAAAGTACCTTAAATTATTTCCACCTGTCTGGCTGTCTGGAAGTGCAGAGAGAGCAAATGATGAGAGCAATTCTTATCATCATAACAACAGTGTTCCAGTGTTAATGGAAATAATGTTATATATCCTAAATATAGTTATTAGTCCAAATGTATAGTTGTAAGTCTTAATATATACAGTAGTTATAAATCCTGAATATGTTTGTATAAGCCAATCATAGAGTTGTAAGTAACTAATAACTATTACTAAGTTTATAACTATCAATATAGAGTATATTTATACATCTCAATATATACATATGATTCCAGAATATATTGTTCTAATTCAGAAAATATAGTTATAAATACTCAATACATTGTTGTAAATCTGAATATCCAGTACAGTTGTAAATCCAAATATAAATCTATAAATCCTGACTACATAGTTCAGTAGTAGTAAACTGTCTTGTTTACGTGGAATGTAACCTTGGTTCCCTGAGTGGGGACGAGATGCTGCGTATGAACGCTATGGGACACTGTCTGAGTGTCACATGGTCTGAAGCCCTTATACAATTACGGCAATTTATTGGCTGAGGCACTTAAGCAACGCCCAAAGGGAGCTACATCATGGCCTCCCTAAAGGCGCTTCCTTTCGCGCCATCGAGTCTTTCTGCAAGCGCCTATGCAGCTGCTAGAGAGTATGGCCAGCAACGCAGCGTAACAGAATTCTGTTATACGTAACCGATACATCCCCTTTCGTAAGAACTCGAGCTGTGTATGAACGCTATGGGAATGACATACATTCATGCCATGTGAACAGTGGCTGCCAACTGTCTAAGCCAGTGTGGCAAACATATAGCAGCGCACAAGTGAGCTAAAGCGTCCAAATCAAAAGAAGGAATTATGTGAGAAAACCAAGGATGCAGGAGTCAAACCCTCGTCCAGATAATATCTAAAAAATGTATGTGGAGAGGACCACCCTGCCACCATACAAATGTCCTCCAAGAATGCATCTCTTGCCAAACCCATGAGGATGCCATGCTCCTCGTAGAATGGGCTTAAATACCCGAAGGTGACGGTACACTGTGCACTTTCTTTAGCACTTGAAATTGCATCAATAAGCCAACGAGGCAGACACAAACAACTATTATGACTTACGCCACTGGCTAGTACGGTCAACATAAACTTGTAACGCAACTGGGCAAAGCATATGCATGAAAATGAATAGTCTGCGAGTGAAATAATGTTGAAATAACCTTGGGAAAATTGCCCAAATGTGGTCTTAACCCCTTGAACACACTTGCGCAAAATCCATACATTCTATTCCTTGCTCTTGAAGGACTAGGTTGTTTTTGGAGGCCCCTTATACAGTATATAGTACTATGAAACTATTGCCTCACCTGTTTACATCTCCTGTTTCATATTGCCTTATTATTTTAACTAGTCCAATTGTTATAAGTCTTAAATTGCCCCTGTCTCAACTTTTTTGGAGCGTGTTGCAATTTACAAATCATTCCTTTTTGTATTTAATCAGATTTTTCATACTGTCCCAACTTTTTTGGAATAGGGGTTGTAGTTTCCATTAATTATAAAAACACTCACAAAAACCTAATTTTTTCAAAAACCAAGAAAAGTGGCACTAGTTTCGTTTTATCTTCTGTAAGATGGAGTGATCATACAGCACTGATAACGTGGAACTATCCAAATAACCATTATTTTTGAACCCTGGATTTCGAAAGCTTGATGTTCTGAAGCAATCTCGGCAAGTGTGAAATAACCACATCTGAACAAAGCAGAGCATTTATAAATTATGATTACTCTACAGCCCTCATTCATATGGCAGTTTAATTGCCCTCTGCAAAAATAATTGGATTCACCTCCACTAAACTAAAGTAAAGCCCTTTCTGATTTCTGCACTTGTGGGATTTTCATCCCATTTTATCTCTACACTCACCATCCTGCATTTATGATAATCCATTCACTTATTCTTCAATGTGTGCTTAAACATGTCAACTCCAACACAGATTAAAGGAATAATTCCCCAAATAAATAAATAAATATAATGAATAAATTAAAATAATAACAATAATAAATATATAAAATGTGTAATTATTTGGTCAACTTCATGTACTTCCAAACCTGTCTGAATTTCTTTCCTCTGGAACAAAAAAAAAAAAAAGGATGTTCAGGCAAAATATTTGGGACCGACAGCCTCAGTCACCATGTCAATGGTCATAATCAAACAAATTTGAGTAAATGATGAACCATGACTTGTGGGTGAACTATTCCTTTAAGAACCACTTGCTTAAACTTTATTCATTTAAAAGTGCAGTAATGAGGCAAGACTGCACTTGCTGACACAAGTCATTTCATTTCAATAGACGTCTAACCTTTTGAGCTGTCCCCATTGAATTGCCGCTTGTAAATCTTGGCTTACAGATGTGTTGATTTTATTCATCTCTTACTGAGCTGTTTGTTTATTCCTATGTGTCTCTGATTTTCTTTCCCTCAATGTTGTGACCCTTTATTCTTGGCCCCATGGTGCTGTGACCTGATGCAAGATCAGGTCTTGGCTTGGAGGGCAGTGAGGTGTGAAATTAAGCGTCACAACAATGATACTGAATGACATTTGCAATGACATTGCCACAACATTGGCCTGCATACTCAAAAGGTTTGGATCTGTCCTGTATTTAAGCATTAGAACAATCACATCCTTCATGTTACACAGGCACGGATCTAGAAATGTTACATTAGGGGACAGTAACTAAAAACAGAGGCGTGTTGGGTGGGGGATGGTGTTGGTGCGGGTGTTGTGCGATGTTTTATCCAGCGCACTAGCGTTAGGGTTACGCAATTACGGCAAGTGCTTCACTTGCTCTTGGGGGTGGGGGGTGGGTGTTGGGTGTCTGGCCCTGTGTTACAATAAAACTATATGGATTATAAAAGTGTGCACATGTCATCAAAATCAGTGTATCTCGAAAAGCTAGAAAATCTTTAGATGATTATGGAATATTGTGTTAACAACCAGCTCTTATTCTCCCCGGATTTGTATTATTTAACATTTGGAGTGCACAGACAATGCACAGATATCAAAACAGCTTTGGGCCGAATCTGGAAACATTTCGGCAGTTATTCCACATACCTTGTGGAATTATGGTCCAAAATTGGCCCAAAACTCACTTGCTGAATTTATCCGGACTCACAGCAAAGAACAGCCAAATCTCACCCACAACATTCCTGTGTCCCCTTTATTCCCAGAAAGCAAACGTTATTGGACCAAAACTACACCTGAATGCTCAGATGTCAGCCAAATAACAGCCACACAAATGCCACACCCACCCCAGAACTCAACCAAATAATTGACACCTCCACCCAAAACTCATCCACAACTTATCCTGAAGCCTCAGAAAGCAGCTGTAATTGGTCCACAGTTATGACAGAATTCTCAGATGTCAGCCAGATAACAGCCTTAATATTACCAAACCCCATATGTAATGTAACGTAATATTTTCCTATTTGATCAAATAAGTGGCAAAAGCCACAAACTGTTCGAGTTTGTGTACAGTATCTCTAGCATACTCGATTCTGCTTGGTCAATTGAGTGGTCAAATGTTTCTGAACAATGCTGGTATTACTGGTAATCCCAACCTGGTCTCAAAGAAAAGCTTTATCTACATTTTTGCTAAATGATTTTACATGACCCATAGCAGTCTCCTGGTAAAAAGAACACTACTAGAGGAGCTGAAACAACAACTTTTATCCCCTTTCAATCAAATCACAAATTAAAGGGCAGACTATCATTTAATTAAGACTTTGTTCATTAGCACTCCCCATTCCTCACACAATGTTATCCCATGACTTCCAAACACACTTTATAGTGCATGACTTATAAGTAGGGCTGTCAATTTAACATGTTAATGAATTATTATTAGCAGCCATATCACCCTGTAGCTCAAGACCGGTTACTCACTGATGCCAAGCAGGGTTGAGCCTGGCCAGTACCTCGATGGGAGACTTCCTAGGGAAAACTAAGGTTGCTGCTGGAAGAGGTGTTAGGGAGGACAGCAGGGGTACTCACCCTGTGGTTGGTGTGGGTCCTAATGACCCAGTATAGTGATGGGGAAAACTATACTGTAAAAAGGTAACATCCTTCAGATGAGACGTTAAGCCGAGGCCCTGACTCTCTGTTGTCAATAAAAATCCCAGGGCACTTCATGCAAAGAGTAGGGGTGTAACTTTGGTATCCTGGCCATCGGGAGAACTGAGTGGGCCGGTGGGTCGGCTGAGAAAATGTGCCGCGATAAGCTAAAATGAGCCACCACTATGCGTAGCGGACAACAAAACGGTGCCGCGATATGCAGAAAAGGACAGCGAATAGTTTTTGGGGGACAGCCCTCCATGTTGTGGGCCAGTTGCCATGTAAAATCCCAGGCCGATATATGTTCCCAGTCCAGGTTAGCCAAAACCACCTGTCTCTGATGTCCATTGAAAATGACGTTCTATTGTACCAGCCTCATTAAGGACTTATTTTAGAAAAAATTATAAATGTAGGAATATGCAACATGTACATATTTATTATTGTGCTACTATTTCATTATTGCTGTTACAGTGTTATTATGTGCTGCTACTGTGCTGCTGTGTTTATTGTGGCTTTGTTTTATACACAGTTTATTGCACAGTGGTTTGAGTCTCAGTAATGATGTTGTGATTTTGCCTCAGGAAAACAGGGTGTTCTGCACTGATACAGTTGCTGTAGCCTACCTGTTGGTTTATAAAGCTAAAAGCGGTTACCAGCTTGAACTGTGAATGCAGGGAATTCTGTTGCTTTGCTGTTTATAGTTACATATTTCCTTTGTAATTGTTTTGTGGCTGTGGTGGCAGAGGGTAACATCTGGTATTCTTTCCACTTACATCTCTGTTGATGTTAGTTTTGATTGTAGTGCCGGTGTTTCTTGATCTTAATTAAAGCGCTGCTTCTAAGCACTGGGCCTTGTGCTTGTTTGTATTTGTGTTTTGTTTGTAATGTTTAATTTCTCATTGTAGTTATGTGGTGTGGTGGTAATTTTCTTACTGTGTTGGTCCGGGGGTCACACAAAGAGCAGCCTAGGGGCCCCTGACCACCTTAATCCGCCTGTGGTTATAATCAACAAGAAGCCTACATGCATAAACAGCAGACCTGCAACCTCTGTAAGAGAACAATATTTCACCTATTTGACCTTATCGTACAAAGGAATGCCCTGAGGCAACACTATTGTATATTTAAGATGCAGTTGGACCTAAAAGATTTTATATTGGGCTCACTTTGTTTCTTTAACTTTATTAGAATATATAGACAAATAAAATCAGTAGTTTGTCATAATCAGTCATAATCATAATCAGAACATGAGATAAAACATGAGACAAACAAACGATAAAGTAAAAATGGTAGTTGTGTTTATTGTTGACTTGTGTTTGATCTCCTATAAGAGAACCTGAGGCCTGTACATTGAAGGTCGCTGAACAAACTCAGGATTTCAGGATTGGTTTCAGGTTGACAAATTCAAACCAATCCAATCCAATCAGGCTTAATTGGTTCCATGATGCAGCTCAACAAATTTGTCAACTCAGGCTTTGATCCTGACTTTAAGATTAGATTATGCACTGGTGCACATGAATGAGTGACGTTTGCAGCACAGAACCAATCATGTGAGAGAATGTGATTCACTTCTGGCAAGAGTCTCAGCAGGATTTACCTCCCTGCTGAAAGCTGATGATTATGAAATTAAGAATTTAAATTAATTCTGCACAAGATATTGTTTTAAAAATATATAAAATAATAAATCATTGTATTTACACTGCTCAAAAGTTCTGCATGAAATCACGAAGACTTAAAACACATGCTTTACCACAGTACAATGGATATCTGTAAAATGATGAAGCAATTAAAGACATTTAAACAACAAGAAGAAACAGTAGCTGCTGAGAGAGCTCAAGAGGACTGCTACAAACAAATTCTTAATGTGATAAAAAAAATATATAAAACAGCTGGTCTATGGTATACTGTAAGTGAATTTATATAGGCCCACAACAAGAACATTATTCATTTTAAAAGCTCTTATTCATTTTAAAAGCTTAAATTTATTTAAAATATTAAATATTGTATATTTATTTGAATTGAAAAATGTACATATCATTCAAAACTATTATATATATATATATATATATATATATATATATATATATATATATATATATATATATATATATATATATATATATAGGCTACTGTTGATTACAAAATGAATAGAGACTATAAGATGAATATTCTCCCTAAGTTTATTTTCCTTTTTCAAAATCTACCAGTTAGTATATCAGAAAGAGTTTTTAGACAATAGGAAACCTAGAATTAGTCTTAAAATTCATAAGTTTTCAAAAAGGCTTGGGGGCTAGAATTCCCAAATGTAATAAATTATTGTAAAGCTGCCCAAATTCATCCTATATTGATCTGGATGAACGAAGAATCTAATGTGAAATGGAGCAAGAAGGAAATTTATCAAATGTGGAAACCTATTAGTATATCCCATTTGCTACCCAAACAAAGCACCTAATTTACATCAATAGATAATATTTGTATTAATATTACTTTTATAATTTGGTTAGAAAAAAAAATGTAAATTGTAAAATTAAGAAAGATATAGTTAATTCACGAGAAATTGCTAAAGATCCTGATTTCATGCCAAATAGAGTAGATAATACATAAAGTTTTGGGCAGATAGAGGTTTGAAAAGATATCACCAACTGTTAGCAAAAAATTATGAGCTTCAAAATAATTTTAATAACAGAAGTTAAAGTAATATAAATAAAAAAGGAAATGCATCCATTAATAAATTACATAATTGATACATACAATACAATTAATCCAATACAAATTTTAGAAATTTTAAAGAGTGCAATTGAAAGCGATATATAGGACACTCTGAATAAAATTATATGTAGGTGGGAGGAATTAGTCACCAAGATAGGGAAGAAATCTAATATAATACATTCCATACTACTCAATCCAGTGTTTGGAAGGAATATGCTTGGAAGATACAAATGATAATTATTTATAACACTCTGTTATTCAAAGTAAATACAATAGCATGGTAAAAGGGGTTTGTTGGAGAAATTGTGGAGAGAAAAAAAGGCTCATTATAGTCAAATTCTATATGAGTGCTCAAAATTGACAACGTATTGGAATTAAGTGATAAGACAGATTACATTATTATTTAACTGCACAATAGAAATACATCCAGAAAAAACATATTTTGTGTAAAATGACATTGTCCATAAGAAACAAAATATATTTCGGGTAATCAGAATAGCAGCTTTGCAAAAATAGCAAAAATTTGGCTTATACCAGAACCCCACAATTTCAAAGATGGAGAGAAACGATTATGGAAATATAGCAAATGCAGAAAGTATGGGATGTGAACATAAATGTGATTTGCTTAAAAATATTATAAATTAAGTTAGATTATTTCCTTCAGATTCTTGATTTCTGAACAAAATTTGTTAAAATATGAGGTATGATGCCCTATCACATTTAATATTGTTTTTTAAAAAGGAGGTAATGCCTTCTTTGAATTAAAATATATCATGTAAATGAATTAATTACACTTTATTTATAGAAAATTCTGTGAATGGTTACTTGATATGGTTATTCAAAATAAGATAGTGTTTTTTTGTATTTCTCTTTCTTTATGTACAATCAGAAAAATTTTTGTAAAAAAACAAACATGCAAAACATAAAAAGCATAAAAAGGCTACTATTGATTAATTAAAAAGTAAGCACTTGGAATACTGTATGCAAAAAAATGGTATGAAATAATAATGTGTATTTTGTGTACTGTTTATATTGCTTATATTATTATAACTTCAAGTAAATAATGTATGTTCATCTCGACTCCATGCATTCACCCCTTTCCATAGCAAACCTTAAGCTTTTAATATTTTAAAAACAATAATATTTTGCAGGTATTATATTAATCCATATAGAAAGGGGTAAACCCTGTCGTCTCATGTATGGTACAATTGTAACTGAAAGTTAGTGACTGCAACAGCTCTGGCCACCTTATGTTCTCGAATGTCCTGTTGAAACATTCCACTATACCATTCCCCATGGGGTGGTATGGTGTGGTATGTGACTTTTGAATGTCAGCCACCTCAAGCAAATTCTTGACAAGTTTTCTTTCGAAGTTGGCACCCTGGTCTGAATGGATTCTCTTAGGGAAACCATAGATGCAGAAGAAGTCATTCCAGAGGCGGCGTGGTGATTGGTTTCGACCAATGTAAAGGTTAAGGCATGTGCCATTTTAGAGAAGTTATATGTTACTACAAGCACGTCTACGACCTTCCCTGAATTCTGTTTAGCACACCAAAAGTCAGTACACAGTTATTCCATAGGTTGTGAAGTTTGTGAATGTTCTCAAGAGGTGCACAAGCATCAGGCTCAGGAGTTTTTCCAAGGACACATCTTTGACAGTTCTTCACATATATTTGAACATTTGTACTCATCCCTGGCAAAAAATAATCTACCAGCAGTGAGAGAGAGAGTTGTTGCATTTCCCTGGTGCCCAGAAGAGTCATGAATGCCACAGAGAATATCATGCTTTAGGGAGTCGGGAACAACATATTGATGTTCGTATTCATCAGTCTGTCTTTCGTTACTCTGTACAAAATGCCATTCCGAATCCTTAGTCCTGACACATTACTTAAACGGCTCCCTGCTGAGGGCACCTGCAACAATGTTCTTTATGCCTGGAACATATTGAGGTCAAAGTTGTATGCCGTGAGCTTCACCACCCATCACTGCTCACATGTGTCTAAATCTCAGTTTGGTCAAAATATAGGTCAAAGGATTATAATCTGTCCATTCCGTGAAATGTCTCTCTTTTAGCCAATGGGCAAATTTGTCACATATGGCCCATTTTAAGGCCAGAAACTCAAGGCTATATGCTGGATAGTTCATTTGTGATTTAGATTTTTGAAAGCGGCCTGACACTCAGATGACCAATACTCTGGAGAAAGTTTTATCAAATTTGTTGACTTCTTTTTAGGTTTCCTCCCCCTCTGAGCTCTGTACTGAGGCTGTTCAGACAGAAAATTGAACACAAGTTTTGCTTTGGCGGAATAGTCCTATAAAATGTTGATTGTACATAATCATACCCAGGAAAGACCTGATCTTTTTCTGAGAAGTGGCCATACCGTTGGCTTCCATAAGGTCAACATAGCCCCTATTTATAGCCCCTTCACCGGCGCATCCTGATGAAGTCACTGGCAGAGGCTATAAATTCTTTTCAATTTCATCGACGTGTTGCACACATATTCACAGCTGGTCAGTCCTAAAGATGTTCCCAAAGTGCTAAATCAGCACAGCATCTCGTTCCACTTTTATCAGGGAATAGGTGTTACAGTTAAGTAACCTGAGACGTTTTTCTGCTTCCTGACCTGACTTACCGCAGTTGTTTGTTGTTGTTGATTGTTCTCAATAAAAAATCACAATAAATCACAATAAAAATAGAAAGTGGATGCACGTGGAAAATGAAAAATGGCAGATGTTAAGGATTAAAGGCTGAAAACAGATATATAAGCGATGCTAAAAAAGCTAGCAGGCTACAAACACAGACTCAAGCTAGGCGCCAGCAGCAACAGGTAAAATGCATACAGATGAAACAGTAGAAAAGTGGAGAAACCCGAAACACTTGGTAAAATGACAAAGGATAAAAAGATGAACATATGAGAATAAGAATAAGCAATGCTAAGCATCAATTGTTTTAGATCGAAAAGTAATGGCCAGCTCTTTGCATGGGAATGTCTAATGAACATATAAGTCACCTCTTTACCTGGACAATCCAGTACTTTAAGCTGTTCTTTCAAACGTTCGGCAGCAACATCAACTGCACGGTTTAGTCTGAGCCAGCAATCGTAGGTATCCTCATCAGGTCTGGGTAAGGTGCACCTTCAAAGTGTTTCCTAAGTATGCCAAAGATTGCATCAGCACAATGTCAAGGTCATTGTTCCTTATGCCAAACTTGAACACATCTTTTACCCTGCCTCTCAGATTAATCAAAATATCTTCTGTTTGTTGCTCTTTTTTTAGTTTACTTCATTTTATGTAATCTTTTATGATATCTATCCATTCTCTTAAGTCTACAGCATCAGAGTCTTCACATCTGTAGCAAGGTGGTTCTTTCACATTTCTGGAAAAGGATAACTGGCTTTGTATCAATTCCAACACTTGTGAAGTCGTCCAATCTGCCGTCACATTTATTAGGGAGCTACCTACTGAATGCATGTCTACTGAATGTGTTGGACTGAGTCTGGTGACTATCAGCAATTTGCTGACCGACCTGAATGATTATGTTGCATTTGCAATAATTACATCAGGTGGTTGTGTGTTTGGGTATGGATTAGACAAAACCATACCCTGCTGCCTTAGTGAAGCATCTGAATCATGGCACTTAGAAGGGCCCCCACAACCTAATGGATTTGCATCAGAAGTCTGACTATCTTCATTGACCCAAGTATCACCCTGTTCATCAGACTGACTGAACTTTGGCACTTTTAATAAACCACATCCCCTTCCTCTACCTCCACAGACTGGAGTGTAATGATCATCAGAACTACTCATAGCGAATATCATGTAGAGAGTAAACACAATGAATTAAAGTAAAACTAAAATGCGCTGTTGACTAGTGACAAATGTTGCAAGAGTCCTCAAGTGCAGCCACTAAGTGAATAAAGTCTTATAAAAATGAACAAGATCGTACTTCCACATGACTCCAAGTGAAAACTTCAAGATGAACCCTTGGCCGCTTCAGGAACCATCTTGATTGAATAACCAACGAGTCACGGCACCTTTGTGTAAGGAATCACTCTGAGAGCAGGTGGACGGTCACTCAAGGCTTTCTCTTTTATTAGACCTGGGACAAATATCCAAAGGCTGATAAAATACAGTGGCTCAATATTGCTCAGTCATCAGCAGCGAGAGATATGAGGCTCGGCTCCTCATCACACAACTTTACACTTTGATAGTGATCATATAGTGGTCAGAAATACACAAATAAGTAAGCATTTAAAAATAAAATACAAAAATGTGTATCTTTCATTTCCTCATTATTATTTTAGCAATATAGAAACACATCAAATACAAGGCATCAAAGCACAGTGAATGACCATCATTTATATGTTATATTTGTATAAAAGGAACATAGAAAAGGAGGAAAATACAACCCTATGACTGTGATGACGCAGTCATGCGGTTGAATGAGTGCCGTTCCTCACCCATCACGCACTGCAAGTTTGTGGAGAACCTGGTGTTAAATGACTCGTAGACGACCTGATTCATCAGACCGTGCATGATGGGTGAGGGGCGACACTCATTTGACCGCGCCCTAAGCCCGTCTCGAACGGTTCTCCTCGCCGGGCCCTCACGGACCGCTATCCCGGGCCAATCGGACTCCCGTGGCGCTGCTGTATCGTTTAGGGGGGATTCTGACTTAGAGGCGTTCAGTCATAATCCCACAGATGGTAGCACCAATGGCTCCTCAGCCAAGCACACGCACCAAATATCTGAACCTGCGGTTCCTCTCGTACTGAGCAGGATCACTATTGCAACAACACATCATCAGTAGGGTAAAACTAACCTGTCTCTCAACGGTCTAACGGGTAGTGTGCGCCTCTGTGCCGCGGCGGCGACTCTGAAGGGTCCCCCATCGGTGTCCGCGCGTCCTCCTTTGTTTAATATATCCTATTTATGTTATGTGCTTCTGTTCTCTATGCAGTCACTACAAGTAAGCTACAAAATAACTTCAACTTAGAACATTTAACTCTTTTTCTCCTTTCACATCTGTAGAGGGTGTTTACACAGAAGCCTTAAAGGAATAGTTCACCCAAAAATTGTATTTCTCTCATAATTTACTCACCCCTATGTTCTCTCTATTGTGTATGACTTTCTTTCATCCGCTGAATTCAAATGAAAATTTTTAGAAGAAATTATTAGCTCTTTTGGACCATTTAATGCAATTTAATACTGGGCAGGGAAAATAATTTCCTAGAAAAAAAAGTATTAACTTAAATATTGATTTGTTTCTCGACCACACCTATCATTTCACTTCTGAAAATATGGATTAATACACTGGAGTTACTTTTAGATTACTTTTATGATGCCTTTATGTGCTTCTTGGAGTGTCAACATTTTGGTACCCATACACTTGCATTGTATGGACCTACAGAGCTGAAATATTCTTCTGAAAATAATAATTTGTGTTCTGCAGAAAAAAGAAAGTCATGCACATCTGGGAAGGTGAGTAGATGATGACATCTCATGCATTTGTTTATTTCAATACTGTCATTACCTCATGGAAAACATGTATTAGCAAGCTATGGGAAGAAAGTGTTATTATTATTATTATTATTATTATTATTATTATTACTTATTAACTTTAGACTACAGTAGGTGGGAATTCCAACAAAATATCTACTGATGCTGATATCTACTTTCCCAGAAAGCTGGAACTGTAAGGTGAAACGGGCCTTCTGTGATATTACTGTAATATAAACGGTTTGATATCCTGAGTTTTCCCTATTGTCAATTAGGCATGGGAGATGAGGGGTACGATACCTCAGGCAATGCTGACTAATTAGTGATACAGAGAGCATGAAGGCTGCTGATCGCTCAATCCCACGCCCTGAATCATTCATGTGTGATTCCCTCTGGATTAGACAGATGTATGCTATAGGATGTATGATACCAGGTCATCTAGAAAAGAGGAAGAAAGAGAGAAAAAGAACATTTGAGTAATCAATGAAACTTAAGACATTGTTTCCTTTCCATAACATTTCATATCAAGGAAATTCTCTCAGGACTCGCAGACTTGAGTGAAATTGAAGATGACATTTATTTGATGAATATAAAACAGAAAAGTAATGTCTCTCTTTGGTGTAGGCCCAGTCTGGCGGTCCGAAGTTGTAGTACTCGGAACCTATAATAAAAATCCTATATACAGTAGGCTATATTGGATTAATCAGCTATATAAAAGCATGAAGACTCTATAAAACAGTAACTAAGCAGTCCTTCGTTAATGCTTAGTTATATAGTCATTCTTAAGTATACTCATTATATGCTTTTATTACAGGAACTTAATTCAGGTTTTCAAAAGATCTTACTGTATGTAAGTTGATACATGTTTTAAAAGATGAAACATTATTTAAAATATTTGGTTTAAATTTGAACTGTTACAGACATTTTTTAAAGTCATTTTACACTTTATTAAATATTAGCCTACTATATTGTTATTTTCATTGACACAAATTAGACTAAACGTAATTTTAGTCAGAGTAAAATGGACTATTTTGAGGGTGAAATTTTAGAGTGAATATGCAACCTCTGAATCGCATTCCTCAATTATTTATGTGAACGTGATTATTATTTCACATGGGCCAGAACCCGTGACTCAACATTACTTGTGCAACATATTAACAATAGCACCACAGGGAAAACTAAACACTTTTTAATCTAAAAGAAATGTCTGATGGGGGATGGTGCTTGTCAGTGATTTGGGAGATGGGAGGAGATGCTTGTCAGTAATCTAGTAGAATGGGGTTGATTTCAGGGTATATGAATATTTGGAAGCAGCATGTCGATTTCCCATTTGAGGATATCATACCAGATGTCTTGGGTCAGAATTCAACTGTCCAACATATTTGCTAATCAGGTTATGTCAATCGGATTAATGTATTTGCAAGGGAAATACATAATTCAAATATGACAACATTTTTAATTAATTATATAATATTCTTCATTGTTTTTACCTGTTTACAATTTCTTCATTTAAATCTTCTAAGAGAACAGTTTAAGCTGCTAAGACTGAAATGCACACATGAAGCCTTCAAACCACCAGTTTGTCAGAGACAAAGGTAACAGCGATGAAATCGCTTTGAGGTCTGTTATTATGTGCTGTATGTTTACACACAGCAACCCCACCAACCACACTATGGTCACTCACCATCAAGATCCATAAAATTCACTCATGTTTATTTACAGAGCACTTTTGCATCTTGACCCTTGGACTTTAAGTACCTGTAAGAAGAACAGCACCATAAATGGACATTTTATTGCTTTAGAGGTACTTACATGATCAGAATTCGCATGCACACACCTGATGCTGCTGACCATCTGTGTTCTGTGAGTGAGACAGATACCTGGTTATGTAAGATATTAAGGGTGGTTTATTTAGTAACCATAGCTGTAAAACATTTATTTATAGAGCAGAAAGCAGCACACATGTATTTTTATGCATTTTGTTTGCTTTCACGCTTGGACACCCTCTTAACAATTCCCGTCTACACCAGGCTGGCGTTAAAAGAAGAGAACATTGTCCATATTTCTTTTTTCTTTTTTCCAGGGTGAAAAGGCCACATTTTTTCGTTAAGACAGATTTTTGGACACTTCAGCCTGTTGCTTATAATGGCTCTTTCCCCAAGTTCTCATGTGTAAGAAAACAGTAGTCTTTTTAGTGCTATGGGGGATCATCTTTCTTCTAACACTGTGCTCAAATAAAGGACCAGTTTACTGTATATCTGTACAAGATTGTGCCTCCTGGGTTGTACTTTGCCATTTGTACCAAATTTTATAGTTTGTAGACAGAACATGTGAGGGTGCAAGAACAGAGAAAAGTCTCTTTTGGAGCACACAGTGGTCAAGCACTGTGGATAAGGCCACAATGACATTGTCTATGTTTGGAATAGCATACTACCACAGCAACCCCTTCAACCAGTTCATCATTACTCTCCATAAAAATCCATAAAATACACACATGTTTATTTATATAGCACTTCTGCTTGTACTTGTATGGAGGACAGCACCATAAAATAAGTTCTAAGCAGTGGCGGCTGGTGATAATTATTTTTTTTTTGGTGGATGGGGGGTGCTTTTTTTGTGGGCAAAAATAAATACAAGACAGTACCAAAAAGAATGTTGACTACTTGAACATAAATTTTGCTCTCCTTTCTTTCTGGCCAGCAAATTTCCCAATGACTCTCTGATTAAAATCAGTCATCTCAGTAACAAGTCTCTTTTCCATGGAGAGCAATGCCAGTGCATTCAGCCTCTCCTGGGTCATGGTGTTTCTGAGAAAAGTTTTTACTCTTTTCAAGGTTGAGAAGCACCTCTCAGCTTCAGCCATGGTCAGTGGGTGTGGTAATGAGAACTTTTAGGAGTGTCACAGTTTAGGAAAAGACTTCTTCGAGATTATTCTCCATAAACAGCTGGAATAGGTCCACAGCACCACGGCAGGCTTTGAATTCTTCCTTGCTGTAGATGAGACAGCTCTGTCTTCAGCTTGCTTCTACTGAGCATCGGTACGCTTTCATGGTGCTGCTCAATGCATCTTCAGGAAAGGTATCCTTGTACTCATCAAACCTGTCCCCCTGCAACTCCAGATATCATGGTCCTGGTGTGAGGGACCGCCTTTCTTAAATACAAAGACAATGATATGTTTCTGTGTATATAGATCCTTTACATTGTGATAACAAAGACAACATGTTGTTTGCAAATTAAATATATTTCTTTTATATTACTATTGCACCAAAGACAATAAAATATTTGTCTTATTGGAATATATTTACTTTAAGCTGAAAAGATATATATAAAGTGGAGATATATTGTAATTACACATTTTTTCAATAAATTAAATCATGTTTAAAAGCTAATAAAACAATGTAAATAAAAAATAAATGATGTACAAAACATTTATTGCTTAATTTTTTTCACATGATCTGTCGCTGAATATGACAGCAAAACGCTGCACGTGGAGATTAGGACATACTGATTTGCACAATCAGGGATTTTTGTGTGTTTGATGGGATTCAAGGAAATCTGCTTGCCAATTTACAGTATTAGACTTACATATTCAATTGAGCAGAGGTGTGCAATTGTTTTGTTTCTGGGGACACATCAGCTGTTATGTAGAACATGAAAGAGAGAAGATAAACATTTCTGCATAGTTGTATCTTTTAATCCCAGAAGTAGTAGTGCACTCAATGAATGATGCACCATTTTCTGAAGTGTATTCTGCTGGGACCATTCTGTGACTGCTTGTTGCCAGAAATTTTGCTGCTACATTTCTATCACTTGTTAGTAAAACTGAATTAAGACTGAGTATATTTAGTAAAATTATTGTTTATTTTACTATTCGTCAATGCAGTGCTAATTTAGTATTTAATATAACACTCTACATCAGTCTGGTTTAATAGTAAAATAAAATATTCGGAAATTATAGATTCTAAAGGCTTATTTTAACTTTGGTCACAAAGTAAACACATTTGTTTTATTCTCAAAACATTATCAACCTGTTTAGATGCTCATGGGTCATGATGTGGGTCTTGTCAATGATTTATTTGGCTGTTCATCTATGGGATATTCAGCACACAACTGAATAAAACAGGCTGCATGACACTGATAAATGATTACTGCCAGAGCAACATTCACATAAAGGTGTGAGTGAATTCAGCATTTTACAAATAACACAAAGAACAAACATATTTCTCTCTCGTTTGGTTTTGCTCACATGTCCCCTTCATTTGCGAATGATGCATAGATCTATTGGGAATTTATTAAATTTCATCTCTGTAAAGGTTTGCTTGCAAACTTGGCACTAAACAGCACACGCAGCCTCAAGCCCCTTAAACAAGGATACAAGGATACAAAATATCTTTTGGGATTTTATTCTGAAGGCTGTTATAAACTAAATAAATAAAACAGTGATAGATCATGCCATATACAAAAAAATGTAATATGGTACAACAAATTACCAAACAAATTTAATAAATAAAAAAATATTTAAAAGAAATTACATACAGAAATGAAATGCAGTAATGAAATACAAAAATTAAATATGGAAATGAAATACTGGAATAGAGGTTATTGTCAAAAGAAAATACAAAAATGACAGCCTACCCATTTTCTTCAGCATACATCACATTAATACATGCCTATATCACTCAAAGCATTTTATGCACTTAAGTACTTGCTTAAATCACTCAAAGCATCTTATGAATTTTACACATGCTTAAACACTCACAGTATGTTATGCATTTAGCACATGCTTAAGTCACTCAAAGAATGTTATGCATGTCTAACCAGGCTTTAAGGACATGTACAACAGTTTAAAGCAACATAATTCTCATCATACTTGTTTTCACATATTACAAATATAACACTTATACACTGAACTGGAAAACACTGTGGGCTATAAATCATAAAAAAGATATGATTAATTCTAAATTTACATACCAAATCCTCACACGTGTGCCAAATGTAGTCAAAATCCACACATGCAATTCAAATGCATCCTTAAAAAATAATCCATAACAAACAAAATATTTTTAAATATTACTCTACTGAACACATATTTAATGCAATATATAAGCATTTTGTGAAAATGTGTATATTTACCCAAATAATTATTAACTGATGAACAAAACCGGGAGCGCTTTTGAATAATGTACTTACTGTATGTTCTCACGTTTCCAACACGAGAGAGTGCCTAAAAACACTGGCTCCTAAAGAGGCTTCATCCAATCCATGACTAGAGTTAAATTACATTAAATTCCTCCACTTGGCTACACATAAAAAAAAAGAATTCTGATAAAATCACAACATCTGAAGAAACCACGTCATTTCGCGGTGCTTCTATGACACTTTCGGCTCATGTACAGACTTTGCTAGACTCATATCTTGGTCTTTCGCATTCAGTGTCCAAAGCTCTATCATGATCACACAGGAAGTCAGCATGTTGTTGCCAAGAGTACACTAGAATCTACCATATTCTGCCGACTCACTGATAAGCGGCATCTTCTATCAGACATTTTTGCATCAGTTCCAGTATGTTTTCTTTCTCTTGTGACACGACTAGGTGCATGTTGCGTCTACAATATTGGAGACTTGGGTTCAGATCCCACGTTGTTACTAGAAATTAGTTGCTTTCGCATAATCAGTGACAAGCTCAATTCAGAGGTTGCATTTTCCCCTATATCATCATATTTTTACTCCACTGATGGTTAGGTTCAGGTTTGGGGTTTGGGTTGAGGGGATTTCAATACATAAAATATGCATTCTTCTTCACTATTTTACAACCTGTACAGCTAAAAACATGTTTTACAACTCACTTTTGGCACCTCTTTGTGGACATTACACCCGGAAAATATAGTTCACACTTACCGTTTTGGCCACTGTGGGCAGTGTTTTGAATTTCAATAAGCAAAGATGAAGAAAAAAAAAATCATCCTTCTGTTTCCGATTTCACAGTGAAATCAGTCTGGACCAGGGTGGATATGAAGACAATGGCCTTAGCAGATTTTAATTCCTTGCTTTTTCTGTGCATGGAGCTCTGCATTCACCACTAAACCTTCGTAAAGGCAAACACAATCAGTTTAATTAAAATCTTTGGATCACATCACTGAAACTATGTTTGCTTTTCATTTTATCATGTTGAATTCCTAAGTCTGGAAAATTATCTGATAACACATTCCGTACACTACTGATGAGATTCAGGCACCACTGTATTGTATAAGTTTTGCAGGATTGATATACATACTTCCAATGCCTTCACATCACAGCAGACAAGGACCTGTGAAGAGATATCACACTGGGTCAAGCAAAAACATATTCTAAGGTGGTAGACATATCTCACCACAGCTGAAAGCTTGTGTTTGGTTGAATCCCTGTCGGCACATCTGGTGTTGCTTTGCTTCAGAAAACTTGCAACACAACACCAATATGATGTGTAAATGTTCTTTCTCTTCAGCAATGCCATGCATATGGAAAGAGAAAAATTTCATCATGGGCGTGAAATCACATTGCTGTTGGATGTTTTAATTTGTCAACCAATAAAAAGCCAGAAAATACACTATAGGAGAGAATTACTCCTCAGTTTCCCTACTTTTCTCCTTGCAACACAATCATCATTGTTTATCTTTTCTCTGTTCTTTGAAAGCAACTTGTCTTTTTCTATTCATCTGAAAGATTGTGTTTAGAGGTCAACACTTATATTTGGATCTAACAGCACAACTGCTACAAAGGACTGCTGCAAAACACTCTAACAATAATTTTTGGGAAATGCATGGATAATGCAATACAAATAGAACAACTACATCCCAAATGATGCTGACACTAAGCCAACAAGACAGTAATCTAATGCATCTTGCAATTTTTGCAAGATGTTATGGTTGCTATTTAATTGACATTTTGCAACAATTTAACACATTCCTTGATTATGTATACATGTTAATTGTAATATTTCAAGAACAATCCTTAGAATGATGTAAGAGGCTTAAGTGCGAGGACATGAAGAAATCCTTCTGCCCTGTCCTCCTTTTTGATGAGTATAGAAGACAATGGGCTTTTCGAACAGAAAAATGGTGCTTTGTGAGAGAATCAAACTGGGATCATTTGAGGAAATTGAGGAAAGAGGAAATGATTACTTGATGCCTTTGACTTTGCTCTTTAGTGCCTTAAACTTTCTTGCATCCTTTATGTCACTGAATAATGTTCTTGAGGGAAAACAGCATTTCATCTGATCTCTGTCATCAAAGTGCCATAACTGAATGTTTTTATAGCTGGGAAACAATGTTCTAGAATTGCAGCAAAATGGCGAAACAGGGAGATCATATCAATAATGAAACGTAGTTTCACGCACTTGGAAAAACAGTTGGGGGCCAAAAAAAAAAAAAAAAGGACTTAGCAGGGGGTCGTTCTCTGACTGTTGAAGCACAAATGCTGGAAATGTCAATAAAAATTAATGAGATTTATTCACTCACAGTCCGTGGAACTACAGTTGAACTCATTCACACATCTTCAAGCGACACACTGCACAAACGTGAGACATGAGCACATATTATTTGAATTAAACATCTGAGTGGTAATTACATTAATATACTCCTAAACTGTATACCTAACCATAACAGCATCAAAAGGGATGTGACGCCAAGGGCAATTTTCAGGTCAGGAACATTCACTGCATCATGGCACTTGTCTGGAGTTCAGCACATTGTGTAAAAATGTGGAGCCTGATATTAAAACAAAAACATAATTAAATAAAAAAATAAAAAATTGTGACTTAGCTAAATTTCAAGTGTTATATCAAAGTGTCTGAATACTTATGCCAATGAGATAATTCACTTTTTTCTTTTTAATAAATTTGGTAATCAAAAATATTTTTTCCCCCTTTGTAATTGTGGGATATGGAGTGTTGATTGATGATAATTTTTACATTTTAGCATAAGGCTGCAACATAAAAAAAATTGACCCCCAAAAAAAAACATATATATATATGTAAAAACACTATATCATTCTGATTGGATTATAAGAGCAGACTGGTTGCTATTACAGGAAGGATGAAGTGCTTCCAATCCTTGTGTTTTTGTTCGCAATGGTTACCTCTAAAGAAAGACGTGCAGCCATCATCACTTTGCATTAAAATGGCTGCACATGAAAGGAAATTGCTACAAAGAATATTGCACCTGAAAGAACCATTTACCGGATCATCAGGAACTTCAAGGAGAGAGGTTCAACTGCAGTGAAGAAGGCTTCAGGACCCAGAGTGTCCAGCAACTGCCAGGACCATCTCCTCCTGAGGAGTCAGCTATGGAATCGTGTCACCACCAGTGCAGAGCTTGCTCAATATTAGCAGCAGGTTGGTGTGAGTGCAAGCACAGTAAGGCGAAGACTTTTGGACAATGGCCTGGTGTCAAGAAGGGCAGCAAAGAAGCCACTTCTTTCCAAGAAAAACATCAAGGACAGACTGAAATTATCCAGGAAGTACAAGGATTGGACAGCAGAAGACTGGTGCAAAGGTATTTTCTCTGATGAAGCCCCGTCGTGCCAACAGTGAAGCATCCTGAGACCATCCATGTGTGGGGTTAATTTTCATCCAAGGGAGTGGTTCTCTCACAATTCTGCCCAAAAACACTGCCATGAATAATGAAGGGTATCAAAACATCCTGCAAGAGCAACTTCTTCAAACGATCCAAGAGCAATTTGGTGATGATCTGTGCATTTTCCACCATAATGGAGCACCACGTCACAAGGCAAGAGTGATAATGAAGTGGCTTGGAGATCATTACATTGAAATTTTGGATCCGTGGCCAGGCAATTCTCCAGATCTTAATCCCATAGAGAACCTGTGGTCAATCCTCAAAAGGCGAGTGGACAAACAGAAGCCCCCAAGTAGTGATAAAATCCGAGCACTAATAATTCAAGAATGGATTGCCATCAGTCAGGATTTGACCCAGAAGCTGATATCCAGCATGCCAGAGTGAATTGAAGAGGATATGAAGAACAAGGGTCAACACTGTAAATATTGACTCTTTGCGTAAATTGAGTGTTTTTGCCAGTAAAAGCCTTTATAACTTATGAAACGCTTATCATTGGTTTCCAGTATACCATAGAAACGTGTGAAAAAATTATCTACAAATACTGAAGCAGCAAACTTTGCCAAACACAAAATTTATGTCACTGCCAATACTTTTGGCCACGGCTGTATATGCACAAACTTTTTTGAGAATTACATGCATTCTTTTTCACAGAGATGAACTTAATTCTCTCCTGAACTGCATCCAACATCCATTCATCCATCCAACATTACCACACACACACACACACACGCACACACACAAACACACACACATACATGCTCACATACACACAAAATCTTTGAGTATTACATGCATGTGTGCTTGCAAGCATAAATACCTTGGATCTGTATATGCACACATACACACACCTGCATACTACCACACACATGCATGCACACAAACGCACACAAGCTCACCTACACACACAAACTCTTTGAGTTTTACATGCTTTCTTACATGTTGGTGTTCACATATGTGCATGTGTGCACATGCTCACTTACACACACAGACACACACACACATGAACACACACATACTCATGTACACACACAAACATTCTGTATTATATGCTTTCAGTGTATGTGTTTATTTTGAAATGCAATTTTATTTTCTGAAAAGGGGCACAAATAACACTTGCGGTGTTCCCTGTCAAATTTGACCACTGTGACAAAGAAAACTGGCCTAAGACTATTTAAACCTTAGCAATGTCATATAAAGAAAATTTAATGGAACAAAAATACGAACACTGTTCATATTTGTTATATTTTCTACTCAACAACAATCCAAATTAACGAACACATGGTTTTATGTCCACTGCCACATGACTGACAATAGCTTTTTGCATGTGTCTTGCAAATGTTTGCTCTGCATTTGAAACACACAATGCTTGATGAAAGAATGATCATCAAAGAAAGATACTATTGGAGTGGGGTCACTGTTGGGCAAAGGGATATCACCTTCTGTCACTCACTCGAAATTCTGTCAATGTAGTGACAATAGGGGTCACTCTTGAGAGCCCCAAACACCTCTAATCTTTGAGAAATGGCCAATGAGAATTGCCGAGTGGAATTTGCATGCCACTCCCCCAGACATACGGGTATAAAACGGGTACGTTTTCTGTCAGCGACACATACCAGGAGTTCGGTCCAGCAGATTCTCACATGATCCTGAGACCTCGGCCAGGCTATATGCCCAAGGTTCCCATGACCCTCTTCAGGGATCAGCTGGAATGCGGCTGCTCGAACGTGGCCCCCTCGCCTTCACGCACCCAGCCGTGCAACACCTACAACCATGGCCAGCCGGTTGTGACAAGTCTCAAAGACGGCCCAAGAGGCCCTTATCCTCAGTCGCTAAACCGCCCTATGCCGGGTATGTGGAGGGAGGTAAGTGATTCGATGTTCCCCTCAGTGCAGCCACCTCGGGACAATGCAAGGGCGCGATAGAGAATGTCCCTCCATCCGAGATGAGGAAAGGGTTCAACAGCCCTTACTTCATTGTGCCAAAGAAATGTGGTGGGTTGGGGCAAATATTGGAACTGCAAGTTCTGAACCGGGCCTTACACAGACTCCCGTTCAAGATGCTGACGCAGAAACGCATTTTGACGTGCGTCTGGCATCAAGATTAGTTCGCAGCTGTAGACTTGAAGGACGTGTACTTTCACGCCTTGGTTTTACCTTGACACAGACCCTTCCTATGGTTTGCTTTAGATGGCCAGGTGTATCAGTACAAGAACCTCCCCTTCGGTCTGTCCCTATTCCCTCGCATCTTCACAAAGTTCACAGAGAAAGCTTTTGCCCTGTTAAGGGAAGTGGGCATCCGCATACTCAACTAACCTTGATGACAGGCTGATCCTAGCACACTCTCATGAGTTGTTGTGCGCACACAGAGACCTGGTGCTCACGCATCTCAACTGTCTAGGGTTTTGGGTCAACTGAGAAAAGAGCAAGCTCTCCCAAGTTCAGAGCATCTCTTTTCTGGGCATGGAGTTAGACTCAGTCTCAATGATAGTGCGCCTAACAAGCGAGCATGTGCAGTCGGTGCTGAACTGCCTGAAGTCATTTAGGCGGAGGACAGTGGTTCTTCTAAAACAATTCCAGAGGCTTCTGGGGCGTATGGCATCCTCGGCGGCGGTCACGCATATGAGACCACTTCAGCACTGGCTTCAGACTTCAGTCCTGAGATGTGCATGGCGCCGCGCCACACATCGTGTGGTTATCACGCTGGTCTGTTGCACTTATTCAGCCCTTTGACAGACCTCATTTTTTTTTTGGGCAGAAGTCCCCCTACAGCAGGTATCCAGATGTGTCGTGGTCACCACAGATGCCTCCAAGTTGGGCTGGGGCACCGTGTAACTGGCATGGAGCCACTGGCTCCTGGACAGGACAACGGCTATTTTGGCACACCAACTGCCTAGAGTTGCTGGCTGTACTGCTCGCCCTACAGAGGCTATTGCCATTGATCCTGGGCAAGCATTTGTTGGTCTGGTCGGCCAACACAGCAACAGTAGCATATTTAAATCACCTAGGTGGTGTATGCTGTCCTCATATGTCGCAACTCAACCGCTATCTCCTCCTCTGGAGTCAGCAGTGGCTGAGGTCACTTCGGGCCACTCACATCCCAGGCAGCCTCAACGCAGCTTGAAAGAGAATGGAGAATCCACCCCAAGGTGGACAAGCTGATTTGGAGTGAATTCGGCAAAGCACAGGTAGACCTGTTTTGTGATAAAATAGCATAACGAGAGATTCATAAGACATTTTTACTGTGAACACCAAACATTTCAACATATATATATATATATATATATATATATATATATATATATATATATATACACAGGGATGGGGAGTAACGGAATACATCTAACGGGAATACATATTTAAAATACTAAATATAAGTAACTGTATTATACAAGTATTTTGATTACTGAAGAGATTACTTTGCATTTTATTGTCATTTGTTTCATTTAATATTTAGTCCTTTCAGATGGAAAACATTTATACATATCAATGATGCGATCCAAAGTGCATTTGAACAGTGGTGAGACACTTTCTTATGATGTGTTACATTTATACGAGCAGACAGAGAAGTAAGTTTGAAGCAGAAGAAATAGAAATAAACTTTGTGTAAATTGTCAGCTTCATTCTAGCTAAAATACTATTTCTATACATTTTACATACACGTTACCTGGCACGATCATATTTTTTATCAAGAATATTCACGTTGGATCATAATTTCTTTTTTTCTGGTAAGACCTTTGATATTAGGGCACAAGTCACATTCTTGAAAATATTTTTTGTATTGTTTTCCTTTAAAATATCTAAAAATCCTTAAAACTAGATCAGTTTGATCTTGTTTGAGAAACAACACTGCATATGATATTTAGGTTTTTCAGAGAATGTATTTTTAACATGTGTATTTTGTCTTACTGTGCTGGCAGAGTTTTATAGTCAAAACAAATGACAGATTTACCACCGCTGAAGAAGTAATCCAAAGTATTAAGAAGACGTTACTTACCTTGAGTAATCTAACGAAATACGTTCCAAATTACATTTGACAGCATGTATTCTGTAATCTGTAGTGGAATACGTTTCAAAAGTAACCCTCTCAACCATATATATTATATATATTTGCAAATGCATGCTATATAACCCTTTGTGGCAACACTGAGAATGTAATGCATTCATGCTTTGCATTATGAATTGCAATCTGATGCAAGTGTTTGGATTCACATACTTATGGAGAGTATGTTTCAGGTTTAAGATGGATTAAGCCATGTTCAAGATGTCAATAGTGTGAAAGAATGATCAAGCATGAATTTTGTGTGTATGTATAAAATTATACAGAATCCCCTTTAATTAGTTTGTTTCACTTATTAACCTGTCCTAATTATTTGTAAAATAGATATTAAATCAATTTCCAAAGACTACTGATGAATGTTTAGATACAATGCCTATATTAAATAAGTTTTGATATCCTGTAAAGTGATGTTCCCCTTCTGTCGCTCTCTCCACGTTGTGTCAGAGAAGCGACACTAGGGGTCTCTCTTGAGCGCCGATATTCACCTCTGGACTATGAAAAAAGGCCAATGAGAGTTGGCAACCAGTATTTGCATGTCCCGCCCCCGGACATACCGGTATTTAAGCGGCGCAAATACAGGAGTTCATTCAGAAAATTTCTTCGGAGCCGATGGTCGTGTCTGCAACTGCTGCGTGTACACACCGAGTTCCTGCTATCCCTCTGCTGCATGCTGTTGGATCTTACGGCGCACAACAGTGTCTTTCTCCTGTTTGCACGGCTGTGCATTCCTGCCCCTGGGCGCATCGACAGTGCAGATTCAAAAACTCTCACGAGTTTTTTCCCTAAAAGAGTGATTTTATTTAAAAGAGTAATTTCCTCTAAAAGAGCAAAACACAGCGGCGTTGAACGTCCTTTTAAGGACGCGTCTTTATAAAGATGCCTTTCCACCCCTGTGTTGTTTCTGGATGTGGTAGAGTGCTCTCCGCTTCCGATGGCCACAGGCGCTGTCTCTGTGTCTGGGTAGCGATCACACCGAGGCTGCGTTTGTGGATGGTTCATGTTCTCACTGCGAGAACATGACCATGACAACGTTGCGGTCACGGCTTGCTTACAACCGTGAGCAAGCCACTCCAGCCGCCCCCTCGTGTCGCTCCTTCTTCCTACAGGATTGAGGACGATGCGGCTGGCGATGGAGGCGATTTGGGGATGACAGCGGGTGCAGCTCCGCCGGGTACGCCCCCTCGGACCACCCGCACCCCGACATGCTCGTTGATTCCCGTCCGTGTTTGAGGCAGTGGTGACTTGCCTCGCAGCCAGTCTGCCGACCCTCTTGCGATGGAAGCGGACGAGCTCGCCACGGCATCGGAGGGCGTGTTATCTGATTCTGAGGACTCCCCTGGGCTGCCGCTTTCAGGCTTGCACGCCCAGGCAGAGGCTGACGCACAGATGACCTGTTCCCCACCGCTGCGAAGCCCCGCCGGGTACGTCCATAAAACCCGTCCCCTTGGTGCCCCTAGCATGTAGTTTAGAGGAGTGGCTTTCACTGCCCAACCCGTCACGCTGGCTGCACCGGACCATTTGACTCGTTTATGCAATTCAGTTTGCCAGGTCTCCGCCCCCCTTCGTGGTCGTACATTTTTCCACAGTACACGGCCAACATGCCCACTCCCTGCGTGAAGAAATCGCCTCCCTTCTATTAAAGGACGCGATAGAGCATGTCCCTCCAACCGAAATGAAGAAGGGTTTCTACAGCCCTTACTTCATTGTACCCAAGAAATGCGGCGGCTTACGACCGATCTTGGACCTGCGAGTTTTCAATCGTACCTTGTCCAAACTCCCTTTCAAAATGCTCACCCAGAAACAAATTCTATCTGGCGTCCGGCATCTAGATTGGTTCGCAGCGGTAGACCTGAAGGACGCGTACGTCCACGTCTCAATTCGCCCTCGACATCGACCCTTCCTAAGGTTCGCGTTCGACGGCCAGGCATATCAGTACAAAGTCCTCCCCTTCGGCCTGTCTCTGTCTTCACGAAAGTCGCAGAGGCAGCTCTTGCCCTGCTCCGAGAAGCCAGCATACACATACTCAATTACCTCGATGACTGGCTCATACTGGCCCACTCCCGAGAGTTACTATGCGCACACAGAGACCAGGTGCTCAGCCACCTCAGCCGTTTGGGGTTTCAGGTCAACTGAGAAAAGAGCAAGCTCTCCCCGGTCCAGAGCATCTCTTTTCTCGGTCTGGAGTTAGACTCAGTCCCAATGACAGCACGTCTCTCCAACGAGTGTGCTCAGTCAGTGCTGAAATGCCTCGCTTCCTTCAAGCCAGGTGCCATGGTCCCGCTAAAACGTTTCCAACAGCTCCTGGGGCATATGGCATCCTCCGCGGCAGCCACGCCGCTGGGGTTGATGCATATGAGACCACTTCAGCACTGGCTCCGGACTCGAGTCCCGAGATGAGTATGGCGCCACGGCACACACAACATAAAAGTTACCTCTGCCTGCCACCAAACCTTCAAACCCTGGACAGACCTCTGCTTTCTAAGGGCAGGAGTACCCTTGCAGCAGGTGTCCCGACGCGTTCTGGTCACAACCGACGCCTCCAAATTGGGTTGGGGTGCCGTATGCAACGGGCGCGCAGCCGCAGGCCGGTGGAACCGAGGCCCACTGCGCTGGCACATCAACTGCCTAGAGCTAATGGCTGTTTTTCTGGCCCTGCAGAAGTTTCTCCCGTTAATTCGGAACAAACACGTCCTAGTCAGGACAGACAGCACCACGGTCGTAGCCTACATAAACCGCCAAGGCAGAGTACGCTCCCTCCACATGTCACAGCTCGCCCGTCGTCTCCTCCTTTGGAGTCAGCAGCGACTCAAGACACTGCGCGCCACTCACATCCCCGGCAACCTCAATGTGATAGCGGACACGCTGTCAAGACAAAGCTTGCCTGGCGGAGAGTGGAGGCTCCACCCCCAGTCGGTCCAGCTGATTTGGGACCGGTTTGGCAAGGCTCAGGTAGACCTGTTTGCCTCCCAAGAAACCTCCCACTGCCCGCTCTGGTATGCCCGGACAGAGGCTCCCCTCGGGGCAGACGCGTTGGCACACAGCTGGCCGGCGGGGCTGCGCAAGTACGCATTCCCCCCAGTGAGCCTTCTTGCACAGGTGCTATGCAAGGTCAGGGAGGACGAGGAGCAAGTCATTCTGGTAGCCCCTTACTGGCCCACCCGGACTTGGTTTTCGGACCTCACGCTCCTCACGACAGCCCCTCCCTGGCGAATTCCCCTGAGGAAGGACCTTCTTTCTCTCTGGCACCCGCACCCAGACCTCTGGAACCTCCACATCTGGCCCTTGGACGGGATGCGGAAGATCTAGCCGGCCTACCACCGACCGTCATAGATACAATCAACCAAGCCAGAGCCCCCTCTACCAGGCATCTCTACGCTCTAAAGTGGCGTCTGTTCGTGGACTGGTGTTCTTCCCGAGCCGAAGACCCGCAGAAGTGCGCAGTTAGGTCAGTGCTTGTGTTTCTTCAGGAGAGACTGGAGAGGAGGCTGTCCCCCTCCACCCTCAAGGTGTATGTTGCCGCGATCGCGGCCCACCATGACACGGTAGACGGAAAGTCTCTTGGTAAGCGCGACTTAATCGTCAGGTTCCTAAAAGGTGCCCGGAGGATTACTCCCTCCCGGCCTAACTTGTTCCCCTCCTGGGATCTCTCGGTCGTCCTTACGGAACTCCAGAGACCCCCCTTCGAGCCGCTTGACTCAGCTGGACTCAGGGCCCTCTCTCTCAAGACTGCCCTGCTGATCACGCTCGCTTCCATCAAGAGGGTCGGGGACCTGCATGCGTTCTCTGTTAGCGACGCTTGCCTGGAGTTCGGTCCGGCAGATACTTTCGTGATCCTAAGACCGCGACCGGGCTATGTGCCCAAGGTTCCTACCACGCCCTTCAGGGATCAGGTGGTGAACCTGCAAGCGCTGCCCCGGGAGGAGGCAGACCCAGCCCTTTCACTGCTGTGTCCAGTACGTGCCTTACGTATTTATCTGGACCGCACACAGAGCACCAGACGCTCTGAGCAGCTCTTCGTCTGCTTTGGGGGACAGCAGAAAGGGAACACTGTCTCCAAGCAGAGACTCGCCCACTGGGTTGTCGACGCCATTTCCCTGGCTTATCACACCCAGGCCATGCCCCCCCCTTGCGGGTCCGAGCTCACTCCACCAGGAGTGTTGCATCCTCATGGGCACTGGCTAGGGGCACTGCCCTAGCAGACATTTGTAGAGCAGCGGGCTGGGCAACTCCTAACACTTTTGCGAGATTCTACAATCTCTGAGTTGAGTCAGTATCGTCCCGTGTTTTCTCAGGTACCGAGCCCATAGAACTCAGTGGCACGCCCATGATCTGACCGGGTGAATCGCTTGCACCTAGCGCCCTTCCCCCTAACCAGGGGAAACAGTGCGCCTTCATTCCCAGGAGATCTCAGGTTTGGGACACTGGTCGATTCCTCCCTAGCCCTCGTGGGTCGCAGTTCAGCGGAGGAACTCGCTGACCCAAGCCACTGCGGGTACCACAAGCTACCCTGTACTGGTATAGGTGCTCCACGGGTAAGGCCTCCTTCGGACTCCCCCGTGTGTAACACCACGGTTCTGTCCCCTCTGGCGAGCGAACTCCCGTGTTTCCCTTAGGCAGTCATGGCTGCCCTGGTTGCCATGCTGTATGTTCCCCCCTCTATGAGGTTGGATCCACCACCGCACCAACTTTTCCACACAGGCCCTAAGCAGGCCTCTGATGGTTTTGCCACTTAAACTTGCCTCCCCTCTCGGGTAGGCGTGGCCTCCGCAGGGTCTTCTCCGACCCTGAATAAGGGCTAAGACCCTCTTCCCTCAATGCGTGTAAGGGCCCCGGCCTTAGTTGCTCTATGCGAGAAACATAGAGAGAAAAGAGGCCCGGCCAGGCTTGGCCCGTTCCCAGGTTGGCGGCCAGCACCTTGTTCCCCCCTCCAGGGTAACAATAAGGAATCCTGATGGCTTAAATGGGGCATTGGGGAAGGGTACATGCAGCCTGATACAGTTGGTCGTCCTGCACGTAAGAATACCTGCTTGCTCCTGTATCAGCAGTTCACGTACACGGCTCAGCGCATGGCACTTTTATAAGTGGACCCCTAGTGTCGCTTCTCTGACACAACGTGGAGAGAGCAACAGAAGGGGAACGTCTAGGTTACGTATGTAACCTCCGTTCACCGATGGAGGGAACGAGACGTTGTGTCTCCCCTGCCACGTCGCTGAGCCGAGCCACTGTTGTGGCCGGACCATTTCCGGCTCCTCAGAAAAATCCTGAATGAACTCCCGTATTTGCGCTGTTTAAATACCCGTATGTCCGGGGGCGGGACATGCAAATACTGGTTGCCAACTCTCATTGGCCTTTTTTCATAGTCCAGAGGTGAATATCGGCGCTCAAGAGAGACCCCTAGTGTCGCTTCTCTGACACAACGTCTCGTTCCCTCCATCGGGGAACGGAGGTTACATACGTAACCTAGACGTTAGGTTGTTTTATGCAACTTCAGAGCATATGCGTAAGTGTGAAGCCTTTTGTGTTTTTGCCCATTTACTCTGGGGAGCCCTTTGAGTGTTTTAAGATGCATGATGTTCACAGCTTACAATTATGCACTGTACTGTCTGTAGACACTCATCCTTGTACATTTAAATGGATTCTGAGAGGGTTCTTGATATTCAGCACCACAGAATAAGCTTGGCCTTGAGTACACCAAACTCTATCAGCTGGACAGCATCCAATACGGGTAGTTCAGATCATGCTGACAACAACAGGCATAGCAAGTAGGCAACTGACTGCTTCAACATTTAGCACAGCATGCCTGCTTCTGGTGATTTTAACATAACTGAAACCTGAATTTACCTTATTAAATGGAAAAAATTACAAGCAGTTTTGTTGAGATTGTATTTGTCCAGAATATTATTGGAAATGCAATTATATGTATTTGGTTGTGGCCTATTTAGCATAATTCTCATTAGCCATAATGATTGTAATGGCCTTGATGCTATGAAGAAACTAAAGAGAACATTTTTTAATGCTTGTGAAATTTACCTCATTTTACAATTACATATCTTTCTAGGAGAAACAAGGATAGATCTTAGCTAGCAACCAAACAAGTTTGCTCTAGCCAGCACATTTAAAAACAAAACAAAACAACAGTTCAGTGCAGGTCTGACTGAAAAGGTGAAACAAAAAAGGTACTGTCACACTTAAATATTATTTTTTGGGATTTGTACTTAACTAAAGTGCAGTTTAAACAGATTACTGTTACTTTTACATAATTACTTTTCCCAAAAATTTTTTGTACTTTTTACTCTTTACAATTTTATTCAAACTTGAAAAGTAATCATTCCATTTTTGCTGCCTTTTCATTGCATCCGACAAACGACAGATGACAGACCAGAGGTCAGTCGTTTCAAATGGAGTGTCGCACGGGAGCTGTGTGGAGTTCCGACCATTGGCAGTGGCTGAATTTTAGATCTGATTTGCAGAGGTGGGAGCAAGTCACACATGTTCAAGTCACAAGCAAGTCTCAAGTCTAAACATCAAGTCTCGAGTCAAGTCTCAAGTGCAGTGCAGACTCAAGTCAGTGACTCAACTCAAGCAAGTCAAGGTGAGTCCTGATAAGTTTCAAGTCAAGTCAAGTCAAGTCAAGCCACAGTACTAAAATAAATAGAAGTTAATTTTTTTTATAAATATTTATTTTTGCTCTGAAAAGATGGACTTTTATATACATATCTTTACATTCTTTATTTTTTTATACGAATTGTTTAACAGTTATGTGTTAACCATTCAAGACATTGTCGAGTCATGCAGTTCAAGACAAGTCTGGAGTCACTGGTTCTCAAGTCAAGTCATTTTCTTAATTTAGTCAAGTCACAAGTCCTTAAATTTGCGACTCGAGTCTACCACCTTTGCTGATTTGAGCTTTGGATACGTTGAAATATTTATGCGACAAGACCATATGTAACTGCCTGAATGTGATATATTCATTCAAAACTATGAGCATGAAGTACGAAATACAGATTTTTGTTTTTGTCCTAAAATGTATTCTAAACGCCTGCTACTTCTACAGATTGGACAGTTATGAAGTCAAAAATTATCATTCACGTTGTAAATTCATACACACACACACACACACACACACACACACACACACACACATATACATACAAACATACATATACATATATATAAACTAAAGCCAACACTTGCTTTCATATTTAACTCGTATCTATGGACTTGTACTCACTATTTGCTGAATACTTATTGTTGTTGTTTTTGTTAGGCAAATATTAACTATAAAAATTACTATAAAACCAGAAATTATAATGATAATAATGATTATAATAAAGATAATGGAATCAAGAGTAAATATTAATTATACATTTTATTGAATTCATCCATCTGCTCAACAGCAAGGTATGTTAGCAAACCTCTGAAAACAATTCACAAAACCAACAACCTTAGTAACTTTCTTCAAAGCTTCTTTTTATCTTTCTCTATATCTCAAGTTGCTTGGTGGGATTCTTGTTTTCATTGGATTCCCTCCCATGCAACGAATACTGTGTAACTGGCAACATTTTTGCTAAATACAATTACGTGGTTCATTACATGTCTTAAGGCAGTTCCAAAATGAAATGTCAACTGTGTGCTGCTAAAAAAAATTGAAATATTCTCCCAAACAGTTGAGGTTTTTAAGGTTAATGTTTTACCAAGATTTAAATCAACAAAACCGACCTCTCTACCCTAAACCTTAAACCTATACCTAAACGATACTGTCAGAAAAAGCAAATGTGAAATGAAAAACACAATTTCTGAAGCAACCACGTCATTTTGTGGTGCTTCTATGACACTTTTGGCTTACATGTTGTCTCACGTGCTCTTTAGGACTCGTACCCTGGTCCATAGTATCGCATATGCAACACTGTCAGCTGCGGTACTTTGCAATTTGATCACACTTAAATAAGATTGTAAATGTAGTTGGTTAAGTGGGTCATGCGCTTTAGTCAAATTGTTTATATGTCATAGGACAGCATTGTGTGAGGAACAGAACAAAAAGTAAGTGTGTATGAATTGATAAATATGCTGTTTTACTTGGATAACTTTAATTGGAAACTGGATAAAAGTAATTGTTGTTTTTAGCTAATCTAGTGTTCATTCCACCAGGAAATTGCCGTGTTATGTATAACAGGCCACATAAAAATAATTTTGCAAAAATTTAGTTAAATTTTTTTTTTAAATGATTTTATGACCAGGTTGTGAATAGCACTCAGGGAGAAATATGACATTCCTCAGAGACAGTAAAAAGGCGACTTAACAAGCCAATAGTTTGTCCACCATAGTTCTTCATTCTAGCTAGGAAAAAGTAACTTTGTATCTTGACGTAGCAGGGCATGGAGCATGGGACCAAGGAGGAGTCGGGGGGGTTGTGACATGGCCTGGAGCAGACTCAGGCGTGGCAGTGACATGGCCTGGAGCAGACTCAGGCGTGGCTGTGACATGGCCTGGAACAGACTCAGGCGTGGCAGTGACATGGCCTGGAGCAGAATCAGGCGTGGCGGTGACATGGCCTGGAGCAGACCAAGGCATTTCTACAATGACGGTGTTGGACTGATTAATTCACAATGGCTGCCCTATGAACTGTGACATCACTGAAACTTTCTTAGAATATTTTTCATAGACAATGTTGAATAATTTGACACACAAAATACATATTTCAAAGATGTATGATTTTATTGTAGCAGGAAAATTAGTAGACATATATTTTGAATATAATATTACGGCAACACTTTACAATAAGGTTCCACATGTTTAGTTGACAGCATTAGTTAAAAATGAACTAACAATGAACAATAATTTTTACAGCATTTATTAATCTTGGTTAATGTTACTTTCAACATATCCTTACACATTTTTAAATAAAAGTTGTATTTGTCAAGTCCTCCTCCAGTTCAACATCCAAAGGACACAAGGACAACTCAATTTTCCAACTCAATCACTTTTATTCTCATTTCTTTGTCAGTTGATTGGTCTGTTCAACATTTTAGGTTGTAATGTGATAGGTTGTAAACCTTCAAACCAGAGAACAAACATTACCATTCTAATTAAACATTTCGTGAAGCATTTTAGATTAATTTTAAATGAGTTAACCATTTAACTCCTTTTACATAAAGAAAAATGATTTCATGAATTCAAATTCATTTGTAAATTTTTAACATCTACTAGAAATGTAATATTTTACCATTTTTAACTTTGTACATCCTTCAAATCTTATACTTTTAATTTTCCCAATCACAAATTAAATATTTCTTAGCACAAACCCATTTAACACAAAATCAATGAAGTCAATACTGCAATGTGTTTCTTAAACCATCTACCAAGAAGTTAAACATAGCTTAAACATATTTAGCAGTATTTCAAACATCATAAAAATTAATTAAACATTTCACCAACCATTGGCGTCTTTGGACTGAACCTGTGAGTGAACTTGGAGTGTCTTCTCTGAAGTTTGCTTGTCTGAATGACTGTGAACCTTCATGCTTCAGCAGGTGCTCTTAATAAAGCACCTGGATCGCTACTGCTGGTGCACTCTGGGAAATGTAGTTCTTTGAGAATCGTTTTAAAGATTCAGCACAACACCTCCCACTTGAGCTCCTGGTTTTCCAAATCCAGAGAGGTCACACAATTACACATCACCTTCACACCTCTGCTTGTTCTTCAATGGGAAGTAGAATGACAAGTCGTCTGACATCCCTATGAAGAATTGTAGCTGGGATTTTTGTATGAAGTTTTTTGGTTCTTTCACTGCTTGTTCTTGAGATGTGAACAGGATAGCTGGGGAAAGTTTTCACAAACACATCTCTCACTATGCCTTTGCTGTCAGCATTTACACCGACCACTCTAGCCAGCTTGTACTGTCCTCTCAGGGCATTTTGATCAGCCACCCAGACCACATCTCCAACAGCAACATTACGCTCTTTGGTGTGCCATTTGCATCTTACTGAACAGATTAGGTCCAGCCAATTGGCTCCACTTCTTCCAGAAATTGCTTACCTCTGCTTGAATATGTGTAAGCCTTTTGTAAGGGTAGCCATCAAACTGGAAATCTCCAGGGTCTCCCTTTGGATTGGCACGTCCTAAAAGCAGAGAATTTGGGGTGATGTACTCTATGCAGTCCTCTCTGCTTTGAGTTCTTGCATCGATGGGTCTCTCATTTGCAAGGTTGGCTGCCATGAAGAGAAAAGTTTGGAATTCTCCCCATGTAAAAACACCATCTCCACCAATGTTGCTCAACGCCGCTTCACTACTTTGACAGCTGCCTCTGCTGCACCATTCCTATGGGGAGAGTCTGCAGGATGGATCTTCCACGACCATTCTGTACCATGCTTGGCAGCTGTGTCTTCAAGTTCAGATTTGTTTAGTTGGTTTAGGAATTTGTGAAGCTTCTCCAGTGCAGGTCTGGCTCCCACAAAGTTAGTGCCAGGGTCTGACCAGAGCTTCCTGGGGTGTCCTCTCAGTGAAGTGAATCTTTGATAGGCCAGCAGGAATCCTTCCGATGACATGTCACTCACCACTTCAGTGTGTATGGCTCGGAAGCCATGCAGCAGAAGACTATTCCCCATACTTTAAGTCGAGTTCTCTTCTTGACTTCATCTTTTACTTCATAAGGGCCGAACAGGTCCATGGTGGTGAACTCAAACGGTGCAGCTGGGCCGGTTCGGCTCCAGAGGCAGGTCTGCCATGATTTGTTGACACTGTTTTGCCTTGTTTTTTCTGCAGACCACACAGCTATCAACCATTTTCTTGGCAAGTCTACAGCCTTTTATTACCCAGGCTTTCTTCCTCATCCGGAGAAGGGTTCCTGCCACTCCCTCATGGTTTACTTTGTGGGATTCTAGTGCCAGCAGTGTGGACACCCATGCTTCAAATGGTAAAACTGGCACTGCTGTCTTATCTCCGTTGAACATCTGAACTCTGCCTCCACAAACTAGCAGTCCAGAGTTCACATCTTTGTATACTGCCAATCTGCTCAGAGTTGTGTCTGAAAAAACTGTACCTACTTGAGCTGCGAGGAATAGGTCTTTGAGGGCATCTTCATGTTCTTTGACAGTCAGCACAGCTCGCTTGGGTGATTTTACCTCCCACTTTGACAGTATAGGGGCCCGACACTTCCTCTTCATCCACTGCTTGGCAGCTAGACAAACCCAGGCAATGACTCTCGCCAGTTTGAATAGGCTACTGAATCTTCTTACTTCCACAAGATCTTTAACCCAGCCAGAGGGCTTCCTTCCTAGAAGAAGAGTTGAGTTTTCCCCAGGTATTCCCTCTTGAGATCCACTCTTTGGACTTTCCTGAGTGCCTTGTAAGTCTTCTTTCTGCTGACTCCTTGCTTGAGCTCTTGTTAATGCACCTGAGAATGCCTTCCTCTGGAGCTTGTTTACACTCTCCCTGGCATGAACTGCAACCTCTTCAGCTGATTTTATAGGCCATCTCTCCACTGGCCACTTCAGGAACTCTGGTCCATTTTGCCATGTGGAATGTTCCTTCAAATCGTCAGGAGTGCCCCTCTTGTTATGATGTCAGCTATGTTTAGATCTCCACGGATCCACCACCAGTCTTGCACTAGTCCAGCCTTCTGGATTTCACCCACTCTATTCAGCAAAGAAGGTTTTGTACCCATAACTGACTCTTTGAATGGCTCCCAAAACCGTTTGACTATCAAGTAGATGGAACCATCTTTCGATCTTCATTCGAGCATGCTTTTCCACATACTTCCTGATCCTAGCTGCGAAAACAGCACCACAGATCTCAGCTTTTACAGCTTCTCCTTTTTGATCCAGGGGTGTCAGCTTGGCTTTAGATTCGACGAATCGAACTTCAGTGCCTTCACTTGTCTGCCATCTTAAGTACATCACAGCTCCATAGGCTTGGTCACTTCCATCAGAGAAGGTGATGCCCCAAGGTTTTCCTTCCCAGCCAGCTGGTGTGAGGCTCCTGTTGAATCTCACCTTTCCAAGCTGCACATATTCTTCAAAAACCGTATGGCTTCTTCTCTAAGGCTTTCTGAGAGAGGCTGGTCCCAAGTTTCTTGGGTTAGTTTTCCACCCCTCCCTCTTGGAATGCTTTCCTAACAAGTATTGCTCCCTTCTGTTTGGCCGGTGTAACTAAGCCAATTGGGTCAGTACAGTCCAGCCACTTGGCTTAAGAGAGCCCTCCTAGTCAGTGGATTAGGTGTCTCAATTCTCACCTCCTCCGTGAGAAGATCTTTTCCAACTCTCATCTTCCTCTTCCTTTTGGAAAAGTTAACTGAGGTTAACATGTAGAGCTTGTCTTCATCCATTTGGTAGCCGATACCCAAGGCTTTGTTGTCTTCATCCTTCATTTGATTTGGAAGAATTAAGGTTTTACCTTGTGTTTCAGATAGAACCTTTGTCTCCAATCCTTTCCTCCCACTTTGCCCTGACCGGACCCATGGTTTGAGGAAGAAGCCTCCAGCTTTCAAGATCTTTTCAACATTTGCTGTGATTTGTTCAAGTTTCTTTAGGTCATTTTGGGAGGTTAAAAGGTCATCTACATAGCTGTCCTCTTCAATGACTCTGCGCTCATCCTCCAAGGGAAGAAAGTTGGGAAGGCGTGCTGTTTCCCTCATAGCCAACTGAGCAATGCACCCAGCAGGCCTGTCCCCAATGTTGACTCTGGTAATTGCATATTCACTTATCTCTTCATCTGGGTTGTCCCTCCAGAGGAACCTATGGAGATGCATCTCACGCTCCTCCAGCCATACAGAGTTGTACATCTTTTTGATGTCTCCCAGAGATGCATACCTCCCTTCTCTGAACCTCAGCAGGACAGCTCTGATAGGGTTGAGAACGTCTGGTCCCTTCAGAAGAAGATCGTTCATACTCACGCCTTTGTATTTCTGGCTACTATTCCATACAATACGAACTGGTGTCGTCACCGAATGAGGGTTTGGCGCCACCAGGTGGCTTACATACCACACTGGTCCATTCCACTCGTCCATGATTTGGTTAGTGAGTTTTATGGCTGCTCCTCGTTCGACCATTTCATGGATCTGAGCAGCATATGCGACTTTCCAGTCTGGTTCTCTGCTAAGTTGCTTTTCCATCCTTAGGAAACAAGCCTGGACTGCACCTTTGTTGTTTGGGAGAGAGCCTGGATCTACTGTCCAAGGATACTTTGCATCCCAATGTGGAGTTGGTGTGTGCGTATCCCCCTGCTTGTAGGTGAGGCCTCCTTTAATGATCTCCAGCTCCCTTTCCTCTGCCAGGGTCATTTCTTTTCCACCAGGTGGACAGTTTCCACATCTGCATCCTCCACATCTTGGCTCACATGCAGCTCCGATGCTGTCCCAGTGCCACCACTCAAGGAACTCACGGTTACTGGCAGCTGTAAATTTGGTCTGAGCCACATCCTCCTTCTGTAACCGGGCTGTGTCAGTTGTTGGACTTGTGATTTCTTGATATTTGACAGCTGCTGTCCTCATGGAGCGAGCAAAGTGTGTTTTGGACTCGTATGCTGCAACCTCCACTTCTTCAAATAAGTCGGGATGTGCTCCACCCACTGTCTTCCCCAATGGACCCTCCCACAAGACAAGGTCTCCGATGATTTTTACCCTCTGGGGAGCGAGCCTTCCCTCTCGGTGGCTAATGAGAAGTTCAACCTCTTCTGGCCTTTCCAATTCTTTGAGTTTGACTTCTGGGAAGAATTTTTTCAACTTCTCAGGTTCAATTACTTGATGCACTCTGGCGATTTCGTTCAAACCGTAGCAGACCATTTCATGAGCTCTCTCTGTTCCTTTAATTGTCTTGACTCTGACCTTGAGGAGATACCTTTTCGTGTTTACCTTCATGGTCATACCTCCAACCCCATGCACAACTAAAGTTACCTTCTCCTCTCTTAATCTCAGTCTTTCAGCAGCCTTATGGGTAATGTAGTTAGTGTCTGAAGCAAGGTCAATTAAAGTCCCAATCTTCTGCCCTGCGTTTGCATAGACTTGCATCAACATCATGATGACAGGTAGCTCAGAGAGCCTATTTCTCTGCAGTAGCTCAGACTGGCCTGAAACATTTGGTTTCACTGTGGTTTCGTTGGTGTTGGTGAAAGCCTTTCTGCATCGATCTGCCATTTCTGGGGAGAGTTCAGACAATATCTCCTCTTGTTCCTCTGTTAGTTTGCTTTCACCTTTGACATCTCTTCCACTCTTTCTCTCTTCCCATCTTTTGACTTCTTTTGGGCAGAGGAAAAATGGTGGTCTGGTGGTCTAGTACCACCTTCCCTTTTACAGTCTTTATTCCTACATAGGAAAGTGTCTCTGCAGTAACCATCTCCATCATGGCATCCGAGACATTTTCTGCATGCTCCCAGCTTTCTCAATACAGCGTTCTTTTCAGGTAGCTTAAGTCTTTTGAACTTTCTACAGAAGAAGATTTTGTTGTTGTGCCCACTATCACCACAGACACCACATACTTCATCAAACTCATCTTTCTTTGTGGTTTTTGTTGAGGCAATCTTTCTGTCATACCTCTTTTCTGAGCGATCTGTCTTCTCCACCTTCTCCACAGTTTTGAGCTGTTCGAGTCTCTCTAGTATTTCTTCTTGGCTTTTCAGGAACTTCAAGAGCATGATAAAGTGGTTGTCTGGTGTGACATCATTTCTGGGCTCAACCATGAACATCACCCAATCTCTTTTAATAAAGTCAGGCAACTTGCTTTCAATGGTTTTAATTACCAATGGGTTTTTTATGGCTCCAGAGTTTCCTAACTCTGTGAGATCTGCTAGGGCCTTCTCTACTGACTGTATGAGGTCAATTACCTTTCTTGGCTGGTTCCCTTTCACATGTGGCATTTTCTCAAGTTCTTCAAGGATTTCTACTATGATGGTTGACTTATTTCCATATCTGTTCTCCAGGACTCTGAACATGTCATTTGCGGTGGTGTAGGTAGAAAGTCTGAGGTCTTTTGAGATCTTGTCATCCACACTCTCCAAGAGTTGAATTTTCTTAACTTCAGTCGATCCGGATGGCTCTCCCTGCTTTTGCAGACTTTCCCAGTCTTTCCTCCATCTGTGATATTCTCTCTTGCTTCCATTGAAGATGGGTAGAGAGGTTGGCTTGATTCTCACTATTGGTGTGGATATTGCTGGTTGGGGTCGTCTCACTCCTGTTCCTTGCCCATCGATCGTCCGTGCAGTGGCAAATTCAGCCTTCCTTAACTCAAGCCTGTAGTAGGATGCTCTTACGTTCTTGACTCTTCCATCTAATTCATCCTTTAATTCTTCAGGGATCCATCTCTCCCATGTTGACATTGCTGAGACGGTCTCTTTTATTCTCTTCTCCAAGAGAGAGAGGCACACTTCATAGCCCTCTAAATTAGCACCTACCACAGGTACGTCAACCGATTCATCGTTGACTTTTTCTGCTTCCAGGATTGCCCCAAGAAGTTCACTCCTTCCATACCTCGACCATAGGTTTGTTTGAACAATGTCTCCTATCTCAGCCAACTTTGTTTCACCTTCATTTACAGCTCTCTCAATGTCGGCCTCTTGCTGTTCATCAAGACCTTTCATTCCTTCAGTCTTAACATCAGCCTCCAATCCAATCCTGTAATCATCACTGGCATAGAGCATCTTTCTGAAACAGTCTGAAATCTTAGTAAATTCCTCGTTTAACTCCACCTGAAGCATGCTGCTTGCACCTCTTGAAATGAAGTTGGCTTGTCTGGTGAAGCTGCTTTTTGCAGTGGTCCTCTCCTTTTGAGCTGCTGGACCGACTTCCCCAGAACATCTTCCGCCATCTTGACTTCCTTCACGTCAACAGCTTCTTTCTGGATCTGAAGCCGTTTATCCTCAGGGCCAGGCCGCTCCACGTGGTTTACAACTGTCAAGTCCTCCTCCAGTTCAACATCCAAAGGACACAAGGACAACTCAATTTTCCAACTCAATCACTTTTATTCTCATTTCTTTGTCAGTTGATTGGTCTGTTCAACATTTTAGGTTGTAATGTGATAGGTTGTAAACCTTCAAACCAGAGAACAAACATTACCATTCTAATTAAACATTTCGTGAAGCATTTTAGATTAATTTTAAATGAGTTAACCATTTAACTCCTTTTACATAAAGAAAAATGATTTCATGAATTCAAATTCATTTGTAAATTTTTAACATCTACTAGAAATGTAATATTTTACCATTTTTAACTTTGTACATCCTTCAAATCTTATACTTTTAATTTTCCCAATCACAAATTAAATATTTCTTAGCACAAACCCATTTAACACAAAATCAATGAAGTCAATACTGCAATGTGTTTCTTAAACCATCTACCAAGAAGTTAAACATAGCTTAAACATATTTAGCAGTATTTCAAACATCATAAAAATTAATTAAACATTTCACCAACCATTGGCGTCTTTGGACTGAACCTGTGAGTGAACTTGGAGTGTCTTCTCTGAAGTTTGCTTGTCTGAATGACTGTGAACCTTCATGCTTCAGCAGGTGCTCTTAATAAAGCACCTGGATCGCTACTGCTGGTGCACTCTGGGAAATGTAGTTCTTTGAGAAATCGTTTTAAAGATTCAGCACAACAGTATTTGTTAACATTAGTTAATGTACTATGAACTATCATGAACTGACAATACACAATTGTATTTTTATTAATTAACATTAACAAAGATTAATAAATGCTGTAAATATATTGGTCATTGCTTGTTCTAACCCTAACCAGTATTATTTGTTATTTGCCATGTATTTTTTATTAAAAAGTCACAAATGTGAAGAAATATCATGGGTGACATCACATCCTGGTCTGATGCAGTATCCAAAATATATTTGCATCTCAAAATAAAGAGTTACCACCCCAATAAGAAGTGGATTTTTTTAGCAATACTCTTGCTTTATACTACATCATCATGCTTTCCACGAACAATTACCAGCCTTAAATAATCAAATATATTTTTCTAGGTCACTTATTGGGTCAGAGATTGAATCTCTTGTGAGTGTCCATTATTTTAAACATACAATATTTGCCAAAAGTACTTTTAATTTCATTAGTTGTACATAGAAAGAAAGAAAGAAAGAAAGAAAGAAAGAAAGAAAGAAAGAAAGAAAGAAAGAAAGAAAGAACGAACATAATTCTTGTAGGTAGTGCCAGTCAGCAAACCACTGTAAATTCATAGCAGACAGCTTTTATTTAGATGGTTTCTGTTTGTTTTTCATCGTCGGACATCATGAGCATAGGCAGACAACAGGAAGGAGACAAGTTTATGTTCTTACACCACTCAGCGGCATGTAAACAGGGAAGTTACATCAGTTCCCCTCTAAGCACATTTGTGCAAAGCGGACATCATGCTAAATTTACCAGGATTAACACTTATTCTGTGGCTTTTTAAACAGTGTGCATTATAGCATTTTGTGAACTAGACCCATTTACTACCATTGTAAGTACCTTCATGAAGACGCAATTGTTTCTTTTAAATATGAAATGTAATAAAATGAGGAACGGGTTGACATTTGTGTTGTTGATGTTATCGTCACATTATGTGTCACAGTCATTCTCCCTTGTCTTTCCTAGGACTCTTATTTTGAAGTGTGTCCCCCGGAATACTTTGCCCAGCATGTACTGCCCTCATCACTACCATCTGTTCCTTATTGTTCTCACCTGTTTTCCATTCCCTCAATAGCTTTTTTTATATAAAAACCCTTTAGTTTTTGCATTCCTTGACATTTATTTCTTGTTGATGTTTTGAGTACCCGTTTGTTCTTTTACTGTCATAATTTTTATAAAAGCCTGCAAATACTGTAGATCCTACGTCTCCTGTCTCATCATAGCAACTACTTGTGACATTATGTCACAAATGCTGTTGATAAAGCTTAACTTGTATTGAACCTGGAACATTCCTTTAAACACCCAACTGAAGCTATTTGATATTGAATTTACTTATTTCACAAATAAAAGTCATAGACCATGAATCTGTTATCGTTTCCAATATCAGTGATACTCAGCAAGGTGGTTATTAGGCTATATACTTTATTTAACTTCGCCTTAGTCAATCCTTGTCTGTTTTTTTATTTCTTAGCACTTTCCAGTCTGTTAGGTATTTTTATTATTTCAAATGCACAGTACCCGTTTCATTTTTATCCATCTTGCTTGATTTAGTGATCGGTCCTTTAGAAACTAGCTTTGTTTCTGGAGTGTTTGTGTATTCTCAGACTAACCTTTCAGCTTTTCTTCTCTCTCACTCTCCTATCGACTTTCTCACTTCTCTATTTATCAGCCGCCAATAGCTTTTAATGTCTCCAAGGAGCAGTGCTGCAAGGATTCTGTCTCTTTCAACCCTCCACCGGACCTCCATTTTGTGGGATTTGACATTGTTCTCCTTTATTCTTTTGGGGTCTCTTGAGGTTAAGTGACATTCCCAAAGTCCGGGTTTAGTTACCGTAAGTTAAATTAGGCACACCCCCAGTAACCCATTAGTCCATTGCCAAAAAGGAACATAAGTTTTCATAAGATGATAGGGCCTGCCGTAGTAAATCATTGTTAGGCATACTATTGGTGTATAGGTTGAGAGTCAATTAAACTATTCAAAAATACATAAAAAATGCAATTCACACAAAACAATTAGCTATATCAATGCACTTTACTGTATCTGTTATGAACTTGTTTTCAACTACTGAGTTCAAAATTATTTTGATATCTTTTTTTAAAGTTTGCTTAAAGTAAAACAAATGTCATGTGGTGTAAACTGTGCTGTAAAAAAAACTTGAAGTCTCATTAAATACTGAAATTCTTGAAAACAATAAATGTTGGCATGAGTAGTGCAGAATAATATTTTATTTGTATTTCTTTAAAAAATATATAATTAATTTAAAAAAGAATTGATCACAAAATCAAAGTTATGTGGTGAATGTGCAGTAGGTAGCCAATGTATTGTCCTGTAAAAATAATACTAATAATAACAAAAAACATGAAAAAGAGAATACCTCTTGTTTTTTTATCATTATGTTGTCATATTATTATAAATATTTAAATTTTATGAAAATGCACATTTTGCTCATGTTATGGTGCAGTCCAGAAAACTTCTTGATATCCTAAAAAAATAATAATAATAATAATAATAATAATAATAATAATAATAAATGCTTGAAAAATGCAGTACTGTGCAAAAGTTTTAGGCACTTGTTAAAACTGTAGGTACACCTGGACACAGTTTTTCTTCATTGTTGTCAGATAGGATGCTCCAAGCTTCTTTGAGAACTTTCCACAAGTCTTCTATCTATTTAGGCTGTCTCGGTTGATTCTTTCTCTTCATGTAATCCCAAAGTGACTCAATGGTATTTTATATATGTGATAAATACATAAATATTTATAATAAATACCATATATAACAAGTCACATTTTGTTAATTCTCTTTTGATGTTAATTCGTTTTTAGTTTTCTCCTAAATTTAGCAAAATTTTGAAAGTTGATTCATTTAAAAATGTGCGTTTAAGGAAAAGTGCATCGTGACGCATTTGTCAGGAACTACTGCATACAGCTGTTGTTAAACTTGAAATTATATTAATAATAATAATAATAATAATTAATTAATAACATTCCTTGAGGCCAAATACACAAGCTAAATAGCCTACATTGTTCAGATCATTCTATTATGCCCTTTGGAATTGTGCAGTCCAGACCAACTTCACCCCGGCCCTCAATTAAATAGCCCTAGTTTTCATTACGGTACAAAACAAAGATGTAGCGTGCAGTCACCCATCAACTGAAAATTAAGATGTTTTCAGGGTAAAATAAATAAATGCTGATTATAGTAGTGGAGAACGACAGCCTTGTCTTTAAGAGAAGGACTTACTAGTTTCTTTGGAAACCGGAGTCCTCTACAAAATATTAGTACCGTGGTAACTGTACAAACGTTCAGTGAGGTTTTGTTCGCTGTCCTTGGTGCTGAAACGACTACTGGGTTGAAAACCAATCAAAGCACCTCAGTCATTGCTTTTGTGCCACTGCATCCTGGTCTGACTATTATATTTCCGTTCAATTGTAAAAAAACGCTCCTCAACCCCTGAAAATTTGGGATACAATAGGCATATTTTTGCAGCATTTTTGACAAACATATCCCTTATTAGCATTTAAGGATTAAATGGTGAGCAGTCGCGCCTGTTATTTATTAATTAATTTATGTATTTATGTATGTCCCTCTATGATCGGCCAGGTCCGTTATAGTTCCAATGTAATTCTTGCTAGCGTTACGTACATTTCTCAAGAAGTTTAGCTATTTAAACAGACTATGACTTCAATCACTAAATGTTAAAATATCTATGATCGTACTCTGTCTAATGATGCATTTTAATTCACACCAATCTCAAAGTTTCTGAACAGAATGCCATATGTGCTGACAGCAATCCTATTTGTGTAGAGGAAGAGTGCTTCAGGCGGAGGCATGCAAGCTTATTGGCAGTGAGCGGTGAAGATCTACCCCTATAACGCCCACTCTTCATTATCGTCCAAGACGAGCAGACGCTTCGTGCGTATTTGTCTTCTAACTCACCAATCTAGCAGGATGATATTGCGAGAGTGCTCCATTTCGAGGATCTACACCTCTGACGGATTGGATTTTCCTCCCCAATTGCAGCAACATATGGATATGTATTCTTTATTACTCGGTGAAAATCCAAGGGAACTCGGTATCTGATTCATCGCACCTGGGAAGGGTCGAGCACAAGAATGGGAACTATTTCCCAAAAGAGCGCGAAAGCAGAAGTCAATGCAAATTGCGTTGCATGAAGGCAAGAGAAATGTCTTGTTTTCCGTTTTTTTTTTTTTTTTCGTAAACAATTGAAGAAAATAACATTTAAGGTGTCGTTAGTGAGCGTACCGTGCGACCGTACCGCACCTGTCTGATGCGAGTGATCCATCGCGACAGTCCGCCGGTGGAGTATTGAAGCGTCTGTGCTTTAAGGTGCTCTTTCCGCCGGCTATAATATCACTTTAATTAGAAGTATCCCACCCTGTCCTCATCAACCCGCCACCAGCTATCACTTTACACCCAAGGAGGAGCACCTTAGCGGCAAGGTAACCAAGCTATTTCAACCTTGTTGGATATATTTGAGGATACAGCAGATTTTGATTTTTTTTTTTATTAATAATAATAATAATAATAATTATTATTATTATTATTATTATTATTATTATTATTATTATTATTATTATTCTCGCTGTTACGCTTTCATTGCATTTCTAGATTCTCGTGGATCGTTTTGTTTCAGATTGATTTAAGGTGCAATCCGAGATTATTTTCGAGTGCGTCCAGATGCAATGGTACAAGGTTTGTTTGGAGGTGTTATGTGGATACTGAGTAATGGACAGCAATGCACCAGAGCTACGAAACCCCAACCCACCACCAAAAAAAAAAAGAAAAGAAAAACTCACCATGAATATGATATCTCGCTTTATTATAGAGGCGTAGGCTATATTTGTAAAATCAATTACTTCAATGGCTTCACGTTTCACCTTGCAACGGGACAATGACTTATGAGTTAAAAATAGTGTATAAGGGTATGTTAGTATAAAGTTTCGACTTTGAATAATGTAAAATAATATTAAAACTACAAGAAGTTGAAGAAGAAGAAATAGTAAAATGTGTGCTTTGTGACAGCGTTGATATGATCTAACACAAGAGATGTGTCCACTAACTAGGTAGGCCTACAAGGTTTATTCCGAGTCACTGCCACGTCATCAGACCCGTATTTTGCGTTAAATTGACGTTTGAATACATAGTTAGTATATCATTTCTATGCAACTTTACATTTAAAATATGCCAAAGTCCGGTTAAAATCTTTATGAACGTAAAACGGGATTGGTGTCATCTTTTTTTTTTTTTTTTTTTTTTTTTTTTATCCATTTAGTCCGTTCGTTGACATCTCCCACCCCCCGACTAGATTGCATACGATCCTGTCGACTGATTAATATAAAAATTGGAGGATTGTTGTGAATGTTAAGTTGCTTATTGTGTCTTATTCTCAACCACAGATAGGGGGCCACGGCACTGCGGTAAAGTTCGTTTTACGTTTGACATTCGTTGGATATTCGGATTTATACATACACATTTAATTTCAAGACCACTTGACCTAAAGATGTCAAACCAAATGCAAATTATTCAGAATATTATTCCCTCTTATACCTTAAGGCTTATTTTTTGAGTTTTTATTTGGTAAGTTTTAGATAGAATCTAATTAGTATGTAATATAATTATAATTATATATATATATATATATATATATATATATATATATATATATATATATATATATATATATAAAATAATATATGTGTGTGTGTGTGTGTGTGTGTGTGTGTATTTGTATATATGTATACTACAAAAAAAAAAAAAGGCTCATGCTGTGTAAGGAGAAATGTTTTGGCCATGGAGTTTAAAATATGAATTAGATTATATCTAAAACTACCAGAGAAAAACTCAAAAAAATAAGCATTGAGCAACTCAGAATACTCAGAATAAAATTCTGAGTAATTTGCAGTTGGTTTGACTTCTTAAAGTCAAGTGGTTTAGGAGTTTAATGGATTTAAAGTGACCAAATATTCTATTTTAAAACAGGGATTAAATATTCTATTTAAAATTACTAAAGAAAAACTCTCAAAAATAAGCCTTGTGCAATAGAGCGAATAATATTCTGAGAAATCGTAGAAGGGTCCACAGCAGAGTGAAAGGAGGACACAGGGAAACAGGCTTCTCCCGGCACAGGTAAGATTTTTAATTGGCAACTTCAGTGTTTACAGCTTCACAAAACTCATTAGCTTCACAGGTACGTATTTTCACAAACTCATTAGCTTCACAGATACGAAAACTCATAAACTCATCAGCTTCACAGACACCATGGACTTCCTTGTGCCAGGCTCTCTCTCCCTCTCTGCTGGTGGCGTGGCTGCTTATATGCTGCTCTCCCCATGCTCAGTGGAACTAGAGACATGTGTTAGATATTTTCTAGCTCAGGTACAAGCGCCCTTACCGCTTTCTCTCTCTCTGTACGGATGCTTGACCACGCCCCTGCTGCCACATATCCCCACCGCCCGACTCAGGCCGGGTAGACATCTTGCCTGTCTACCACCCCTCCCCCCATTTCTGGAAAGGAATTCGGCAACAGCCATCTGCGCTCCCGGTCTGTAGACCACCTTGTACTTAAACAGCTAAAGAGCCAGATATCAACGGGTGATTTGCACGTTGGTATCTTTCATGTGGTGGAGCATTGGAGTGGGGCATGATCCGAGCAGAGGGTGAAGGCCCGTCCCAACAGGTAGTACCAGAGAGTGAGGACCGCCCACTTGATGGTGAGACATTCCTTTTTTACGGTTCTGTACTTAGTCTCCCTCAGCCAATCATTGCTGTAAACGATGATGTCATCTAAATAGGTAAGCTGTATGCGGTCTGAGGATTCGGTCCATCGATAACTCTCACTTGGTCGAATGCGTGCTTGAGGGTTTCGTCTCGCGACTGCTCCAAAGGAAAATCCACTTCGGGAAATCCCCTGAGGATGGGAGGGGCTGCAGCCTCTCCCCCCTCACATCATCTTGACGTGGAGGTGACGAAGACGTCCCAGGCTCCACCTCCCCTGCCTGAGCATTGCGCATTTCACATATCATCACTTTTATGCAGGACCCATTCGTGCATATTCCCTTTGACATATTTCTGAACTCAGGCCAATTATTCCCCAAAATCAGTGGATGGGTGAGGCGGGAACTAACCATGGTCTCGAAAAATCATGGCCTGATCTTGCCAGAGCTCAATCAGGGATTGTTGGTGGGACTGGTGTAGGCCAGTGAGGGACTCAGCCAACTGGGAGGACTCCATGGGGTGTACTTCCTCCAACTTCAATTCCCGGGTTTCAGCACCAGTGTAGAAGGGTCCACAGCAGAGTGAAAGGAAGACAAAAGGAAACGGCCTTCTCCCAGCACAGGTAAGATTTTTAATTGAGAACTTCAATGCTTACAGCTTCACAAAACTCATTAGCTTCACAGGTAAATAGTTTCACAAACTCAGTAGCTTCACAGATACGAACACTCAAACTCATTAGCTTCACAGACACCATAGACTTCCTTGTGTCAGGCTCTCTCTCCCTCTCTGCTGGGTGCTCTACCCCTGCTCACTGGATTTAGAGGCAGGTGTTAGACATAATGTAGCTCAGGTGCAAGCGCCCTTACCGCTTTCTCTCCGGACAGAGGCTTGACCACTCCCCCGCTGCCACATAAATGTTTTAGTTAATTTGACATATTTAGTTCAAACGGTCTTGGAATTTAATGGATTTAAAATAACCAAATATTCTATTTAAAAACAGGCATTAAGTATTGTATTGAAAAACTACCAAAGAAAAACTCCCAAAAATAAGCCTTGTGCAATAGAGCGAATAATATTCTGAGTATATACTGTTGGTTTGACATCTTTAGGTCAAGTGGTCTTGAAACGTAATGTTTATGAACCCGAATATCCAACGAATGTCAAACGTAAACCTAACTTTACCACAGTTCTGTGGGCCTGTATTAGTGCATGCTTGTGCTGTATCGCCAATAGCTTATGAAGCCTGAAAACATTTGAGTCATGTCAGGTGCAGGTGGCTATTTCATAATCCTTATGTCGCTATTAGTACACAGATGTTTCTTTTCCTACTTCCGTGCTCTTGGCTGGATCCTAACTTGGTGACTATAATTAGTTTATTCTTTCCATAAACCAGACTGGAACAATCTGATTGGGTATACAAGTTACAAATGTACTTAGTCAGCTATAAAAGACAATAATCAGGTATGCACTTTCACCAGAGCATCCACATGCAGCCATTCACATTGCACCCTCTTTCACATGATGGATAGGATTGAGACTTGAAACCCAAATACAACGGCGAGAGTGCAAGACACAAATACATGACAGTAGTGTCTATGACTCAGTTCGGCATGTTGTACAAATACACAAAGCTGCATTTGGGACCAGCTCGTCCCGATAATAGCCACATGGCATGACCATCTGTTTAAGGAGTCACCATTTAACTGTGAGAACTAGGCTGGCAGAACAGTCTGGTCTGTGCTGCATCTGTGAGAGCAAGCCGAATGCAGTAAGGCTATTTTCTCTCATCTGCTGCATCATGCTGCATTCTGCATCACTGTTGTGTGAAAAAATAAATATAATAAAATGTCGAATTTGATTGATTTACACAATTTTTCACTGTTTCATTTAGCAATTTACAGCCCTGGTGTCAAATGAACTGTGAGAACACACGGCAGATAAAGGGCATGCTTAAATCTTACCGTAAAATAAGTACTGACTGAATTTTCATGAATTTCATTCTCATGGTCGTTCCTCTTTTAGCTTTTATGATGTCCAAATAATCATTTTAGAAAGCCGTTTCGAGCTAAATAAATCAAACAAAATCTCAAAAAGTCTTCTAAACAAACCAATAACCAAATCCTGATTCCTGCAACTGTAAATCTAATGATTTTAGACCAAAAAACGAATTTACATCTCAAAGAGACACATTTTTTAAACCTTAAAATGGGCAAGAAAATAAATATTATGCAGAATATAAATGTATTTCTATTTTCCAGCACATCAGGACCCAGATAATACATTTTCAATATTTTTTATTCCAGATATTGCTTTTATTTATAATTTGGAAATCATTCAAAATATCATTGAAAAGATGAGAACATTTGTTCCTATGTTGATATACAGTATATAAGATTACAGAAGTCATGTTTATTTATACATTATATTATACATTTTAACCTTAAACCATAATTTGTTCAATTGTAAGGTTGTCTCCTAAAATTATATATATATATATGTATATATATGTGTGTGTGTGTTTGTGTGTGTGTGCGAGTGTGTGGATTTTTAGCATGATTTCATTGTCAAGTGGAAGAGTTTAATGTTAGTCATATTTTTTTGTCTATGGATTGTGTCTGTAAGTGTCATTTTATCATTGTTTGCATAAGAGCCAGTGAGTTTGAGTGGAATTTTTCACATTTCTTCTATTTCTCCCACAATATCTGCCAGTCTGTCATGAGCTGTACAGCACACCAAATATGCAAATGAGGCCGTATCCCGAGTGAGCACCTTTCCCAAGATTTAACACTCCATTGCAGACTTTTCAAACAGACTGTCATATTTTTCAGCATGTAGTATGACCTGGGTGCGCACTCCAATCTCAGAGAGAAAGGGAAAGTGTGGGCTCACCATGATGTAGAGTGGTCCTTGTAGATTATTGGAATGGAAAGAGAGAAATGGGTAAGAAAAGAAATCCCCTTTCTTTTTCTCTAAGGGATGCAGAGTTCTGTTTTAACTTGAGGCAGTGATGAGAGGGGTACACAATTACCCTCAGGTCCTCGTCACGCCACAGCTGCCTCGGCTTGCAGCTAATTGCGCAGATATGTATTAGCCTGCATGTCGCTCTTCTATTACCTATTACCCTTCCTACTTCAACTCCCTCTTTCCAACACTTAGCTTGGCCAGCCATTGCTTTGAATTAACTCTTTGCCACTTTTGAGTTCAACAAAAGACTTTAGCCAATGGAGCCTAAACCGGCAGATTTTTAATTTTCCAGTTGATCTGGTCTGGAAGCCAACACAGATGTATACCACAAACAGCAGGATGGAAGAAAGGCCTTAATATAACTAGGACGTGAAGCATACGTCAGGAATGAGAGAGGAGGCCTCTCCTTCTGTTTGTTGTGTCAATATCAATATTCTCCTTAAACATTTCACTCCTCAGCTAAATGAGTGGACCTCTAGACCTGATGAAGCTACTAAAGTTTGCAAACCTCAAAAGTTAATGTGTTTTTCCTGAATGTTAGTAACAATAAAACACATCTAAACATTCTCATATCATCACAAGGAACCACATTTTCTTTGATCTTTTGAGAAGAGCTAATTGTACTATGAAAACATATTGTAAGTCTCAGAACTCCAGAACTGCTTCTCCATTCACAAAAGACCATTTGTTGTAATGTAGCTGCAAAAGCATCTAAATATTATTGAGTTTCTGAAGTTAGAAACCAGAAATAGTAACATGTTACAACTAACATATACTGTACAAAAAGGATGCTTTTAAATGCAGTTGGTTATGTAATGCAAACCTTAAAACTATTGCCTTTCAACTTATGCTCTAGAATAAAAGTGTTTTAAAGTCATAAGATATCATTGTGGGAGGAAGAGAGCAAAAAGTGTTTATAAACTTATAACCTGCATATTGATTCATACGGAATCACATACGTGATACATGCAAAGTGCCTCGTAAAAATAATTTTCTAAGATTTTGTATATAGTATGGTTGTAAACAGGGCTGAGAAATGTATATAAATGTATAATTATATAAATGCAGTTTATTTCAATTATATATAAATTATATTAGCATTTTGAAGACATTATTTCATGTAGGGGGGGGGAATCTAAAAGACAGATACTTTTAAATCGATGTTATCTCCAATGTTGGCTCAATAAATCAATATTAACCAATCATCACTGTCTTGCAGCGATTTATATGCAAAGAACATATCTGGCTGTTAACAAAAGAGCGTAAAATGATAAAGTCAAACAATTTAGCCAGTTCATACTCCCGAATATTAAGTAAAAAGAGTAAAGAAACACTTCAAAAGGAATGCTTACATTTTTTAATTCAATGAATATTAATATTCCGAGATTTTAGTTGACAGCGTTAGTGTATATTAACAAGATTCTATGACATAAGGTTGTAAAATCTTCCAAACATTGTGCTGATCAAGGCTTTGTGTAGCCGTCACACATAGAAATTGTGTTGAAACCACAATGTATGATGGTATTCCGAAACCCAGAGCCCAAACTGTAAAATGCTTCAAAAGATATTCAGTGTGTAATATATTAAAAATCCATATTAAGTGTTTTGATCTAGGCATCTTCAAATGTTATTCTTCAAGCAATCAGCAGCAACTTAAAATTCCAAATTTACTTTAAATAATTATGTGAAACATGACCCAGAAAAATACAGCACTGAGCATTCTCAGTTCAAATCCAGACTTCAGTATATCTTCAGTATAATGTCTGTTTTTATAATTAAGATATTTTTAAGTGCACTTTATATATTTGCCCTGCACTCAAAGGCCCTACGGTTGATCTACGGTTACAGCAGTCAAACAACAGCTAAAGCCTTTACTAATCCATTCTAGGGTTCCTGCAGAGAAACAGATCTAGCTCTGTGGGACACCATCACTTCCTATTTGGCCTTTCAAGAATGACCGATCCCTTCAGTCTGTCTTCTTCTTTCCTTGGCCACGTGAAAATCAGTGAGACCTTTATGACAGTGCTTGTCTCCCAGAATCATGTTCACTGCTGCCTGACTGATGCTGGGTCTACTGTTAAGTCCATGTTAAAACTCTGCCTAGTATTTACTTTCTTAAAACACATTCCTGGTCTTCTTGTGTATGATTCATAAGTGCACATTTTGGCAAAGAAAGAACTTTATCTTCTTAATCTCTTATCAAGAAGTAACAAACTGCTCCGCCAATTACGGAAGTAGGATGGTTTGCAAACAGAGTTTCACAAGTGTCCACAAGTAAAGAGATTGGTGTTGGTTTAGAGAAATTGTGGTACTTAATTTCATGACCAAAATGTTGAAACCGTGTGCCAATATCAGCCTTTGAAAGTTGACATTCAGAAACATTAGTCCCTGCTTTACCAGACATTTCTAGTTTGCACTAGTTTGAACCAAAGAAATCTTGTCTTTTCATATATTTATTCTCATGAAACCCATAACAAAATGGGAATTCTCTTACTACTCTTTTTATCTTTGTTTCATAGAATATGAAGCCATAGGGTGCCCCTGGAGAAGAGAGAGTTTAAGTGCCTGAGTGCTTTGAGATAGTAGGATTTAAATCTGTAGGATGGGATTTCCAGTTCATGGTATGGCATTCTTATCACGAGTCACCTTCCTCTTATCAGGTCAAAAGTATGAAGCCCTATTCTTTTCATAAATCCCAGATATGTCTTTTAACTTTTTGGAATAAGCAAAGCCAGAATGCATTTAAGAGGTACTTGCTAAGGCAATTATCCCTTTTGCAACTGCTCATACTTTGTGAACAACCCTTAACCCTAAGAATTTTACATAACTCCTGTGCCATATGTGCTACAGACATGAATGTTGCCTCAAATTATGCATTGTTGAGGAGAAATGATCACAAGGCAAATCAACATTTTGCTACCGAATGTTCATGCACCATGAAATCACCTTCATTCGGCAGCGTAAATTACAAGCACCATACCCCATCAGACATATCTGCATCACTTCAAGTGTGAACACATTCCCCTCTTGTGCTACTTTATAGCATGTTGTGTGAGCAGCCTCCGAGACATAGATTCTGGTCTTATGCACATCAGGAAGTAATCTTGTTCACATAAACACAATTCAGAGATCACATTTTCCCTCTAAGATTACAATTGCACTCTACTGATGGTTAGGTTTATGGTTGGGGTTTGGGTTAGGGAGTTAATACAAAATGCATTCCTGTTGACTATAAAACTAACTAACTAAACTTGCTAATGGCAAGTTTTGGGGCAATAGTTAAATTGTGGTAAGCACAGAATGATTTCAGCAGCAGAACTTTCGTCCTAGGGTGATTTGTACTTTCCTGTACTTTTCTAAGCCATCACACTAATTTCCGTCTGCTATATGATAAAATAGGTGAAAATATCCCAGACCAGTAGTTCTTAAATTGTTGGTTGCAACCAGGGCTGGACTGGGATGAGAAATTGGCCCCGGATTTTATATGACAAGTGGCCCAAAAGTTGTTGAGATATTATTTCTGCATATCACGAAGCCAGTTTGTGGTCTGTTCTGCATAATGTGGCTGCACATTTAAGCTTATCGCGGCCCATTATGCCCGTTTCATGGCTGATCCGCCAGCCGCCTCGGTTCTCCCGATGGCCAAACCACCCCTGATCGGCCCCAAAGAGCGTCAGCCCACCGGGAAAATGCCCAGTATGCAAGATTACCAGTCCAGCCCTGGTTACAACCCAAAAGTGGTGGTAGACAACAGGGAAAAACGATGCTAAATGCAAATTATCCACATTTCCGTGCATAGTTAGGAATGCAAAATAAATAGATTTAATGAGAGGTAGTGATAAGTGGGGTCCGCAATTAGTCATTTTTTTTTTTTTTAAAGAGGAAAACACTTTGCCTATTCTATGATAAATAGATTTGGTTCTGTTTTGGCTCGTCACTTCATGTCCAATACAAAATCTGTGTCTTTAAACAAAAAACCAGTGGAGAACCACAGCCGTAGACTTACATTGAAGGCAACCTCCCACAAGAGCTCAGCATCATGACGGCAACTTTTATAAAGGCAAGTAAAAAAATCTCTGTACCTTTGTCTCAGCTTTCTGTTGATTTGATATCCACCCGTTTTCCAGTATTATTTTATTGAGATGTGCGAGCGTGTGCTTGTAAACTGTCATACAGATATTGCATACTCCAAAAATATAGCATCTTAAAATGGATTTTAACTTGTTTTTTTTTGTGTTTTTATCCCCTGTGTTCTTGCCGGTTGGCATGTAATGCAGATTGAAGTGTGTTTTATCAGCGTTGTCTCTTGACACAGTAGTCTCCGACTACACCTTCAGCGGTGATGGACTCAATCATCCATAACTCTCGACTACACCTTCCACTTTCCGTCTCTCTCTCTCTGGCCCTTGCATTCAACTTATGTCTCTCTCTCTCTCTGTATGGTTCATCTTTAACTCTGCCCTGTACAGTATAAATAGAAATGTTCTCAATGGCCATCTGCCTGTGCTCATTCTTGAGTGCAATGGGTCAGATTATGGTATCCATAAAGACGTTCTGGAGCAGAGCTTTGAGTCTGTTAAAGGCCTTTCTCTGCCCACATACATACTGATGTTGCTACTCAGGGTTGCATATGGGGGCTTCTCTCTTGAGCTGTGGATTTATGGAAGGTGATGGAGCAGATGTTAGCAGGGTGGGATTGTGTGTATACAGTGTCTACCAATAAACATGTTCACACAAGTATTTTCACTATCTGTTCTTGCCAATTTTGTTGTTGTGTCGTATTAATTACATTTCTGTTGTGTGACTGTGTTTAGTTTCATTGAATTGTGATTCAGTGAATACCTCCTCTGGTCAGTCCACTTCAAATTCCAATTCATCATCCTATGTGGTGTGACCAATTCAAATCAAACTCGTGAATTGAAAGGGAGAAACTGTGATGTGTATGTTTGGTTTTGTGTGCATTCTGGGTATTTGTCAGGAGGATTACGCTCCAGGGAGTATAGAGGTTTTGTTGTTCTCATCGACTCCACAAAGGGCTAACAACAGTTTAATAGCATAATCTAGGCAAAACAACGACACATTAAAAGACGACCAGTGTCAGAATAATAATAATAGAGTGGCAGCAGGATGGGGGAGGTGGATGGAGAGAGGTACAGAGAGAGAGAGAGAGAGAGAGAGAGAGGTGACCAGCTGCTCTTCAATCATATCCTGTCTGGCCTGCTGATCATATGATATAATGCTAGATTAAGCACATGCATGACAGCTATAATGCCCCATCTCTTAGCTAAGAGCTGGTTTCCTAGTATCACTCAGGATTTATTGGCCTTAAAAAAACTCCATTTATTTTGAATTATTAGACAAGTGCTCCACCAAAACGCAACCCCAATGCTGCAGTACAATTGTTGCACTATGTATTGCTTTTGACCTTGGTAGTCTAAATGCAATGTCACCAGTATTGGTATTGGAAAGGCTGTGACTTAGCACCTGGTTCAGGGCAGCATGTAGAGCCTTGTTTAGACCTGCCACATGTCTCAATATGCCCTCAATATGCCTACTTGCCTACTATATAGGATGCCAAATGAGTAGGATATCTGGATATTCAGTATGCATAAAACAGTAAGGGAAACTATTTCGGCCAAGATCCTGAAGTGTGCATACAAAGGATTCAAAATGTTGAATTACAATTTAATGGCACAGAACCATATGTTGTGTGGCTTTTTTGAACTGTAAGTGCTATATATTCAAAATAAGTTTTTCTTTGTGGTTGGTGTTACTAAATTGTCACAGGAAAATAGCAACGTTTCCAGATAAAGTACTGTATTTTCCAAGTAAAGTCACACCTGAATATCGGACAACCGCATTATTGAGAGATAAAAGAGGTTGCATGCTCCAGGACTAGGACCTGGGAGCAGACGACTGTCCTTCCGCCTTTCAGCATGCCAAGACCTGTTCCGTGAAGTTTACCTCAATATCTACACAGCATGTTACGTTGGCTGGTAACACGTCGCGATAAAAAAGCCACATCTGTCTACAACATGCTGTATGTAACTCTGTGAGTGAAACAATGTGCTTGTTTATTCACTTCATTAACTCGATTAGGGATATTTCTGATAGTTGCAGCCCCGTTTGCTAGGCACTTGTCCGCTTCACTGACTGCCTGTTTTATATTAGGAGTGTGACGAAACGTCATTTTGTGGGGTTGTGAGGAGTTTTGTTTGACAGTGTTCTAGAGTTTGTTAGCACAATAATGTTACGATGAACAAAATTTAAACTGGTTTTAAAATGGCAAAATACTGTGAACTAGCTACTTTAAGATTCCACTTCTGTCTCTATGAATGTTTACATCTGTTTGTGTGTAAGCATATGTTTTAGTGTGCAATGTGTTTAACCTGGCGACATTAATTATGTATAATTATGAAAAATAAAATCGCTTTGGACTATGTGTTGCAGGACTTTTCAGATGTTGAAAAAAGAAAAAAGAAAAGAAAACCGACTTATTTCATTGAAAATATGGTAGGTCCAGGAATTTTTTCATACTACTCATGATATCTAAAGAATTTGGGCTCTCTATTGATGTCTGTGGTTGAAACCTTAAATTGTAAGCAGCTCGCAGAGGATTATTTATGTCAACTGTGTTTGGCACTGCCTTTCTGCACAGATGAATATCATCATTTCATGATAGCAGGACATTGCCTGCAATTATCAATCAGAGATATTCACTTGAAGTCATGATGTGTTTTTTCACTATGATATTATGTTATTCGATAAAAAATGTATAACCAAGATACTGCTTGCTTTGTGGAAGATAAACAACACTCTTATTTGCATATTTAATATGATTATTCATGATTTTTTTTTTTTATCAACCACATGTTTGCATTGTAATGCATATATCCCAAATTTAAGAGGTGAAACTCAAGCTTTGGCTAATAAAAGTTCAATGCAAAACTTTATTTTTCTATAACAATCTACAGCCTTGGTGGACAATGCAAGTAACTTGTAATACTATAACAGTAGGTATTTGCACTGCACACAATAAAACTGTAACATCAAGCATTAAATAAGTAACAACTTTGCTAATATTAATAGTTAGACAGCCATCTAAAAACCGCTGGCCTGCTGCTTCTGCCCTGAACTGTGACTGACTGAACAACCGTGGATTCCCCAGCCACTACACACACACAATATTTTGTCTATCCTTATGGATATGACTTAAACATGCAAGGATAAATGACATAACCCTGCAATTTTGCACCAAATCAGTCATTAAATCATAAAAAATTTATTTTGGCTTACCAAAGGGAATTTGAAAAGGACATGGTTTTGAACACTATTTGAACACAATTTTTATGTACTTGCTTAATAATGAACTTTTGTTAATTATACCACAAAAAATTTATAAAATATAGCTGCAAGCGGCAATCATTGGGATCCAAGCACGTTTGACCAGAACATGGCTCAATGATTTGGGGGCACTAGTGAATTCAGAAGAAACAGCATTTATTTAATTTTTTTAGCCCTTGTAGTTTGGAAGTTATTAGAAAAAATGCAAATTAGCTCATTATATCGCCACCTTGTGGCCTATTCTCACCAAATACAGCCTAATTTTGGGATCATCCTGCGAAGTTTGGGACAAATGGTATATGATTTTATCATGCTTTCTTTTAATATGCAACTTTTTGTTTGCACTTTATCAGCATGCAGTGATACACTCTATGTGATGTAAGTAGTCATGAAATAAGAGACCATTCACACAAAATCCAAACACAAGTGCTCACAGGAGATCAGGACCTAGGCATGACTAAAGGTTTGAGAAGGTGGTTTTCTCAGCCAGGCCTTAGTTTTCACAGTTTCAAACTGTATACACAAAAGGACTTTTTTCTATTGGAGTAAAACTAATCATGCCCTCCCTATATGACTTGATTGCTACTATGCAGAGAAGATGATCCATACTTGATGACATGATCTAACACTAATGAGTCAACAAACACTGTTATGCAATTGAAGTGTTTGAGTCATACACTTTTTAGTTTCTCTGTTGCTAGTCTCATTGGTAACCTATCACCAATGAGGTTGTAGTCTATTAGAAGAGGCTAGTTTATGTGCTGTCCAGATGTTAAGCAATATACTATATATATATATATATATATATATATATATGTATATATGTATCTATATATATATATATATATATATATATATATATATATATATGTATATATAGTCAATTAAAATATATGTTTCAGTATATACAATTATACATCGTTAAAAGTAAATTTAAAGTTTTGACTGATTACATTTTCCAAGTTACCACAGAAGACAATCAACCGTTAGTTTGTTAAAATAAACAAAAATAATGCTCACATTAAAAGATTGCTCCGATTTCAAAACAAGTCAAGCTCAGACGAAAGAATTTGTAGCATAATGCTGATTACCACAGAAAATATTTTCTACTTGTCCCTTGTTTGTTTAAACAAATGTTAAACAAAAGTTTAAACAAAAATTACTGTTACAGTAAGGCACTTACAATAGAAATGAATATGCTGGTCCAGAAACGGTAAACAAAATACTCACTGTTTCAAAAGTATAGCCAAAACACGTAGACATTGCACATGTTCACATGATTTATTTTGATAAAATAGCTTACAGAGCTTACCGGCATTGTCATCATGGCAAAAAAGTTGTAATATTGGATAAATCTTTAAATTGGATATATCTTTAATGAATATATCTTTATATTTTCTTTTCTCTGTCATCTACTACACACAAAATCATGTGTGATGCTCATGATGTGGTGTTTTTTAGTGTATAAGCAGCTGGCTTCACACATTCTATTTGAAGCGTGCAGCACATGCAGACTTTTTATTTTATTTTATTAAATTGCAGCCTTGAGATGTGTCATGTCTATTTCTGGTATGCTTGCGCATATTGTGCAACATTTACCAGGTTTATCGACTTTACATGACCATGACAGGAGTTGAAAGATTGTATATAACTTTGTACATGGTTGTTAAGTGATTATAAACATTACATGTGTTAACATGAGACTATTGTGATCTAAAGTTTTGTGCTCATACTTTCAAAACAGTGTATGTTCATGTAAGGTTTCATTAGTTCGCTTGCCCATATAATCTTTAAGTGATGTAGGTAAAAATTATGTGATTTGCTGTCCTGCAAAGGAGGAGCTCGAGGATGAGGCTCGACTCAAGCACTAATTTACCCCCCAAAAAGTGCTTACGATAAAATGAAGTATGACGAATTAAGGTGCGACTGGGCCGATTATTAAGCATGACGTTTAGGGCAGTAAAAGTACTGTGCCCCGGTGGTAAATTAATAAAACCTGCTCTGGTGGGAGCTGTCATTAGACTGAGAATTGGTTTGTCCAAAACAGTGTTCAAAAGGCTAAGCTAGATGAAATCCCATGGGAATAAGCCCATCGTATGATGGGCTGCAAACGGATGGGAAAGCCCACTCTGCAATTCGAACTGAAGAACTCATAGTGGAAATAACATGGAGCTCATGTTGCATTCGAATGAGAGAGCCCACACTGCGATTCGAAAGGGAAAGCCCACACTGACCCCAAATGATGGTGTCGTGCCAAGGCAAGAGCTCTAATGAACTGAAGTCTGCGACAGCTACATATTCTAAAGTCATGCCCCTAGATTTTTATTAGAGGAAAGAGACAATTGTGCTCAATTAAAAGTTGGACACACAAGGATAGTTGCTACCCATATATGGAAAAGTGACTTAAGAGGTTACCTACGGTGCTGGTTTTATGGAAATCCAGTCAGGTGACCTAAAACAGCCTGGTTGTTGTTAGTTGTCAGGGATGTTTAGAAATGGATGTTCTTCTTAACCCTCTGGGGTATTAGGTACCCTGCTGGAAATTTTCGTCATTGAAGCGGAACCAACTTCAAAAACTCCGTCATTTTGGGGCATACATATAAGTGTAAGACATCATTAAAGAGTATAAAGGGTCTACTTTTATTTATGTACACTCACAATAACAACAAAAACTTGTGCTTTTGTAAAATAAAGAAAATAAAAAGGGTGAGCTGTCAGCAGTCTGTGTTCACGAGCATATTTCTGAAACACAGCACAAAAATGAACTGAAACTCCGTGAATACTTATCACACAAACATGAAACATATGTCTAAAGAAAGCTTAAAATGTCTACTTTTAAATAAAACAATTCAAATTTAAAACAAATATTCTTCTGCAATGTAATCTGTAGGAAACAAAGCGCTGTACATTTTTTACCGGTTCATCTAATTATCTCTAATGTGATCACACCCACTAGCAGAGCGCGCCATTCATACGCTAATGTGCTGAGACGATCAATGCAAATTGTAAACGCCCCCGACAGTGAGGTTTGATTTAAACACAATTCATAAATTGTTCTGCGTGTTTGTAACGATACACAGGTGAGGAAACTCCAGGATATTAAGGAAGAGTTAACATTTTCCTCAGAAGAAGAGCGGGACTCTGATGAACGTTTGTGTTTTGAAGAGAGACTTGATCCAGCCGAGGATACAATTTCGGACGAGTAAGTCATTTAGTTTTCATTAGTTCACATGCTATTATATGCAACTATGTACATATTTTACTAGTGGCACTGTTTCCAGACTTGCCAGACAGGATTCAGAGTATTGACATTTGAAATATGACTCCTAATAAGTAAGTTTTAGTTACATTTAAATGCTGTTTCGGCTAAAGCAGGTATTTAAATTGTATGCTGTATAATTTAAATATGATGTGTCATATGGTATAAAAATTATATGAATGTTTAGATTATATGTTACCTAGTGTTCATGCTGCCTCATTATCATCAACAAAGCTTGTGCTTGCAAATATGAGTTCAGGTTAAATGAGTAAAATGCACTTTAAATATGCCCATATTAGAAAATCACCATCTTATAATGATTTCTGAATGATCATGTGACACAGACTACAGTAATGAAAGAAAATTCAGCTTTGATCACAAATTGCATTTTACAATATATTCAAATAGAAAACTGTTCTTTAAAAACTGTACAAATAGCTCAAAATATCACTGTTTTTACTGTATTTTGGATCAAATAAAACAAGTCTTGGTGAGCAGAAGAGACTTCTTTTAAACAGTAGTGTAGGTCTAAAATTAAGTAAAGTCTTTATTTAAAGAAAATGTATAGTCAGATTACTTCTTTTAACTTAAAACCTGATTTTGATCATTAAATCTCCTCACATTCATTCTCTTTCTGTCACATTCCTCATTGATAGGCCCAGGGGAGGGGTCTTTGTCTTCTCAGGTGTAAATCACCTCAATATTCATGATCATTCACGCCTCCTCGCATATAAAATTTCAACACTAAAATTGTCTTACAAAAGTTAAATTAGTATATTGTTTTGTTTGAATGAGTGATCAGGATGGTTTTCACATCATTTTGTAGCAGTTCTCAAAAGTCCTGTAGACAAATGTTTAGTATGTGTTATATGGCCTTATTTCAATGACTTAAATTTTTTGTTTTTTCTCAAAAATACAAACCTGTACATACATGTTGCTCACATATTATTGTAGCCCAGTTTGTGCTGAATACAGTTTTATCAGACATTAGCCATTAATGTGTTTTAAAGCAACTGAAAAAAGCACAAATGTCAAGGCATGTCAAAACTTCTCCAGGGCCCAAAACACCCTTAGACCCCAGAGGGTTAAAGATGCTGTAAGCCATTTTTTTCATGGAAAACTATGCACAAAATGTTCCTAGTCCTTTAAAGATATTAATGAAATAAGTGTCCTGATATATTTCACCAGTCTCTGTGACAGCTGTAGACTTTGTAAACAGCAAACAAAAATGTGTCCGCGTACTGCAGACATTGACGTTTTTCACCTGTCAATAATTTTGTTAATTCTTAATTTGACAGCCACAGGAACAAACAATGCTGCTCTTTTGCTCGGTTTTGGTCTCAAAATTACCTTTGGAGGGCAGGGTTTTGGATGTGGCTAATTCAGTGGCTCAGTCACGTGAAAGTTTCAGAATTCTAAAATCATTTACAGCTCCTTTAAGGCAAGAAGTAAATTGAATTCAGGTAGGTTAATTGAAAATGGGCAAACTGGCCTTTGTTCACATTGCTTATGTTGAATAAGAGGCCCTGAGGTGTCCAAAGTGCATTCGAAAGGTAGAGTGTTTATGCTTAATTTATCCCAAATAATGGTTATTTCCAGATTGCTGCACATCGGTTCCCATACCGGGTTCCATGCCTTTCAGCAATTCTCTGATCTGACGAAAAGCTTGTTAACTGAATATCCATTTAGGGAAAGCTATTGTGCAGACATGGTCCGAGTTCCTATGTGGAATTTCGAGCTGGTAAAAAGTTACCTGAACAAAAGTGATGGCATAAACATGAAGGATTAAAGGATGGTTTATAGAGAAATGGGTTTGTATTCTTGTTTATGCTAAAGGGAGTGAAGAAAATAGGTGACATGAGCCTGTGAAGGTAGTGGTGGGGACATCGCAGACAGACTTGCACAGGAAAGTGAACATCCTTGGACTTCTGCAAAATTTTTACCACTTCTGAGTGGTAAATGGAGGCCTAAGAAAGCATACAAGCATCCCTGTAAGAAAGTGGTGAGACTATCTGTACATATGCTTTATAGAGCAGTAGAAAACTTGTGATATCTGATGGGAGAAATTAATTCAGAGCAAGGAAAGGCATCTATGTGCAATGTGCAAACACATTTTAAAAGGGGGGGACCAGATATCTGCAGGCCGCCCTGGGATAGACCTATAGAGGGAGCTATAATGAAATCGGCAACACACGTCCTGCAAATATAATGGATCAAGCTCTTGTAAACATCTGCTGAAGGAAAACATGCCCACAGAAAATCTATACATACATGAGCAATGATAACAGATAATGGTCCAATGCAAGCATATTGGATAGTCAATTTGCTCCAGTGGGAGCCGAGGGTAAAGCATAGCAACTTTATGCAAAGGTTTTAGGTAAAAGCAGAAACAGGCATACAGTTTCTGTAAAGAGAAATAGAAGAAGCGGGTAAATAGAGTACCGTAATTTCCGGACTATTGAGCGCACCTGAATATAAGCCGCACCCACTGATTTTTAAATAAAATATCATTTTAAACATAAATAAGCCGCACCTGTCTATAAGCCGCAGGTGCCTACCGGTACATTGAAACAAATGAACTTTACTCAGGCTTTAACGAAACACGGCTTGTAACAAAAATAAATAGGCTTTAACGAAACACGGTGTGGCAGCGGGTGCGTGGTCAAGTGCCCGTCCGGGAGAGAAAAGCGGTTAGGGCGCTTACACCTTAGCTAAATTATGTCTAACACCGGTGTCTAATTTCAGTAAGCATGGGGAGAGCGGCTTAAAAAGGCAGCAGCCACAGAGCTGAGAGAGTGACACACGTCAGTCTAGTGTTGGCGCATAGAAGAATTGAGAAACTTTATAAAATTGATTGTAAACATTGCTGTGGCCATTAAAAGCCTTACCTGGAACGTCAAGTGCCCTGCTGAAAACTGTCACACTGGTGCCCGTGTGACAGTTTTCCCAAGGACACGTGAAGCAGGGCACTTGAAATTAGACACCGGTGTTAGACATAATTTAGCGCAGGTGTAAGCGCCTTACAGCTTTCTCTCCCGGACGGCGCTTGACCACGCCCGCTGCCACACACGGCTTGTAATAAAACATTTGCAGTAAATAGTAGCCTACCAAGAAAGTAATTGGTCACTATCTTCCTCGTCCTGGGCACTGAAACCACTGAAGTCATCTCCTTCGGTGTCGGAGTTGAATAGCCTCAGATTTTGTCTTTTTGCACTGAGTCAACTCATCACGCTGCTGTTTCCAACGTCTTATCATCGACTCATTAAGACCAAGCTCCCGTGCAGCAGCTCTATTTCCTTTTCCAACAGCCAGATCAATCGCCTTCAACTTGAAAGCAGCATCATATGCGTTTCTTCTTGTCTTTGCCATGGTGAGGGTGACAAAATTACTACCGTAATCAGAATGATGGGAAGTTTGAGCGCGCTCGATTTAATCTAAACAGTAGGCTAAACAAAAAAATTGTTTGACCTTAACCCGTTCGGCAATTTCATTGGTCTAATGAACGCTTCTCGCCGCCAAAAAATTGAGCACGTCACAGAATATTTTTATTTTTATTTTTTTTTTATAAAATTTGAAAGCGGGAAAAATCCATATATTAGCCGCGTCATTGTATAAGCCGCGAGGTTCAATGCGTGGGAAAAAAGTTGCGGCTTATAGTCCGGAAATTACGGTAAGCGGATGAACATTTCTGGTGAATTCAGAGATGGAGCTGTGAATAGCAGTACTGTTACTTATTTAGTTTTAGTACTTGGTTTATTATTGGCAAAGAAAGTTGTGCAAGACTCAGCAGTCTGCAGGCAATCAGGAGTGAAAGAAGGAGCATGGAGTGGTGTCTGTTAAAAATAATAGTGGAAGAGCACCACGACGACATGCGATCACATCAGCTCAAGGGCTTAGTTTGCACCGATGCAGAAAATGTTAATCGATTATGCTTACCTATGAGTTAAAATATGGCATTGGACTTGCTGGCTAGTGGGCCATAGCAAGTAGAGAAATAGAACATGTACAGCTCTTGTTCTGTTGCGTAAAGGAGCCATTGTGGGTCAAATATTTATTTTATTGTTTATTGCATTAAGTTTCTGGACCATCTGTGTTAGTGATCAAGATACATAAATCCCCATCTGGATAGGTAATCAAACTACTGGATTACATTTTAATTAAATGTATTCAGTAATTTATCTTTGAATTAAGGAGGCATCTGCAACTCAAAAGAACCACATGGTAGATAATCTATTTGCTGAAATTAATGAAGTTTTATGCAATTCAGTTAATTCTGCATTATTTTCACAAATAATCTTTTTCAGCTTCTATAGAAATAATGCATGAGAAGGACATAAACTTAGCGAGTATAAGAGCAACTGAACTGCCACATTTGTCCATACCAACTGGTATGGACACATTTATAATGCGTATGCTATATGCTATTAAGGTCATTGAATTAAAATGCCATTAACTGTAACAGTCGATCGAAAATAAACGTACTGTGTCTAGTATAAGACTGGGGGTTGGGGGACTTAGTGATATTGAATGCGTGACAGAACGAGGTCTGCGTGTTGTGGTAAACAGTACCTGTTATTAATGGATAATGCTGTTTTATGCTTTAAAGAGCTCAAGTTTTTACTGGCGACACTTTAAGATGTGAATGTTAACACTTAAATGTACTTGCATAGGGAAAGAAAAAGAATGGTAATATTTTCTACAAATAAATTAGAACTGAGCTTACTCATTTCGTAATTACTGTTTAAGACATTGTAATGTGTACAGCAACATATTTATAAAATAATCCTAAAAAAAGTCATTGAGGCAAATTCATCCGGTGATGGTTTGAGCATGTTTACACAAAGCTCTGTATGGTGCGGAGAATTGTGAATGGCTTGATTTCGTAAATAATTTAAGATTCATCCAATCTCCTCCTCTAATCTAGTAGTAATATAATGCTTTAATATATTACAAAAGCTGAAGGCAAGCAGAAATACAGTATGAAATATATTTGCGATTATAATATGGTTAACCTGCATGAATGTATTTTCCGTGGCTGTCAGTGTGCGACAATGCAGCATCATTTAAAGAGCTGCATAACAACTGAGATGGTTTAGCAGAGATGGACCACTTGTATTAAAATTAATGGTAGAAATTGGAACTGCCAACTGTTGAAGAAAAGAAGTTCCACCTAACAGGTGGAAGAGCCCATGTCAATTAACTTGAGAACACGCATGCTGATTAGCTGAACCTGCCTGAAAAATAGCAGATTATTTATAGCGTGATCTGAGCTAAAGAAGCATGATTTATGATTCCATTGTTGTCAGATTTTACTGCTTGTTTTTAAAGTTCAATTGTAAACTTGATTGACTATTTCCCCATTCAAGTGGTTAGGAGCTGTACATGTATGCCACTTTAGGTAGAACGTTACTTCCCAGCCTGCATGGGAGCATTCCAAAGATGGCCATGCAAAGACTTGCCATGAAAGCAACTATGATAACATGGAAATCTTAAAGGCTGAGGGAGGATACACCTGTGTGGGAGAGCTGCTGCGTTGGCCACTTGCAAAGTCAGTCCCATGCTCAGGTCCACATAGAATAGGAAAGATAAAAGGCGGCATTAAATTGACAGACACCATAGCCACCAGAGATAAAAACAATGAGCTGCTGTGACAGCTTCTTTTGAATAACAGCATTACATGCGATGGAAGAGCTTTATCTGATGAGAGGATATTCTTTTGGGCTAAGCAGTGAGTCAACGCAGTCTGCCATCGTGGGTGTGTGGGTGGGGCCAAATGCCAAAAGGACAATCGCCAGGGAGAGGTAAGCAGCGTCTTATATGGGCCGAGTTCGGATTGACATACTACAATATTATTCTTACTATTTCTGCCATAGGCAGACATGGCAGAAGTAGTAGGATTGTATGTGTAGAATACCAGCCTGAACTCACCCATATTCTACAGCTAATTAGTTATTTGATAGGCAGGTTCCTCCCAAACCTTCATTTATAAATGTAATTGAAAGTTTATTCCAGTGCAATGTCTTTGTAAGAGTATTATTGTTAACAATGATATTTTTGGGGTACGTGTCTAAAGTATTGACTCTGGATAAAGCATGGCTTGCACTGGACCAGCAGTACATTATTTTTACAGTTGCTCCCCCCTAAATACTCAGACGGCTTCAGATTCTAACTGATTGTTCTGTCATTGGGTCAGTCTTTGTTATGGAAAGATAATACTAAGTGAAAAACATTTGTACTTGGAGATTCATAGCTAAATCATACAGTGCCTTCTTGAATATTTGCCGGTAGTCAGGCATGGCATTTACAAGGCGGGGGAGTAACAGCTGTGTCATATTGATAGAGATGCGACAGTGCCGAGGTAAGAAGTGGCTCCGTCAAATGGAGAGTACTGATGGTTGAATGGTCTTCACTGTTACTTTGAAAAGTGTCAGAATAAATGCACTTTCCAAATCTGCACCGATCCATGTGTGCTTACTGGTGCGGATGCAGGGTTTTATTTTTGAGTTAGCAAACAACAGACATAAGGTATTATTTTCTTACTCAGAGCGCATTTTATTTTCAGTTAACTTTCAATTGTTTAGGGTCACATCTGCTATGATGCAAATACAATTTTAAAATCCACTATGCACACACATTTTGAAAGACAATTTCTTTCTAAATGGAATTTTTCACTAGGATGTTTATAAAGTGGAAGACTAGTTCAAAGTCATGTGGAAAATATGTTAATGAATACAGGTCTGTAAATTGAACACTGCTCTTTCATTCACATATTCCTTGAACATAAATTATTTATCCAGCAGTTTAGTTGGGTGCCTAATCATTATGCCATTTGTTGTTGTTTTATGGTGAACCACGCTAAATTATACAGTATCATAACACTTGTTCTGTATGTACCTGTTTGATATAAATTTTACAGAAAGCACTTTGTGTAAATTAGCAAATTATGTAAAGTACGCACTTGATTCTTGCGGCTTTAGCTCAAACACTATTGCTAGAATTGTAATATCAATGAGGCAATGAACTGTTCTTACATCTAAAATTTGCTAGGTGCATCCTATTCTCTTCTTTCACAGGCCCTCAATTGGATGGGTGATAATGAGTGGGTTGCTTGGTAACTACAATTTGTTTGGCATCTCCCAAAGTACACCTCAGAGTAATCAAGTAATTTATTCTAAGCACAAACAGTTTGGATTCCCTGTTCTCACTCTCCCTCACATATAGTTGGCAATGGCTCAAACACTACAGACTTTAAGAGGCTGCTTACGTGAATGTTATCGGCACACGCTAACTGGGCCTTAGTGCAGACAGTAACATGTCTGTGAAGGGGAATGGCGGGGATGGCTAGTTTTCAAGAAAAAAAAAAACAGGTTCTGCAAGCTGTCAACATAGAGTACTGTCTTATTAAAGGGATAGTTCACCCACAAATGAAATTTCTCTCATCATTTACTCACCCTCATGATATCCCAGATTCTTTCTTCACCAATACACATTTGAAGAAAATACAAAAATATCTTGGCTAAGTAGGTCCTTAAAATGCAAGTGGATGGTGATTGGACTTTTGAAGCTCCAACTATCACAGACAGTCAGCATAAACGTCTTCAATACAACTCAAGCAATTCAATTAATGTCTTCTAAAGCGATGCAATCACTTTTCGTGTGCAAAAGATAAATATTTAACTATATATAACTATAACTACTATAAATATAAACCAACGCTTCCAGTAAACTTCACGTGAAGGTGGAGTTCACATGGTCTCTCTTGTGATGTATATGCCTTGCCATGTTACAGACTTAATCTCACGTTCTTACCTCTATTAAGGTTAGCACACAAATGCACCATTGTGAGTAAAGACACTAATACAAATACAGATCTAAACCTAAACCAACTAAGCTTCTGTACAGCATTCCTCCTACTTAGTTGTAAACAGTGCTGCTCTTCCGGATGTGTCACACCTGTGTCAGTTCTCGAATGTCTCACATGCCAATGCGATTATATCACATGCGCATACCGCTGCTGACCAGAAGCGATGATAAAGAGTTAAAAAGTGCTTACATTTTTATTTATTTTTTGCACCAAATGCATTTGTGTCACTTTAGAAGACATTAATCAGTGTTGGGGTGTTCCTCCTAAAGTCCACAATCATCTCCACTATTTTGAGTGTGTTCAGCTCCAGGTGGTTTTGACAGCACCAGACATCCAGCTGTTCAACCTCCTTTCTATATGCAGACTCATCATCATCTCAGATGAGACCGATGACAGTGGTGTCATCTGTAAACTTTAGGACATTGACAGGGGGGTCCTTGGCGATGCAGTCATTTGTGGACTGGGAGAAGATTAGTGGGGAAAGCACACATCCATGTGGGGGCTCCAGTGCTGATTGTACAGGTGCTGGATGGGAATTTCCCCTGTCTCACAAGCTGCTGCCTGTCCATCAAAAAGCTGGTAATCTACTGACAGATAGACGTGGGAACAGAGAGTTGGTGTAATTTAGTCTGTGGAATAGCTGGGATGATGGTGTTGAAAGCCGAACTGAAGTCCACAAAAAAGGATCCTTGCATACATGTATGTCCTCGGTCTGTCCAGATGTTGCAGGATATGATGCAATCCCATTTTGACTGCATCCTCCACAGACCATTTTGCTCGATAAGCAAATTGAAGGAGATATAGAAAGGGTCCAATGATGTCCTTCAGGTGGGCCAACACCTGTCTCTCAAATTATTGAATGACTACAGACGTCAGGGTGAAGGGTCTGTAGTCAAGTCCTGTGATTTTTTGTTTCTTTGGGACAGCATTTGAAAGATCTATTGAAGATCAGTGTGAAGATAGGGTCCCAGCTGGTTATCACCGGATCCAAGACACATGGGTGAAATACCATCTAGGCCCTGTGCTTTCCTTGTCTTTTGTTTTCGGAAGACACTCATCTTCTTCACATATCTTAAGTGCAGGTTGAATAGCAGGATGGGGGTAGCAAGAAGTGAAGTTGAGAGCGGGTGTGGGGTGTGAGATTGGGCATTTCAAATCTACAGTAGAACACATTCAAGTCGTCAGCCAGTTGTTGGTTCCCTATAGTGTTGGGGGAAGGTCTCTTGGAGTTAGTAATGTCTTCCAGGCATTTGTTTTCCAGCTTCTTAGAGTATCTTGTTTTAGCCACTCTGATTTACTTATTCAGTGTGTTCCTGGCCTAAATGTACAAGACTTTATCCCCACCTCTGTAAGCATCCTCTTTGGCCTGATGAAGCTTCCAGAGTTCTAGCATAAACCATGGTTTGTCATTGTTGACCTTTAAATAAGTCCTAGTAGGAATGCATACATCCTCACAGAAACTGATATATGATGTAACAGTATCTGTGAGCTCATCCAGATTGGTGTCTGCTGCCTCAGAATCACTCCAATAAGTGCAGTCAAAGCAGGCTTGTAGTTCCAGCTCTGCTTCATTAGTCCATCTCTTTACAGTCTTTAATACAGGCTTAGCAGATTTTAGATTCTGTCTGTAGGTTAGAAGAAGATGAACCAGACAGTGATCGGATAGTCCCAAAGCTGCTCTAGGAACAGAGCGATATGCCTCCTTTATAGTTGTGTAGCAATGATCCTGTATATTTCTGTCTCCGGTTGGGCATGTAATGTGCTGTTTGTATTTGGGCAGTTCACGGGTGAGGTATGCTTTGTTAAAATCCCCAAGAATAATCATAACTGAGTCCGAGTATTGTTGTTCTGTGTCTGTGATTTGATCAGGTAGTCAAAAACTGTGAAAAAATTGTCTGGTATATACTGCCGAATGTTCAGCAGTTTGTCCCTGGTAAAACTGATTGGAAAAAGATTAATAAACGCAGGACAAACAAACAAAAACAACAAAAGAATTGGATCGGCCATCCGTGGCACCATCTTGATGTATATAGGAGGTATTGAGTTTTAAATAATGAGAGAATTTACATTTTGGGGAGAACTATCCCTTTAACATACAGTGGCTCCAAAAATATTTGGACACTTAAGTCACATTTAAAAATGGCAGTGCATTTACGTTAGATAAACCAAGTGACATATGCAAGCAGATTAAACTATAGTTTTCATAAAAGTAGCTTCACAATTCTGAGACATTTTTAAAATTTGTTCAACCAAGTGGTGTCAAGATTATGTTTTTGTAGATTTAGAGTACAACAGGGATGTTATCAAGCAAGAAATAAGTATTTGAAGATTTCTAAGTTTAGAAGTTAGTGTTTGAGAAATCAAAATACATTGCGTTTGTTTGGATTCTGTTAAATGTATAATTTAAATAAGTTTGCTCTAATAATTTATGGAAACAAGCACATTTTGAGATACTAAAGCAATAATAAAATTATATTATTATTATAGTGTATATGCTTAACAACATGAACTAAATTAATTGTCACCATCTTCTGGCTTTCATTGTGGAATGTTATCCTAAACATAATGAGATTTAGGAATTAACTATTTATTAAAATATTTTGCATTATAAATCTCTTTAACACGAACCCTATTTGCACTATTCAGCAGAGATGAATAAAAATGTCTGGAGAAAGTACAATGTTTACTGCACCTATAATGATACAAATACAACACAACGAGAAAATGTTGTGTGCGTGTAAGTGAAAAATAATTTTTTTGTATAGTGAGTACTCCTGCAGAATGTCCCTTCAAGATAGATTGTTGGCATCAATCCTCATACAGTATGTCGGAGGAGTTTTCATCATCACTTTGCTTCTACAATCTCTGTGCCTCTACCAAACATTGTGTCAATAGGAATTACTGAATGTGTGTTTTTTAGAAAGGACTAACTTCCTAATTATTGCATGTTTTTATTAAGGGACTGTAACGTTGTTCAATGGAAAGGAGGAGGCGAGAACCGGCTTGATGACATAAATAATATTTTAATGATTAACTTAAACAAAAGAGAAACACACACACACATACGACGGACATGTCTGTAAACGATCTCTCTCTCCCGCATCATCCTCCGCAGTCGGACTTTATCCCTCTTGGAGGCTTGATTAGCCTGATAAGGGACCGGGTGTGTAGAATCACGACCTGGCCCCGCCCTCCGCCCTGCCACATGGACTACTCCTGGTTCAATACAAGTTAAACTTAATTCAACAGCATTTGTGGTATAATGTTGATTACCCCCCAAAAATAACTATCTTTTCTTTCTTAAAAAATAAATAAATAAATGTTACGGTGAGGAACTTTCAATTGAAATGTGGCCAATTTTTATAGGGTTTAAAGACAGAAATGTGAAAGTTCTAATTTTATAAAACACTTTAATTCTTCATTTAAAACTTGTGTATTATTTGAGCGAAGTTGTTTAAATCATGTTTTTATGGTAATTTTAGGGTTAACATTGTTATGTTGTCATGGCAACGAAGTTGAATGTAAAATTGAATGTAACTTTACACAGAAATGGTAAGTGATTTAATCTCACTAAAATCATGTTAACACAGATATTGTTTACGTCTCATAGCTATACTTTTGTAACAGTGTGCTTTTTACGGATTGGCCCCATTTTCTTCCATTGTAAGTAACTATTTTTATTGTATTTTTTTCCTTCATCTTTTTTTCAGAAAAGAAGGGACAAGTCTAAATTATTTTTCCATTGAATAATATTCTGCCACTAATGATGTCGATTGCGCTTAACTTTTAATACACCGGAATCTTCCATCAAATGTTCAAATAACACATACAGAATGGCACAAATGGTTCGGTTTTCAGGTGTCCACACGATTTTGGCCTAGTTCAATGTACTGTATGTACATGAGACAGAGGTGTCTTTTAAGACTCTCATTTTTGTTTTGTTTCTCTTTGTAAAGCATCAAAAGTGTTTGCCTCTTTCAAATTTTACAGAGTTGCTAACTGTTTTTCTGTCACGCTACATTCTTGCTATTGTTGTCACAGTTGGATTTCAAAGGTTCCTGTGGGCACATTGCCTTAAAGAAAAGTAGGTTTGGCTGCCTCCATTGGGTGATCAAAGTACCTGGGATGTTGTGACAAGAGCGTCTGAGCCTGACAGCTCTTGGATCACAGACCCTCAGGGCCTGAATTCCCTCAATACCGAAGCAGTCACAGAAATCAATGTGGGATTTCGTACATGGTACCTAAATGCTTGACATCATCTAACGTCTGACTTCTTATGAATGGGGTGAGATGCAGTTAAGTCTGGAGTAGCGTCTAGAGTCTCCTTACTTTCTATTGTTCCTCATCATTCTTCATCTGTTTCCTCTGTGGAAGCAGACTATGGGCTCTATTTCTGTGAGTGGTGCTTTACAGGGAATGGATTATATAATAGGATGCAGATGGTAAAATATACAGAGAAGAACCTCAGAATTAAATTGCACTGATGAAGCCCAATAGCACAATGCATGTGCAGTTTCACCAATTCTACTTGCACCTAGACTTAGCGCATGCTTTCACGAAAGTACCAATTATGATGCTTTAGAAGGTCCACATTTTATTGTATATTGAACACAGATTTTTTTAAGTTTTGACAATGTCACACTGACATTTCAAATCACTAAGGCCTCCATTATATCAAGCATGTAACAGTGACAGCTACTCCAAAGTTTGGGTGGAGATGCTAAAATTACACACAAGGAGGAAACAAGGCCTCTGACAGAGAACAAAGAGGAACTCATGGAGGTCTGTTGGCGCTTAGTACTTCAGTTTCAAGGCACACATCATCGTGCATAATGCAGTGGAAGATGCTCCCTGCAGTGGGCATCTGGTGATGTACTGAAAGCAGGGGGTTGCTGGGAGTAAAACATTTTCCTCTTGACTGGATATCTGAATTGAAATATTTGGCTTACTTGTTTTAATACTTGTACTTGTTATGCAGAACTTGCTGCTGCATGGACTAACTCCATTCACTTTCCACAAATAGAGTACAAAATAGACACTGAAACCTAAGAAAAATTGTGACTTTAAGCCTCAGTAATTTGCTGCTACTACAACATTATAAGAGCACATATGATTGACAGGCAGAAAGTGTCAGAGACCGTGGCCCACCGACACATTTTTGTTTGCTGTTTACGGAGTGTAGTGCTGTCACAGTGAGAGGTGAGATTTCAGGTATTTCATGAATGTCTTTCAGTAAGTAGGAACATTTCTACAAACCTTTCCATGAAATAAAAGTAAAGTACACACAAACATTTTTTTTTCATCATGACGATAATCACGTGATTTTTACCAAAACATGCTGTTGGAGAAAATTTGACAATGAATTATTAGGAAAAAACACAACACTGCAAGATCTTTACAATGCACAAACTATCTGGGTGGTTGATTTAATGTGTTAATTCAGTGCTATTACTTATTGTGGAGCGGAGGGGGGCGGGGCCGGGTCGGAATATCGCGCGCCCGGTCCCCAATCGGCCTGATGAGGCGTGCGAGGGACAAGTGCGGCCACAACACCTGGGCCGGCCTGTTGGAGGTGCGGAGATCCGGACCACTTCCGGGATCAGTGTCCGCTGATGGAGGTGGGGACGGTGGTGCGGGTCTTCGATGTCCCGCAGGCTGCCCCCAATCGGGCTGGAGCATACCGGATCCCGGTAAGGATCAGGGGGGATATTTACCAAGCTTTGCTGGATACAGGCTGCAATCAGACCACCATCCACCAACGCTTGGTTCAACCCGGGGCTTTGGGTTTAGCTAAACGGGTGAGGGTGAGGTGTGTGCATGGGGATGTTCACAAGTATCCCATGGTGACTTTGGTGATTAAATTCAGGGGAAGAAACCATAGTGTGGAGGCAGCGGTTAGTTCCCGCCTCACTCATCCGCTAATCTTGGGTACTAATTGGCTGAGTTTTAAAGATATTTTAGAGGGTATTTGCGCGGATGGGTCCTGCATAAAGAGGTGTGCGGTGTGCGATGCTCTGGCGGGGGAGGCGGAGCCGGGGCCCTCCTCGGCTGCTCTGAGTGACGAGGGAAGGGGCGAGGTGGCCACCCCTCCTCTCAGGGAATTCCCTGAGGGGGACTTCCCTCTAGAGCAGTCGCGGGACGAATCCCTTAAACATGCTCTTGACCAAGTGAGAGTAATTGATGGTCAACAGCTTCGGCCGGGCGACTAACACAGGAGAATTTGCTCCAGGCTCAAGAACGCCAACGCCGGCTGTATGACTGAAATTGTGGAGGGAGGAGGCGGCCTCTGTGACGTTGGCCACGGTAGTTCCGGAGAGGGCGGAGCTCGGACCGGAGGTAAACAAACACACATGACGGACATGCCCGTAATTCTCTCTCTCTCGAACAATCGTCACCGGCCGCCTTTATCCCTCGCGCGCCTCATCAGGCCGATTGGGGACCGGGCGTGCGATATTCCGACCCGGCCCCGCCCCCCTCCGCTCCACACTTATATAAAGAATAACACATACAAAAATTTACTCAGCTAATCGTTCCCAGGAATGTAAAAAAAACATCAAGCTCAGTCAGCAGGGGGCAGTAAGCACAGTTCCAGCAGTACAGAAAACACTGTACAAAGAACAAACCACACTAACTGACAGCAGACAGTACAAGATGGGGACGTGTTTTTTCCACGGCTATCTGATACATGTGTACATAGGCAACCTGAAAGAGCTTATAATAATACATTTTTGGACAGACTGACAAATTCAGTTGTAAAATGGATTGCTGTGGACCGCAGGCCAATGATAGGCTTATGTTACATTATATAGAAAAAAAGAATACATTGTCATCTAAAGCCACTTTTGTATTGTCTAATCAATATTTTACACGTCTGCCACAATAATGTAGTAGATTTTAATTATTGGAATTATTTTATTGATCATATTTTACAGTTATTTAAATATAATTATTTATAATTAAGTTAAGTAATTTTTATTTTTATAGCACCTTTCACAACACACATCATTTCAAGGCAGCTTTACAGAAGATCAGGCATTAACAGAAAATGAAACTGTAATATCTATAATGTCTTAGAGTCATCATTTTGTAGTTTGATCAAATATGATTGTGAATTGTGTTTAAAAATTAAGTAATTAAATAATAATTGTATTTATAACCCCAATGAGCAAGCCAAAGGCAACTGTGGCAAGGAACATAAAACTCCAGAAGATGTTGATTAATGGAAAAAAAAATAACCTTGGGAGAATCCAGACTCACTGTGGGGCCAGTTCCCCTCTGACTAACATCATGAATATAATGCCAATATTACTTAATTATGTATAGTGCAAGTCATGGTTTAAAATGATTAAAATATGTAAGTGTTTATTAATCATTATTTATTGAATTTGTTTTAAATGGGGGCATTTCTCTGAAAATATTGAAATATGCAATTATTGCGATTAATTTGATTAATTAATTTGCATATAATGTAATTAATTTGAATACAGTTTTCAACCAATTGACAGCCCTACTAAAACTATAGACAATTTTAGCCAGAGTAAAAGAGACAGAAATTCATGACATTACTAAATGATGAATTTTTTTTTTTTTTTTACAAAAACAACACTGTTTTCAGCAAATGTTTCATGCAAGGAGGTGCTTAATCTTTTTTGGTCATTCACCAACCTAAGTGTCACATTTATGTGTTTTGTTCTTGTTTTCATGTCTTTTATTTCCTGTTGCCTCATGTGATCTTGTCATGTGTTTCCCCTGTCCATGTTTCTTGTTTTCATTGGTTCATTACTTTTTTTATCAGTTCTAGTTTATCATTGGTTTTAGTCTATTAGTCTTGTTATCTTGTTTTTAGTTCTGTCTTTTATTGGTTGTCTTGTAACCTATGTCTGTGTATTTAAGCCTTAATGTTTGCCATTGTCTAGTGTCAGGTATTGTGAATGTAACTTTGTTGTTTTGCTTAAGTCTAAGTCTAAGTTGTTCATGTTTTGTTTACATTTGTAGTCAGGGTTTTTGTGATAACACGTTTGGAAATAAACTGCTCTTGGGTTCATCTTTACACCATCGTCTCTTCGTCTTGCCTGTTTCCAGCAACGTTACACTTAGGAGTTCAAACTACACATTATATGAGTCTTTTTATTTTTTATAAATTTTCTATGAGGTTTGCATTTTTGCAACCAGGTTAGCAAAATTCGGGACTTGTCTAAATATAGTTTAAAACCCTGATTTGTGGGATTTTTGCAATTTACTAGCAATAAACAGTGAATACATCACCATCGCATACCCGTATTTTGCCATGATTAAAGATCGGCTATATAGAGTGACGCAGGATGCTCAGACAAAAGAGGAAGTGACCCAATTGTTGATTCCACGGAGCCGCCGGGAAATGATTTTCCAGGCGGCTCACTATAATCCTGTGGCCGGTCACCTAGGGGAACGAAAAACACTTCTTCGTCTAATAGCCCGTTTCTATTGGCCGGGCATTGGCGGTGACGTCCGCAGGTGGTGTGCGGCGTGCCGTGAATGTCAGTTGGTAAACCCACCGGCCACCCCAAAAGCGCCATTGCGCCCTCTACCATTGATCGAGGTCCCCTTCGAAAGAATTGGGATGGACCTCGTCGGGCCATTAGAACGGACAGCGCGTGGGCATCGCTTCGTGTTAGTCCTAGTGGATTACGCAACGCGATATCCGGAAGCAGTGCCTCTGAGCAACATCTCCGCACGTAGTGTTGCAGGGGCACTCTTCAAGATAATCTCCCGGGTGGGGATTCCGAAAGAAATCCTCACCGATCAAGGCACGACTTTTATGTCACGAACACTCCGCAAACTTTACGAGCTCTTGGGCATTAAATCGATTCGCACGAGCGTTTACCATCCCCAGACAGATGGACTAGTGGAACGATTTAATAAAACGCTCAAGAACATGATTCGTAAATTCGTGCACGATGACGCTAGAAATTGGGATAAGTGGCTGGACCCCCTGTTGTTTGCAGTACGAGAGGTCCCACAAGCCTCCACAGGGTTCTCCCCATTTGAGCTGCTGTACGGGCGACGCCCACGCGGGGTCCTCGACTTCATCCGCGAAGCTTGGGAGGAGGGAACTTCTAATAGCAAAAATGAAATTCAGTACGTTCTTGATCTTAGAGCAAAACTCCACACACTGGGGCGACTAACACAGGAGAATTTGCTCCAGGCTCAAGAACGCCAACGCCGGCTAGCAAAATTCGGGACTTGTCTAAATTTAGTTTAAAACCCTGATTTGTGGGATTTTTGCAATTTACTAGCAATAAACATTGAATACATACCAAAATTAATGATTTTTTTTTAAAACAAAATATAAATTGAAAAGACGTTCATAAATATTTAATTGCAATAATAAAATGAAAGTGTCAGAATAGGTAACATAACAATATTTGTAAATAAATAATAATAATTAAATATAAATAAATACAAATGTGGAAATGGAAGAGCATTATTTGACTGATGTGTTTAAAACTAGCTACATTTCATACTAGGATAATTATGTTGCATAATACTGTAGTTTTCTCTAACAGGTCAAATAGATGCCACAACAAAAATGTGGGATTTGTGCTTCTAATGCTTAAAAATATGTCATAGGACATATTGGGATCAGAACCAGAAAACAATTATGAAATACTCAAAGCTAGTTTAGGCACGATTGCATCAATGTCCTAATGATGAGATTGGTTTCCCTAGAAAGAAGACTAAAAGCTAGATGGCTTTTCTGTAAGCTTCCAGCATTCAGAAAAATAATGGTTGAGTTTCCTGACCACATTGAATAAAGGTGTTTCCACTGGGGATATAAATGGTCCAATAGGCCTAAAGTACCTTGTCCCTGAGGGCCACCTATGAAAGGCCAGCAACAGAACAAGACTCACATTTACTTTAAGCCCTTGTGATGGTAGCAAGGGCAAGAAGTGGGCGGCAGTTCCCCCAGGACCTACTGCCCCATCGACAAAAATCTGTCTCTCCCTTACACAGCCTACATATTGAGAGAAAAGCAATCCACCAATTTGTGATTCTTTTCTGTTTATTAATCTATTGTTGGCAATCTATTTGTTGAAGCAATAAGGTGGTAATTAGAGAGATTTGTTTAAAAGCATAATTGACTTGCTTTCAAGCTCCATCAGTGTGTTTTGCTAAAAGGTTTGTAGAGAATGTGTGAGGACCTTATTACTCTTTCAAGGGCATAACAATAACAAAATCCTCTTTTAGTAAGGTTCCTGCGGGAACTGGCCAGCAACTGTATACTTTTCATGGACTTTCTCTTTGGAGATTTTCATCTGACCATCATTCCACACTTTTCACAGTGGCATAATTACATCCAGAGGCGATTCTGTCAATCATATCTACCCTTGTAGAGGTGTCCTTGGGATTCTCTCCATTTTCCTCAGCAATCCTTAGAATCTGCGCAACATTAACAGTTGTGTAAATCTAGAAGTCACATTCTCTACTTTCAACATGTGACATTTTCCCACTTGCTGTCATACCATCTCAGATTTTTATTTTCTCACCACTGAAATCTTCACCTTGCGCCTCCTGTCAGAATATAAAAGCATATGTCAGTTCAGTACTTTAGTGCCCCATGGGTAATTCCCTGTTTTAATGCAAGGGCAAAAAGGGGCAGTTGATACTATGTGCTAGCTAGTAACCCACCCCCAGAGGACCTAAGATGATATTAATAATTTAAGGAGCAGGACAGATTTTTCTATATTTTCATAGTATTTATTTTCAGTAATATATATATACACACAGGGAGGGTTACTTTTAAAAGTATTCCACTACAGATTACAGAATACATGCAGTAAATTATGTATTTAGTTAGATTACTCAAGGTCAGTAACGTATTCTAAATACTTTGGATTACTTTTTCAGCCCTGGTAGATTATTTCACTTGTTTTGACTATAAAAATTCTGCAAGTACAGTAAGTGCAGTGTTATTTCTAAATCAAGATAAATCTAACTTTTATTTTTTTTTAAGATTTTTAGATAATTTTAACAGGAAAACAGTACAAAAATGATTATTATATGATTTTTATATGAATATGATTTTTGCCCTAATATTAAAGGTCTTACTAGAAAAAAATTAATTATGATCTAACGTGAATTGTCTTGATACAAAAAAACCCTGGTGCTGCCAAAACAGCACCAACCCGCATCTCAGAATGCTATTATCTCAACACAATTGTACAGCGCATTTATCTGAGTTACCGAAGACATTGTCAGTTGGAACCAGTCTGGCAACTATCTGTTGACCTGTCTCATCAACAAGACATTTCCATCCACAGAACTGCCACTCACTGGATGTTTTTTTTTTACATTTACATTTACATTTATACATTTGGCAGACGCTTTTATCCAAAGCAACTTACAAAAGAGGAAAACATAAGCGAATCATCTTAAGGAGACAGTGGTATGAAAAGTGCCATACTACAAAGTTTCACTATCATCAGAATAGTATACAAAACAGATTTAAGTGCAACAAGAATTGTTTAGTGACCGGTCCAGTCTAGTTATGACAAGTGACTGAACGAGCAGTTGTGTGGCATGTACAGAGAGGAAGGGTCTTATCTTCCTGATATTGTAGAGTGTAAATCTTCATGATCTTGCAGTCTTTGAGATGTGGTCTGTGAAATTTAGCTCATCATCAATAGTTACCCCTAGATTTCTGACCGTTTTGGAAGGCGAAACTGTAGCTGGACCCAGTTCGGTCTTGGCTGGGTTGAGTTGCAGGTGGTGTTCCTTCATCCAGGCTGAGATGTCTGCCAGACAGGCAGCGATTCGAGCGGTCACTGTGGTGTCGTTGGGCTGGAAAGACAAGTAGAGTTGCGTGTCAGCGTAGCAGTGGTAAGAGAAACCATGTGACTGGATGATAGGTACCAGTGATGTTGTGTATATGGAGAAGAGAAGTGGCCCAAGCACTGATCCCTGAGGTAAACCAGTAAGTAACTGATGTGGCTTGCATACCTCCCCTCTCCAGGCTACCTCAAAGGACCTTTCTGAGAGATAGGAGTTGAACCAGCCAAGCACAGTTCCAGTGATTCCCAGTTTAGAGAGGGTGGAGAGTAGGATCTGATGGTTGACTGTGTCAAAGGCAGCAGAAAGGTCCAGCAGAATCAGAACGGATGATCTGGATTCAGCTTTCGCCTGTCTCAGCGTCTCCGTGACAGACAGCAGGGCAGTCTCAGTAGAGTGTCCACTTTTGAAGCCTGACTGATTGTCATCCAGCAGGTTGTTCTGTGAGAGATAGGCAGAGATCTGATTGAAAACTGCCCTTTCAAGTGTTTTTGCCATGAATGGGATGAGAGAGACTGGTCTGTAGTGTTCTATCTGTGTGGGGTTAAGTGCAGGTTTTTTCAGCAGCGGGGTTACTCAAGCCTGCTTAAATGTAGTGGGAAAAGTGCCTGCAAGAAGAGATGTGTTAATTATGTGTAAGTGCAGGTAGGATGGACGGAGAGATGGCCTGGAGAAGGTGTGATGGAATGGGGTCAAGGGAACAGGTTGTGGGGTGATTGGAGAGGAGGAGTTTAGAGACCTCAGTGTCGGTTAAAGGAGAGAACATAGAGAAAGAAGAGAACATAGAGAACATTACTTCACCATTCGGAGTAAATTCTAATGACTGTTGTGTGTAAAATCCCAGGAGATCAGCAGTTACAGAAATACTCAAACCAGCCCGTCTGGCACCGACAATCATCCATGCTATTATCTAATCAGCCAACCATGTGGCAGCAGTGCAGTGCATAAATTCATGGAGATACCTGTCAGGAGATTCAGTTAATGTTCACATCAACCATCAGTATGGGGAAAAAAATTTGATCTCAGTTATTTGGACCAGATGGGCTGGTTTGATTATTTCTGTAACTGCTGATCTCATGGGATTTTTACACTCAACTGTCTCTAGCATTTACTCCAAATGGTGCCAATAACAAAAAACATCTAGTGAGTGGCAGTTCTATGGATGGAAATACCTTGTTGATGACAAAGGGAAAATGGCCAGACTGGTTAAAACTGAAAAAGTCTACGGTAACTCAGATAACCGCTCTGTACAATTGTGGTGAGAAGAATGCTATTCTGAGATGCAGGTTGCCACTGTTTTGGTGGCACGAGGGGGACCTACACAATATTAGGCAGGTGGTTTTAATGTTGTGGCTGAAACAACAGAACATATCTTGTCATTTCATTTCTCCAGTGTATTATTTTTAAAGGGGTCATGACATGCCTTTTTTTATTATTTTAATATGTTCCTTGAGGTTCACTTATAATATTATTAAAAACTTTTGTACAAAATGTTAAATGTGTTAAAAAAATATATAATTTTCCGCCCTCATTCTGACCCATTGTCAGAAAGGTTTTGGTGCTGCTTCTCCTTTAAGATTTGGCAGTAAATGCCTACTGTTATGACTGGCACTCTGCTTTTGTCTGACCTGGGGCCTCATGTATAAAACTCTGCTTAGATTTCTTCCTAAAAGTGTGCGTAAGCACAAAAGTCAGGTTTTGCGTACATACGGTTTTACAAATCAGATTTGTTTTGTGCGTATGCAAAATCTGCCAGAACCTGTACATAGTTCCCTTAATTATACCCAGCTAGCGGAAGATTGTGTGTACATGCACGTGATTCATTCCCCACCTTGTCTCCTCCACAAAATAACCATATATGGTGTGTACAATGCCTGTTTTTACTATGCAGATCCCAATCTGCATGCAATTACCATATGCATTTAACCATCCAGACACGTGATTACTGCGTTTAACGGTATGAGCAACTCTATTATAAGAGATAAGACTGTAAATGTTACATGTGCCCAAACGTTATATGCTGCACCATGGAGAAACATTATTTATTTTTTGTTTTCAAAGAATATATCTTGAATATCCCTTTGCAAATTTTTTTTATCAGTGCAGACATAAATCTAACCTAAGCAATTTTGCTTCTCAGATAACCTTTTAAATAATTTTTATGTTTTTTTTTTTTGAGAAGTTAAATATTTGTGACTGGAAACAAAATGAAAATGATTGCAATTATTTGTGCAGCATTGTCTGATATCATCAGATTTCTACGATTTTATATCTGACTTGTATTTTATATAAAAAAAAAAAACAGCTGAATGGCAAATGTACTTTTCCTAATGTTTTTATTAGACTAGAACGGGGGTTTCATTGCGATGACGTTCAGGATGAAGTGGAGCAGGCAGCACATTTTATGTTCATTGCTGTACCTGTTTGCAGCTGTACAATACTGTTTCTGATGAGACATGTCTCTCCAGTGATCCGTTTGACTACTGAATGTGGCAATTCACACACACACCAGTAAAAGTGTGCATATGCACAGTAAAGAATGTTCAGACGGTGCACACATATTTACAGCAAGTTTTATGTTGTTCATAAATCATGATATGTTTGTGAGAAATTGCTTACACACATTTCAATGCCCATTTTGTGCTTACGCAACATTTATATATCAGGCCCCTGCTCTCTACTAGCCTTCTCACTGCTCATTTATTCTGGGCAGACTACAGAAGTGATGTTAAAGTAGGCTGTAACGGTTTCACGTGATGGGCAAGGAGGAGGTGGGAACCGGCTGAGCAGTCAACGTAAACTTTTAATGACACAAATAAACAAAACACAACATAAAACTGACGCACACGCACACAACTCTCTCTCGAACTGGCGTCCATGGCTCCTCTTTATCCCTCTCCCGGCTGATTGAGCGATGGGTGTCTATTGTTACAGCCTGGTCACATAGGCGTTGATGTGTTGTTGTGGAGGTGGTCAGATGCAAATGTACCACAGTGCAACATCACAATGTGGAGGAAGAAGCGATCAAGTCATTTTGGCAGCTTGATTTTAACAAATGCTGTTTTCGCAGTGATTTTGATTAGAAAGATTTGAGTTCTGAAACTTATGGTGTGTTTTTAACGTACAATGACTTCTTATAAATGTAATTCCTCATGATATGACTCCTTTAAGAATGTTTAGATATTTTACCAGAATTATTATTATTATTTACAAGGGGCAGAATTTTCACCAAAATACCATAGCATTTGATTCGACACAGTCTATGATATCAAAAGCAAAATATATGGGAAATGCTTCTTCTTTTTAACTGGGTAAGCCTATTTATTTATTTAAAATAATAATAATAATTTTGTTATAACTACACACAATTATATGGTTAACTGCACTTTATTATTTGCATTTAGCAATAGTTATCCTGCTGTCCGTAACCCTATTGCTGGTTGTACACCTGGCAGATTTACTTCAAATTTAATGGAATACAATGTGATTGGCATGGAAGAATGTGGAGCAGCCCCCAAAGTTGTAGCTGGGTACTGTCATTGGATGGGTGAACAGTGGCGGTAGTGTGCGTGCATTCATTTAAAACAATGCTTTTGAATTTTAGGATGCTGTATTTCTCCTGCCTGATGTGTCTGTTTTGGGTTGCAAACAACCTGTATCTCTAGCTTCAATAAATTTCCACTGCTTTAATGCATTCAACATTACTGCTTGGCAAAGCACCATAAACTATTATTTGGATCATTCATTCATGTCTGCACTGATGTAGCACATACTGACAAGGAACCTAAGTAGCCAATATTTCTTAAGCAAGAGTTACACTTGTTTTATGTGGATGCAACTTAGCAAGCCATTTGGGGTGAGATGTTGCCCTAACTGAGAACATGAACCTGTACTGCTGATTATTTGGAAGGGATTCGGGCAAATGTACCCACAGACAGAGATATACTGTAGTGGTGGTGAGTGATGTAATAATCAGCAAAGGGGGAGAATCATAGTGCTGCTCCACAGGAACATGTGAAGTGGTTGCTTCCTACTGGCACACATCTGTCAGTTTTGGTTTTACCTCATCTGCTGTTCCCGTTCCTCTTTCTTCAGTGTGATGTCAAATCCATGAGCCTGTTACCTTTTTTTTCAGTGAACTGAATAATCACAGAATGAGTTGTTTTCACCACTTGCTTATTATGCTGCTGCTTGTTTAAAATTGAAAATAAGAAAATTGATTATGCATACTTTGGTATCCTTGAAAAGAAATTCACAAATCTTTATTAAAGGAACTGTGTTTTCAAGGTCTGTTCAAGATTGAATAATCCTACTGTAAATGGAAGCTTCATGAATATTTTTTGCATGTAAAAATGTTATATTTTAAACTATTCTATCTAGATTTGTGGTGACATTTTTTTCTTTGTTTGTTTCTCCCATACATTTTTTTATTTTAGTTGTTGTTTTCAGGGATGCTCTATAAATTTAGCAATCACATTCCAAATCTGTGTTTAGGAGGAACTAACTATGTAGCAACACTACTTAGGTTAAACACTATTTAGTTCAAATAAATGATTTACTAATTCACATTATAATAATAATAATAATAATAATAATAATAATAATAATAAATATAGCTGCAAGCAGCAATACCGGAGTCAAGCCAATTATTGAGCGGCGAAAGAAGCACCGTGACACATTTTAAGTTATAATTTTGATGAATGCAAACATCTATGGCCATGTTTCTTAAGATACACTACTGTTCTATTTGCATGTACTAGTTGCACATTAAAATCTCTATCATCAGCAGAACAAAAGTGCTTGCTCTTTTGGCTATTAGTACATTGATAAAGAGCGTTTACTCAAGGTTGTGCAAAGGGTGTTAAGTGCAACATTGCACACTATACATTGTTTTGTGTATTCTCAAGCACTTTTTAGTTTTTGGGGAAAACAAATGGAAAAGTTAGTTTTCACATCCATAGAGTTATATGCAATACATTTATAGACATCTATGCAATACTACATTTTTGGATTATTTCCATGACACTATCCTAATTGAAAACAATTGGTCTAATTGATTGAAATATTTCAAGCTAGCACATTTAGCCATTGTTTTACTACAGGACATCCAGAATTCACAATGACCCACAGGGCATTGACATTCCCCTTGTCCTTTTGTTTTACTACACAAATGCAACAACCTTTATTCCTCTTTGGTATTTTTTATAAATTTGGTACTTTTCAAATTTGTTTGTGAAACAATTCTAAACCACAAATATATATATTTGCTAATATTTTCAGGCATGGTCTGCAAATAATCCGTATATTTCAATTTCATGTTGATTGGACAAAATGTTATAGGATTAAGCAACAACAAAAAGTTTTTATAAAATAAAATCTTGGCCAACCATGGTATCATTTTTCTCTGCATGACCTACACAATCTAACAAGGCCAGTCTCACAAAAATGCAAACATACAGCCTCAAGTCCATTTTGGTGTGCTCAATGTCATATTTGTTGATGATTGGCCAATGGCTGCCATGTTTCTCAATATATGCAACTGTCCTCATGATCAATGATGGCAACTCCAACAAAGACACTGAATGCAAAGACACTGCATGCACAGTTTGAAATTAATTGGACCAGTGTTTCTATTTTTAGAGCCTTTTTCATATTGTTCCCTTGTTATAGTGCCACCAAATGGCCAAACCCTGCAACTTTTTCTGTGTGTTCTCAGGTTGAGAAAATCTCAGGCGCTAAGAAGAACACTAATGATTGCAATAGGCTAATAAAAAATAACAATACTTACAGTGAGATACAATTTTTTCAGTAAATGATTGAGAACAAAGAAAACCCTTTTTTAATGCCATATTTATTTATAAATGAAATCCACATAAAAGTAAAGTTATGTGTGCTGTCAAAAAATGTGTTAACAGTGTAAATATGATGGGGTTAAACATATTTAATTTAGTCTAATTCATTATAGACACAGTAAAATCAACCTATTAATTTAATAATTGTAATGCTTAAATTTAAAATTTAAAAATGGTTTGCGCATAAACGTGTTTATGCTTTTCTTCCTCTGTCAATATGTTGATATTATACATTTCAGTGTCTAGCCAACAGAAATTACAGACGAGACTACATTTTAAGAAAACAAGTTAGAATGCAGACATTACTAGAAACCTTGCAATATGGGGCAATTGTGTGCTGTATGTGTCCTTCCATGCAAGCATGCAAGAGAATATAAAATCAGACGAACACAAAATGCACGGGTGCTTGAAAGGCCTAAAGGATCATAAAATATGTAGAATCATGGCTTACGTGACACACGAAGGAAGCAGAATTTATGGCATAAGCTTCTGTGCTTTGGGCTTGTTTTGTAACCTGCTTAAAAGGGGAAAGTCAGAAAACATTACTCATCAGATTACGTGCAAGAAAAGATTGTTTCTCTTATTGGTATTGCATATTCAAGATGACTTAAGTTGTGCTTTTAATGCACCAACAAGAGTTGTTACTCATCCAGTTATTTATCCGTCACACATTTCTAAATGAGAACAGTAACTGAAAGGTTTCTTATGTCGAGGAGTCTTTTGAAATGTTTATCTGTGGTAGAATACTAAGACAATGTCTGACATTGAAATAATAATTGTTTAGTTACAGTGCAAATTGGAAATCTATAATTAAGATATGTGCATTAACTTTGCAAATAATTATAGTTCATTTCTGATGCATTAATTACTGACAGGAAAATTATTTGCCATACTAGAATTATCCCTCAACTAAAGAAAACAATAAACAAACACAACAAAACTATTAACCAATTAGAGTTAAACAGCACTTTTAATTTGGCCTCTGTTTTTTTGGTGACTAAAACACTTTGTGTCACTCTCAAGAGGGAGATTTATTTTTTTGTCTTCTCCCTTAATTTTTTTTTCATTTAGCTTGTCTTGTCTTATCTTATTTTAACTTATCTTATGTAATATATTTCAGCGTCACTAAAACACTGAACTTGTTTATCATTTAAAGTTCTTAGAAATCATTCTCCTTGTACACTATAATAATATCCTGTTGTTTTTACAAGAAAAAAAAAAATAGGCAGCTATGGTTGCCAGAATAATTATTTAAAAAATACTGTAAAAATGTAAACAACTTTACAGAAAAACCTTTAAATTTTACAGTTTAAAACTGTTGTAATGTACATGACCATACTGGCACTGTAAAAAAAAATTAATTCACAGTAAAAAGTTATAAACTTTATATTAACCTTCTGAAACTGTAAAAAAGCTGCTTTTTTCACTCACACAAATACTAAACACCATCCGGTTAACACATGTGAAATTTAAATAATTCTGTAAACATGAATTAAAATAAATTAAATATAAAACAGAACACCCCAATGTATGTAACTGATATTAAAAATAAGAAGAAACATAACTATTCCCATAAAATATAATGAAATATGATGGCTCATGCAGGGAATTGTGGGAACGCTCGATTATTGGTTTTTACTGTAATTTTAACAATACTGTAAAAAGTACATGAACTCTCTTGTTAAACATAATGTAAATATTTACCATTAATTATACAGGAAAATCATACTTTTTACATCTAAAATTTTAAAATTTTATTTAAGACTGTATTGTCTTTTAAAATATATTAAAAAACTTTACTGTTTATTTTACAGTTAATACTTATTAATCAATTAATGTTTTTTTTCTGTAGCATTTTTACATTCATTACAGTCTTTTATCATTAACATTAATAATTTTTACTGTGTAGTTTTTAAGTATTAAAGGTATATCATGGGTTAAATACAATTTGTGTGATCATTGATTACCACAGAAAATAATTTCGTCTTGTCCCTCAGTTTGAAAAAAAACTAAAGGTGTACAGTAATGCACTTTTAATGAAAGCCATCTGTTTGAAGGAAGTGCACACCACCAGAGTAAGCATTAAATCTATAGAATTAATCATACTATTTTAAAATGTACAGCGAGTATACAGAGTAATAAATTACTGTAATCTAAATATTTTAATAAAAAATAGATCCATAAATAAATACAAAAAGTTACATTTTAAATTATTGTAATCAGATTACAGTTACTGACTTTGAATTAAGTTAATTACTTGTAAGTACTGTATATTACTTGGGTTTCGTGTATTTTTATTTCTATCTATCTATCTATCTATGCAGATAATAAAACATTTTGTACTGAATATTTTCTGCTTTTTTTGCTTTTAAACATTGATACGATCAACCCACAGACACTGCATTACTGTAAAAAAGTACAGAAACAGAGTTTTTATAAACAGAGAGATGAGTCAAAATGATTTATCCTGGAAATCATCAGAATGCCTCAGATGCTGTCGACAAAGCTTAAGCTGTTTTTAACCCAGAATATTCCTCTCATGAGCATACTCATTGGAATCTAAAGATGGCCTCTAAAAAACTGTATGCATTAAAACCGAGCTCTTGGTAACTTTTCTTTAAACGTTTCATACCCTTTTGGTTAAAATGTGTCGTAAGACCCATGATATCTCCCTTTTGTAAACATAATGTTTAGAAAGTTGGGGAAAGCATGAAAAAGCTATGTTCAGGATCCAACATAAAGGACACTTTACAGAAATTTTCTTAAATTATTTTCTATTAAATACTGGTTACACATCAAACATCCTTTGCATTTAAGATTTTATTGCTATTGCTTTTATTTTTAATTATTATTCTTTAAAAATTTTCAGGAGTATTTTGGAACTCAGTATATAATCAGTTCTCTGCAGTGCAAGTATTCAAAATCAGCATGATAAATAAAGCATTTCAAAAATCACTAGAGGAATCTAACACAGTTACTTATTTGTTTGTGTGGTTGGATGAACAACTCATAGACAGATGTTAGAGTTCAGGGAGGGAAAAAAGAAGTAGCTGTTGAAATCTAAGGTGCTCTAGTGCAGTCCAAAACACTATATAGTTCTCGTTTCATTCAGCCTAAAGCATAGGTAAAAGACCCATGGGCCAGCCCAGCACTTAAGAAGCATTAACTGCCAGTTAAACAAATAAGTGGTCAGCTGTGACTCACATCAGTTGATTAAATAGCTTTTGGCTGAGTTGATGCATTGCCTTGTTGCTGATCCAAGACTTGAAGTAAGAATTGTGATTTAGGAACAGTTTTCTCTCGTCATGTCCTGATACATTAAATTATAAGGAAGTGAGATGAGGTAAGAACAGCCCACAGGTTAAACAAATGTGTCAAGTCAAATTTGTGATATAGTCTGAAATGCAAATACACAAAGTGGAACATTCTGGAGAGGAAGTGCACACCATAAACATACTGGGGCAAATTCACTAACCACCCAAAATCCAATTTAACCAGTCATTAAATGTGCTCCAATAGCGCTGTGGCAGGAGTTTTGTAACAATGCACAAGAGTGTGCAAGATGTGCACAAGAAAACACTAACAAAACCAAACAACAACATATTTTAGAATCGACCTGCAAAATTGGAAATTGCGCAGTGCACAATGCGTTCAGGGTGGCACGTGGCTCAGTGGTTAGCACTGTCTCCTCAAATCAAGTAGATCCCCAGTTCGAGCCTTTATGTGTTGCGGAGTTTGCATGCTTTTTGTGTTAGACTAGCCACCTGTCCAGGGTTTCCCTGCCTTTAGCCAGAGACAGCTCGGATAGGGTCCAGCACTCCTTCCGACACTGCATAGGAGAAGCGACTATAGAAGATGGACAGATTAGTTCACCACTAATTTTGTTGGTGGTCTTGCACAGTATATACAGTATATACAGTATATATACGATATATATATAATCTACTTTTTAATTAGCATTTTATTGGTTTAAATGCGAAGGACATTTGCTTGAAAACTACATACTTACAAACTGTAAGCATATGGCAGACAGTTTAGGCAGTTCTAAGGCTACGTTCAGTTAATTAACCAGCATTTGCATTACAGACGTTGCTGCAACTAGGTAACCATGTCTAGTGAATATGGTATTTAAATTAAGGTTCAGGTGTTTGTGATATGTAGATACATTTGTAATGCTTCTCAATAAAATAAACATCCTGAGGTATCTGTTTACTCCTACTTCAAACATGTTTCTGAATATTTCATAAGATACAGTAGGACAGGTAAATCAAAGGCTCTAAAACAGCATTTCAAAATATGTCTCTGCCCTAGTCACATCTGTCATTTTTGATTATTTAACTTGAAAAATGACAGGCAGGAATGGATTGTAAAGTGTATCAGTGTAAAAGCCAACTCTTCTTATTAGTTGCATTTTATTATATGGGCATGGTCACTTTATATGTAATTATTATTTTTAATATTATTTGGTATGATTTTTTTTTTTACATGACTTTGTCCTGCTTGCAATGACTATAAAATACATAGTATTAATAATAACAATATAGTAATTGTTATAAACAATATATAGCAATAAACTCCTTTGTCTGTTTATAAAAACCTATATCTATAAAATGCAAATATCATATTGTATGTTAGTAGAGGTGCAAATACTCTTATTTTCAGACTGTTTCTAACATGTTTCTGGTCCCGGACTGTGTAGTGCTGTTTTCCTTTTTCTTTCTTCATATCTTCATCTCATTTCATCATCTTTGCCGCTCATTTCAGCACCTCAATCATGATTTGTTTTTGTATATTTTGCGGGTTACCATCATGGTGAAGAGTGAAGACCAAACTATTTCAAATATAATATTGCTTTATCAGTCGAGCAATCGATGTGCTTAACATAGCAAAGTTACTCTCAGCAGAGCTTCCCATCAGCATGTATTTAGCATAGTCACATTTACCATCACTATCTAGCCTATCACTAAATGAGACTAATTTGAGTTCAGCATGTGTAGTTTTTCTGGGTTTACTTAATTCAGTTTGGTGACTGCTTTAATTTAAAGTATTTAAATTGAAATTACATGGTAATTCAAATGTAAGAAAGCTAATTTCATACATATGATTGAATCAAGTTCAACCATTATTTTATTTTAAAGAGTACAGTATGATGCATATATGGTTCAATAGAATCAGTGACACATCTTCACAGTCCTTGGCAAGTCTGTGCTTAAAGCAGGCACTAGACATCACAAACGTGACTGCACCAAGCTAAATATAGCTCCTGAAGACTGCAAGAACTGTTATAAATGGCAAACAGAGAAAAGGCAATTGCTGGGTGATGAGAAACATGGTGCAAACCTTATTCCCGTTGGAGTTTGTGTCATTCAGGGGAGATTATCAGGGTTTGCCACAACTGCATATTCAGCCCCATAATTCCCCACAGATTAAATGGTGATAATACATTCAGGGCTATAATAATTCAAGGCTATGAAAAACCCTCTTGATGCAAAAGAATCACAGTATTTGTTGTCCAACTATTTTAAACATTATTTGGGATATTCCTTAATGGGATAGTTGACCGAAAATACAATTCTGTCAGCATTTATTCACCTTGCATGTTGTTACAACCCCTAGCGTTCTTTCTTTTACTAGAACATGTTGTTCCAGGCATAATGACCCTCAATCACCCTCAATCACTTTCACAGCATCCTTTATTTTTTTTTTCATACAATGAAAGTGAATGGTGACTGAGGCTGACACCTAATATTTCCTTTTGTGCTCCACAGTGGAAATAAAAATAAAATAATATAAAAAAAAGGTCATATGTATTTAGGGTAAGTAAATAATGACAGAATGTTCATTTTTGGGTAAACTTTTCCTTCATTCATAAACTTTTATAGCTGAGCGGGTCAAATACTGTATATATGCCTTTCTTTATAATCTCAGATAGTCTGTTCTTCAGTGAAGGTTTCCTCCTCCTGCAGGCAAAAATTGTAGGGGGTTGTTAAGACTGCCATGGCTAAGTGGTGTCTTGGGTGCACTGGCTCTAAAGAAGAGTATTAGGTTAGAGTAAAGGGTTTTAACACAGTGCACGAAACATGAAGATGCCTCAGTGCAAGCAAAGGCAAAATCCATTAAGTTAAAAGTAAGTTGGTGCTGAAGTCATTTTCCTCTGTGGGGAGTAAGCCTCAGCGGAGTTAAATCGCATCGAACTGCCAACGTCATCCTTAATACCGAGCCAGATGTTGACATGGAATTGATGTCATGTCTCTTTGTAGATTTTGGTTCAAAAGAATGTCGTGGAGAGGGGCTGTAATCTTGTTTGTTCTCAATATTCAAAAATGTAATGCTGGTTGAAAGATTTGAAGGGGACTAGTTTGGCCAGGTAGGGAGGTGAACCATGTTAACCATGTGACCTTTTGAAGATTGAAAGAGGATAACAGGCCTACTATAAACAGTTGTATAAATTGTTGGTATTAGCGTAGTAATGGACAATATAATGACTGAAACAATAAACTGGAACAAATCAGACACCCACTATAAGCATAATTTCAATTATTGTCATGCATAATAGAGCTGCATGGCAAGGAATGGATATTCCAGTCACTTTACTGTATGTTTAGACTACATGCGACAAACCAAAATGATCTGTTTGAGTAAATTATGTCAGTTAAATTTAGAATGATTAAATACTATTTGTATTAACAGTGCATTCATATTTAATAACTATACTGTATATTGTCAGCAACAAATTACTGAATAAGCTACATTCAAAGGTTACATCAAAAATATGAAATTGTGCCAAACATGTTAAGTATTTTATGTAAAAAAAAGAGAAAAGCCTTAATATATACATCAAATTGCATGTTTTAAAGTAATTGTACTTATCATTATTTGTTTTAAATATATTGTTTGAATAAACAAACCTATTGTTTTAGTTTTTAATAATTTTTATAGGCCTTTTTGTTTCATTGCAATTTACTGCATTTACGTATTTATGTTTCTAATGAAATTTTAAATCATATCCTGATTTTACTACCTTTAGTTTTAACATTGTTTTAAGTCAAGTAATAAAACATTATTATTTCTATGAATATTTTTCAGTTATTTCTAATAATGGTGGTGCAAAATTGTGGACATAGTAACACGCAAATAAATATTGACCTGCGATTTTCAAAAATATTTGTTGACAATGAGGTTATACAATATACAGTATATGTATATCAGTATATATAGTTTTTTCTTTTCCTTATTTCTCCTTTTTTAACATCAACCTGCCCAATGACTACAGATGAAAATTAGCCATATTGGCTAAATCTGGCACATTTTACATTGATATTATGTTTCTTAATGTGTATTGTCCCTGATTAAATAAATAAATAAATACTACAACTACTACTACTACTGCTACTAATAGTAATTGTATTAAAAATAACGTGTAAAAAAAAATGAACGCAATTAATCGCAATGTCCCCAGATTGTAATAAGGAAGATTCCTGAGAAATGCAAGCTCGTAGTACCACCTGTTTTCTCCAGAGGGCAATAAAGGAAATTTCAGTGAAGAAAACAACCAGACAGCACAAAACAGACATTCGTTATGTTCTTGCGTTCAAAACACTCGATGGAGTGCATATTCCAACTAAGGGATCTCAAGATGTCTTCTAAGTATTAAACTATATTTAACTTGACACGGTGACCTACATTTTTTTACAAGAGTTTATGACACAACACACCCGAGACTCAAGCATGTCTGATGCTTGTTGAAATTGACGGGTCCTTAAACAAGCCCTCATAATAAATCTCCAACTGATTGACAAATTCACTTGCGAAATGGATTTCTGTAATTTTTAAATATTTAAAGATTACTTTGTATAATTATTTCATAATTATATATTTAATTATTGTTATATGAGGGGCTTTTTAATTAATTATTATTAATTAATCGGAACATCATGTAATTAATTTGATTAAAAATTGTAATCGATTGACAGCCCTAATATATATACATATATACACACAGTGGATATAAAAAAGTCTGCACACCCGTATAAAAACAGCAGGTTTTTGTGAAGTAAAAAATGTTTCATATCAGACTTTTTGCACCTTTAATGTAAAAATTACAACCTATGCAATGCCACTGAAAAACAAAGTGACACATTTCAGAGAAAAAAAAAAAGAAAAAAAAAACTTAGCATAACAGCTGTGTAAGTGTGCACACCCTTTTATAATTGGGTATGTGGCTGTGTTCAGAATCAACCAATCATCAAGCTCATGTGAAATAGTACACACATGTCTTTACCTGAATTGACTCTGATTAACTTTTTAAAAATCTCAGCAGTTCTTGTTGGATTTTTCTGACATCTTCTTGGTTGCATGCTGCTACAAGAGCCATGGGCTCAGGTGAGCGCTACAAAACAAATTCCAAGGCATTAGATATACCATGGAACACAGTCCAGTGAACACAGTGAGGCAGTCATCAACAAGTGGAGAAAGTATGGCACAACAGTTACATTATCAAGAACAAGATGCCCCTCCAAAATTGATGAGAAGACAAAGAGAAAATTGACCAGGGAGGATGTCAAGAGGCCTACAGCAGCATTAAAGAAGCTGCAGCTCTTTCTGGCAAGTACTGGTTGCTCCATACATGTGACAACTATCTCCTGAATTCTTCATCTGTCTGGGCTATGGGGCAGGAAGGCAAGACCAAGCCTTGCAAAAAAAAACATCCAAGCCTAGCAAAAACCTATATCCAATCATCAGCAAAAGAACACCATACTCACGGTGAAGTATGGTGGTGGTAGCATCATGCTTTGGGGCTGCTTTTCTTCAGCTGGAACTGGGGCTTTAGTAAAGGTAGAGAGGAAACATGAATAGCTCCAAGAACCAGTCAATTTTGGCACAGAACCTTCTGGCGTCTGCTAGAAAGCTGAAAATGAAGATAACTTTCACCTTTCAGCATGACAATGATCCAAAGCACACATCCAAATCAACAAAAGAATGGCTTCAGCAAAAAAAGATTAATGTTTTGAAATGGCCCAGAGCCCAGACCTGAATCCTATAGAAAATATGTGGGGGGACCTGAAGAGTGCCGAACACAGGAGATGCCCTCACAATTTGACAGATCTGGAACGTTTTTGCAAAGAAGAGTGGGAAATATTCCCAAGTCAAGATGTGCCAAGCTAATAGACTCTTATCCAAACAGACTGAGTGCTGTAATAAAATCAAAGGGTGCTTCAACTAAGTATTAGGTTCAGGGATGTGCACACTTTTGCAGTTAGATTATTCTAAGTTTTTTATTTTGATCTTTTTCTCTGAAATGTGTCACTTGTTTTCAGTGGTATTGCATAGGTAGTCATTTTTACATTAAAGGGGCAAAAATTCTGATATTATTTATCTTCATTTAATTTTTTACATCACAAAAACCTGCTGTTATAACTTGTATAGTAGACTTTTTATATCCAGTGTATGTATATATATATATAATGTATAAAGTTGGGGCCAAAAATATTGGCACCCTTGGTAAATCAAAAAAAATCTAACCTTTAATTGAAGTACAACTATTGAATCATTATTAAATAAATATTTTTCTCCAAAACGCATTGGCCATAATTATTGACACCATTGTATTATTGGCACCATTTTGCAACCTCCCTTTGCCAAGAGAACAGCTCTGAGTCTACTCTCCTAATGCCTAATGAGGTTGCAGAACACCTGGCAAGGAATCTGAGACCATTCCTCCAAAAATAATCTCTACAGATCCTTCAAATTCAGAGGTCCATGTTGGTGGACTCCCCTCTTCAGATCACCCTAGGTTCAGGACAGGAGACTTGGATTTCCATGGCAGAAACTTGATTTTGTGGTCAGTTTGTGTTGATTTTGATGTTGTTTTGGATCATTGTCCTGCTGGAAGATATAACCAGGGCCCATTGTAAACTTTCTGGCAGAGGCAGCTAGGTTTTGAGTTTTAATCTGGTATTTGATAGAGTCCATGACACCATGTATCCGAACAAGATGTCCAGGACCTCTGCAAGAAAACAGCCCCACAATATTGAAGATCCAGCACCACATTTAACTGTGGTCATTGGGTACTTCTTCATCTCTGTGTGCGCCAAACCCATCTTTGGTGTTTGCTGCCAAAAAGCTCTTTATTTGTTTCATCTGACCATAGAACACTAACAAATTTGAAGTTCCAGTAGTGTCTGGCAAACTGAAGACGCTTGAATTTGTAGTTGGATGAGAGCAGAGGCTTTTTTCTTGAAACCGTCCCAAACAACTTGGGGTCAGAAAGTCTCAAAAAAAATATCAGACATCACCACAAGACCCAACTAATTTCTGCAATTCTCCATCTGTGATCCTTGGAGACTCTTTGGCCAGTTGAACCATCCTCCTCACTGTGCGTGGAGACAATATAGACACATCCTTTATACATAGTCCTTTTCCAGGCCGATTCTTAAGATCTCCAGTTGATTGGAACTTGTTAATTATTGCCCTGATGGTGGAAATGGGCATTTTCAATGCTTTGGCTATTTTCTTATTGCCACTTGTATTTTGTGAAGCTCAACAACCTTTTTGAAGCACATCAAATCTATTTTGTTTAGTCTAACCCGCTAGGATTTATGATTTAGGGAATTTGGCCTGTGCGTTATCTCATATTTACACCCTAGGGGCGCCTACAGGTTTTAATCTCAGATTATGCATAGAGCAACGCCCTATGTCTTTAGGTCTTTGTCTGGCAGCAAATACTGGCCTTTTAGTCGTGGAAGTGCCAGGGAAACTCAGTCTCTCACTTCAGATGCGAGGTAGTCGATGAATGATAGGAAAAGATTCTGTCACCAATAGTCCTCTGGGGTTGTTGCTGGTGTGTTTGACCTTTTTGACTACATTGTTACTATGTGAGGGACCGAGGGATTGATATGAAGAATCACAATAATGCTGATAATGAACGACTCCAAATGACTCCTTTGTTCTGCTTAACGACTCCAAATGACTCCTTTGTTCTGCTTATAGACATCGCTGTATTGCAGCTTTTGGGGTCCCCTCGGTCTTTAGTCGATCCATTGTCACATAGACGTTCTCATATTTTCAGCTAATGCAAACATCATGCTGAGACCAGCGTGTATTGAAAAACTTTTGTAAATGCTGATTTGTGCTGCTGTCACTTAAAAAGATTTGCAGCAGTTTTGGTGAAGCTGTTATGAAAGACACGATGTCTTGTACAGCATTCAGTGTTTCGAACCAATGAGATACACCTCGCAACTTGCCACATACGTTCCCAGCCCCATCATATTCCTGTCCCACCACATTAACAGATTGAAAATTAAATTATTCTAGCTTGTCCTGCAACATGTTTGTCATGGTCTCAGCAGTGGAAATTAAGCACAACAAGTCCTCTCATACTGAATAGTTTCCAGAGTCACGATCCACATAGCAGACTAATGATGAGACTAGTTCTGAATTGCTGAATTCAGCCTTTCATCCAACAGCACAGAAAACCACCAGACTTGTTTACATTTCTCAAGAATTGTGTTCTGAATCTTTTTCCCACACAGCTCAATTAGTTTGTTTTGTATTTGATGTCCACAGTAATTTGTGTTTGAAGGTGCTAGCTACAAATAATGTTTTAAGGGTGCATCACCATCTGAATGAAAGTTAAGGAATGTATGAAAATTGCTGCATTCGTTTGTATGACCTCTATGAGGTATATTTTGCTGTCCGCAAATAGCAATTAAATCAATTATTGCTTTGACACCATATCTGTTGCGTTCTGTTGTGTCTTGGTGTTGCTCGTAACTGAGCACTCTGATGTGCTTGTGTGGATAGATGCTTTGTGACTATTTTTTTGGCATTACTCCAGTCACTAAGCGGTTTTGTCCAGAGAGCCAGATGAGAAAATTATGCAGGCCACACAGAGCAGGCTATCCTGTGATATGCTGTATCTTAATGTTGGATATAAAGTCTCATTGGAAAAGCTCATCAGGGATTTTTCTTTGCTTTTCAAAAATGGATCTTGACAGAGCGGCCCTCTGGCTGTTCTGAATTTACTTTGCATTGCACTGAGTTTAACGGATCAGTGGCCAATTTAAGCTCATCTGCTTTAAATTTGCCAATATCTGATACGTCAGTTACCGTTAGAGGGAAGATAACAGGTACCTGTGGGCTTACAGGCCTAGCAGAAGGTTGCTGTAGGAGGGAAGAGGTTCCATGGGAGAAGGTTGAGCGGCCAGCATTAGATGTATCTCATGAAAGAGGCGGGGGTTCCCTGGACTCAGGTGCAGAGGAGACTTTGGTCTCCAGCGGAGCAGGAGCAATCTCATTTGCTTCATTTGCTGCAATACTTTTAGGCCTTTTTGCAAATGTTTCAACCAGGTGTGCGTGTGTGATTTATTTATTTATCAGGGACCATACACATTAAAAACATAAAATCAATGTAAAATTTGCCAGATTTAGCCAAGAAGGGTAATTTTCAGTAGTCCTTGGGCAGGTTGATGAGAGAGAGAGAGAACACAATCACAGATCACATAAAAACAAAACCTCAAAATTACACTAATTACCTATAAATGTTGACAGTTTTGATTTGACATCAACCAAATGTTTAATTGTTTAGAGAAACCACAATGACTTGTTTGATCTTTTAATTCTATTGGAAGTCTATTCCATTATTATTGACTAAAACATATTTTTTCTCAATGGTATGTTACAATCACTACTTGTACCAGCTCTCTTGTTATTTTATAAATATACTCCTTGAATATAGGTGGAGCAAAACCATTCAGAATCTTAAAAACCAACACTAAATCAACAAATTTTATCAGATGTTCTGATGTCTCTTTTAAAATACTTAATTAAAATACCACAGTGATGGAAACTACTGTATATGACTTTGTGTCTAATACCTTAAGATGGTATTATGTTTATATACTTTATATAATTGCTCATTGTTAACCAAAAACATTTAATATCAATTTGCTTATATGGCTAAACCCAATGCTGGATTCTTATTTTTGTGTTCTGCATATTTGTCCTTTTGTGTTTGCCTACCATTACACAAGATCTTTCACATAACATTGGAAAATGTATGCAGCCTGTGTCAAAAAAGTGACAGAAGGCAGCTACTAAAAGCATACATGTCACATAGGGTCACTGTCAGTTGCATGTACAATAAATATTGTGAAACAATATCAGGCCCACTTTATATTTTAGCTTGCTGTGTTGTTTTTATCAACAGAATAATCAGAAAACCTTTCTTTCATTTTTTTTTCAAAGAGACTATTTGAATATACAAACAATATTTCCCACCCCAATGAACTATTAGGCTAATTGGTATGAAGCACAATTAAACATGACATTTGTTTGTAATTTGTACAATTAAACATTGATGCATTTGATGGACAAAACTCTTTCAAAATCCAAAGATACATGGTTATATTATACACAGAGTGATAATTCAAATAATAATTAAAACAATTGTTTGAGTTGGTTTGATTTTCAATGTAAAGTAAAAGAAAAACATAAAACATAAAACATTCCACGAAACGCTTCTTTAGATTTGACATAGTATCCTTTGCAGTTGACAGAGTATTAACTTTTGGAAGCAGAGTTTACATTGCACAGTGATGTTTTTGCCCATGTCTCTTTAAAAATGTAATTATCTATAGATCCAGTGGTTAAATGCTGAGGTAGACCACTCCATCTTCACCTGACTGGCTAGTAGCGAGAATCAGTTCTAAGTGCAAATACACATAACCCTCCCCCTCTCTGCTGAAAACACTCAAGGACTTACCAAACGTATATCAGCGGTGTGCTGATTTAGAATGGAAAAATGTAAAAGATTGAAAAAAGAGAATGATTAGGGTAATCAATAAATTATTATACATTTACTGCTGTTGCCTTGTATTCTGTTTATGTGTATTTTAAAATGTAATTGTATAAAATTACCAGTACTTGATTTTTAACATGTAATCTGTTCCTACCCAGCACTGTATAGACAGTGTATGATATATATATATATATATATATATATATATATATATATATATATATATCAGGTGAATGTAAAAGTTTAAACAATAAGCAATTCATAATATTACAGTAATCACTCTCATTCCTCAACGGAGCCAATAATAACTGTTTAAAACAAGTAAAATAGCTCTAGTGTAAATAAAAACAGTGCAATTTCCTCTAAGTATGCCATGCTAGCCTGAAGGTGAGATTGCTTTGAAGATGTGCCTCAGGACACATTCAATTTCTTTCCTTCTGTTACGACGATGCCAAAATAATGAAATAATTAGTAACAAGATCCCATGCTGGTTAAGCCTAAGGAATAGGTGTGCGGATGATGTGTTTTGCTTCTTTTGGTGTCTCTTACTCCATGTATCCTCCTATTCGTCAGCTCCTGGAGGAGCATGCTAAAGCTGAGAATGAGGTTATGCTGGTTTATAGTAGAACCACGTCTCCCCTCTGAGATGTATTTTACTCGCCTTCACTGCTTTCCCCACCCCACTAAAATGAAAAAGAGCTATTATTTCTGTGGCAAGTTGCTAAGGGGCTGATTTCATAATTCAAACTGTACTGACTTTCCCAGTCATCATAACAAGTAGAAACTGCCATTTAGAATTTCTCAGGCAACACTGTGCTAATGTAACACTGTATTGCAGGGTGCAATTCTGACACGTGCAAAGTACAGTTGGGTGATATGATTGACTCGTCAGTGTATGGTTGCCATGACATGCTTTTAATGTTTCTTCATAAAATACATTAATAAATAAATATATAAATAAATAAAATTTATAAATATAAGTACATCATCAAAATACATTGAAGTCAAATGCTAATTGTTAGCTTAAAAGCTATTAAATACGTAGCTACTCAGCCTGTCCTGTGATGTGAGTCATGCGAGTGCTACTAATGCTATTACATACTAAACATAATTTTTCAAATTATACTACCGTTAATGTGCACACATTATTGTGTTTTCATTATCCCATATTATCTGAGAGACTATGTGTAATAGTATTAGTAAATTCAATTGACATCACAGGACCGATAAACAAACTAATGAAATCATAAAGTTGATTAAAACTGTAACATAAAAGGAAGGTGACCAGTGTTAACACTTAAATATACACTTTCCCATATGCATATATATATATATATATATATATATATATATATATATATATATATATATTAACCTGAAATCTTGATGATGACAAAATTAAAAAGTTAATATCTATTTGTCAAGTACCAACATCTTTCATCAGATTGATCTCACTATGAATTTGTTGACAGTGGGTCGACAGTTCTTTAGCTAAACTCGGACAGTGCTTACTGAGTGTTTTTAGTTGTAAATGCGAGGAGTTTTTAGTTGATGTGGTACGAAGGAAAGAGGATATTTTATTAACTCTGTCCCCAAGCCCCAGCCCTAAACCTAACCATCAGTGTTATCCAAATCCAAATTGTGCTCATCACTGATTATGCCAAAAAAATACTTCCAGGTTTCCATGCAGGATGAGAACCAAGGTCCCCAATGCTGCTGACTCAACATACATTGGTTGCGGCCCAGGAGAAGGTAAATGCACTTGAATTGATGCACAATTCTCTGATAGGATATGCCGCTTGTCAGTAACTGGGCAGAATGGGGTCGATGTCAGGGTAGTGGAGCATTCAGTAGCAACATGTTGACTTCTTGTGTGATCGTTATGTTTCATCTCCTCTATATATTCAAGGTGCACTCAGAAAATATGTGTTTAGATTTGCACTGTTCGGATTCAGCCATGATTAATTTGTTCAGCGAGTAAAGGCATCCAATTACAAGGGATTATCGAGTTAAAGCGAGAAATATTCGGCTGGTCATTTTATCTCGAAATGGTGGCACTCATGAAGCACCATTTGTAGAATAAGGCAGTTTTTTCCCCCTCTAAGACTGATATGATTAGTATCTTCATGTTAATGATATTTTTCAAAAACACTATTCAGTGATACCTTTCCTTTTGTTTACAAGTTTAGCAATTAGCAAAAAAGAGTGTATATTTATTATATATGAGAAGTGAACACCTTAGAAAAAGGAGATATGAAGCTCAATATCTAAGTAACACATGTTTTATGAGGCGTAATATCTGCCAAGCCATTTTAATTTTCAAGTTTAATTTTAAACATTTGCTCTTTCCACTCTTTTGACTCTGGGGAGAATCACATCTGTCTGTTGAGAGCATGATGTGAAGTTTGTGAAAAGAGAGGTCTATTTTATTTTATTTTGTCTTCTATGTGGTGTCACTATGTGGTGACCTTTAACATCTAATATCCCTTGAGTGACAAAAGCAAAACCTTTTGCCCTCAAAGTTCATTCATGCCTGTGGTATTCTCTGACATCCAAACATAATTTACTATATTGTGGTTACTTTTTCCTCTAACATCACCTTGTTTCACTTTTTAGAAGTGTGTAAAGAGATTCGACAATTACATGGAATGTTTAGAAATACAGTACTTCTTGAAATCCTCACTCTAAAATATGTTTTAAGAGATAACCTAAAAGCATGATTCTAAAAAACAGATGAAAATATACTTCTAAATAGAGGATAATGTACAGTCAGCTGATTATTGTTGCAAAATAAGCGTCAACAAGGTGCTCAGAACCCAAACATAAAGCGGATTACCCTGAAGAGGTTTATTTTATGACAATGACCGGCTGACTGTACAATATTCTGCCTATTACAGGGCTGCCTGCCAAAGAAATACATAAATGAACATAGCATATTGATTTGAGTTGAAATATTTTATTATGTTTTAAGGAAGAGAGAGTGTAGTGATGCAAAGACAGTAAACTAGCTCAGCTATGTGCAGGGCCGGAGTGGGACTCATAGTCATAAAATATGGTGAAGACCGAGTCCGCGATAATACGGAATGCAGTTCTGATTCCTTATACCAGATGATAAGGACGTTTTCCAACTGTTATACGGAACATGACTGAAAGTTTATTAATCAACATGCAGATTGCTGGCTCAAGTTTTGAGCGACCCAGGGCCAGAGTGGGACTCATTTTTAGCTCAGGAATTTCATGTCCAAGTCATAAAATATGGTAAAGACTGCGTCCGTGATAATACGGAATGCAATTCTGATCACTTATATACCAGATGATATGGACGTTTGGCAACTGTTATATGGAACATGACTGAAAGTTTATTAATCAACATGCAGACTTGCTGGCTCAAGTTTTGAGCTACCCACTGGGAATCTTCCCAGTCCTCCCAATTAGCCACTCTGGCCCTGGCTATGTAGAAAATCCACAACCGGGACATTGGTCAATTAAATATTTCAGCAGTCATTATGTTATATAATGAACATATTAGAGAGCAGAATGTCCAAATAGACCAGTCAAAGTCATACATTCCAGACAGCTGTAGAGTAACTGGTTTTATTTAAAACAAACAAATTATATATGACCATTTGACTGATGAAAGTTATTTTTAAGGTATTTAACAATAACGACAATTGTATTTAACAATAACCACAATTGCAATTCTAATTACAACATCCATCTTACGAAGCTCAGACGCAAGCCCAACAAAGAAAGATACAGGAAAAGGGCTTTCTGCTGGCACTGTATATTATCTTGTCTGTTTATACAGGTTTTACATTGGTCCTGACAGTTTGAATGGTCTTCTGTCCAATCTGTAGTTAGTCAGTTTCTCTTTCACCTTTGTCTTGACTCCTCCAAGTTTGGGTTAGAATTAGGATTTTGACTTTGCTAGCAGTCCACTTTATGCTTAGACAAATGTTAATGCATATAAGGTAGTCTCATAGAGCCAGACTTTCAACTATCAGCATAAAGTCTTAGGGTGCCTACACACTACAATTTACGATATGTCAGAGAATGCTGCGAATGCATTGATTTTAATAGGGATGGTGCATTAGAAGGATGGAAAGGGAAAACGCAAGTTTTGCGAAAGTGATGATCTGTCATGCGACCAATAGTCGAGAGCAGTTCTACTACATTAAATTGCTTGAAGCCAGCAAATCAGATCAAATCTTGCGGTTTTATCTTATCGAATCTTATCATTTTTTTGTGCAATATGCATACAATGCTCAGTAAATATTCCAGAGGCATGCAGTTTGGACTTGAGGCTGTATACATGGTTCCCACATTCATGAGAAAACAGGAAAAATCAGGAAATTTTGAAGTTGTGATTTCAGACCTGGAAAAGTCATGAAATGTAATAAAATCTCAAAAGTCATGGACATTTTTTGAAAATGTAAATTGAGTGAAGATATTTTTCAAGTTTTTCTCTATTCTAAAATAACTCTACTCTAAAACAATTCTAAATAAATAATGTTGCTCTTGTATAAAGGGTAAACTTCCTTGCAACCCATAGTTATGTCCGATTTGTCTGTGAATCATTCTTTTAAGTATTTTTTTTTATGAATTAGTCGAAAAGGTTCACAAATCTGTCAATAATATTAATTTGCAAATCTGTATAAATCTAAATAATTTTTAATAATCTGCATTCAGTAGTCACAAATGCCTTAAAGGTTAAAGGGAAATCATGGAAATTCGAACATATAGCCATCCTTACATATTATAGCTACAATATATCTAATGGGCCAGTGATCTACTGATCATTTCTATTTCTTCTCCTTCACTAAAAATTAATCTTTGAACCAACAGTGCAGATCTGAGCTTGTTGAAGCATAAAATAATAATTATGTGTATTTTCTACCCCATCACTACAGTTTTACACTATTACACACTTTTCGAGTGACTATACAGCCATTATCACACAGACGACTCTGTGTGGCCACACACTGTCTCATTAGCATTAACATGTTGATCTCAACCCCTTTAAGCTCTTGTGTTGGATCTTTGTGCGAATGAGCTGTGCTATGGTGATACGTGATAAAGGAATTTATGAATGATGGCTTCTAGTAGGAGCACCCATTAGGCATGTGCTCTGGTCTCCTCACAGTAATAACGAGGAGGCTTGCTGGGGGGTTCCATATAGCAGTCCCTCTTAGTCTACATTAGCATGATGGCTCACAAGCTGTCTTTGCAAGTCTACACCGAGTTCCAAACATTAACATTCTTGGAGTGCCGGCCGGTTATTATAGCAAAGAATCCATGGTTTCACACAGAGAAATATCAGCACATAGAGCTGTGGCGGTAAACAGTCTGTCAAGACATTTTTATTTGTATAGCACTTTTCACAACACACATCGTTTCAAAGCAACTTTACAGGAAATCATGCTTTACCAAAAAATCATAAATGAAACTGTAATCTCTATAAAGTCTTAGAGTGATCATTGTGCAGTTTGATTAAATATGATTGTAAATTGTGTATAAAAATGTACATAATTAAATAATAATTGTATTTAGATCCCCTGTAAAATAACCTTTGGATGTTTTATTAACTTTAAGATTAATGACTAATGTCTTTGAAGTCCATCCTGGATTAACTGTAGAAGTTAACATAGATTCATTGTCCTTTGTTAGTTGGCTGATGAAGGCTTTTGTTGGTAATTAAATGATAGTCTATGTATTCAATTTCAAGACTGTAGTCCATCAATAGACAAAGGTGATGCAGGCAGAGATCAGTGAGGTTCGGTGGGGTCCATCCTTGTCCAAGTCCAAAGTTCAGGCAGTGGCAGTTTGAGTAGACATCAGTTTATCTTCTGAAGTCAAAAGACTTAATGAAGTGATGTCTGGCTAGCACCGGCCATAGTCTGACACCAAGTAGGAACAGAGCTGGATCTGATCATTGATGATCAGCTTCATGGCAATAATCCAAAGATAAAACTATTCCAAAAAGGTCCAACCAGCCAAAAAAAGCCTAGATTTTTATAAGATCCAAATTCCAAAACACGACAAAGTAAAAAAAAAAAAAAAGTCAAAATTTAGACAAACACACGTAAAACAAACACAGCATAGAAAAGACATGCCACCATCTTGGATTCGTCTCTGGGCTAAACCATATTGAAGGCACTCTTGTGTAGATTTTTTGATTGAGTTTAATCTTTTGAGAGATGTAAAGTCCCATTATTTTTGTACTGTGTCGTGCTGTTGCATCTGTATTCGTTAACCTTAAGGATTCTGTTATTTTGTGATTATAAAGAATATTGTTATTATTCTGTAATGCCAGGAATTAGGATTTCAGAGATTATCTGAACACGATTGTGAGACTATAGTCAGTATTAAACTTGTGATAATATTGTACCTGTTGCATGTTCATTCATTCAGCTAGTAGTATCTGTTCTCACTGGATATTCCATGATCATTCCCCTGCTGTATGTGAGACGATACAGTAGAGACTGGGTCTGCATTAATATGGAATGCAATTATGATCCTTTATAACAGATGATACTGATGGTTGGCAACTCTTATGCAATACATGATGAAAGTTTATTCATCAACATGTGGACCTGCTGGCCTAATGTTTGACTGACTCACCGGGAATTTCTCCAATCCTCTCCCCCAGGCAACTCTGGCCCTGTGCATCCTGGAATGCTGTGTCATGCTAATGATTAAGCATTTAGACCAGTGATTTTCAGGCTTTCAATCAGTGCTGTCTTAGTGAGTCTTTTCACTGTCTGTTTCTATTTGGACTCCACTGCAGGGAGATCTCATTTGTATTCGTAAGTATCCAAATGCAAAGCATACATGTGCAGATTTGTATGTTTGGATAAACATACACATCACATCACATCACAGTATTGGCTTCACCTAAAAGGTAAAAATGTGTAGAAGCACACTTTATGTATGCATACCTTCAAATACTACTAAAATCACAAGCATTTTGGTCACAAAATTCAGATTAGCTCTTCAAAATAAGCTTAAATGAGTGAGGTACCATTGTCAGTTAAATAAAGTGAGGGAAAAAATCTTGTGGAGCAAGAATTGAAAATAAAATAAAATTGAAGTGCTGAAAAGTCATTTGTAGTGTTATTTCTCAAAGTCGCATTTGGGTTTGTTTTGGAAAAAATCTTACAGCGTTATCATACAAACATAAGCTGAAAATTGTATTTCAGGGGTCTATGCTGTCTGTTCTGGAAACGTCTAGAATGTGGTAGAAAAATAGAGCCTTCAGCAATATGTGCTTAGTGAATTGGAAATGATGGTGGCTTCTTTTTTTATTTTAGTTTTTATTTTGTACGCACACAAACAGTGAGTCATCCTGTAAGCCCCTTGCAGTTGGCTGTGAGGTGATCTTGCTCCAATTTCCCCCTGCGATTACGAAACATGACCACCTGCCAAAAATCTCTACATTGCAGAAGGACTTGTTTATTTTTCCTCTGGTGGAACTGTTTTTACTAAACATGTTTCACAATTACAGTGTGCCGAGGGATAAGGCCAAATGCAAAGACATGGGCAGGCAGGCAGAACTAAATAAAGTGCATATGATTAGCAGTGTGGAGAGGGTGCTTGGGTTCAGATAAGACTCGGTGGAAGGCAGTAGACAAAAATTACTCTGAGCACCTTACCAATAAAACCTTAGCAATACTTATATTAATTATATTATCGTTTAAAGAGATTAAAGTTCAAAATCATATCTTAGTAAATGCTGAAGGTGTATGTATACACGTATATACTTACATTTCATTAAACTCTCTTTTATGAATCGAGTTCTCTTATCTGACCAAATTTATGTCTGTTACAGAGAGCCTAGATCTACTGGTTATCAACCACAGCTCATCTGCTGCCTGGAACTGAGATGCATGAGAAAGAATGGAACAATAATGAGGGACTTTTCAAATGCTGTGCTGTTCATTATGAGTGCTTTTAGCGTGAACTATTTGAAAGCATTGCTATGTTAGTGCAGAAACTTTGAGCTGAGAAAATAGTTGCAGCAGTTCATTAAAAGGACTACTCTAAGAGCAACACCATTTTTGCCATACAGCAATGCATATCCAAACCAAGGAGGTCTACTGTATAGTGCCTGAAGATAACTATACTGTATGTTAGCTTTCCCATTCATCCCAATGGCATACTGCTCAACTGGTACAGGGCCCCCCAAAATTTAGCAAACAGCTTACTGCCATCTTTGCTCATGGGCACTCAAAAATCTTAGCCATAAATGCCATGTGACTAATCATTCTGGAGCTGGAGGACAATAGAGCACAAAATCCAGGTTCCCGAAAGTAAAAATAAAATATGATTTTTTATAATAATGTATTTTTAATGATACATTATAAACTTTTAAATACAGACCTACCAGACCTCTAAGGTTTTTAATCAATAATATACTGTATGCTTCTGTTGAAGCCAATTTGTTCATGTTAAATCAACCTTTTTTAAAAAAATCCCAGTTAATAGCAGAATTAGCTGTGAATAACTACACTATCCATGATCCTGAAGATAAAGATTCACCAATTAGAGAATCATGGCAAACAAATTGCACAAGCTCCTCAACGACCGCCTGAACAACTGTAAATGTCGCAATCAAATCGTTCTTCCTACTCTCTAAAACTACTTACGTATTTGTATGTAGCTGAATATTTTGCAATAAACTTAAATATACTTTTTTTAAATTTAAATACATAATTCCCAATGCATTGTTGTATTGTTGTTCATCCCCTCATTACAGACGTTAAGTATACAATCGTGTACCTTTGTCTCTTTGTCCAATTGCTTTTACTCTTTGCTTCAAATCAAAGTTTGTAATATTGTGATTCACCATCGAGCTGGTTAATTTGGTTCATTGTTTAGAACTCTTTCATGTAGGATTTTACGAAATCCCTATAGAAAAAAAATGAATAGGAGAAATATGGTTGGAAACAAGATGGCTGAAATAGGGGCAATACACTGTTGCTTGTTGTTATATATTGTGACAATGGTTATTGGCCAGTGGAAACTAAAGGAATGTACACAGTCCATATTTGAAATGTAAATATTGTCTCTAACAATTTTCATTTCTACAGATTCAAATGAGTTGTTGTCAATGGAGAAACATGCTTTTTACCCCCAGAAGTGGTGTAGTTATAGCATCTACCAGCAGAGCCTAATCAGCCAAACCCTGAACCCTTTTAAAATGATTTACCACCAAAAATACTGCTTCACCAAGTTACACATGGGTTGTCCACTTTCAGGCAGAGTTGGTGTAAATATAGTGGCTCAAAATGCCTTAGCTAGAACAGAGTATGAGAAAGAGACAGAACTACCTGAACCTTTCAAGTGCTTTTGACAAATATGCTGTATTTGAAGTGTATCGTTTTGCTGGCTGTCCACTACATTGTGCTTGAAAATCAAATTTTGGTGTATAATATGGCAGCTGTATCTACAGCCATACTTATGATTGCTTTTAAAGGCAGTGCACTGACATTGGAGCATGCACACTCATGAACACACACTCTCGGAATAAAAGCAGATGACACAAGTAGACGTGCTCTCACACACCCTCTTCCCACCTACTGTGTGGTATTGAACAGTCTCTAATGGACTAGTTTGGAGGGAGGACCATGTCACCAAGGAACATTTAGAGAAGACTGAACTCCACGCACAAGTCACAGCAGAGCAGCTCAGCCGATGCCTGGAGTGTGGGTGGGCAGGATGAAGGCTTAAATATCTAAGTCAAGCTGGGATCATTATCCCAGCTTAATGCACTCTCTGTTTGGCTTGTTGTGCTCTCACTTTTATTTCCTTCGAGAGACTTGAGTGCCATGTTTACTCACCAATTACCACTACTCCCCATCATTAGAGGACGGATCCTCTCAATTATATATTTTCTCTCATTTCATAAAGGGAGAAATGTTAATGCCGTGTGTCTGGATGAATATCGTATGTGACATAAAGCAAAGACTCCTCAAATCAAAGCAGTTTGGCTTCACAAACCAAGTCCACGATCAGCAGCCCCCACTGAGAGCATTTGTGTGATTTCTAGACTTTATGCCAGCTGGGCATGAGCACATGTTTGAGCATGTTAGAATTAGCAGTGGCGAGTGGGTTGAACTCAGTTCAGTCACCTGAAAAAAACAAAAAACGTATGTTTCCAGTGTTGGAATTTGTTTGAAAAATGTGAAAAGTTTCATGAAGCTAGTTGCACAGAAATACACACACTTCAGCTTTAAAATGTTCAATCTCTCTCTTACAAGAAAATGGACCATAAATGACAACTCATAATTCACTCACTAATTTGGGCCAATTAGATGAATCTCAAACATGAGAATGTGCTTTTGACCATTATGAACTTTATTATATCTCATGGCATTAAATATGTATGGCTCATCTGCAATTGATCAGACTCCTTTTTTGCATATCAATTATCATCAACAATAATTAAACAAGTATTAGCTCATACTTGTTCATAGTGGTTCACATCTATGTGTGCAATAAACAGACATTAAGGTATTGGATAAAAATAACTTACATTTTGAGTTGTTTCTCACCAAACCCTATTGTATGTCTTCAGAATACAGAGTATGTTGCAGAAATTGCATGGACTACTTTTATTATTATTTTGGTTTAAAGTGAGACACTATCCATTGCCATTCTATTTAAAAGACAACTGTGATATCCTTTTTTGTTCTGCATTAGAAAATCAAAGGGGCTTGGAATGTCATGAGGGGGAGCAGATTATCACAGGGTTTTAGTTTTTGGGCATTGGTTTAACCATTCCTTAAATCAGTTCATTTATATCTTTAAAGCTTTTTCATGCACAGTAATTTTCATACAAAAAAATAAAAATATATTTTTTATTTAATGTTGTGTCAGTGTAGTTACACTAGGGGATGCTCTTGGGAGCCCCAGACACCTCTGATCTTTGAGAAAAGGCCAATGGGAATTGGTGAGTGGAATTTTCAACCACTCATTCAGATTTTTTCTTTGGAGCTGAGCGGTGTTTAGCAGCGAGTTCCACTGCCGTTCTGTTCACCTCACAATGAGAAGTGTATGCTGTTGGATATATGACCATTTCAGGAGCTTTCTTCCCTCTGCGTGATTGATGGAGAGTACGCCCTTGGGCGCTTGGACAGCTAGAAGATTATATATTCTTGCAGATAAAAGAGTATATTTCCTCTAAAAGAGTGTGCACTGACGGACAGTGTCTTTTTAAAGATGCCATGTCTGGCCCCTGGAAGGAACGCAGTGGATCTAAGTGGCCTACCTCCAGCAGTGGTAGACACAATCACTCAGGCCAGGGCTCCCTCTACAAGGCAGCTATATGCCTTGAAGTGACATTCAAGGCATATAGGCTGTCCTCCTGACTGCACTCACGTCCATCAAGAGGGTTGGGGACCTGCAGGCGTTCACTGTCAGCGACACCTGCCTGGAGTTTGGTGCGGAGTACTCTCATGTGGTCTTGAGACCCTGACCGGGCTATGTACCCAAGGTTCCCACGACCCCTTTTAGGGATCAGGTGGTGAGCCTGCAAGCGCCCCGGGAGGAGGCAGACCCAGCCTTATCGTTGCTGTGTCCGGTGCATGCTTTGTGCATCTACTTGGATCGCACGCAGAGCATTAGATGCTGAGCAGCTCTTTGTCTGCTTTGGCAGACAGTAGAAAGGGAATGCTGTCCCCAAACAGAGGCTTGCCCACTCTATCGTGGATGCCATCGCATTGGCATACCAGGCCCAGGACATGCCCGCCCCTTTGGGATTACGAGCACACTCGTCGAGGACACTAGCTAGTGGCGCTTCTCTAACAGACATCTGCAGGGCAGCAGGCTGGGCAACACCCAATACCTTTGCAATCTCTGTGTTGAGCCGGTTTCGTCCCATGTGTTGTCAGTTGCGAACAGGTAAGTATCCGGGGCAGCTGGCAGAGTGTACCGCTTGCGTACAGTGCCTTTACCTTCCGGGAGGGGAAGACGTGCACTTTTTTCCCCCATGCGAGTTCATGAGTCCATGGACCCTGGATGTCCTTCCTCCCTAGCCTTGTGGCTGGCTAATTTGGCAGAGAAATTCTTAGCCAGGCCCAGTACGTGTGCTAGGATGCCCTATACTGAGGTAGGTGCTCAACATCTGCTGTTTACCTGTGGTAACCCTCTGGTTTGTATTTTCCATGGTACAGTTTCCCTATCGGTAGATCATGTCTCCCTTGGTTAGAGCTTCCTTTGTCACCGGTCGCTGCATTTGTAGATCTCCTCTCCTCCGTGTAGGACCTACCATGCTCCTCTACCACGTGTAGCTGGTAAGCCCATGTGACGTATTGCCACATTTTAACCTTCCCTTCGGGCAGGATGTGGTCTCGGCAGTGTCTTTTCCTCCTGGAACGAACACCTTCCCCGATGCGAATACGTTTGTCCCCAGCCAAAAATGTGTTTTCACACTGTGAGGAGAAATAGAGAGAAAAGGCTACGGCTGGCGTGACCTGTTCCCATAGTAGATACGTCTCACCTCCTTCCCCCAAATTGTGTGTGAGGGTTTTTGGAGTTTTGGGGGAGGCTACGTGCATTTGAGTGCACCTGCTTTTAGGCACGCGGTGGTTTGCTTGCACCTCCACCGACAGTCCACATAACACAGTTCAGCTTGTTATGGTGTTTCATATAGGGAACACTAGTGTCACTACATCAACACATCGTTGAGTGAGAGACATATAGGGAACATCTTGGTTACTGTTTTAACCTCCATTCCCTGATGGAGGGAACGAGACATTGTGTCCCTCTTGCCACAACACTGTACTACCCGCTGAAATGTCTCGGCCCCTCATTGCAAAGCCTGATTGCATGCCAACTCCTTTTATGGATGTCAGGGGGAGTGGCATGCAATTTCTACTCACCAATTCCCATTGGACTTTTCTCAAAGATCAGAGGTGTGTGTATGTATATATATATATATATATATATATATATATATATATATATACATATACACACACCTAAAGGATTATTAGGAACACCTGTTCAATTTCTCATTAATGCAATTATCTAATCAACCAATCACATGGCAGTTGCTTCAATGCATTTAGGGGTGTGGTCCTGGTCAAGACAATCTCCTGAACTCCAAACTGAATGTCAGAATGGGAAAGAAAGGTGATTTAAGCAATTTTGAGCGTGGCATGGTTGTTGGTGCCAGACGGGCCGGTCTGAGTATTTCACAATCTGCTCAGTTACTGGGATTTTCACGCACAACCATTTCTAGGGTTTACAAAGAATGGTGTGAAGAGGAAAAACATCCAGTATGCGGCAGTCCTGTGGGCTGAAAATGCCTTGTTGATGCTAGAGGTCAGAGGAGAATGGGCCGACTGGTTCAAGCTGATAGAAGAGCAACTTTGCCTGAAATAACCACTCGTTACAACCGAGGTATGCAGCAAAGCATTTGTGAAGCCACAACACGCACAACCTTGAGGCGGATGGGCTACAACAGCAGAAGACCCCACCGGGTACCACTCATCTCCACTACAAATAGGAAAAACAGGCTGCAATTTGCAAGAGCTCACCAAAATTGGACAGTTGAAGACTGGAAAAATGTTGCCTGGTCTGATGAGTCTCGATTTCTGTTGAGACATTCAGATGGTAGAGTCAGAATTTGGTGTAAACAGAATGAGAACATGGATCCATCATGCCTTGTTACCACTGTGCAGGCTGGTGGTGGTGGTGTAATGGTGTGGGCGATGTTTTCTTGGCACACTTTAGGCCCTTAGTGCCAATTGGGCATCGTTTAAATGCCACGGCCTACCTGAGCATTGTTTCTGACCATGTCCATCCCTTTATGGCCACCATGTACCCATCCTCTGATGGCTACTTCCAGCAGGATAATGCACCATGTCACAAAGCTCGAATCATTTCAAATTGGTTTCTTGAACATGACAATGAGTTCACTGTACTAAAATGGCCCCTACAGTTACCAGATCTCAACCCAATAGAGCATCTTTGGGATGTGGTGGAACGGGAGCTTCGTGCCCTGGATGTGCATCCCACAAATCTCCATCATCTGCAAGATGCTATCCTATCAATATGGGCCATTTTTAAAGAATGCTTTCAGCACCTTGTTGAATCAATGCCACGTAGAATTAAGGCAGTTCTGAAGGCGAAAGGGGGTCAAACACAGTATTAGTATGGTGTTACTAATAATCCTTTAGGTGAGTATATATATATATATATATATATACAAGGATTCCTTCTTTTTGCAACAACATCATTAATGAAAGTACAAGTTCAAAGCAAATATAGTTATTTGAGTTAATTTGCCATAGGATTATTTACTATAATAATGAGTTATGCAATATGGTAATATGTCATCCCCCCAACACTGTTAGCTTTAAGGCAAAAGCAGTGGCTGCTCCAGAACATTTTAAGTGGGATGGCATCAATGGGTCCACCTGTATTTTCAGGGTAGCACACAGTTTTCATCCGTGTTTGTAAATATGCACATTTAAAATACTAAATTTTTAGGCTATAAAATGTTACAAGAAATTAATATTGATACTTATCAAATAAATTACCAATTCAATGTGCATGTGTGAGCTGCCAGAATTACTCCAATTACAGCCAATTTAGATTTTTCTAAGCAGTTTGAATGATTAAAGTTAAAAAGAACCGACTGAAAAGAGTGATTTGGTCACAATTCGAACATAACATTTGATTCTAAACAGCTGAGGGATATTACAGGACATATGGTTGTTTGTTTAAATACTGTCAGGAAAAAATTATGTATCATTGTAGCACTATAGATTAAGCTGCCATATTGGCTAGTGAGCTGACACTGTTAATGTTCACGATTGATTTTTACCCACATTTGGGAAAATAAATAGCTGATTATAAATATGAGGATATAACAGTGTAGAGCGGAGGAGGGCATGGCCAGGCTAGAACAATAAGCATGATTGGGCACGCGAGGGATAAAGGCGGCCAGTGACAATAGTTCGGGAGAGAGAGAATTACTGGGAGCTGCCCTGTATGTTTTGGTGAATGTCTTTTTATTGAATTAAATATTATTTATATTGTCGAGCTGGTTATCGCCTCCTCCTTTCCCTTTAACCCATTTACATTGGTGCCAAAACTTAGGACGGAGGAGGGATGCCCGTCGTAGAGTCCTCGACACTGCCGTCCACCCAGGGGAGCACACAAACACATACAGGGCAGTTGCCCGTAATCCTCTCTCTGCTGAAATGGTGTCACCGGCCGCCTTTATCCCGCACACACCCCATCAGGCTGATTTGGGACTGGGTGTGCATTGTTCTAGCCTGGCCCCGCCCTCCTCCACTCTATAAACAGGTGTAGTACATGGGATACTAACAGCTTCCTAGCACTGCCTCTGGTCAAAAAAAGAGGAGCTAAAAGTAAATAACTTTCTAAAGTGGCTGTTAAATCAAGAAGTGTTGTGTTGAGGAATGGAATGATCAAACAGCGCCGTGAAACCCCACTAGAATATTGGACACAGCTCTTTGCTTCTCTGTCTTTTTAACCTCATGCTGGGGCACAAAAAAAACAGGATGATAACACAGAATCACTGAGGCCAAGCCAAAAGTGAGTCAGAGACTTGACAAAGAAATGCCTGTTCTCCCCAGGCAGCTGGGCTCATTCTGACGATGCATTGCAGAAAGAACGGCCATGTACTCTGTGTAGACACTAATCTGTGCCCTGTGTCATACTAGATAGAGGAAGAGGGAGAAGGACAGAGAGAAAGAGAGAGAGCTCGGTGATCTAAAGCTGGTATGATGAGAGGATATTGCATTGTTAAGCTGAGCATCTGCCATATCAGCTTTAGAGTCAGTACATATGTATTCCTCTTGCAAGAGACACCATATTTAGATGTATAAAATAAATGATGGAACATATTTTAGCTTATGTAAATACAACAATACGGTATGTTCCCTCAATTTCCAAAAGAAAAGAAAAAAGAGAATAATAAAACATATATGCAGGAACAAAATTAGCACACTACAGTGGCTGCACAAAATCAGAAGATATCTGAATAAGAGGATTTTATTTTGTAGCTTGGCTTTCATCCCAGCAAGGGACATAAATGTCTAATTAAGATGTTTTAATTAGGTTCATGGAGTGGAGAGATCATGAGGTTGAGAAAAAAAAAAGAGAGAGAGAGAGAGAGAGAGAGAGCATTTTTATGACAATTAATATTTTCAACACCATGTGCTCACTACAATATCCATACCTTTAGGACTCTCTACTGTAATACGGTTATTTGTTTGTTCCAATCAGCTTAATTTAAAGGTAGTACTACCAGTACCACTACCATGGTTTAAATCATAACAGTTTTGCATGATAAATTGCATAACAGTAAGGTAGATTATGTGTGTGTGTGTGTGTGTGTGTGTGTGTGTGTGTGTGGTTAACGAGGACAATTGTTTAGGTTACAAACTGGTAATTACAAAGGTATTATGCTATAAATGTAGTTTATGAGGACATTTCTAGTGTCCCCATAATTTAAATAGCTTAAAACACTTAATAGCTTAAATTATGTTTTATTGAAAATGTAAAAATGCAGAAGTTTTTTGTGAAGGTTAGGTTTAGGTTTAATCTATAGTTTGTACAGTATAAAATCATTATGTCTATGGTAAGTCCTCATAATGATATGTAGACCAACATCGTGTGTGTGTGTGTGTGTGTGTGTGTGTGTGTGTGTGTGTGTGTGTGTGTGTGTGTGTGTGTGTGTGTGTGTGAAAGTAATGATAATGTGATTTTTTTTTAACAGTATAAGAATGAGATTTTATTTTGCATAACAGTAATGGAAATGGTATTTTTACATTACATTAATGATACTAATATTTGTTGCATTGCAGTAATGAGAATGCCATTTTTGTGCATTATGTTTATGAGAATGGCAGGGATGTGATTAGTTGTGATGAAAATAATGCCATGATCCATAAAATTCTTAATAGTAGCCTACAAAAGTAGGCTTCATTTTCTTTAAACAAAATGTAACTTATTCCTTTCTTTTGATTGTGGGGTGAAATAAGACCTGCACAAGTTTTTGAAGTTTCGTGACTCATCGGTGGTATCTCAGAGTCACAGTGGTATTACATTTCTACAGAACTCCCACTTCAAGATCACCCTAAAACAAGTAATTCAAATGGTGCAATCAAAGCCGGATCTCTAATGGATATCTGATGTCTAAGGGGCCTCTGGCTGACGAGTGGAAATAATTAACGCAATGTTCTAAAATAGCGGAATCCCACCTGCAGAGATTCAGTATGAGATGCTAACGCTTTCTCTTAGCCAATGGATGGCATTTTATGAAAATTTCATGAATAAATAGCTTCTTAGTGGCTTTCGTTTCCCAGGAATAGTATAGACCATTCAGAGGGCAGTATTTAGCACCGTGCACATTTGTTCCATTAGTGGTACTTCATATTGATGTTTGTAGGGGTTCGAACGCAAAAGAGATTTGGCAGTGCTGTAGTGGAGCCAATAAAAAAAGAAAAGGAAAGATAGAAAGAGAAGCAAAAGGGGCTGTAGTGTTGGCAGCAGTGCCAAACATCTCAAATTATCTATATAAAAAAAGGAAAATATAATTCATGTTGACTCCAGCCCCATCGACTTAGAGAGAAAGATAGATAGCTTATTCACCTCCTATCATATTTTAGCTTCCCAAAGTAAGATTACCTAGATGTCTTTGACTTGCTAACTTCGATTATTTTTACTTAGAAAAATAAAAAACAATTTATTGTGTGACAGGAACAGCTGGCAATGTGAGAGCGACATCAGTGTGTGTGGAAAAGGGCATAGGGAGTGATGACATAGGGACAGAGGAGAATGGGAGTAAGAACAACAAGCATGTATACGATGAGGATAAGCTATCTAGCTGTAAAATTTGGATGAAAAAGCTAGATATTGCTATTTTGGGAAATGCTTTTCCTTACATTAAAAAATTAGATTTTCCTTTTATAAGTCATGGTTTAGTATTGACTGTATACAGTAGTTTGGGGGGTGGGGGAGTGTCTTTGTTGTGTTGGCCCATGGGCCTTTCAGATGTTAATCTGGCCCTGGGTGCAATCACTAGGGGAAAAAAACATGTGCCAGTGCATTCAGCATTTTTAATGTACAGTGGCATGGATTCGTAAAATAAAATAGAACAAACTGTAATTGTACTTTGGCCCAACGGGACATATTTAACCCTAAACACTTCAAGCGGCAGATTACTGTAAAACAAATACGGGAAATTATAAGAAGTATTTGTTTCCAAAGTGACTGTAGCAAAATAAAAATTTAAATTAAATAATAAAAAATATTGTGTATGGCAGCTATTATCAAGAGGGATGGTAGGAACGTTTAACCAGTGTGACACATCTGGGTTGTTATTAATGTCCTCACTTCACGCATTCCATTTTCTTTGCTTTCAATGTGTTTTCCAAGTGCAAATCTGCTGTCAAGCTCCTGTCCCAAGAGGCAAAAAATACAGACAGACATGCTTCGTGTCTCGTGTAAATGTCTCTCCTGCTCTTCTCCTTTCACAGGTGGATGGAGCTCCAACATCAGCAGTGCTGTCAGTCCTGGCTCTAAGCCTCACATACACTTATGTTCCTGGGCCCGATGCCTACAGTCTCTGCTCTCCGGAAGCCTGTCCAAATGTAGCAGCCTCAGTCTGCACCTCTGCTCAGCTCAAACACTGCCTGTGAAGACTTCAGGAGCATCGTCAGCCAGTCCACACTAAGATAGAGGTACAGTTTAATTCACACCACAGTGAAGAGGTAAAAAGTGCTAACAGTGCCCTAGATATAGATTTTCATATACTAGAAATTATAAAGTGGTATGGATTTTATTGTTGGCTGCTGTGATGCCCAGATTTGATGAGACTGTGAGATTCAGTTGCACCTGTTTTGCTCACAGTATTGTGGTGCAAAAACCTGGATCTTTTTTCACCAATCACCTGCAATATATTTTAACCAGACACTTCTGCTCTGAAATAGCCTTTGTGAGCTGGGGCAGCGCTAGGGGTGAGCTTAACGGCCTTAAGCCCCGAATGTTTTAGGAAAAGCCCCAAATGCTTTTATTGTTTTTCTGAGTTTTAATATGCTCAGAAAAATAAAATCTGCAATTCTGCTCTCTGTGCATCAAACAGTGTCTATTTTTATGTTCATTCATTCCTGACAAGAACTTCCCACTCAGAAAAGAAGTACCAATTGAAATGTTAACTGGCCAACTGTCGATACTATTTAACATATGATATTTAACAGAATAGGAGGGTAAAAAAAAACAAAAAATGTATCTATGTGACATCATATTCCAAGTCCTCTGAAGGTAAAATATAAATATGTATGATCAACAGGCTGAAATGTAAGTCTTTATTCACTCTCAGATCAAACACATGTGACATGTTATGATAAAATGTTCTTATGTAATTGTGCAAGTACCAGTGAGGTTTAATGTTATTAACTCTTTGCCACATTTGACTTAGGCTCTGTGTACACGAGTTGATCAATGATTTGTATGGATTTGACAGTGAATAACAACTTAAAATTTTAATTGTATGACACAAATTATGAATAGCATAATTCCTAGTGAATCGCAGAAACAATACTCAGACAATGGAGGCAGCATGTGCAAATTAACAAGCACAATTTATTCCTAGTGAATTTCCCCTTCAGAGAGGTAACTATATGAACACTCTATGAGACATATAGGCTAGATGTGAACAAACCCAATCCAAACCACATTCACATGTTGTTTGAAAATCTGATTAAAACTGGATTTTTGGAAATGTGTTTCGTTCTGAATAGTCAGATCGGATTTCAAGCAACTTTTTCCTTATGCATCAACATCATACTCAAAGCGCGGTAGTCATTACTATGGCAACTGATATAGATATACCTTATACTGACTAAACTGTATGAACAAATAGATTTCATTACATTACTTGCACAATTGAACTTAGCGTGGACAGTATGTCCAATATCAGATTTGAAAAATAGATCACAATTGGGTGTCGAACAAATTCTTACATGCATACAAAGTATATATATTTCTTATTATTTCAGAATTACTTGGGGGGGTCATAAGATTATAGTTCTGTGGTCGGAAACACTTTAATATTAAACAATATTTCCTGGCATCTAATCATCTAGATATGTGCATCTAGTGTACATAATCGAGTTGTAAGCCAAGCTGTACACACATGATTCAATTTTGATCTGACTTGGTGCATAATGCTGTTTGTAAGTGGCAATGTAATGGACAAAAAAAAAAAGAAAAAGGGGTTTTGAAGAGTTTACTCTTCCATTATAATAGGAATTTATAAAGTTAATAATAATTAAAAAAATAACTATTCCCCCCGAGCTCACATTCTTATGCCTAATGGTTTCCATAATTTATATATGTATGTTTCAGAACAGCCATGTATTATATTTAACTCAGTCTGCTCACTAATTTTAATATTTTTGTTATTACATATCATCCCACAGATTTCTAACTGTTACTTAGCCACAGTAATTTGTCATAATTCATACTTATGAGGCATAGATATTAATATTTAGCTTTAATAGTCTTATAAGACAACCCATAAACACACCACATATCACATTCTACTTACTGCCTAGCACTAGAACTGGGCGATAGATTGCATATTTACAATATTTCCGCAGTTATTTTGCTGGCGATATAAAATTAAGCAACATTGCAATGATTTCAATGCACATTTTATTTGGCCATTAGTAATTGGTCAATAGACTAGATGATCCTTCGTCATCTTGTTACTCACAATCATCTTGTTACTCACAAGTATGACAGCATTACACAGATATGTTTAAATGATCACTGATTTAAAGTTCAATTGTGAAATGCCATTAGAAATATAAGTTTGATCATCACACTCGCAATCGTGCCATATGGCCCTAAATCAGCACTGCTGTGATGCCATAGGTAATCCATATAGCAAGATTGCGAGTGTGATATTGCTTTTATACAACAGTTCAATGAACAAGTAAATAAAAAAAAGCGTATGGTCATAAAAACGCATTTGTGCATGAAACTACTTTTTTACGTGACCGATCAGAATCTGCAGTTGCTGGTTCAAAACAAATGAAGTGTCCAAGCCTTCGTTAGTAATTCAAAAATGTCACTTCAGAAATAGTATCATGGCTTGTGCTGTTTCTAACAAGTTATTGGATAAACAAGGATGCATGTGTGTGTGTGTGTGAGAGAGAGAGCGAGAGAGAGAGAGAGAGAGAGAGAGAGAGAGATGGAGCGTTTGCGATCACCTGTTGCCACACCCAAGCAGAGATGCTGTCAGCTAAAGAGTGCGCAAGAGTCATTCCCTATAGAAACTGCAATGTCCTATGCCATTTAAAAGTATGTATCCAACGTGGAAACTCCGGTAAGTGGTAAGCACCTTGAGTTTTGTAATCAATTAGTCTGTTGTGTCTCTCAGATGTGATGAGCCTTAATGCTGAAGTTGTGAGTTTAAACCCATTTAAAGCTATTTCCTAGCTTTAGTGATGTAGTAGCAATACGAGTGATCACAGAGTGCTGTTCTTTGTAAACAGATAAACAGATTCACTTCACCTCACTTAACTGGCTCATAATTCACACAAAAATTATCTTTTTCCACCACCTACTGGCGAACATATGTAATCTAAACACATAGCCTACATTAGCTCTTAGCACATATGCACTGCTCTAACACTTTAGTTTAGGATGACGAACACAAGCAGAGTGATACACACAGTAAAGTGTCCAAGTGCTATGTAGATGGATGGATGGATGTCACCAGCCTTACCTAGCACACATCAATGTAACAGTTGTGGTCAGAGGTCAACCATAGTGGAAAATTGGAAGCTGCAGCCAAGAAGTATGTGTTTCTTCCAGGAAACAGGTCTACCACAATCTAGCACATATCCTGCCTGGCCTAGTTCAAGGTGAAGGGTCCTTTAAGGCAACAGAAAGACACTTGCTTTCAGAGCTGACTGCTCAGGCACTTTGGGTAATAGCCCCAGTCTAGAGCATTTTATTGGCAGCTGATTCTAAATCGGTGGACTGAAACATAATTTTTCTTCTTGATTGATTTGACCGACAGGTCAAAGACACACACACAAAGTCCATCTTGGTGCTGTGAATGCATTGAGTGAAGACACTATTTAAGTCCATCTTTGTGATGTGAATGCATTGAGTGAAGATACTACTTAAATACTGCACAGTTAATGATTCTCCAATGATAGATTCATTTATAGATAGTCATTACCTTGTCTATCATCCAATTTTTTTGAAGAACTCATGAAATCAAAATTATAGTTCTGTGTCTTTTAATCCTCTTTTAGTACACGTATTTTAGCTTCTTTTGAGGTCATCTACATGTTAGTGTACTCTTTAACATTGGCAAAATTCACTTTTAGCAGATGTGCATTTAAAAGTATTTTTTCTTCTAAGAATAAGGTACCAAAATGTTGATAACTTTCATTTTTTTTTTTTTACACCACACATATTTTTGTACAATCTAATTCTCAGACTTTCCAATCTTAATTTTCTGAGGGGGCACAGGTATGAACATCTGGATAGACTGAAGATGTGGCATGTTGTGGGAAGGAGATTGTATAAAGCCATTTTATTGTGCTTGAATATCTTTAAATTGGTATTGACCTGTTTTAGTGACATCACTTTTCCCTGCAGCCGCCATATTTGTGACCATCAGCGAGAGGTAACAATGGAGTTGATTGTAAAAACACCCGAGAATCGATATCAAGAAAAACCCTAAGTCACAGGAAAAGTTCATACAAGTCTGATGGCAGCCCAAATATTGCCAAATATACAAATATTTCTAGGCACAATCATATTTTTTTTGTCTAGAATATTCACGTTTGATCATAATTTCTTGTTTCTAGTAAGACCTTTAATATTATGGCAAAAGTCGGATCATTGATAATAATTTTTGCATTCTACAAACTCTTGGCAGAGTTTTTTTAGTCAAAACAAATGAAAAAATCTACCAGTGATGAAGAAGTAATCCAAAGTATTTAGAATACATTACTGACCTTGAGTAATCCAATGAAATATGTTACAAATTACATTTTACAGCATTTATTCTGTAATCTGTAGTGGGATACATTTCAAAAGTAACAAGCCAAGCAGTACATCAGCGTAAACATCACTCATTCAGAAGTTACAAATGTTTTTGTATTGTTTTCTGGTCTGACTTAGTCACTATTAAAAGAATGTCTGTGATGATCCCGTCTATATGGAATTTTGGTCACAAACATGGCAGCACGGTCATATAGTGACGTCACATGAAAAAAGGTCAATAGGAAGGAAATTGAGATGGAACCTGATGTGTTGAGAGTAATGAAGTGGTATTCATTGGCACAGTGCCGAACATTGTTTTGTACATTATTTTATCGTGGAAGACTGTGACACCTATGTCTGTAGGCATGGTCTGAGACTACATTATAAATCCAGGATATTTTTAATTTAAACTTGGAAAAATAAAAAGTTCAGGTCATTAATAAAATGAAAGCATACCAAGACATTATCAAACTCATCAATTCTTTTCAAAACTTTTTATTCAACATTTTGATGCTATTAATAGAATTAAGTGATATCACTCAAGCTAGAGTGCTGCTGTACTGAATTACAACATTAATGTGATTCAGCCTTAAGGCTCAATCCCATTTACTTTTGCACAGATGCATTTGAATGGGAGTCTGTGAAATCAGGAATTTCCCCTGATGGACTTCGGTGGAGAATAATTTCCCTATGCGAAGTCTGCATGGGGTTCAAGTAAATTTTGATGCGTGAGTTAATAGTGTCAACCAATAGGACGTTGTTTTGTATTTTGCAAATTAAAACTACAAAATGTGCAAAAAATTATTATTATCAATAGTTGCAAAGCATCTCAAATGTTGCTCTGGTTATTCAAAAATGAAAAATCTTGTCGTCAAAATATTGACTACTATTACCTCTTAAAATTGTCTGACATGCATTCTCTCCCAGACCTAAGGCCAGCAAACATGACGTTCGTCAGAGCATTTTCTTTGTGATTTAAAACACAAGTCATTTATTACATTTAACAAAAATTTCACAGTTGATTCAACTTCCATTTTCATTCTCTTAAACACCTTTGATTATGAGATCACATGAGGGCATTTCAGACATTTAGACATTAATAACAGATACTGTGTCTACTTTTGATCCCGTAATGAAAATCTTTCCAAACAAAACCAAAGTAGTATCAATTGTAGTGTTACTGAGCAACGCACAGACTTTTCTGCCTTGTCTAAAAACACAGATACAAACAGTGAACCGTCCCAGTTATTCTATATATCAGCAGTCTTGTAATGCTGCCTGTGCCATTAGATTAGAAGATAAAAACCATCATTTAAGTTGTTATTTGTGGTGGTCTCAGACTTTTGGACTTTTTAATTAAACCAGGCCAGCACACCTGCACCTCACACATCACAACGCAGGCAGCAAATGAATAGCAGTAGGAGTTTGAAAGGTTGTCTATGCTATTCAGCATTAATGTGTAAAAACCACATCTGTCAAGCTGACCTCATTCAGCAGTACAGCTTCACAAACTTGTCTAGTTGCTATAGAAGAGGTTAGATGATGATAGCGTCTGGAGCGGGTGGGCAGCAGACCATTTCAGGGTCATTTAGGCTGTAGAGCTGGGAGCTGCCTGATATTATTCTCTGACTGAGAGAGGTTATCTCAGAACAGTGCAGCTCGGAAATCAAACCCATAGCTCCATGGCCAAGTTTATTTTCCTGAGGGTATCCATGCGGTACTGCACTAATTAAGGCAAAAATCAGCAGAACGCCCGGCAGATTTTAGTCATTCAAGGGCACAGAATTTTCATTCGCTGGTTATGTATTCCTTATGTTTAATCTCACAATCAAAATAACACATCATGAAGAGTTAGCAAAACTAAGAGGACATTGATTGTTGGTAGGGCATGATCGTTAAGCATCTCAAGATGGATTATTTACTTCATATTTTCAGCCTGAGTTCAAGACCTAGAAAAATGAATCACTCAAACTGGGTCGGATTAAATTATCTCAGCAATTTTGATGAAAGAGAAGTGAGATGATATAATTACCATTTGGTATAGCGCCTTGCTGTTAGAGCACACTCATATAAGTGATCAATCATAACAATTATGCACTTCTTGTGGTGATTTCCTCACTGCAAAGCCCCTTGAACTCATTTGACTATGATTTCAAAATTAAATTTGTGTAGAAAGTAGGTTTTGAATTAGATGCATTTGGTAATATAAAAGTGTCTGTTGTGTCAGTGTACGACAAAGTCAGTGCAACATAAGAGTTTTAAATTGACAAAACTGATGTCCCCACCTTAAACCTTAACCCAATAGATAGTGTCATAAAAAGAAAATATGTAATGAAAAAAGCCAACCTGGTCTCATAGAATGAATGAAACTGTACAGTATATACATTTTTGCAAACTGACTTGTACGTGCCACTTTCTACGTTTAGCTGCAGTTTCATGGTGAAATTAACACTAGAGAAGCTACAACAACTGTGTGGTTTAATCGTTGTCACACAAATTACAAATACAATTACTGATTTTGATTTTATTTAAAACTTATTTTTCACTCTATTACTCACCAACCACTATGTTATGATATCAAATCACTTTTACTTTAACACATGATATGAAAAGCAAAACATTTTAACACTTCTATAACAGACCCATATACAAATGCATACTTATTCCTTTGTCATTTGCTTGCTTGGTAGCTCATTTGAGAGAGTGTTGGACTTTGAGCTTGAAAGAGAAAGTGGCATAGAAGTGCCACAAAATTACGTGGTTGCTTCAGCAAATGTGTGTTTCCTTTCTCTCTTTTTTTTATTTGCATTTTAAAACACTATCGGTTAGGGTTAGGTTTTGCTTAAGGGTAACAATGTCTATTTTGTTAAACTCTCATTTATCTTTTCTGACAGTATTGCTTAGGTTTAGGGTAAAGTTTTAGGTTAGGAGGTACGTTTTACTTATTAAAACCCCCATTTAAAATTCACCTGATTACAATTTCATTTTGTTTGGTTTTGGTACCAATCCCCCCACATCCCATCCCCTCCCGTAATGAAGCCAGGTGGAGAGGGCGGTTGCGATCCACCTGTGTCCCGAGAACGCCGCCACCTGGCGGGACCCAGTACTCTCCTCCAGAGCCTGTAGGATGACGTCATCATTGACCTTCAAAGCCTACAGCGCAACCCGACAGGCTGCCTCTGCCCTGCATGCCATGGCTCTCCTGCAGGTCCATCAAGCCAAGGCACTTAAAGACCTGCACCTGGGTAGTCCCGACCCCAACGTGCTGCAGGAACTGCACTCTGCCACCGACCTCGCTCACAGAGCCACGAAGGTCACAGCGCAGGCACTCGTGCTGGCGATGGCCACCCTCATGGTCCAGGAGCGCCACCTCTGGCTGAACATGGTCGAGATGTGCAACATTGACAAGTCACGATTTCTCAATGCCCCCGTCTTCCAGCTTGGACTCTTCGACGACTTCGCCCAGAATTTCTCGGCTGTGAAGAAGCAGATGGATGCGATTTCTCACATCATGCCGTGGTGCCGCCCAACCAGCGCGCCCCGCCTGCTCGCCGAGGGCGTCCCCCTGCAACCAAACAACAGGTAGCTCCGCCTCAACTTGGGCCTAGCTCTCAGCCCCAGCATCGAGCACTACGCAGGCGGCGTATGCCCCCCGTCTCAGGACCCTTTCCAGGACCAGGAAAGCTCAGAAGCACTCCTGAGACGGGCGACCCAGGCAGTCAGATGTTCGCTCCGGAGCTGGTACCAAGACCACTCCGTCCCCCGGTGGAGGGCCGGGATGAGAATCCTTGTTTTCATTACTTTAATTTGCTGCACCGCCTTCGGGCTACGGTACCCACATTCTTAATAAAAGAGCGATTTCCTCACTTCCTGGGTCATCAAGCCAGTGCGTGCCATTCTCATGGCACCCCGGCCCCAAAACTCTACAGTCTCCCCGGACGCAGTCAGTCCCCACAGGCCAGCGCTGTTGAGTTCCGAAGACACCTCTCTAGGACCTCTTCCTCAGTCTCTAACCCACCCCCTGCAGGGTGCGCGGAACAAGGTAAGTGTTTTGAGTCTTTTCTCAGCACCCAAGCCTCGGGATGCTCTTCTGCCCCCCGACGCGCTATTACCTGCTCCCCCCGCCCGGTACGTCAAAAGCGATCATCCCGTTAGTGCTCCTCGCGTGGAGCTTGGATGCGTGGCTTTCACTTCCCGTAGTGCTGGCTGGCCAGGACCATCCGTCTCGTCTACATGATTCAGTTGGCACGGCTACCACCACGTTTCAGCGGTGTTCGCTCCACGTCCGTGCACAGCGAGAAAGCCAGTGCCTTACAAGCAGAGATCACAACCCTGCTCCTCAAGGATGCGATAGAGTCCGTCCCTCCAACCGAGATGGAGAAGGGATTCTAAAGCCCTTACTTCATCATACCCAAAAAAAAGCGCCGGGTTGCGACCAATCTTGGACCGGCGAACAATCTCAGGTGCCTCACTCTCTTCGAACAGGGTTGGGGCGCCGTGTGCAATGGCTACGCTGCTGTTGGCCCCTGGAAAGGACCCTGGCAGCATTGGTACATCAACTGACAAGAGTTGTTGGCTGTATCTCTTGCCCTACGGAGGTTTCTCCCACTAATCCGGGGCAAGCACTGTTGATCCATTCAGACAGCACCGCAACGGTAGCGTACATAAATCACCATGGTGGCGTGCGCTCTCGTCATATGTCACAACTCGCCCACCATCTCCTCCTTTGGAGTCAGCCGTGAATCAGGTCACTGCGTTCCACTCACATCCCTGGCAACCGCAACACGATGGCGGATGCGCTGTCGCGGCAGGTTTTGCCCTGTAGAGAGTGGAGGCACCACCCCCAGGTGGTCCAGCTGATATGGGACCAATTCGGCAAGGCACAGATAGATCTCTTTGCCTCCCAAGACAACTCCCACTGCCTGCTCTGGTACTCCCTGACAGGAGCTCCTCTCGGGACAGATGCACTGGCACACAGCTGGGCCTTGGGGCTGCGCAAGTACGTATTTCCCCCAGTGAGCCTTCTTGCACCGGTGCTGTGCAAGATCAGGGAGGACGAGGAACAGGTCATCCTGGTGGCCCCTTACTGGCCCACCCAGGCCTGGTTATCAGATCTTATGCTTATTGTGACAGCACCTCCCTGGAAAATTCCCCTGTGGAAGTACCTTCTTTCTCCCGCTTCCCTTTATACCCGTATGTCCGGAGCGGGACATGCAAATTCTGTCTGCCAACTTTACATTGGCCTTTTCTCAGGTTCAGAGGTACGTTTGGTGTCCCAGGAAGACCCCTTGTGTCACTTCATTCGACACAATGTCTTGTTCCCTCCCTCGGGGAATGGAGGTTACAACAGTAACCATGACGTTTTTCAAAAAAAGCAATTTCTGAAACAACCATGCCATTTTATGTTTCTTCTTTGAAACTTTCAACACGTGTCAACTCACATGCTCTACTGGACTCGTACTCCAGTCCTTTGCATCACAAATGCAAAGTTGACATCATGATGATATTGACGCTACCTCCACATTTGATTTACAGAGTTTATTAATTATTTAATTTGAGGTTAAAATAAGTCATTTTAAAATTGTATTATTCTAAAATATAGCTGAATTTGTTGAGCAGTACAAAGAAAATACATACTGCATTCCACATGAAACTTATTTAGATTCTGCCAAATGTCCTTTCTGATGATGTTATGCTCTGTTTACATGCCTGACAGTAAATCAGTGATTTGGCCACCGTCATTTAGGAAAAGATTAATGCACTGTAAGAGGGAATGTTTGGGGTTTAAATCAACATGGTTAGTGCAGTGTTGCATTACTGTCTCAAGATCTGATAACATCTTATTTGTGTGTGTGTGTGTGTGTGTGTGTGTGTGTGTGTGTGTGTGTGTGTGTGTGTGTGTGTGTGCAATGAAGTTAAACCTCATATTTTATGGCTGAGCAAACTCTTGACTCTAACAGTTTAGATTTTAATGGTACCACTAATGTCCATGTTACACTTCATGGCAATAACATAACAATTACAATGTGGATATATTCAAATTGTCCAACTTGCTGCAGTGTTTTTTAATAACAAATTGTCACTGCGTTTATTGTTTAATTGAAAAAGAAGATAGTTAATCGCTTATAATATTGCATAATCAAGAAAAACAAATATCTGGAGGCCACACTAAGATAATATGACACCTGCTAAAGGCAAATCTGCATTGATAAATATGGTTTCGTTTGGAGGTCATATTGCCAAATCTGATTCTGAGATCAGTGCCAGTTTTTCAAACTTTTCTAGTCTAAATGGGCCTCTCTCTTTGATATTCAGAATGTTGAGCAAACAAGTGGAGTGAACAAGAAATTATTACAAAAGCTGGGACAAATTAAATGTGTAGTAAACAAGATGTTGAAAATATCACCCCAAAACTCAGCCAAAAGTTACTGTAGTGTTCTTGTGCAGTATGTTGAAACTCTGACTAAACACCAAGTTAAACCATAGCCAATGAAGACATAGTCATAGTAAGTTTGACCATTTACTGTCACACTTCCTCATTAACATGCTGGTGAAAACTGTAAATAAAAACAATACAAAATATTCAGTAATCGTGTTCTTCACTAAACATTACTAGCACTATAAGCAGCAATTGAGGTACCAATTACCATGATATCATGGCTACTAGAATTACTGTTAGCTAGTACACAATAGTAAACAAACCGTTCTTTTAATAACTTATCGAACATTATTTTTCCTTAACAAAAACATTACTAGCATACGATCTTCAACACGTCTAATGTCAAATAAATGAACTTACGACATTGCCTCTATGATGCTTCATAGCGAATGTAAATGTAATATTAGAGCGAGCATAACATGACAGTCTCTTCTCTTTTCCACAGAACCAGGAAGCACCTAACACGGAGTGACATCATCGCGTGACACAAATAATATACATTTTACAAACAAGATTATTAAAACTGTAAAGTAATTATCATCTTATTTTAAACTAAAAATAGGTACTAGCAAATGTAAAAAGTTAAACAAATTCCTTTAGGGCAACAAAGTTACCATAATTCAAACATGCAAAATCCATTGAAATTAGAAGTTGGAAGTTTTATTTGCAAGTGCTTTGGAATTTTGCAAGGTCATTGGGGTAAGAATTTGCAACAATCCTACTAAAATAGATAAAAATATGGAGTTGTTGATGCACATAGGAATGTATGTTTAGGGCCTGCAGCGGCAGGTTTGCCAATCAATGAAGGTAGCAGCTAATAAACCTACATGACAGAATGTTCAACAGCCCCTAACGTGTCTTTAAAATCCTGCAGGGAAAGAGATTATGCTACAGAAATATACACTGAAATAAGGACAGAACAGAAATATAATGGTTGTTATTTAAAACTACCTTATAAATAATCCTTATTTAAAATCTCAAATTCCACAATATATAAGATGTTTAATACAAGCTTTTAACTCGAGCTGCAAACAGTTTTTGCTCACAACTGCATTACTGTATGTCCCGCATATTTTTACAGCAACTTTTTACGACCAACAGAAATTTTTATCTCAAATTAATTTTAGCTTCATAATGCAATTTACATTTTCTGAAGAAGCTCAGCAAATGTGATCTGAGGTAAAGAGGCTTAGATTTAAAATAATTAAAAGTTTTAAAATGTTCAAAAGCTCAATTTCTGAAAGTGAACTCGGAATTGGACAAATAGTTCTGAAAGTTTATAGTCTTGAAAAAAGTGACATTCTGAGAATGTCATTCAGCTGACTTTTTTCATTTACAGAAAGAATGTTGTTACCCTTTTAAGGCTAATTTAAGTTTGTAATGAAAAGGTCTAAAAAATGATATAGGTCTAAAAATATTGGTAATAAATTATTTAATTTAATGTTTTATTCATTTGGTAGGCTAATTTATTTAAATTTAACACAGGGAATTTTTATATTTTTTTCAAAAGTAAGCTAAACAATGATTTTATAGAGTTGGGTTATGTTAGTATTCCAAAAAAGCACACTGATGCTTTTCTCCTAGTAATGTGTAATTATTTTTAATTTAAAAAATCTTTGTGCATAGAAACTATATGTTTTTCTGTATTATGAGCTAATTCCATGACTGCCGCCTGTTATTTTTAATGGTGTGGAAAAGCAATTTGAAATAAATAAACAGATGGTTTCAATTAATCGCATAGAGTGGCCATTCATTTGTTCTCTGTGCACTTGTTGATGTGCATTCTACGATATATTTGTGTTGGCATTCATGGAAGTGTCTTCTTGAGTTAAAGTGAAAAGTGAAAAATTCACTTTTTGAGTTTATGCACTAGAGTTAAACAGAAAATTGTTATGTCGACACTTGTGAAATTTTAGTGATAATTTGTGTTTCCATCAGCTTTATTTTGATGCGCTAAAACTTTTTTCGCAAAAAAATCCTTGGATGGAAACAAAGTTTATTACAACTTTTGTTAATTACAAAAGTGTGAAAAGGGTCCATTGCTGAAGTAACCACATCATTTTGTGGTAAGTTTATGACTATTTCGATTAATGTGTCCACTCATGTTTTCTTTTGCAAAAGTGCAATGCTCTAACAGTTGACCTACCATGCAACTGAATCACGCTTGAATAAACTTTTAAGTGTAGTTGGTTATATAATGCAAATGCTAAAATATATTGCCTTACAAGTTATGCAAAAAAACAAATTTAAACGTGTTTGATGTTATGAGATAGCATTGTGTGGAAAAGGGTAAAAAGTATGTGTTTAAGGGATCCACCACGTTAAACAATTTTGATGCATGACGTGGATGTTAAGAACCACCCAAGGCAAAGCAAAGCGCATTCAAATCGTTTAATGCACACCTAGCAGTTGATTATACCACTTAGACAGTGCATCTTAGACACCCATTTTCTCCTCTGTGTTACATGGATTATTGCATCGATTTCAAAGCACCGCTTATCAAGAACAACCATAACAACAAACAATTGCATGAGGGATTCACATCAATCTCAAACCCTCTCCACTCAGGAACAACCAACAACAACAACAAACAACTGCGGTAAGTCATGGCTTCCACTCATGTTATTTCTTCCTGCATTGCATGTCACATTTTAACAATAGACTCTTCCGTCAGCAGTGAGGGATACACATGTGATAAATGTAAGGAATTAGTTAGGCTGACAGAGAAGGTTAATGAGCTAGAGACACGCATCCGTATGCAAGTGGAGGTCAGTGAGAAAGAGAAGCCGGTAGACACTGCGGACAGTACAGAGAGCAACACACACACTGTAGAGCCTCCGCAGCAGGGTGTTTGTGTGACATCTTGACAGCGTACATTTATATGCATTTGGCAGACACTTTTATCCAATTATTAAAGAGACAATCCCCCCAGAGCAACCTGGAGTTAAGTGCTTGCTCAAGGACACAATGGTGGTGGCCATGGGGATCGAACCATTGACCTCCTGATTAACAGTTATGTGCTTTAGCCCCCTACGCCACCACCACTCCAGAGTGAGCATACTCACTCAGCAAAGTGACACCACTATACCATTCCTGTTAGGGTTTCCAGTCGATTCTCCCCACTCAGTGATGCACCCACTGAGAATCGTGTTGAAAGAGCCCTTGTTATAGGAGATTCTATTATAAGGAACATGGAAATAGAGACTCTAACCAACAGATCAAATTTTCAAGAGCTGGCAAATGCTTAACGTAGATTTTCTCAAATTGTTATTCATGTCGGAACTAATGATATCCGGCTTTGCCAGTTGAAAATCACTAGAGATAATGTTAAAGAGGTGTGTGAATTTGGAAAAATTATGTTAGATACTATAATATGCTCTTGCACCCTCCCTGCTCGTCGTGGTGACAAGGTTTCTAATAGATTAGTGTCACTGAATGGCTGATGTCTGAGTGGTGTCTGGAGAATATAATTCTATATTTCAACAATTTAAATAAGGATTTAGGCCTCATCACAATACAGATACTGTACTTATGAGACTTACAAATTACTTGCTCTTATCATCTGATCGCGGCTGCATTTCACTTCTAGTGCTTTTAGATCTTAGTGCTGCATTTGACACGATTGATCACAACATTCTCTTGAATAGGCTAGAGATTTATGTTGGCATTTGTGGAGTTGCATTGGCATGGTTTAGGTCCTATTTAGCAGACCGCTACCACTTTGTCTATGTAAATGAGGAATTGTCAAAGCAAACAAAATTGTGCCACAGGGATCAGTATTAGGGCCTCTGCTTTTCTCCTTGTATATGCTTCCCCTGGGAGATATTATCAGGAATCGTAGAATAAGTTTCCACTGTTATGCCGATAATATCCAACTTTATATTTCTTCAAAACCTGATGAGATTTCACAATTCTCCAAATTAGCAGAGTGTATTAATGAAATAAAAGATTGTATGGTCAGAAATTTCCTTCTACTCAATTCCGACAAAAGAGAGATACTAATTATTGGACCAAAAACCTCTAAAAATAAGCCGCTAAAATATAATTTGACTCTTGATGGATGTACTGTTACATTGTCTTCAACAGCAAAGAATTGAGTTGTTACATTTTATACAAATCTGTCCTTTGAAAATCAAATGACCAATGTTTGTAGAACAGAATTCTTCCACCTAAGAAATATTGCCAAATTACGACACATTTTTTTACTCAGTTAGGTGCATCACAGTTCAAGTCAAGTCAAGTCAAGTCAAGTGGTTTTTATTGTCGTTTCAACCATATACAGTTAGTACAGTACACAGCAAAACGAGACAACGTTCCTCCAGGACCATGGTGCTACATAAAAACAACAAAGGACCAACATAGGACCACATGAGACTACACAACGAAATAAAATACCTATATAAACTACCTATATATACCTATATAAAGTGCACGTGCAAACATGTGCAAAAAGTACAGGACAGTACAACAAATTACTGACAATGAACAGGACAATAGACAGTGCAGCGCCGACCAGTACTCAGTAGTGCAAAAAGATGACAGTTTCTAAAAATGTAAACATAACATACTATGAGATAATGTTCTATGCACATAGCAGTTATTGAGGTAGCAGACAGTTATAAAGTGACAGTTATTAAAGTGCAACTCAGGACACGTGTGTGTCAAACCAGTCTCTGAGTATTGAGACGTCTGATGGCTTGGGGAAGAAGCTGTTACACAGTCTGGCCGTGAGGGCCCGAATGCTTCGGTACCTCTTGCCAGATGGGAGGAGGGTAAAGAGTTTGTGTGAGGGGTGTGTGGGGTCGTCCACAATGCTGGTTGCTTTGCGGATACAGTGTTTTTTGTAAATGTCTTTGATGGAGGGAAGAGAGACCCCAATGATCTTCTCAGCTGTCCTCACTATCCTCTGCAGGGCTTTGCGGTCCGAAGCGGTGCAAGTCCCAAACCAGGCAGTGATGCAGCTGCTCAGGATGCTCTCAATAGTCCCTCTATAGAATGTAGTGAGGATGGGGGTTGGGAGATGTGCTTTCCTCAGCCTTCAAAGAAAGTAGAGACGCTGCTGGGCTTTCTTGGTGATAGAGCTGGTGTTGAGGGACCAGGTGAGGTTCTCCGCCAGGTGAACACCAAGAAATTTGGTGCTCTTGACGATCTCCACAGAGGAGCCGTCGATGTTCAGCGGAGCGTGTTCACCTTGTGCTCTCCTAAAGTCAACAACCATCTCTTTTGTTTTGTCGACATTCAGGGACAGGTTGTTGGCTCTACACCAGTTCGTCAGCCGCTGCACCTCCTCTCTGTATGCTGACTCGTTGTTCTTGCCGATGAGACCCACCACGGTCGTGTCATCGGCGAACTTGATGATGTGATTCGAGCTGTGCATTGCTGCACAGTCGTGAGTCAGCAGAGTGAACAGCAGTGGACTGAGCACACAGCCCTGGGGGCCCCAGTGCTCAGTGTGGTGGTGGTGGAGATGCTGTTCCCGATCCGGACTGACTGAGGTCTCCCAGTCAGGAAGTCCAGGATCCAGTTGCAGAGGGAGGTGTCCAGGCCCAGCAGGTTCAGCTTTCCAATCAGGTGCTGGGGAATGATTGTGTTGAATGCTGAGCTGAAATCTATGAACAGCATTCGAACGTATGAGTCCTTATTGTCTAGGTGGGTGAGGGCCAGATGGAGGGTTGTGGTGATGGCATCGTCCGTTGAACGGTTTGAACGATACGCAAACTGCAGTGGGTCTAGTGAGGGGGCAGCTGGGTCTTAATCTGCCTCATGACGAGCCTCTCGAAGCACTTCATGATGATGGGTGTAAGTGCTGACGGGACGGTAGTCGTTGAGGCAGGACACTGAAGACTTCTTTGGCATGGGGATGATGGTGGTGGCCTTGAAGCACGTTGGAACAACGGCGCTGCTCAGAGAGATGTTGAAGATGTCGGTAAGAACATCTGCTAGCTGGTCTGCACATCCTCTGAGCACTCTGCCAGGAATGTTGTCTGGTCCAGCAGCCTTCCGTGGGTTGACTCTACGTAGAGTTTTCCTCACATCTGCCGTGGTAAGACAGAGCACCTGGTCGTTGGGAGGAGGGGTGGACTTCCTCGCCATCACGTCGTTCTGCACTTCAAACCGAGCGTAGAAGTCGTTCATTATCAAGCTGGCCAGTCATTTTAGTGAGGGTTCAGTCCAAGGTTCAGGCAATGCCATATGACATATCCCATGTCTTATGGTTGGAGTTGACATCAGTTTATCACGTAAAAGACTGAAGTGATGTTTGGCTGGCACCGGCTGCTATTAGTCATCATCACACAGCGACATGTAGCAGTGGAGTCCAACATGAAGCAGGAATGGATCTGGATCCAGCCGGTTCTGGTGATCTCTGGATAGGAGTTCCAAGGTTGAGACGGAAACAATTAAAATAATATTAGTGTAGATGCCATTCAATATATTGCAGAGTACTGCAATCATAATCACTGTTTCTGGTTCCGGCAGACCTAACTAAAGCAGCTTAATTGTGATTTGAAGGATAAATTAGGTGTATAGTCTAGACTTAAACTGAGTGAGTGTGTCTGCATCCTGAACAGTGTTAGGGAGACTATTCCGTAGTTTAGGAGCCAATAGGAACTATTAACAGGCCAGAATTTTGCAATCATAATGAACATGATGGAATATAGCATGGTAGACGGTCACTTAAGTACTGCGGAGTTAGACCATTCAAAGCTTTGTACGAAATTAAACAGGTAGCCAATGTAACAATGATAAAACTAGGCTAATATGATCATATTTCTTGGATCTCGTCAGCACACTGGCTGCTCCATTTTGAACCAATTGAAGTTTATAGATTGACATTGGTAATTTGATTTTGAAAGGACAGATTGGTATCAACTATAACACCTAAATTATTCGCTGTTGAAGATGATGTAACTGTATATCCATTGAGAGTCTAATTGTGCCTAATTTTTCAAGGTTTTTAGTCCAATAATTAGTACCTCTGTTTTGTCGGAATTAAGTAGAAGGACATTTTTGGCCATCCACTCTTTTATTTCATTGATACACTCTGCTAATTTGGAGAATTGTGAAATCTCATCAGGTTTTGAAGGAATATAAAGTTGGGTATCCTTGGCATAAAAGTGGAAAGTCATTCCATGATTCCTGACAAATATCTCCCAGGGGAAGCATATACAAGGAGTGAGAATTCTGTCCTGTTAATAGTTCCTAGAATATCAAAATCCACAAAAGGAGGTAAATCCTTTTCATATTTGGCTCCTAAACTATGCAGTGTTAGGGAGACTATTCCAGACACACTCACTCAGTTTAAGTCTAGACTAAAGACTCATCTATTTAGCCAGGCATACACCTAATTTATCTTTCAATTCACAATTAGGCTGCTTTAGTTATGTCTGCTGGAACCAGAAACATTGATCGTGATCTATATCTCTGCAATACATTGAATGGCATCTTTGCTAATAATATTTTATGTTTCCATGCCTCAACCTCATGACTCCTATCTTGAGGTCAGCAGAACCAGCTTGATCCAGCTCCATTCCTGCTTTGTGTTGGACTCCACTGCTACGTGTCGTTGTGTGATGATGACTAATAGCAGCAAGTGCCAACCAAATATCACTGCGATGCACCTATCTGATCTCTGCCTGCATCACCTCGGTCTAATGATGGACTACATTCTTGAAATGGAATACATAGACTATCAATTAATTGCCAACAAAACCCTTTATCAGCCAACTAACCAGGACAATTGCATCTATGTGAACTTCTGCTGTTAATCCAGGATGGACTTCAAAGACAGTCATTAATTTTACAGTTCATACAAAATATTAGTTTAAATACTGACCCTTAAAATTTACTACACAATGATGACTCTAAGACATTATAGATATTACAGTTTCATTTTCTGTTAATGCATGATATTCTGTAAAGCTGCTTTGAAACGATGTGTGTTGTGAAAGGTGCTATACAAATAAAAATGACTTGACTTGACTTATACCAAGGTCACGTGCCAGCATTGATTAGTCACAGCTATCATTGATTTTTACAGTGCAAATTTTGACTGGAAGAATAACAATGACAGGTAACTTTATGGGTCATTAGATCTAGAGTTCTTCTCATTCTAAATCAAACACAGAGATAAATACAATATTATAGGTTTTTTGGAGACCAAATACTCTTTAAAAACTGTGAATTTGAATACTCAATTCATAACTAATAATAGCCACATCATTTAGAAGGATTGGCACTCCTCAGAACATGTATTATTTAATACATATTCTTTGTAATTTTCACAATAATGAGGAAACGCATCTACGTTACTGTTTTAATCTCCGTTCCCCGTCTGTTGCTCACTTCGACGTTGTGACGAGTGAAGCAACACTAGGGGTCCCTATTCAATCACGCCATGCACTGAACCATGTACATGCGCTGCTGAAGCAGTTGCGTGCCAAAGTGACAGGCTGTGTCAGACTGCACGTACCCTTCCCCAACGCCCAATAAAATCATCATAAACTTTGCATAGAGTTAAAGTGGCTGGGACCATCTTAACGCTATCACACGCATCGAGGAAGGTGTTCTTTTCCAGTTCCTATTCTTTCAGGGGGAAAAGACCCGCGGAGTCCACCACCTGCCCAGGCTGGGGGGAGGTAAAGAGTGTCGAAATACGTCACATGGGTTTTCAGGCCACATGTGGAAATGTCGCGATGGTAGATCCTACCTGCTGAGAGGGAGGAGTTGCTACAGACACAGAGACTGGGGGCAGCGGGGACTGCCCAAGGGAGACACGGGTCCTCCCGTAGGGGGACCGTACCGCAGAAAATACACAGGGTATTAATCCACAAGGGCGCCTATTCCAGTACAGAGTAATTTTAGTACCCGTAGTGGGTCTGGTTGGGGAATTCCTCCGCTGAATTCGCAGACTAGAGGGCTAGGGAGGAAGAACATTCAGTGGTAAAGCCTCTGTTTGGAGACAGCATTCCCTTTCTGCTGTCCACCAAAGCAGACAAAGACATTACTAAAGCTCTGAAGGTAAGTGTTTTAAAACAAAGCGTTTTGCTGTTTTGAAATTGAGCAAGGCCACATTGTGATTTCACAATAGTGCAAAGCACGCACCGGACACAGCAACGAAAAGGCTGGGTCTGCCTCCTCCTGGGGCAGTGCTTGCAGGTTCACTACCTGGTCCCTGAAGGGGGTCTTAGGAACCTTGGGCACGTAGCCCAGTCGCGGTCTTAGGACGACATTGGTGTATGCTGGACCAAACTCCAGGCAAGTGTCTCTGACTCTCTGATGCTTGTAGGTCCCCAAACCTCTTGATGGAAGCAAGTGCGATCAGGAGGGCTGTCTTCAAGGAGAGGGCTTTGAGCTTGACTGATTCTAGTGGCTCGAAGTGGGGTCTCTGAAGGCCTAAAAGGACCATGAGAGATCCCATTAGGGGAACAGGCAATGCCTGGGAGGTTTCAGCCTCCGGGTGCCTCTAAGGAACCTGATAATCAGATCGTGCTTCCCTAGGAACTTACCATCCACTGCATCATGGTGCAACCCATATGTCGCATCTCTGCAGGTCTTCAGATCGGGAAGAACACCAATTTGCAAACAAGCGCCACTTTAGGGCATTAAGTTGCCTGGTAGAGGGACCTCTGGCTTGCTTGATCGTGTCTACGACAGCAGGTGGTAGGTCACTTAGATCTTCCGCATCCCATCCAGGGCCAGACATGGAGATTCCAGAGGTCTGGGCGCAGATGCCAGAGAGTGCCCCGTACCTGAGAAAGAAGGTCCAAGGAGCATGAGATCCCAGAACCAAGTCTGTGTGGGCTAGTAGGGAACCACCAGAGTGGACCTGAGTCACTGCTGGATCCAAAGGAGGAGATGGCGGGCGAGTTGTGACATATAATGAGAGCGCACACCGCCTTGGCTATTTATATATTTATATGCTGTCTTAGAGAATCAAGACGTGCTTGCCCAGTATTAGCCATGCGCATCTCGAGACTCAAGTCTGAAGCCAGTGCTGAGATGGTTTCTTATGCAACAACCCCAGTGGCGCAACCGCCGCGGAGGATGCCATATGCCCCAGGAGCCTCTGTAATTGTTTTAGAGGAACAGCTCTGCCTGGCTTGAATAAGGTGAGGCATTTCAGCACCGACTGCGCACGCTCGTTGGTGAGGCGCACTGTCATTGCGACTCAGTCAAACTCCATGCCGAGAAACAAGATGCTCTGAACTGGGGTGAGCTTGCTCTTTTCCCAGTTGACATGAATTGCTAGACAGCTAAGGTGCCTGAGCACCTGGTCCCTGTGGGCGCAGAGTGACTCTCGAGAGTGGGCTAAGATGAGCAATTCGTCGAGGTAGTTGAGTTTGCGGATGCCCACTTCCCTTAGCGGGGCAAGGGCTTCCACTGCGACCTTTGTGAAGACACGAGGGGACAGGGATATGCCGAAGGGGAGGACCTTATACTGATACGCCTGGCCGTCGAACGAGAACCGTAGGAAGGGACGGTGTCAAGGCAAGATAGAGATGTGGATGTATGCGTCCTTCACATCTATCGCTGCGAACCAATCTTGATGCTGGAAGTTAGAATGTGTCTTTGCGTGAGCATCTTGAACGGGAGTTTATGCAAGGTCCGGTTAAAAACCTTCAAGTCCAAGATCGGTCATAAGCCGCCACCTTTCTTGGGTATTATAAAGTAAGGTCTGTAGAAACCCTTCTTCTTCTCGGCTGGAGGGACAGGCTCTATCGCATCTTGATCGCCGCATGCAGGGTGTTGGCGTCTTCGCCGTGCACCGCAGTAAAGCGGATGCCGGCGAAAAGGGGCGGGGGCCTGACGAATCATGTAGTGGAGTCAGATGGTCCTGGCCAGCCAGCTTGACGGGTTGGGAAGTGAGAGCACACGTCCAAGCTCCGTGCGAGGGGCACTAATGGGAAAATAATTTTTTACGTACCTGGCGAGGCTTCGTAGCGGGCGGAGCAGGTAGTGTGGCGTCGGGAGGCAAAAGCGCGTCCTGAGTCTTTGGTGCTGAGAGAAGACTCGAAGCACTTACCTCCCTCCGCACACCTGGCAGTCACATTCCTCTGAAATCGTCAGAGCCGGCCAGCTGGGAGGCAGCAGTCATGGGTCTGGAGGTGAGGGGTCCGCGTCCAGGGAGCCGGGAGCCGGGACTGCAGCAGTGTGGCATTTGCGGGCCATATGATCCAGGAAAAGAGGAAATTGCTCTATTAATGAGAATGTGGGTACCACAGCACGAAGGGGGTGTGGCAAGGGAAATCATTTTGACTGAAGATTCTCCTCCCGGCCCTCCACCGGGGGACGGAGAGTTCTGCTTACCAGCTCCGGTGCAAACGTCTCATTCCCTGGGTTGTCCGTCTCAGGAATGCTTGAGAGTCTTCCGGGTCCTTGAGGATGTTTGGAGGATGTTGGGGGGCATGTGCTTCCCATGATGTGGGAAATGGCCTGCGTCTGTCTCTTCACTGCTGAGAACTGCTGGGCGAAGTCATCAATGGTGTTGCCGAATAGACCTAGCTGGGAGATAGGGGCATTGAGAAAGCATGCTTTGTCTACTTCCCGCATCTCGATCAGGTTCAGCCATAGATGGTGCTCCTGGACCATGAGGGAGGCCATCGCCTGTCCGAGTGTCCACGCTGTGACCTTCATGGTCTGGAGGGCGAGGTCGGTCGCCGAGCGCAGTTCCTGTAACACATGGATCAGGACTACCAAAGTGCAGATCTTTGAGTGCCTTGGCCTGGTGAACTTTCAGTAGGGCCATGGCATGCAGGGTGGAGTTGGCCTGTCCAGTGGCGCTGTTGGCTTTGGCGGTCAGTAACAACGTCATCCTACAGACCTTGGCGGGGAGCACCGGACGATCCCACCATGTGGTGGCATTCTCGGGACACAGGTGGATCACAACTGCTGTTTCCACCTGGGGGACCTCCGAGTACCCGTGGGCCACCCCACTGTCGATGGTAGTGAGAGCGGATGAGAGAGGAGGTTGGTTGCGGGCAGTGATAGGTGCCCTCCACGACCTCATCAGGCACCTCTGGGAAGAAACGAAATGGGTTGGGGCGAGGCTGCGTCTAGCCGTGAAGGCTGTGGGGAGGACGGAGGGTTCCAGTCCAACCCCACGCTGACGGCGGCCGGGGCAAGCATGTCGGCCATCTGGGCTTCAGCCTCAGACTGGGAGTGCCGACCTGAAGGCAGCAGTCCAGTCGAGTCATCGCAGATGCAGGAACGCTCTCCAATGCAGCGGCAAACTCATCATCCAGCTCGGGGGGCATGATGAGTTAAACAGACTGGCCAAGAGGTGAGCCGCACTCACCTAATGTGATCACTGCCCAGACACATGAGGCAGCACCTGTGACCATCAGGAGATGAGGGAAATTGACCGCATCCATACAGGGAAACTATACATGGGAACTATACAGGGAAAGAAGGGCATCTTTATAATGATGCGTCCTCGCCAGCTGTGTATTGCTCTTTTAGAGAAATTAACTCTTTTAGAAAAAATACTCTCTTTTAGCAGTGCTGTCGAAGCACCCAGGGGAAAGCTGCACTGCCGTGCAGAGAAGGAGAAAGCCGCTGATATGCACCAACAGCATAAGTTCTGCAGAGGTGAGTGGAACAGTAAGTGATTTCAGCTCGCTGATTGCACAACCGCTCAGCTCCGAAGAAGAAACGGCATGAAGAGGCATGATTCCCTCCCTTTATACCCGTATGTCCAGGGGAGGGACATGCAAATTCTGTCTGCCAAATTCTCATTGGCCTTTTCTCAAGTTCAAATGTAACCTAGGCCTTCAAGACAGTCCCCTAGTGTCACTTCACTCGACACAACGTCGAAGTGAGCAACAGACTGGGAACCAACGTTGCTGACATGACAGTCATAAAAGTAGCACTTACTGTACAAGACTATGAGAAAACCATCCTAAACTAAATGGACTTTGACCTCTGAGACCATATGGTTTCCATTAAGGCTGCACTATTGCTTGAATTAAGAATGAAATCACAATGTGGCCTTGCTCAATTTCAAAACAGCAAAACGCTTTGTTATAAAACACTCACCTTCAGAGCTTTAGTAAGCGATGTGTGATCGCGGAGCATCCTCGAGTCTAGTGGTTATAGAAACACATGTGAGAGTGCAGTTATTTAGATGGTTTATCATGTTACAATATAAATCGTCTTGCCGGACAGCAAAAGATGCATTTGATGGGTTCCGGCTAAATCTTCTCTCCCCCTTATAAAGACGGCACTGCAAGACATGATGTTGTTTTGTGATGTGATGGTTAATCCCAGCTTTGAGATTATATTCGCATCCGGAGGTAATTTGAACAGAGGCATAAAACTCTTGCAATGTCTCATTATGGAGGACAGCAGAGTAGGCACACGAATAGAGAATGGTGATTAAAACTGACTGGAACTACCAGTGAATTAAATGGTTTTAACGCGCACACAGTCCATCCAGTCATTATCGAGTTTTTGAACAGACCATGGTATAAAAACGTATAAAATGCCCTTTTACTGTGATTTTTGCTAAAGTGAATAAAATTCATTGTTGTTTTAGTGCCATGCTATTTCACAAGGAAAGTGTTGCAATGCGTACAATTAACCACGTAAACATTTGCAAAACTGTAGGCATATTAATGCATTTCTATGAGACCAGGTAGTTTTCATGTGTGAGTAAATTATAATTGTTTTATTTATTTTTTTGTGAATTATCCCTTTCAGTATACAGTTAAACATCAAATGTTGGCATATTCTCAACACTTGAGCTTAATTAAAGATTTTAATTAACACAAACTATACTGAAACCAGACAATTAAATCTCCGTAAGAACAGCAAAAGGAACATTCCAAAATAAAAATACAAATAAAACTTATCTTTAAAAAGGCAGCATATATCTTTAAACTATATTTCTTATCACATCAAAGAGAATGGCCTAAAGGAAAAGCTGCATGCGGGGATCGTGAAAAGAAGTCTTTCTCGCAGAGCATGCCACTGCGTTTCCTGTCTCCGTCAAACCGCTCTTTTGAAGAGCTGGCCAGTTCTGCAGGAGCGCTGTGAAAAGGTCATAGCCAATTATGTGTTTCTGTATGTGTTGTTGTTTGTGTGTTTTCTTTTCCTCTAGCACTTTGAGTATTAAAGAGCTCTTTAAGAATGGCCACTGTAATTTACTTTGTGTCATCAAGCAAGTGTTGTAAATGGCAAAATACATTTTGTCAACAGCATTGCGTTTTCATGGCTGTCTAATTTGACTAGCCTGAGAATTAATTTAGAAATAAGTAATTCAGAAAACTGCCATTACTGCCACATTTGACTATTCATTCAGTCTATTTTCCAGCTAGAATTTGTATATAGAGAGACAGTTGACATGACATATCACTTTCTTTTCATTGTTTTGTTTGCAAGTGAAGATACCAGATTTTCAATAAACATAAAACGATCTGTTCTAATTGCATTTTAAGTTTATGTATAGTATGTATGGATAGAATTTAAATATATTTGCAATTATCTATGAATTTACATGCATCTTGTAAAACATTGTCCTCTGAGATTACTCTTTAAATTAAAATCTTCTGAGAATCCTTGAAAATATCAGAATATTTTTCAGGCTTGTAATTTAAGAAATTTTAAGCTTTACCCTTTAAAAATAGATTTTGAATGCTAATGTGAATATTATTCAGTGCCATGCAGTATGACACATCTACATAATAAAAGAGCATCAAGAGCATTTCAAGCATCAATATGCATAAAATATATTAAGTAGAGAATGTTGATGGCAACGGATCTCATGTCTCTTGCACCATTTTCAAGATCGAACATGCATTATTTTTGAGCAGGTAGTCCCAAAAATCACCCAAACAAAGGGTTGTAAATCAATTCTGAAAAGGGACAGACCAGTCGACCACGTGACTCTGAAAAGTCACTTCTGATTGGCGCAGGGCACCTTTGGGGGCGCAGTCAATTTCATTTCAAATGTCTCCAAACAGAAAGAACTCTCTCTCGACTCTTCTCTCTTTTCCGGCTCTTCTCTTCAGCTAAACCTTTCTCTTGCAATGGAAATCTTGATGCTTCCAGGTCCTTCGTGCCTTATAGAGTCAAAGGAATACTCAGGACACAAAGTCCCGAGGAAACCTCACACTCTACAGTTCATACACCCAACAGGAGTCACGAGTCCTCCTTGCAGAAGGCCTTGCTTCATCCAGTCAATAACTTTCCGCGATCATCAGAGTCCAAAACATCGACGGAACAAACTTTCTTCTAATGCCAAAGAACGCAATGCAAAGAAACAGAACAACACGCAAGTATATCTCCAGACTTTTGCTCAAAGTGCTGGTATATTAGTTAAATACTTAATCCGATTGCAAATCAATTTAGTCTCAAAGAAGGATAAATGGTTCTTAAGGCATTGTCAACAGAGTTCATTTTCACTGTATTGATAATTTATTTCACATTCAGTCACTACTCACCAACATGTTTTCATGTTGTATGTGTTAGATTAGTTTTGTGTTTAGAATAGCAATAAAGTTTGTCTGCATTCAATGATAATTTGACTGTGGTATATTTTAATAAATAATCTCATCTCGGTTTTTAAAAGATTTTGCTTCAAAGCTGTACCTAAATGTTTGTGTAATGTTATTTTCAATAAGCCATGATAACAATATAACTACAATAAGTTAATTAATCATAATTCCCTTATTAAAGCTAAGTCCTTAGAATAGAAATTGTGGGTGGATATAACAAGACGTTGTATTATGAATTTAATGGTGGAGAATTTTATTCAGACTACTAATCAGTTATTTGTCATTTATCTAATTTATAATGGTTGTCGAACGCGACTAATTCCATTATAAATGTCCTTACATGATAACGTATAATAAGGACAGTTTGATTTAATTCCTTGCTCACACCTACTGTTTCCATACAAATAATGGTGAGGTACACAACACTTTAACCCAAACCTTGTAAATGTCCCTTACATATAATGCTTGATGTACGCGGGCACTTTACCCTTTCATGTACATTTACACTAAAGTTCCCTACAGTCAGTACATCGACATAACGTCTCGTTCCCTCCATCAGGCAATGGAGGTTACAACAATAACCAAGATGTTATCACATTCTAAACATGTTGACTAGTTAGTTACACTCCAGTGGAAAGGACATTCAGGACATCATCTCATTGTAGTTCTCCCTGTGAGTTTTAACACAGCACAAACAATTAGCAGCTCATCCTGCATGTGTGTAATTTCTATGATATACTCATAAATAAAACTTTCATACTGTGAAGTAATACAGTGGTTTGGTTATGAATTTATTGCCTGTGTTTCATTTGAAGAAACAAGCCATGTTTAATGGAACGATGAACATCTGCAGGCAAATGGGACCTAACTATGAGAATTGTGTTTGATACAGAGGCCTTGGAAACAGTAGAAATGATTACCACCTGTCATGTGAATATGTACTCGGATCTAGGTATGAGGATATTGAATATTCATAATAAATACTGTCAAAATATTCATATATAGTATACATATATAGTTATTTATAAATATATTTAATACATTGCCCAGTCTTACACAAAGCATCTGGTTTTGCTTGGAAGAGACGTGGAAAACGGCTGTAACCGTACATTTTCACTGTGATGATCTAACTCAGATCAGTGTTCAATACTGAGAATCAAACCACATGCCCACTGTTAAGATAAAATGCCTGATAATGGGATGTGATTAATGCACTCTCCATTTTGTGTCATCATAGCAACATGAACTAATGAGAATAATTTTACCCAAGATGAATGAGTGGAGGAGACAGCTGATATCCAATCTAATAAGCTTGTTCGATATCTTTGCTGGTTGTTGTGTTTTATTAATTTTTTAATACCTCTCTCACTGTTTCTCAAGCCAATTTGGTTCGACTCATAGAGGTCTCCACCTCTGATTACACCCAACTAGGCTACCATTGTGCCATATTAAATCTGTTTAATGTGTGTCTGTTGTGATTTTATTATAATTTTTTTAAATTGAAATGCACTATACAGTAGCTTTTAGTTCTCTTGATTATTCATTACACACTGTGAGAGACAGACAAGTATGACATCCACCCTGCAGGTCACATCGCAAGTCCCAAGGCAGCATATTATTACTTTGATTGCTTGATTCTAGAGCTCTCCACAGGATGACATTGATTGAAGCACAAAAGATCTTTAGTCACATGATAATAGGTAACAATACTGCAACAAATAATGTTGGGGAAGCGACTTTGAAACGGTAACTTTCCAAGCTACTCGTAATTTAAAGAAGTTGGACTACAGTTATACACTATAAAGTTAAACATTGTAGCTACAGTATATAAATAAATATATTTTGAATATACAGTTGTCAGATGATACTATTTAAATCTGCAATGAGAAATGTAAGCGTAACCTAGTTCTAACAGGAAGATTTCGAGATTCATTCATCAGGCATCTCATCTATTCACAATACAACCTCCGCTTCATAAGCTTGCTCAGCTGCCTCTCATTGTTTGCATAAATCCATGTCTTATTTACATGCATGTGAGTGAAACACACAACCATATCATCAGGAAAATAGGCAAAATTCTCAATCTATTCTTCTTTTGAAAGAACAATCATCAATGCATATAGCTGGTGCTTGATGGAGTTTCAATCTTTCTGCAATCGATGTTCTCAATAATACATTTATATATCTTACACTGCCTAAATATTGCTTTTCAAGTGGCAATATTTCATTTTAAAAGAGTACTCGGTTCTTAGCGGTCATGTTAGGTAATTCTGCGTTCCGTAGTGGGGGTTCACATTTTTATCTGTTTACTCGCTGTTTGCATGTTTAAGTGTAACCCTCATCTAGCAATCAAGATCCAAAATTCATGCACCTCATCATGCTCTCTATGTTAGTACATCAACATATATCTTTACTATATATGCTCGTGGTCGGGACAGCAACATTTAGTAGTAGGTAAGTAAGGTAATTGCATTACTTTATTGGTATATAAAAAAATGCTGGCATCACAAATGTGCTGTCCAGGCATTGCAACTGTTGCTAATCTTTCTTGATGTATGACTAAACATCCCACAACACTGCAACTGTGGTGTTTTTTCACAAATACAAAATGTTGCTTATTCTTTGCAAAGGCATTGCACAAACAACGTCACCCATATCTTAGGATCAAATGCAAAATTAATTGTGCCCTCTTGCAGGGGAATTGCACTACTATGCTTGCCTTTTCACCCTTCTGCAGGATGTGGCACATAATTAGCATGTCATACAGTCATATACAGTCTTATATTTGCATAATTTATTTATATTTCTTCTTCAGATTTGTCCCTGATTTTAATTATTTGGTTTTGTATTTTCTTTTGGGGCATAGGTAAATTAGTTTGAGGTTCTAATTCCTTTTGGGGTAAGCTCCGCTCCCCTGCTGTCATTGCATCGTGAAGGATCTGAAGGTTCAAGCAAGCATTGGAGGGCTGAACCGTACGACAGGGTTTCCGACAAATTATATAAGTATCTTTTTGTTCATATCTATTCCAATAATCTTGACTCATTCTGATTGAAATGTAAGCGTAAGCATAGTCCTAGCAGGAAGATCTTGAGTTTCTTTCATTAGGCATCTCATCCAATCACAATAAAGCCTCCACTACATAAGCCTGCTCAGTTACCTCTATTTGTTTCTATACCCCCCACAACCTGTTTAGGTCCCATCCTGGGCAGGGGTAAGCTCAGCTCCCCTCGCCATCGCCTCTGGCGGGATCTGACAGTTCAAACAAGCATCGGAGCCTGACAGTACTATAAAACAAACAATAAAACTTGAAATCACTAAACAGTTGCGCCAGTTTTGCGCATGGTATTTCTGTGCAAAATACCTGCGTCTTATTCACTAAACACTAGCAATGTAGTTTTACAAGGTGCAATCAGTGCTTAGAAATGGCCTGCAAGATCAGAATTAAATAAGCAAATTGTGTTCTGCAAATATTTTTTTGAATGCGTTTGCGCCGTTGCCTAATAAACATAATTCCTTTAGTTAATTGTCCGCTAAACCAGTTCAGACAGTGCTTTAAAAAATACAAATAAAATAAGAAAGCTGCTTTTACCAGGCGCAAATCATTCTTAGTGAATTCCTCCCACTATATTATAAAATTGTGTAAGTAATGTAAGTAAAATTTATTTCTAAAGCACACTCAAACACAGCAAAGCTGACCGAAGTTCTGTACAGATTAATCTACAATACAATAAAATAAAAAATTTAATACTGCAAAACGCTAGAGAATACAAGTACGTTTTAAGCCTATGTTGAATAATAGACAGTGATGAAGCTTGTCTAATGTCAAGTGGTAGCTGATTCCACAGCCTAGGGACAGCAACTGCAAATGCTCTATCACCCTTGCGTATACAACGTGACCGAGGAATATGTATTAACATTTTGTCTGCAGACCTTAAAGACCTGGTAAATATGGCTGTATTAAATCCCTAATATATGAAGGGGCCTGGTGATTAAGAGCTTTAAAAAAAAAAACAACAGTATGTTTAATTGAATCCTAAAATAAACAGGAAGCCAGTGCAGAGAGTCCAGGATTGGTGTAATATGATCCCTTTTTTTAGATGATGTCAAAATTCTGGCTGCAGCATTTTGAACCAATTGAAGATGGAAAAGAGAGAATTGAGAAAGACCAAAATAAACAAACACACCACATAGTGCTTTTAACATATTATAAAGCTTTTCAAAAAGAGAATGCAGAACTATATAGGGGCTCAAGTAAATCAGTACATAATTTTTTAGAACTGGTTCATTTACATGAAACATCAGTATGATTCGATTCACTAAAATGAATTTGACTTAAACTCATATTAGTGAATCATATAATTAAACAGATTAATTTGAATAATCCATGAACATGAACATTAAACTTTAATTATTTATGACTTTCCATAGCTACATATGAGAGCCAGAGGATAGTTTAGGTGAGAAATGTAATTATTCCCTCAGTTTGCCTTATTCTAAGGCACAGTATGACAAAAAAGCGTTGTAACATTTTGTGACGCTACAGCACTACTTATTAGAAAAAGTAATTTGTTAATGGAAAAGCTACACTATTTTAAAAATAGCTAAACATCTGGCATGTAACTTAAAAAATATTGTTACAAATATACAGTTTATTTAAGTTAGTAGTGTTGCAATTGGTTAGTTACCCTCCAACACTGGCAACAATGTACTGTAATTCCAAGTTCGTTGTACCTGCTTTCAATAGAGGGACAAAAAAAAAAAACAAGCAAATAATGTCATCAAACCATGTTGCAGTGTGTCGCAGCTGGTCACAGCAGACAGGAAATTGAAGCGGCATTCACAGTCTGTGAAGAAAAGACCATATTTTCCCCCATTCCTTGCTGCAAAAAGGAAGTTGGGATTGATTCACCGCACCTTAGCCTCACAGATCCTATGTGTCCTCCTGTATAAAACTAACTCATGGATGTGCTAATTCATCTCCATTGCATCTGAACTCTGGGGGCCAGGAATTCTGTCAGTAGCAGAGGCTCAGAAAACTAAAAAGACTCACTTGCTGCCTCTCACTACAGTAACATCAGTAAAGAGGAGATGCACTCCTTTAACCTCAGGTGGTTTTATCCAGCAGTACTAGTTCCTCAAACATAAGCTATTTACAGATTGCAGAGAAAATTTAGGAAAAGGACTGGTTACCATTTTGAAGTGTATTTAACTGTTTATTGACATGAACTGATTTTTAACAAATGCCCTCTACTTTATATTTTAAAGTTTTTTGTTTGTTTGTTTTTTTCAGCAGGGGTGCACAAAGTATTTTATTGCTTGGAATATCTCCATTTTGTCACAATTGTCTACGCATGAGAGCTATTTCTGTACTGATCTGTTCTTCTAAGGCATTTCAACAGTGAGTGGCATTAATTCACTTGGAATTGTATTAAAGACATGACTTTGTAAGATTCCCTTTTTAAAACTTACTCTAAATGAACATTTAATGGTCTTTAACAATCTCACATACATAGTTATCTTTTAAAGCCAATGGCTAAAGTTGTGTAAATTATTTTATAATATTGTCAACAAGGGATGCAGGTTCATGATTTCACAGCATAACCACCAAATAACAGCTATAGATCTATTAAATCGTTTTTGAGAGATGTCTAAACAAAACAAGGGGGAATTTACAGCTTTGTTTCATCAGGACAGATTTTCTTCTGTAATGTGGTTGTTTCAGCTCTGTAGCATACAATTGTGATTCATCTTTCTTTGAAGCTTACTTCAAGACCTGCTGAGAAATACAGCCAGCAACTCTAGGCAGTTGATGTGCCAACCCAGCCAGGGCCCCATCCAGGAGCCTGCAGCTGCGTGCTCGTTGCACATGGCACCCCAGCCCAACTGGGAGGCCTCCATGGTAACTACGACGTGTCTGGACACCTGCTGCAGGGGGACTCCTGCCTGTAGAAAACAGAGGTCTGTCCAAGGGCTGAATAAGTGACAGCAGGAAGGGGTGAGGGTCACAGGGGTTGAGGGTCACATGTGCCGCAGCGCCATGCACATCTCAGGACTCAAGTCTGAAGCCAGTGCTGAAGCGTTCTCATATGCATCAACCCAAGCTGCGCAACCACCGCTGAGGATGCCATTTGCCCCAGGAGCCTGTGAAATTGTTTCAATGGAACCGCTGTGCCCGGTCTGAATGTACTCAGGCAGTTTAGCACCGACTGCGGGTGCTCGCTTGTGAGGTGCACTGTCATTAAGACTGAGTCTAACTCCATTCCGAGAAAAGAGATGCTCTGAACTGGGGAGAGCTTGCTCTTTTCCTAGTTGGCCCGAAGCCCTAAACGGCTGAGGTGCGTGAGCACCAGGTCCCTGTGTACACAGAGCAACTATCAAGGGTGTGCTAAGATTAGCCAGTCATCAAGGTAGTTGAGTATGTGAATGCCCACTTCCCTTAACGGGCAAAAGATGCCTCTGCGACTTTCGTGAAGATGTGAGGGGACAGGGACAGACAGAAGGGGTGGGAGACTTTGTACTGATACGCCTGGCTGTCAAAACCGAGCCGTACAAAGTGACTGTGATGGGGGTAATATTGAGATGTGAAAGTACGCATCCTTCAGGTCTAATGCAGCGAACCAGTCTTTATGCCGGATGCTTGTCAGAATACGTTTCTGCTTCAGCATCTTGAACGGGAGTCTGTATAAGGTCCGGTTTAGAACTCGAAGGTCCAAGACTGGCCGCAACCCACCTCCTTCCTTGGGTACGATGAAGTAAGGGCTGCAGAAACCCTTCTCCATCTCGGTTGGAGAGACAGGCTCTATCGCATCCTTGCGCAGAAGGGTTGAGATCTCCACATGCAGAGTAGAGGCATTTTTGCCCAGCTAAAGTGGACACCTCTAAACGGGGCGGGCGCGTTGTGAGCTGAATCGTGCATCCGAGTCGGAAGGTCCTGGCCAGCCACCGAGCTGGGTTGGAAAGTGTAATCCACGCGTCCAAGCTCCGGGCGAGGGGCACTAAGGGGACGATCACGTGTGACATACCTGAAGAAGGGGCCTCAAGGCGGGGGGAGCAGGCAACAGCACGTCGGGAGCGTTGCTTTGTCCCGAGGTAGTTGTGCTGAGGAGAGACTCAAAGCACTTAACTTGCTCCGTGTACCCGGCCTGGGGCGGGTAGGCGACTGAGGAGGAGGTTCTGTAGTGATGACCTCTGGACTCATCACCACCTGCCAGCCTGAGGCGGGGGTGTGGTGCAGTTGGGCACGTGAAGGCAGAGGATCCGCATTCATGGGGGCCCAGCTCCAGGTGATCGTGTCTGATCGCTGTGAGAACGGCAGTTGTGGGCACTGGCTAAGTGACCCAGGGAGTGAGGAAACTGCTCTTTTTTTGACAATGTAGGTACCGCAGCCCATTGGGGGTGCGGCAAACAAAGAAAAGGAACAAAAGATTCTCCAGTGGTCTGAGCACTAGCTCCGCGGCAGACATCTCTCTTCCTGGGTTGCCCATCTTAGGAGTTTTTGGGAGCCCTCCGTGTCCGGGAGGAGGTCCATGAGATGGGTGGCATTCGCCTCTTGTGGCTCCTCCTACTCTGGGGCTGAGAGCTGGGTCTGGGATGGGGCAGAGCTGCCTGGGGTTTTACTGCTGCAGGGGGACGCCCTCGGTGACAGACGGGGTGCAGGATCTTCAGCTGCGGCAGGGAAAGATATTTTGGATGGCCTCCATCTGCTTCTTCACCACCGAGAACTGCTGGGCAAAGTACTCTACGGTGTCACCGAATATGCCGATCTGGGAGATGGGGGTGTTGAGAAAGCGAGCCTTGTCGGGGTCCCGCATCTTGACCAGATTCAGCCACAGATGAAGTTCCTGGACCACGAGGGTGGCCATCGCCTCTCCAAGTGCATGTCCTTGGTGGCCCGGAGATAAAGGTTGGTCGCCGAGCACAGTTCCTGCAGCACATCAGGATCAGGACTACCCAAGTGCAGATCTCTTAGCGCCTAGGCCTGGTTGACTTGCAGGAGGGCCATGGCGTGCAGGGCATTGGTGGCCTGTCCAGCGGTACTGTAGGCCTTGGTCGCCAGAGACAACGTCAACCTACAGGCCTTGGAGGGGTGCAACGGTCAATCCCGCCAGGTGGCGGCATTTTGCGGGCACAGGTGCACCGCAACAGACTTATCCAACTGAGGGAATTATGTGTATCCATGGACTGACCTGCGGTCAAAGGTTGTGAGTGCGGACGATCAAGGTAGTCGGTTTCGGGCAGTAAAAGGTGCCCTCCACGACTTCGTCAACTCATCGTGCACCTCCGGGAAGAAAGGAACTGGGGGATTGGCTGTGAGCAGCGCCCCGTGCCCAAGAACCAATCGTCTAGCTGCAAGGGCTGAGGGGAGGATGGAGGGTTCCATTCCAGCGAAACATTCGCAGCGGCCCGGGCAAGCATAGCGGACAGCTCGGCATCGGCCTCAGTCAGGGCGGGTACACCCGAAGGCACCAGCCTTCCTCGCAATGAGAACATGAACATCCACAAATGCTGCCTCAGTGAGTTCTCTGCCCATACACGTGAGGCAGCACCCGTGGCCATCTGAAGCGGAGAGGTAACGAACGCATCCAGGAATAACACAAGGACGGAAGGGCATCTTGAAAAAGATACGTTTTTAAAAAGACGTTCAACGCCCAAGTGCTTTCTCTTTTAGAGAAATATACTCTTTTAGAGAAATAAATCTATTTTAGGTGGCTGTTGAATCACCCAGGGGCATAGTCTGCACGCTCTTATAGAGGTGAGTGGAACACAACCGCTCAGCTCTGAAGAAAAAATTTGTCTGAAAAGACGCACACTTCCCTCCTTTTATACCCATATGTCCGGGGGAGGGGCATGAAAATTATGTTTGCCAATTCTCATTGGCCTTTTCTCAAAGATAAGAGGTAACTGAGTCTATCAAGAGAGACCAATAGTGTCACTACATCGACACAATGTTGAGTGAGTGACAGAAGGGGAACAGCTATTTTTGAATCCTGGTCTCAAATGCAGGCTAGATACAAACTTCAGGGGAGGGGAAGATTAAGGGTTCTTACTTTTTACGTCAATGTCTGTAGGCAGCTGTGATAAAGTACATGGTAAAAGTAAAGACCTCTTTAATTGTGAAAATTTATTGAATTTGTAAACAGAGTACAATAGTGCCATAAATCTACCTTACAGACCATCTTACCCACTCCAGAACATTCTCAGCAATATACTTATGATGTTTAGGGCTATTCGTCATATATGACAGTGCATTTGGAAAGCCATTGGCCTTGAACATACAAGTGAAGAGTTTATTTGCATATCTTCAAACTGTGTTTTTTTGTCTTGCAGTTCCTCAGAGAGATGGAGCGGCTGATCTTCTCCCTGCTGGTGCTGGCTGTGTCTGTATCAGGGCAGCTGTGCCCCAAGCGTTGCATGTGCCAGAACCTGTCACCATCCCTGGCTATCCTCTGCGCCAAGACCGGCCTGCTTTTCGTGCCAACAGTCATCGATCGGCGTACGGTGGAGCTGCGCCTTACAGAGAACTTCATCACGACAGTAAGGAGGAGGGACTTTGCAAACATGACCAGTCTCCTCCATCTGACACTCTCCCGCAACACCATCAGCCAAATTATGTCTTACACATTTGCTGACCTCAAGCGGCTGCGGGCACTGCACCTGGACAGCAACCGCCTGAGCGTCATCAAGGATGACCACTTCCGAGGACTCACCAATCTGAGGCATCTTATCCTAGCCAACAATCAACTGCATAGCATCTCCCCACATGCTTTTGATGACTTTTTGGGGACTCTGGAAGACCTTGATCTTTCATACAATAACCTGGTGGACATACCGTGGGAGACTATTGGACGGCTCACCAATGTGAACACTCTCAATATGGACCATAACCTCATAGAGCATGTCCCCTTAGGAGTCTTCTCAAACCTACACAAACTAGCCCGTCTAGACATGACATCCAATAAGCTAAAGAAAATACCCCCTGATCCTTTGTTTCTTAGGATACCAGTTTATGCCAAGTCAAAAGGGTCACCTCTTTCCTCTCTCGTCCTGAGCTTTGGAGGAAACCCACTTCATTGCAACTGCGAGCTACTTTGGCTGAGAAGGCTAACACGAGAGGATGACCTCGAAACCTGCGCCTCACCTACTGATCTTACAGCTAAATACTTCTGGACCATCCCAGAGGAGGAGTTTATCTGTGATCCTCCTGTGATTATAAGGAAATCTCCCAAAACCTTCATCATGGAGGGCCAGCCCACCAGCTTGAAATGCAAGGCCAATGGGGACCCAGACCCTGACATTCACTGGATCTCTCCAGAGAGTCGTCTAATCGCCAACACCTCTCGAACTTTAAGCTTTAGCAATGGGAGCTTGGAGATCAACATCACCTCTCTGAAGGACACAGGAGTCTTCACCTGCATTGCTTCTAATGCCGCAGGGGAGTCTACTGGCACAGTGGAGCTGGTGGTCAATCCACTGCCACACTTAGCTAACAGCACTAATCGGATCCGTGAACCTGATCCAGGACCATCTGATATTCTTACCTCTGCCAAGTCAACTTCTTCAGCTAGCAATGAGACCAGGACTCTGGAGAGAAAGTTGGTTCTTGCAGAGTTTACAGCTAATTCTGCACTCATCAGGTGGCCTTCACAACAACATTTCCCTGGAATCAGGATGTATCAGATTCAGTACAACAGCTCAGTGGATGATACCTTGGTCTACAGGTAAGATGTTAAATTAATTTGTGAAATGAATGTCTAATTAGGTCACCTAAAAATGATAGCGAAGTGTAATGAGGTTTTTGTTCTCCAAAAGTATTTGTTTCATGATATTTCTCATGTACTTGCACAGATATTCATGTTCTAAAATAACTTGGCTAGTCGAAAAACTCGGCCAGCAGAAGAGATTGTTGCTTGTTTGGTTACTATTGTATATTATTTTCTCTCCTAGGTTGTTAAAAAGCACACTTTTTATATGATCTTCAACACAAAAAGAGAGATTTCAGTGTTTATGGAATCAGATTACTTTACTTGTACATAAGTGGAAAGGGCTTTTTGACTATAAGGCAAAGTAAGCACCAATCCAAGGAGAGAAAGACCTGCATATTTGGCATTACTTACATAGTTGAACTGCACTTTAAACACAGCAAAAGTTGACAACCTTCAGTGACGTTACCCTCAACAAAGCTAATTTTAAAACAGTGCTGTGCATAGTATGAAAGCAGGCTTTGTTCGCCTAGGGTGCTTTTGTTTGTTCAGGTTAAAGCTTTTTTCACAATTTTCCTTTGAGCTTCCTAAATCCCATTCATGAAAGAAAACTGAACTATCAAAGGTGATGACTATAGTCAGGTTAACAGATGATTCTATTTCACGTCAAAGACCGTCATCAAATGTGTGCTGGGAGAGGTGGGCACAGGGTAATTAGTCTTTGCTAATGTTTACAATACACACCTTTTAGGGATATCTCATCATTCACAGTGGTCTGATATGTTTAATTAGTCTGAGTGTTGGGGACAATCATGATAACATTTATAAATTAACTGCTACACTTGAAAAAAATACCCACAAAAGCTAACAAATTGCCCTGCAATAAACAATTGAATGTTTAAAGGTTAGGCTGCATTGGCTGTGTGAACAAAATTATTTAGTAAACGTAAAACTAGAATATTCTGCCTTGTAAATTTATAAAGGTTGTTTTGTTTTTGTTCCTGTATTTCCCACCACGTGTGGCACATTTTAAGATGTGGTTTCAAGTTTAAAACTTTTTTAATCAGTTTTTGTGCTCAATATGCTGTTGCAGTGGCTACAACTGGTAAAATGGATCTGAGGAAAGAAGACCAATCACAATTCAGAAGACAAATAGAGTAATATTTGCAAAATGAATAGGGATTGGTCTTTCGTACAAGCAGTTCATGCTGAAATAATTGCAGACGTTTAATCCTTCGAGGTAAGGGTTTAGAAGAAATCCCTAGCCATTATTTATGAGGAATATCAATACAGTGCTGCCTTGCAAGCAAACATTGCTAGGTCTCTGCAATGAATATAAAGAGGACTCAAAATGATTATAAGTAATGAGAAACTTGGTCTGCCCAAGTAGAGGTCCCGCTTCACAAGCCTCATGTGCATTAAAGCATAGCGATTTATTCTAAAATGGGCATCCAGTCATTTTTGCTTGAGCCTACTCTTTTCCCTCCTGACCTTTTAACCACATGTCCACAATGTCCCTCTTTCTGACCAAATAAGAGTGTCAATAGGCTTTTCCAGGGTGCATATATTGTAGATGTACCATGTTGCCATATAAAGGTCAATGCAGGTTACTCATGTTAGTGGTAAATAGCTTAACGTAAACAGCTAACACTCAGTAAGCTCCATAAGGGCTGCTTTGGGTCTCGGCTCTATTTTCATTGATGAAGTTGGCCACACTTCACTGTGACTGGATGTTACAGGAAGTTGCTGTACCACTGACAGCTCACTCTAACACCTTGAACAACCTCTCCAGAAGTTCAGACCAATGGAGACAGACATATCAAAATAGGATTTACTTCATTTTTACTCTTGGGGATAGTGGAGATAATATTCTGCTATCTAACATAGAGCCAAGGTTCTGATTTGCTGTGAAACCTTTGCTCCGTTCCAAAAACTAGAGTGAGCAGCATTCTTTCACTAAAATAAAAGCTTTAACATATGTAACAGAACACAGGTGTCTCAAGGTGTGTTTCTAATGGTTGAATATTCTATCTTTTTTTTTGTTTTTGTCAAGTTTCTTCTGCAGAGTGCTTTGTGTACCGCCTTGAGTTGCTACCTTTGTAATGCGATCCAGATTTGCCACTTATGAGGTTCCTAGGCAACTGCCTCTGTAGACAGAGGACAGCTATTAAAGTTTTGGAACTTTAGTTGGTCTGTACATTAAAATACACTTGTTTCTTGAAGTAGGCAGTTTTCATGGAAAGCCAAGCAATTATAAGTAACATCAGTCAGTGGAATGTTGCTCTGACTAATATTGTGTGCTAGTACAGGCTTTTGTAGGCTGATGTGCAGGGGCGGACCGGTCATAGGAAGAACCGGAAAAGTTTGGGTGGGCTGGTTGTGAAACGAGGCCGAACGGGCAGCGATAAGCAGAAACGGGCCGCCACATTATACCAAACAACCTGGTGCGAGACATGGTGCAAATTCATCCATGCAAGGATTTAAACAATGGGAAAACAGAACAGATGTACGAAAAAACACATTCAGTGTGAATGGCCCCTAACTCGTCCATTCACTTGTGTCTGTGATTGAGAGTGCGTGTGCAAAACAAGATTGGTAGGCCTGTTTATTTCTTCATTAATTATAAACCTGAACCTGTCCCGAAACCTGTCGGGTTGCAGACCTCTAAATTTGCCTAATATACCTTATATCTGGGGGGTCCGGGGGCATGCTCCCCAGTGAGATTTTTTGGTTATTGCAAAAAACAACACCAAAGCACTCAATTCTGGTGACTTTGAGATAAGCATTTATTTATTTTCTCGAGTATGAGTAGCATTCATGTAACTATTGGCTAAAGCATTTCTTCCAGAAACACACAGGGGTCTCAAAACGCATTTTTATCAGTTGAAAAAGTTCTTTTTAACTTGACAAAGCATCTAAAAATGCAGCGCTCCCATGATGGTAAAAACACAGTGAAACGTGACGCAGTTGTCAAAAGACATCAGAGTAGCGAATGTTTACATCAGCACGAGTGGACGCAAAAACACGTTCAGTTTGTACTGCCCCTTGTTCACATGACTTTCAAGTTAGCTTTCTAAAGAAAGCCTTTTGTTTCAGCTGACTGTAGGTAAATTTACACTGTATCCAGCGCTGTAATCGTAAATATCCTGATACTGTTTCTGGTTCTGTGTGAGAAACCGCTCCAAATGATTCCGTGAGAGAACGTTCTGAACTAATTGTACTGAATCATAAATTGATTCAGACCATTTTGCAAGCCCGTTTGGCTAATTCACTGAAAAGAACAGACTCAAAATAATTATTAATTCGCAAATTGGGTATTGCCAGTTCTTTTAAACAGCCAACAGAAATACAGGACACATTTCGCGGTTGGTTAAATATTCTGAGAGTAAATTTTTCTCAGGTCTTTCGGAGTGCTCATGGTATGCAGGCGCCACTATCTAGCATTTTTAGTCTTTGAACCACATTCATCCGTGCAGAGGAGCAGAGCCGAAGCACAACTTATGTCATTACTATGGTTGCAACGGTATGAGATTTTCACGGTATGATAACAGTCTCAGAAAATATCACGGTTTCACGGTATCACGGTATACGGTATTACACAATTACTATTATTAGTGAAAACAGAAGGGTTATTTTTTTTTATTTATTTTTTTTGAGCAAACACTTTATTATAATTGAAACTTGAAATCATTTATTTTATTGAAGTATGTGTAATTTTTATTTTCTCCCTTTAGAAAATAAAATTAACAGAAAAAATAAGAAAGCTAACAGAATTATAATAATAAATCGAATTATAAACATGATAAAAAATAGCATGTAACTATAACATGTTATATAACTAAAGCATGTTAGTTTATATGTTAAATTAACTGCTAAATGAAAAATAACATCAGCTGTGTGAGCTTTTAAAGTAATGTCCTATTATTATTAACAGTTTACATATACTGTAGGTGTGCAACAGCACAGCCAGACTGCTCCTGTCTGTCCCTTTAACTCAGTGGTTCTCAACTGGTTTTGCTTCAGGACAGATTTTACATTGGACCAAGTGTCGACCTGCCATAGATTAAACATAACCTGTATTTAATGTATCTTGGGTTGCATTTCCTTTTATGTTGCATAGTATTGTTCATGGTTTTCCAGTACAAGGATAAGCATCAAGTGACATTATTTTTGTTGTTGATGTCAACGTTTGACTTTCATCACACAACTGAATAACACAGACTGCATCACTATGATAAATGAATACTGCAACAGTTAGATTAACATACAGGCGTGAAGGGACTCCTTCGCTCGCTTCTCTCTGACATTTTCTCCGCTGCATTTGTGTGTGTGTGTCTCATAAGTTGACAAGTCTGACAGGCAGACAAGGAATAACGGAGATGCGCACGCGCATGTGAGATTCTCCATCTGTTTGCATTTTTTTTTCAATACTGTAGATAAGCAAATGTACATGGTATAATAACTGTCAATTTTCAAACCGTGGTATACCGTGAAACCGGTATACCGCTGCAACCCTAGTCATTACCAAAACAATGTTCTTCTGCAAGATGCATGCAGTTTTATTTTATAACCAATAGAATTTACATAATGTAGCTTTAAGTTCAGTTGTAATTTTCCAAAGAGAAAAGAGAATGCTTTGAGCAGCAGCATGTGTCATGTATTTGTCTTTAAAGTTTATACTGTGTGAGTGATACTTTTACAGACTTTCTTTTTTTGGAAGAAAAGAGCACAGCTGTGTTCCTTAAATAAAAAGAAATTAGAAAGCCTTATGTTTGAAACTGCAGAAAATAAGCTTACCCTCATATTGTGTTCCAAAAGTGGTTCACATCAGCCCAATAAATTAAGGACTGAACACTGTGCTAAGAGCCAAATTATGTGCTAAATTATGCTTTATGATTTCCTTTGCGTTTCTATTCCAATTGACAAACCTTTTTTATTTATTTTTTTTTATGTATTATTATTATTAAGACTGGCTAAATTATATAAAATAAATATGAGAAACTACATAAATAGATGTAACAGTTGCAGGTGTAGCATGTTCATATACAAATATCAGTTTTTTTTTATTTTATAAAATAAAATTCAGACAAATTGGTCATGATAAAAGACTATGACTAGACAGATTTCTTAGACAGGAGGAGGCCACCTTAAACCAGCTAAGACCAGCAAACCAGCTAATGCTAGGTTTCAGATGTATTTTTTAAGCAGTCTTTTGTGTGCAATATGCATCAGACTGTGGATGGGCGGTTTGGGACTACAAAGTTGGTAACGTTGCTACTTTTAATTAATAACCCCCCAGAAGAATTTATGGATGTTCTGCTAATGTAAATGTAAGAAAGTTTTTACTCTTCGCAATGTGCTAATTGCTTTCTTAATGAATATTAAACCAGCACCAATAAATTCAGGGTTGTATTCTCTTTTTGGCCCACAGCAGATGCTTTTAATGAAACGTAAATTATCCACTTACTGCAAGACAAAACCAAAATCCAGAGCTACCCCAAAATCTTAAACAGATCAGAGTTAATGTGTGCTTTAAAAGCAGGCCATTTGAATTGCACTTTTGGATGAAAAGGTGGATATGCTAACAGCAGGACAGATGGTGGATGCAACCTGTTCATCTCATACCCCTTTGTGTTCAATAACTGCTTGATTGTAACCATAAATTAATCAACCATTAATCTGTGTGTCTTCAAACAATTTGTTACATAGGGCCTTAGTTAATAAAATAAATAAAAATTGTGCTGTCTTAAACTATTTTAGATGTTGCCATTTGACTGGACTCAGACGTCCTATTTGATACCTTAACATTAATTATATACACCTGCAGTGATCACGAGAATAACCTCTCCTTTTGGGGGTCAGAGTTATATTGTGATTTTATAATCCACATTACATTTTAAATAAAAGAAGATTATGTAATTTACTAGAAGTGGTAGTAGAGGACAAGTGACCATAACAAATCTCCCTCATCATCTTGTGGTCAGCTGATGTCATGCTTTCTTAAAACAGCGCAGATGGTGATAATGTACATATATGTAATGAGCATGTTTCCCTGGGCAAGATTAAGAGTAGCTCTGCTCAATCAGTCCTGATTAGCTGTGAACTGGGAGGTAGAAAAGGGCTAATGTCTCATCCATCGTGAATGACTGATGAGCTGATTAAGATGACTCCCAGCAAGGTCATCTCTGGACTACAGTGGCAGAAAGCATGAAGCTCATGGAAGCCATAATCAGAATCATTCCTTCAAGTTATACATACCAAATTGACTGCATGTTGTCATGGAAGTGTGATACCACTGCCTATCATGGCGCATGTATTGGGACAAAAGGCTATTCATTATCTGTATAAAATTAAGGGCTGTAATCTAGATGACTCGTTGTTTTACAAATTCCAGTATCTAAATTCTTATTTATGCAAGATTATCAATTTGTCAGTGATCTTGTAATGGAATAATACAGTAGTCAATCTTGCTCATTGTAAAAGCTTACAGTCCTAATATTTATGAATTGCACTACATCCCACTAGCTGTCTATTACTTTCTCTTCTTTAGGGTATGGATATAAACAATCCTAACCCTCTAATTTTATTAAACTTTGGCGCATATCTCATCTATATGCCTTTATAGTTACTACTAAGACGGATTAACATTCACAGGTACGAATCCTTGCAATTATTATTATTATCTTTAAAAAAAACCTATCAAGTGTAAATGTCTCCACTGTGGGAAATACATTCTGCTATTTAAATGCAGATGAATGGAGGATTTGGTTTTCAATGTGTTCATGCCCAGTGTTCACTCCTGCAGCAGTATCACTTTTTATTTATTTATTTTTCTTTCTGTTTTGCATGGTTTGAAAGTGTATAGGCATAATAGGCATAGGAATAGGCATATAGACATATGTTTTATATATTTATGTAATACAGATATTATACACAAATTAACAAATGTTCATTCATTCAGATTATTTTTCAGTGAAATGTATTTTTTCAGTTTTCATAGTTTGTAAATAAAATGTTTTAATGTAATATGAAGATAAAAGAAAATGCTGTTAATCTTGTGCATTTGATCACTTTCAATGATGATTATAAATGTCATACATTTCAGAACCACTTCCCTACAGTATGTTCCTTTTTAAACCAATGTCCCACCTTAAGCTGCAGACTGTCAAAATGTTGAATTTGCATTTCGCTCAAGTGTTCCCCCTCTTACATCCCTCACAGGAATTTCATAATTCCTGCAGTGCCCCAGATCAATTTTTAATTAAGGACATCACTATGCCTCCCCTCCCTTTACCGGAGTGAGACTGCATGCTTTAATTAAAGTGATGTGCCACAGCCCTATAGATAAAACAGCACTCCCTGGTCTAGATAGTGATTTAATGACTGTCAACAACAGGTAGCCTTCAAAAAAGAGCCAATAAAGCAAAACAAAAGAAAAGAAAATCAATGTTGTGAAAGTTAAGATCAGGACTTCTCCTTCCACCAAACCATGTTGCTTTCTTTGAATACACAGTAGTCTGATAAATTAAGCTTCAGAGATTTCTGTAACCTCTTCTTTATATACTCCTACTAAATACCTTTTAATTTGCCATTATCGCCAAATCGCCCAACAGATGGAGATTGATTTTGAAAAGATGTCTGTTTTCATTTCCATCCTCCATACTGCAGTGATTCTAAATGAAGCTGAAAATTAATTTTCCTTGAGGGGGTTTAATTAGCATTGATTAGTTAGGTGCGGCACTGGGGCTTTCTATTTAGATATAGGACATTTCATATTTTTGGAGGCAGTGGCATAACACAAATCTTGGTAGCCAGCCTCACAACCATGACAAGGGGGCCCCGCCCTTAAATATGACATCATTCTCAAATTATCTATCGGCTTTAATCAAGAGTTGTAATATACTGAGTGTAAAAGTATTGCCGGTGGAGATAGATAAAGTACTTTAGCCATCTTTTTAATAATTGCATCTTTAGAAAAACTAATTTGAAAAAAGGCAAAGATGAGTTGAAGTCCACAGTGAAATGTATGAAAACTCCCTTTACTGCATGTGTGGAAAAAACATGTAAAGAAGCGTGGCACTGCATCGTTTTCATGTACGTTCTGAAACACATTCTCAGTGCCTGCATTCTCAGACCATTATATGTAAGGGTCTTTGGTATGCTAAATTTAGAAGGAAATTTAGGGTCTCTAAATTTGTGAGCTATGAACTAAATTAAACTGTCCTGATTCTACATTACTCTGTAAGGGCATTTGTAATGGAATCAGTCACGTTCGCCAACCATTAACCATCTCCACCATTAAAATCCAATACAATGTCTCGTTGTATCCGCTCACAATTTCTACTGTAAGGAATTAGCTTTAATATGTGAATTATGATTAATTCACTTATTGGAGTGATATTATACTCATGGCTTATTGAAAATAATATCACACGTATTTAGGTACAGATTTGAAGCAAAACCTTTTAGAAACAGGGATGAGATTATTTATCAAAATATACCACAGTCAAATCATCTTTGAATACAGACAAACTTTATTGCTATATGTTATCCACTTGGGAGAGTGTTTTCGAAAAGCTCAGTTTTCACTGGAAAAAATGTCATCTTAGTGTGGACGGAAGGCCAAAAGAGAAAAAGATGTGCTGTCAAATGAAAACATATTAGTGTGGATGTGGCCTTAAATATAATGCTAGAAATACTTTTTCACAAGAACAGTAATTTTACAGAGTCCTTTATATTTATTGAATAATGACACTACAGTTACATGTAGGGAATATAGGAAGTGCGACATTTAGGAGGGAACTTTAAATTGATCTCATTCTCACACCATTATATGTAAGGGTATTTGGTATGCTAAATTTAGATATCCAGTGTCTTGATATACAGTGGTTACGGAAAGTATTCAGACCCCCTTAAATTTTTCACTCTTTGTTATATTGCAGCCATATGCTAAAATCATTTAAGTTAATTGTTTTTCCTCATTATTGTACACACAGCACCCCATATTGACAGAAAAACACAGAATTGTTGACATTTTTGCACATTTATTAAAAAAGAAAAACTGAAATATCACATGGTCCTAAGTATTCAGACCCTTTGCTGTGACACTCATATATTTAACTCAGGTGCTGTCCATTTCTTCTGATCATCCTTGAGATGGTTCTACACCTTCAATTGAGTCCAGCTGTGTTTGATTATACTGATTGGACTTGATTAGGAAAGCCACACACCTGTCTATATAAGACCTTACAGCTCACAGTGCATGTCAGAGCAAATGAGAATCATGAGGTCAAAGGAACTGCCTGAAGAGCTCAGAGACAGAATTGTGGCAAGGCACAGATCTGGCCAAGGTTACAAAAAAATTTCTGCTGCCCTTAAGGTTCATAAGAGCACAGTGACCTCCATAATCCTTAAATGGAAGACGTTTGGGATGACCAGAACCCTTCCTAGAGCTGGCCGTCCGGCCAAACTGAGCTATCGGGGGAGAACAGCCTTGGTGAGAGAGGTAAAGAAGAACCCAAAGATCACTGTGGCTGAGCTCCAGAGATGCAGTCGGGAGATGGGAGAAAGTTGTAGTAAGTCAACCATCACTGCAGCCATCCACCAGTTGGGGCTTTATGGCAGAGTGGCCCGACGGAAGCCTCTCCTCAGTGCAAGACACATGAAAGCCCTCATGGAGTTTGCTAAAAAACACCCATAGGACTCCAAGATGGTGATAAATAAGATTCTCTGGTCTGATGAGACCAAGATAGAACTTTTTGTCCTTAATTCTAAGCGGTATGTGTGGAGAAAACCAGGCACTGCTCATCACCTGTCCAATACAGTCTCAACAGTGAAGCATGGTGGTGGCAGCATCATGCTGTGGGGGTGTTTTTCAGCTGCAGGGACAGGACGACTGGTTGCAATCGAGGGAAAGATGAATGCGGCCAAGTACAGGGATATCCTGGACGAAAACCTTCTCCAGAGTGCTCTGGACCTCAGACTGGGCCGAAGGTTCAACTTCCAACAAGACAATGACCCTAAGCACACCGCTAAAATAAGGAAGGAGTGGCTTCACAACAACTCCGTGACTGTTCTTGAATGGCCCAGCCAGAGCTTAAACCCAATTGAGCATCTCTGGAGAGACCTGAAAATGGCTGTCCACCAACGTTTACCATCCAACCTGACAGAACTGGAGAGGATCTGCAAGGAGGAATGGCAGAGGATACCCAAATCCAGAAGTGAAAAACTTGTTGCATCTTTCCCAAAAAAGACTCAAGGCTGTATTATATCAAAAGGGTGCTTCTACTAAATACTGAACAAAGGGTCTGAATACTTAGGACCATGTGATATTTCAGTTTTTCTTTTTTAATAAATGTGCAAAAATGTCAACAATTCTGTGTTTTTCTGTCAATATGGGGTGCTGTGTGTACAATAATGATGAAAAAAAATGAACTTAAATGATTTTAGCAAATGGCTGCAATATAACAAAGAGTGAAAAATTTAAGGGGTCTGAATACTTTCCGTACCCACTGTATGTGAGCTATGGACTAAATTAACTGTCCTTATTGTACCTTATTAGGTAATGAAATGTGTAACGGAATTAGTCACGTTCGACAACCATTATATAAATAGATTATTTGTCTTAATAGATTTTCAAAAATTTTGAATCGTAATACATGTCTAGTTGTATCAGCTCACAATTTCTACCTTAAGGAATTAGCTTTAATAAGTGAATTATGATTAATTCACTTATTGGAGTGATATTATTCTCATGGCTTATTGAAAATAATATCACACATATTTAGGTACAGCTTTGAAGCCAAATCTTTTAGAAACAGGGATGAGATTATTTATCAAAATATACCACAGTCACGTCCTCTTCGAACACCGACAAACTTTATTATTATTCTAAACATAATTCTAATCTAACACATATATACATAATACAAGTTGGTGAAAAGTGACAGAATGTGAAATAAATAATCAGTACAGTGAAAATTAACTTTATGGAGTCTGTTGAAAATACCTTAAGAACCATTTCATCCTTCTTTGAGTCTACATCGATTTGCTATCGGATTACCCAAATTATTTAATTAATACACCAGCACTTTGAGCACAATATAGGAGATGTACTTGCGTATCTTTGTGGTGTTTTTTGCGTTCTTTGTGTTGCTTGATTCTTTGCGCTTGGTCGATAGTTCGTTTCGTTCATGTTTTTAAGCTCTGTATGATCGAAGTGTTATTGTCTGTATGAATTATGGGGTTAGCTTTGAAGCGAGGCCATAGAGAGTGATGAGCTTTCCTCACATGGCATGGACCTGGCAGTCAGCGGCGCAACCAGCACGTGCAAGCAGAAGAGAGAAGAGCAAGAAGGAGCCAAGATAAGAGAGGATGAAGAGACCAGAGAAATATTTGAACTGAAAATGGCCGCAAATTGTCCTGTTGCTTTCAAACTGTGGACAATTAGTTAAAAACTTCACTGCCATTATATTGAAAAGATAGACTGGGATATTCATTAAAACAGCTCCTTTGTGTTCTGCATAAGAATGAAAGTCATACGTGTTTGAAACAACATGAGGGTAATTTGATGACAGAATTCTCATGTTTGGGTAAATCATTAAAATAGTTTTAGTAAGTCATTGAAGATTTCTGTGTATAGAATTTGTCTATCTGGTCATCTGCTACAGCAAGTCTACTGCGGGTTAGTTCTGGAGATTTGCAACTGCTCTAGAAAGGCAAATTTAACTATAAAATAATTGGCTTATAACACCACGAGGGGGGACCCCCCTACATAAGGTTGGGGCCCTCCCGCACCGAGGCATCTGTAAGGGTGTCAGTGGTTCATTTCAGAACCAGAATTTGCAAGAAATAATAACGTTGCATCATGGAGGTCTTCATATTAAAGTGTTCAAATTCATACTGCTGTACAGCGATCAAAAGAATACTATGTAGGCTGAAATGTGTCCATTGTAATGTAAGTACACGCCCTTGCTTAAGCCAAACAGCGAGCCCTTTAGCTAGCATGTGTGACTGGGATTTCACTTTAATGCAATAACAGCATTTTCTGAGCCAGACCATCTCATCCTAGAGCTACTTAAAGTCCCTGTGCTTACAATGAAACCAGGAAGATTTGAAGAAGTGACTAGCATCACCATATTTTCCCAGTTTATCAAATCAATCGATCCTTAGAAGGATAGAGGAGAGATTTATGAGGCTATGCTCTTCTGTCTGTTTAAGCAGCTTTTTGATCTCTCTCTCTCTCTCTCTCTCTCTCTCTCTCTCTCTCTCTCTCTCTCTCCTCACTCTCTCTGGTGTATTGCATCTCTGGGGTGTGTGTATGTGGGTGTGTTTGTGTCTGAGTTGCGTGCAGGAGTTAATAAACTGTTTTTCCCCATTTTTTCCCCATCAGGTTTTATTTCTATTTCTTTTTCCTCACTTTTTCAGATCACTGTAGTTGCAAATTAAATTAGTGTAGATTTTAGTGCCATACAGTTGCGCGGTGTGTAAAGCTTGATGCTGTCTGCCCCTGTGGGGGAAGCGTCACCTCTTTCGCTTCGGAATGGATTCAGGTGCATTCCAGAGGCGGGGGCAGCTATCGAAGATGTGCTGTTACCAGCAGGAGAACAGGTAGGCCATGAAAATATAGTCTCTGCATCTCGTATGAATAAAGCAATTGTCGTTTTTCTTAAAAACGAACAACTTGTTAACAGAATAATTGAAAGCGGCATCTGGGTTATAGAAATTTTTGCTATCACACCACTGTCTGTCAATTTCCTCAATCTCAGTTTGTCAGAGATGATGCGATATTTAAAGAACTGTCTCAATTTGGTAAAGTGATAAATGCTGTAAGGTGATTCCTATGGGTTGTAAATCTGCAGTGCTCAAACATGTGCATCTTTCAGATGACAAGTTTTCATGTTTTGACCTCTCCCACTAAAACTGGATGTGTCATTGTTGAGAGCTCATACATGGTTTATGCCAGCACTGACAATTTGCGCTGTTTTGAGTGTGAAGATATTAGAGATTTACTTGCCCTCATAAAATATAATTTATAATAATCATCATAAAATAATAATAAGTATACTGGGGTATGTGGTGGAAGGGGGATTGTGCTCTGGGTCATGGCACCAACCTTAGTGTAGGTGTGGCAATTCTTTTTCACCTAGACACAAAGTAAATGTTTTGTCTAAATGTGAGGTAGAGAAGGGACGTTTACTTGTTATCAGGGTTGAGATAAAAAACATGTTTTAGTTTTAGATGTTTTAGATTTGTTTTGTTTATGCTCCTATACTAGGTAGAGATGGAAACAGGTTTTTTTCATAAACTTAAAAATGTCATGTGTTCTTATGTGCATGAGTAATTTCTAATCATTGGAGGGTACTAGAATTGAATTTTAGATTTTATCTATAGAAATGGGGAAGAACCTCATCTCTTGTCTGTAACATTATTAAAATATGTTATTAAGCTTGTTGATATTTGGAGGGAGAAAAATAAAGGACAAAAAAATATATACATGGGTTAAAGTGACAGAAAATAGAGTAAGTGCAGCATGTTTGGATAGATTTTATGTACAATATAAACTAAGTAGCAGGGTAAAAAGAACCCATATAAACCCAAGTATTATTTCTGATCATTACCTTATTTCTTTACACATAATCTTAAAACCCCTAGGCAATTTTATTGGCATTTCAATAACAAGTTGTTAGAGGACATTGATTTTCATTAAAAAAAATATTTTGGAATCAATAGATAGAACATAAAAGCGATTATGAATATATTCTGCAATGGTGGGAGCTGGGAAAGATTTAAATAAAACTTTATTGTCAACAGTTTTCATCACAGGCTATGAATAGAGTTTAGAGAAAGCTATGTCTAAATTAGAAGATGACATTTCTGTGTTACAAGAGTGTTTGATAAATCAAAAGAAACAAGAACTTAGCACAATTTTACATGAAAATGTTAAATCAGCACTTGTTAGAACAAGTTTCATTTATTTAAATTATATGGATGCTCATAAAAAATACTTTAACTTAATTAGAAAGTTTACTGCTTCATAACACTTAGAGATAAGAATACATGATGTTGCTTTATATTCTAAATTATATTCAATTGAAAAGAAGACACCGATCTGTGCAATTCAACCTGGTCTTAATGAAAAAAGAAAGACAGTACATAGACTCAAATCTTACTTTTGGGGAAATAACAGATGCAGTGAGACAACTCTCATCTGGATGAGCATTAGGGTTTGATGGATTACCAAGATAATTCTATAAAACCTTTTGCAGTGTTACTGGAAAATACTATTGGAAATCTGCAGATTGAAGGTACTTCCTAAAAGTTGTCAAACAGCAGTTCTTTCTCTTCTCCCAAAGAAAGGAGTCTTGTGTCTGCTAAAATACTGGAGGCCTGTCGCTGTTCTCAGCTCTGATTTCAAGATATAGTCTAAATGTATTGCAAATCATTGTAAAAAGGTCTTGGGTGTTTTGATTCATGAAGACAAGTCATATTGTATACCCAAAACATTTATCTATGAAAAGTCTTTAGAATTTTAAAAAGTCTATAATGTTGATGTTGGTCTCATTTCATCCTGGACCAAGAAAAAGCTTTTTTTTTCTTTCTTTATTCTGGTTTTGATTTATTGATGAAGAAGGATGATTGGCAGGAAGAACCTGGGAAGTTATTTTCTTTGAATATTACAGAACTGGTGTTATTCGGAAGTTTATCAAAAAAGACAAATAAATGTTTGGGTTACTGGAGTAACCCCTGTTCCCTAATGGATGGAACGAGATGTTGTGTCAATGCAGTGACACTAGGGGTTCGATCTTGAGAGCCCAAATCACCTTTTCTTAAAATAGAAAAGGCCCATGAGAATTGGAGAGTGGAATTTGCATGCCACTCTCCGCCCCTGACATACAGGTATAAAAGAATATGGCGTGCATCACTCATTCAGATTTATTCTGAGGAGCCAATCGAGAGCCATGTCAGTAGCAGGTTTAGCAAATCAGGGAACAGGTGTTACACCAGTAACCCAGACATTCCCTGTTTTTCTCTCACTTTACGTTGTGCCGATGTAGTGACACTAGGGGTTCCTATAGGAAACACCATAGGCGCTGAACCATGTCACGAGGTACGGAAGAGTAGACATGGGCAAACTGCTCAATGCCTCACAGCGAGTGCATGACCACGTTGTGATCTTCCAGCGAATTTAGTTAAGGCGTCACCCTAGTCCCTATAAGGGGGAAGGCACTTACCCAAGTAGTCTACATCCTTTCCTGATATTTGCTGTTAAGCAATTTTCCGTCGAGCACCTTATAGAATAACGCTGGGAAGTGCTCTTCCCTCTCCATGATGGAGGGTACTACAGAGACCACATCCTACCCGAGGTAGGTTAACATGTGGAGAATACCTCACATGGACTTACCAACAGGGAAGTTCACATATGGATTGATGCCACCGGAAGGACCCTATCTAATGAGATGGTACACAGCATCAGTGGCTGAAGCAGAACGATGCTCTGATGAGGGGAAACACAGGGTTCATCAGAGGGGAAACCTGAACAGTGGAAATGAATCACACGGAATTACTCAGAGGGGAATTGCCACGTATGGAGCACTGAGCCCAAGTACACAGGCTCACCTGAAAAGGGGCATGAGTACAGGGCCTGGTGCCATAACTCCTCCACCAATTCGTCACCGAACAGTGTATAAGAATTAAAGGGGCGTCCAGGGTTCTCTGGATATGGGGCACTGTTGTGGACAAAAGGTGCAGATTATCACCTTTGAAATAGGGGAAAGACACAATGCAAACGGTACACCCAACCGGCCACCCGGCCTACCTGCTGTAACCACGTAACACTCAAAGCCCCCTATACGCGTAGGTTGTAAAACCTTGTGAAGGTATTGGGTGTAGCCCAACCCACAGCTCTGCATATGTCTGCTAGAGAGGCCCCCCTTGTGAGTGCCCAGGAGGATGCAACACCTCTAGTGGAGTGCGCCCAGACTCAGAGGGCCTAGAGGGCACTCTGCGATGGAATACTCAAGGGACCAGTTAGAAGCAGTTGCCTCATCCCTGGGCTGCCCATTTCAGGACTACCTCGAAGCCCATTTGGGGATCTTGAGGGCCAGCTGACATGAAAGATGGAGCCGACTTCCCAGTTTACAGACTTTACAGACTCCGATGGTACAGGAGCCAGGGCTGGCACCTCAGGGGAACGGCTCTGGTGAGAAGCCAGAGAAGGGCATGGGACTTTGGAGGCCTGAAGGCAGCCAAGTCGTGCACGCTCTACCTCAGGAAGCTCGTCATATCCCTCAGCCACTACGCCGTCGAGGGTAGTCAGAATGGACGAGCCCTCAAAGTGTGTACGGACAGAAAAAGGTACCTTCCATGACTTCATTAGCTCCTCCTGCACTTCCGGGAAGAAAGGCAATGGGGCGGGGCATCTCAAAGGCAATGAGTGAGTCACGCTCCCAGCCCAGAAACTAATCATCCAGGCGTGAACGCTCAGGGTAGGGTGGAGGGTTCCACTTTAGCCCGATGTTCGCAGCCGCCTGGGCAAGCACGGCCTCTCAGTATCAGACTCATCCTGTGCTCTACTGCCCATGGGCAAGAGTTTAGAATATTTGTACGCTTCCTATAGCAGAAGCCCACCCTTCGATTCTGCGACCAAAAGTTCATCCTCGTCGCGAGTCATGAGCCGCGACCACAACATTCTCAATGGCATGTTCTCACAGCGAGAACATGACCCTTCCACAAAAGCTGCCTCGGGCTGCTGGCACCCCATGCACTGGAGACAGATTTCATGGCTGTCTGGAGGGGGGAGATAACGGCCAAATCTTGTAGCACAAATGCGGATAGTCATCTCTAAAAAGACGGCAGTTGATTGTGCAAGCTATTTTAGAAGGAAAACTCTTTTAGCACCTGCGCCCAGGGGAAGCACAACACTTGACCATGAGAGGGTGACCACTGATATGCGGCGTAGAATCTAGAAGCATGAGCGAAAGGTGATAGGATGAACACAAGCATGCATTCGGTTCCGAAGAAAAAATCTGAATGAGTGATGCACGACATCTCTTTTTATACCCTTATGTCCGGGGGTGGAGAGTGGCATGCAAATTCCAATCGTCAATTCTCATTGACCTTTTCTATTTAAAGCAAAGGTGATTGGGGCTCTCAAGATCAATATCAAGATCCAATACATTGACACAACGTGTGTGACAGACAGGGAACCATCATTTTCTCAAGGATTTGTCAGAAGGCAAATGGACTGTGATGTTGGGGTCAGACTCTTCCCCGAAAGGTAGCTGTCCATCCATGTACAAAAGACCCATTGAAAGGAGAGTTGGAGACCTCCAAGGTAGAACTGTACATGGGGTACAAGCTACAAACAGACACATTGCATGGCTGGATCCTTTAGTCGGGGAGGGTTGTTCTTTTTATGATGTACTTGAAAATTTAATTCATGCATTTATGGAATGTTCTCGTTTGGAAAATATTATGCAATTAGTGAAAACTTGGGGTCAGAGCATAATGGGTCACTTATCTTATCACAACTTATCATTATTTATTTATGGACCAAAATATTCACTAGAAAATAAGAAACTTTATTCTAAATTTTCTTTATGGAATGGTCAAATTGGCGATTTGGTGTACTAGAAAAAAATAGGGTGGAAAGAAGAGGAGGAATTGATCCTGTCTTGATGGTAAATTGCATTGTAAAAAAAAGACTGACTCTGAAATATGCTTATTACTCTTTTTTTTTCCATCTTTGGAGATGTGATGATTTTTATGTGAACCTGGTGAGAGTGGAGGTTTTAAATTAAATATATTTTTCAAATAATATATTTATAATTAACATTATTAGCTTTTTTTTGTGTTTTGGTTTGTATTGTGTATATAAAGGAGAACTAAAAGTCAAGTCTCTCTCTCTCTCTCTCTCTCTCTCTCTCTATTCTTTTTTTTTCTCTCAGCATTTTGTTTACTGTGCAAGTTTGGTTTTAGATTTTAGATTGTGCCTCATTCACAAAAGTCAGCACAATATCCATGGTGCAATATACATTGTGAAATTACAGCCCATGGAAAGCAGAATGTAAACTGAAGGAGATACATTCTATAAATCATGGCAGAAGTACTTCATCAAATGATGATCAAATATTGGAAAAAAATAAAATAAAATAAAGAAAACCTAGTCAAGTGCACTTTAACAGGTGCAATTAATTCTTAGGATACCGCCTTCATTTCTGAAGCTGTAGTAAAAAGAAAAGCCAGTTAATATTCTAAAGAAGAAGAGTGGGCTGTTTCTGAGCTAGTTTTTGAGGGCATTCTGATGGAAATGTTCAATGTGACTGGTTTGCAAATGAGGCTAGTTTGTTGAGCATTTGATCTTGACCTGAATCCAATAGGCCATATATTTTCCCCACGCTGTGTAAAATAATGGCTATTTCAGCTGCAAATATAACTATAAAAACATACGCAAGTCTGCAAGTTGAAAAGCCATAATTTGAATCTAGTTGATTGTCGGACAGTTGCTTTGCCACAAAAGCCCTATCTATCCATAACACTGGCATTGAAAGAAAGCCATTTATCCTGTATTGTGAAACACAGTTTAATCCTCCTCTCCTCTAGTCTGTCAGGCAGTTACAGCAAACAGTTTCATCCCCTGGCTGAGCAGGAGATAGCATTCAGAAATGGAGAGAGGAGTCAGCAGGTCTGTTTAAGCATGTACCGATTTAATTGCGGGTATGCATCCTTCCCAGTGTGGCCCGATCGCCCACGGCGTTTACACAGAAAGATGAGACACAGCAGTGTGACTCTCTGTTATCATAGCTCTCTGCTACCTCCTCCTCTGGTGTCTTTTCCAATTATATATTTCTTCCAATTATAGCCTGCTCAAATGTCCATGGGCTGATAGAGAAAAGATGGAATCCCATTAGATTCTGGTGTTGAGAGAAGAATGGCAGTAAATATGCTCTTCTAATATTCAATTTAGGCAGTTAGGGGATGTATAAATACATTTTATGAAATAAGGAGGAGAAACCTCAGCTTGAAGCTTAGCCCACTGGTGTAGTTGTTTTGTTAGCATTTCTGTGTGCATGAATAGTGGTCAAAATGAAGCTGAATACATTTGAAAATATAATGAATGAGAACCTCTCTTGACTCTGGGCCAATGGACAAATAAATAAAAGGACAAGAATAGGAATTAAGTTTTCAGAGATGAAAAGCAATATTCTCTTTAGTTTGAAAGCTCTTTTTGTCCTCTCTGCAATGGTAGCACTTAAATACCCGATGAAATAGTTTGATGAACACAGATTTTTCCCTGTGTTGATGCATTTCCATTGGAAACAGGCTGTGGACATATTGAAGGCATTTTCCTTTTTCAAATAGCCAAAGTTTTTAGTTTACATCATTTGCTACTTGCAATTGTTAGTCATTGGTATTAAGGGGATGGGACATGTAAATGTGTGTTATTTTAAATTCAGACACTTTATGCACTGTAGTTGTCAGGAAAAGTAAATTATCATTCAAATATTTTGCACATTCTTACTATTGTATTACAATGTCCAACAGTGCATGTACATGTACACACAGTTAAAATAATAATTTACCACTTTTTGCATTATTTGGCAAAATTATTGCTTAACTGGAAATAACAACCAATAAAAATATTTTCCTTTGTTTTCTTCAAACATAATGTGTCTTATATTTAATTCCAAGCGTGCTCTTAAAGTAACATTTGGAAAAACTTTATAGGTGCAAAATTATTTGGTGTGGTGGAAATGACGCCACAACTGTTGGACAGTTCTAATTTTTGAAATAAATAAATATATTTAAATGGTTTGTTTATTTCACTCATTGTTTAGATTATCAGTTTTTAACATGTAATAATCTGTCTTTTTTAATGGATTTTCATAGTTTAATGTTGAAAGTCTCAGTCTGGGACAAAGCTAAAACAATCAAATCTATATATTAAAGGCATTTGAAAAGTACCAAAAATTACTGATGAAGGCATGGCAAAAGGTTTAAAAGTCAGTTTTAATGTGACCTTTTGGGACATAAAATCACCTGAAGTTTAAAGAAACACTTATAAAACTTTAAGAATGATTTTCAGGAAGTCCCAGAGTTGTCTGCAAAATAGACAAACAAACACAAATGAGACAATTTAGGTTATAGCCATGTATTGTTTGATTAATATAGCAGAAATCAGTGCATCTCACTTGCCTGGCCCACTCCTTGATGGCTCTCGAGTCTGTCGGCTCTTATTCCTCCACGCTATATTAGGCCTGATTCACTTTACAACACATTAGCTCAGAGACAGCACTAACTCACACCAGCGTGAGCAGCGCCCAGAGGACCGTGGACCATGTGAGGACAGAATTGACATTTCTCAGAGGAAAGCATTGACATGTCCTCACCTCCTTACCTGCTGACACACCTAAATCCAATTTCAGCTGCATTCGCGTGTCAATACAGATATATTCTCTCTGACTAAATGTAATAATACGCGAATCAGGCATCCTCTGGAATTTGGCTGGTATTACACCTTAATTTGCAGTGATTATTAGACTACAGTAGAACGCTTTGAACAGATGTCAGATTGTTGTGACAACAAGCCACTGTTTGCCTGCAGGAAAAAAAAAAACACTTTTAGTGAAAAAAGAAAGATTTTTTTAACGATTCTATCCATTGAGGTTAGCTAGTGTGCTAGTGCATTGGCCATGCATTGGTTGGAATGCAAATAAAAGTGTTGTATCAGCTTTGAAAGAATATATATTTTTTCTTTTAAGGCTAGCAGCAAATAAAATGTAGAGGGGTGAATTCAATAAACAGTTGCACTTTTGCATGCTGCATTTCACCTGCAATCCAGTTTTTACTAGGCACGATGTCTGTGTAGTGCTGCACTATGATAATTATAATTAAGCCATAGACATTCAGTGCAAACACACTTTTCTATGGCTTATTATACAAGATTGCAGTGAAAAGTCAGCACTGTTTTTCTGATGCAATTAATGTTGTGCTTTTGCAGCCAATGAGAAACAGAGGGTAAAAAGTGGCAAAACAATACTGCATAGTCCCAGTAAAGTATAGTTTACAGTAGTCTCATGCATTCTCCACATCCCCCCATTCAGCCTGCAATCGAATGCTAAAGCAATGCAGACAATGTGTTAGGGTTGCCAGTTGTCCTCTATTAGATGGGACGTCCCATATTTTAGCCTAAATAAAGACGGCCCATATGGGACACCTATAACGCCCCGTACGAGTGCTTATATATTTCTTATTTTTCCTTTCTCACAAAATAGGCTTAGTGGAACTATGTTTTGCCGATATCATTTTGTACATACATGCATCAAAGACTAAAGAATACTCGTGAATATTATATATATATATATATCGGCATGCAATAGATGCTAACATTTTACACATTGTTAGACCACAAAATATTCAGCAGGCAAACATAAAACGCATGGGAATAAAGTGTGGGAGGAAATTCAAATATAAATGCATGTTTTATAAGCAATAAATTCAGACTGTAAACCGTTTGGTTTACAGTTCCCCGAGGGAGGGAACGACACGTTGTGTCGGAGAAGCGACACTAGGGGTCTCTCTTGAGCGCCGATATTCACCTCTGACCTATTGAAAAGGGCCAATGAGAGTTGGCAGTCAGTATTTGCATACCCCGCCCCGCATACGGGTATTTAAGCGGGGCAAATACGGAAGTTTAGTCAGGATTTTTCTGAGGAGCCGGAAATGGTCCGGCCACAACAGTGGCTCGGTTCAGCGACATGGCGGAGGAAAGACACAACGTGTCGTTCCCTCCCTCGGGGAACGGAGGTTACATACGTAACCAAACGTTCCCCTTCTGTCGCTCTCTCCACGTTGTGTCGGAGAAGCGACACTAGGGGACCCAATCCAATCTTGCCATGCGCTGAACCGTGTACGTGAACCGCCGATACAGAGGCGGGCAGGGATTTCATACAGTGCCGCGCATCGTCTGTACCTGGCTGCACGTACCCTTCCCCAATGCCCCATAAGAACATCGGAATCCTTCTAGTTACCCTAGGGGGGGAACAAGGTGATGTTTGCCCACATGGGAACGGGCCAGCCTGGCTGGGCCACTTTTCTCTCTATGTTTCTCGCATAGAGCAATCACGGCCGGGGCCCTTACACGCATATAAGGAAGGGGGTCTTACCCAGACCCTGCGGAGACCACACCTGCCCTTTTTCTCGGGGAGGAAAAGTGGTAGACACGTCACACGGCCGTCTTAGAGCTCGTGTGGAAAGTATGGTGCGGTGGTAGATCCAGCCTCGAAAGGGGGGAGTTGCTACAGCACGGCGACCGGGGCAGCTGTAACTGCCTAAGGGAGACACGGGGGTCCGCTCGTAAGGGGACAGAACCGTGGAATTACACACAGGGGAGTCCGCGCAGGAGGCCTTACCTGTGGAGCACCTATACCAGTACAGGGTAGCCATCAGGGTACCCACAGTGGCCTGGGTCGGCGAGTTCCTCCGCTGAACCGCGGACCCGGAGGGCTGAGGAGGAATCGACCAGGGTCCCGACTCGGAGTGGGGCGCCCTGGGAAGAAGGCGCACTACTTTACCTTGACGTCAGGAAAAGGGCGCTGGGCGCAAGCGATCCACCCAGCCGGTCGGTCTACGTGTTACTGAGTTTTACGGGCTCGGACCTGACAAAACACGAGACGCAACAACTCAACGCGGAGGTTGTAAAACCTCGCGAAGGTGTTGGGTGTTGCCCAACCCGCGGCTCTACAGATGTCTGCTAGGGAGGTGCCCTTGGCCAGTGCCCACGAGGACGCAACACCCTTTGTTGAGTGAGCTCGGACCCGCAAGGGTAGGGGCACGGCCTGGGTGTGATAAGCCAGTGTGATGGCGTCGACAACCCAGTGGGTGAGCCTCTGTTTGGAGACGGCATTCCCTTTCTGCCGTCCCCCAAAGCAGACAAAGAGCTGCTCAGAGCGTCTGGTGCTCTGTGTGCGGTCCAGGTAAATGCGCAGGGCGCACACTGGACATAGCAACGAAAGGGCTGCATCTGCCTCCTCCCGGGGCAGCGCTTGCAGGTTCACTACCTGATCTCGGAAGGGTGTGGTAGGAACCTTGGGCACATAGCCCGGTCGCGGACTTAGGATCACAGACGTATCTGCCGGACCGAACTCCAGGCTAGTGTCACTGACAGAGAACGCTTGCAGGTCCCCGACCCTCTTGATAGAGGCGAGCGCGATCAGCAGGGCCATCTCAAGAGAGAGGGCCCTGAGTCCAATTGATTCAAGCGGCTCGAAGGGAGGTCTCTGGAGTCCTGCTAAGACTACGGAGAGATCCCAGGAGGGAACTAGGCCTGGCCGGGAGGGATTCAACCTCTGGGCGCCTCTCAGGAACCTGAGGATCAGGTTGTGCTTACCCAAAGACTTGCCGTCTACAGGATCGTGGTGGGCAGCAATGGCGGCAACATACACCTTGAGGGTGGACGGGGACAGCCTCCTGTCCAGCCTCTCCTGTAGGAACAGGAGCACTGTCTTGATCGCGCATCTCTGCGGGTCTTCAGTTCGGGAAGATCTGCGAACAAGCGCCACTTTAGGGCATAAAGGTGCCTGGTAGAGGGGGCTCTGGCTTGGTTGATTGTATTCACAACGGTCGCCGGTAAGCCGGCTAGCTCTTCTGCATCCCGTCCAGGGACCAGACGTGGAGGTTCCAGAGGTCTGGGCGCGGGTGCCAGAGCGTGCCCCGTCCCTGAGAGAGGAGGTCCTTTCTCAGGGGAATTTGCCAGGGAGGAGCTGTCGCGAGAAGACTGAGTTCCGAGAACCAAGTCCGAGTGGGCCAGTAGGGGGCCACTAATGTGACTTGCTCCTCGTCCTCCCTGACCTTGCACAGCAAGAAGGCTCACTGGGGGAAATGCGTACTTGCGCAGCCCCGAGGGCCAGCTGTGTGCCAGCGAGTCTGTCCCGAGGGGAGCCTCTGTTAGGGCGTACCAGAGTGGGCAGTGGAAGGTTTCCTGGAAGGCAAACAGGTCTACCTGGGCCTTGCCAAACCGTTCCCAAATCAGCTGGACCGACTGGGGGTGAAGCCTCCACTCCCCGCCGGGCAGGCGTTGTCGTGATAGCCGTCCGCTACGACGTTGAGCTTGCCGGGGATGTGAGTGGCACGCAGCAACTTGAGTCGCTGCTGGCTCCATAGGAGGAGACGGCGGGCGAGTTGTGACATGTGGCGGGAGCGTACGCCGCCTTGGTGATTTATGTACGTCACCACTGTGGTGCTGTCCGATCTCACGAGGACGTGTTTGTCCCGAACTAACGGGAGGAACTTCCTGAGAGCAAGAAGGACGGTCAGCAACTCCAGGCAGTTGATGTGCCAATGCAGCGGGGCCCCTTTCCAACGGCCCACTGCTGCGTGCCCGCTGCACACAGCACCCCACCTGGACCGGGAGGTGTCGGTTGTTACCAGAACGCGTCGGGACACCTGCTGCAGGGGCACTCCTGCCCGTAAAAAGCAGAGGTCTGTCCAGGGTCGGAGTGTTTTGAGGCAGGCGGGGGTGATCCTTACCCGATGCATGCCGTGGTGCCATGCTTGTCTCGGGACTCGAGTCTGGAGCCAGTGCTGGAGTGGTCTCATATGCATCAACCCCAGCGGTGCGACCGCCGCGGAAGACGCCATATGCCCCAGGAGCCTCTGGAAAAGTTTTAGAGGGACCACTGTGCCTGGCTTGAAGGAAGCGAGGCAGTCCAGCACCGACTGAGCACGCTCGCTCGTGAGACGTGCTGTCATTGAGACTGAGTCTAACTCCAACCTGAGAAAAGAGATGCTCTGAACCGGAGTGAGCTTGCTCTTTTCCCAGTTGACCTGAAGCCCCAAGCGGCTGAGGTGCTGGAGCACCTGGTCTCTGTGTGTGCATAGTAACTCTCGAGAGTGTGCTAGGATGAGCCAGTCATCGAGGTAGTTGAGAATACGGATGTCGGCTACTCGTAGCGGGGCAAGGGCCGCCTCTGCGACCTTCATGAAGATGCGAGGGGACAGAGACAGGCCGAAGGGGAGGACTTTGTACTGAAACGCCTGGCCGTCGAACGCGAACCGTAAGAAGGGTCGGTGTCGTGGCAGAATTGAGACGTGGAAGTACGCGTCCTTCAGGTCTACCGCTGCGAACCAATCTAGATGCTGAACGCCAGCCAGAATATTTCTCTGCGTGAGCATTTTGAACGGGAGTTTTAACAAGGCCCGATTGAAAACTCGCAGGTCCAGGATTGGTCGTAAGCCGCTGCCTTTCTTGGGTACAATGAAGTAAGGGCTGTAGAAACCCTTCCTCATTTCGGTTGGAGTGACGGGCTCCACCGCGCCCTTAGCTAAGAGGGTCGCGATTTCCGTGCGCAGGGAACTGGCATGCTCGCCGTGTACTGCGGAAAAGCGGACACCCCTGAAGGGGGGCGGGAGCCGGGCAAACTGAATTGCGTAACAGAGTCGAATGGTCCGGTGGGCGGAACAGGTAGTGCAGCGTCGGGCGGCTTCGTTGCGGCCTGAGGCTGAGGTGCTGAGAATAGACTCAAAGCACTTACCTTGCTCCGCGGACCCGGCAGGGGGCGGGTTCGTGACTGAGGAGGAGGTCTGATGCTGGCGTCCTCTGGACTCGTCTGAACCGGCCGGCCGGGGGACAGTCGTGGGCAGGCGGAAGGTGGGATCACCACGGCCGGTGTACCGGGACTGTCATAATCTGAAAGCAGATTGCCGTGAGAACGGCTTTTGCGGGCCAGGTGACCCAGAGGCAAAGGAAATAGCTCTTTTATTGAGAATGTGGGTACCACAGCCCCCGTCAGGGGGTGTGGCAAATGAAAAAACATAGGATTCTCCTCCCGGCCCTCCACCGGGGGATGGAGCGGTCTTACCACCTCCGGAGCTAACGTCTTCGTTTCTGGGTCGGCTGTCTCAGGAACGCTTGGGAGCCTTCCGGGTCCTAGAGGGGGTTCGTGAGACAGGGGACGTGCGCTGCCTGCGGGGTGCTCGACGCTGGGGCTGAGAGCTGGGCCCGGGTTGAGGCGGAGCAGGAGCTGGTTTCTTCGCAGGGGGACGCCCTCGGCGGGCAGACGGGGCGGGGCCCGTAGCGGCAGGTCTGCGACGGGGCATGATGTGACTGATGGCCTCCGTCTGCTTCTTCACCGCGGAGAACTGTTGGGCGAAGTCCTCGACGTTGTCGCCGAAAAGGCCAATCTGGGAGACAGGTGCGTCCAGGAAGCGGTTCTTATCAGCCTCACGCATCTCGACCAGGTTGAGCCAAAGATGGCGCTCCTGGACCACTAGGGTGGCCATCGCCTGTCCGAAGTGCCTCGCGCTGTGGCCTTCGTCGCTCTCAGGGTGAGGTCGGTCGCTGAGCGCAGTTCCTGCAGCACATCAGGATCAGGTCCACCCCGTGCATGTTTCTGAGAGCTTTGGCCTGGTGGACTTGCAGGAGGGCCATCGCATGGAGGGTGGAGGCAGCCGCCCAGCCGCGACTGTAGGCCTTCGCGTTGAGCTGAGGATGTTGTCCGACAGGGCTTGGACGGGAGTACGGGAGACCACGCCAGGAGGTAGGGCTACCAGGGCATAGATGGTATGGGGAATCGCGCCAGTATCTGTGGCGCCTCGCCGCCGAGGGTGGAGAGAGTGGAGCGGGTGGCACCTAGACGAGCGGAGAGCGGGCTCTCCACATAGACGCCAGCTCATCATGCACCTTCGGAAAACGGGACCGGGGGGATGCGAGGCCGCGAACGGCGCGCTGCCCCCAGGAACCAATCATCCAACCGCGAAGGCTGTGGGGAGGACGGAGGGTTCCAGTCCAACCCCACGCTCGCGGCGGCCTGGGAAAGCATGTCGGACATCTGAGCGTCGGCCTCTGCCTGGGCCTGCTGGCCCAAAGGCGGCAGTCCAGGGGAGTCCTCGGCATCAGACACCGCACTCTCCGATGCAGCGGCGAGCTCATCTGCTTCGGACTCGGGAGGATAGACGGCCAGGCCGTGAGGCGAGCCGCTATCGCTGCGAGCTTGGACGGGGACCAGCGAGCGTGTCGGGGAACGGGAGGTTCACGGGGGGCTACCTGGCGAAACTGCACCCGCTGCCGCCTCCAAATCGCCCCCAGCGCCAACCGCATCGTCCTCAATCCTGTGGGAAGAAGGAGCAATGCGGGGTGCAGCTGGGGTGGCTTGCCTTCTGTTGAAAGCAAGCCGCGACTGCAACGTGGTCATGGTCATGTTCTCGCAGTGAGAACATGAACCATCCACAAACGCCGCCTCGGTGTGATCGCGGCCCAAACACACGAGACAGCGTCTGTGGCCGTCTGAAGCAGAGAGGCTTCTACCGCATCCAGGAACGACACAGGGGCGGAAGGGCATCTTGAAAAAGATGCATCCTGAAAAGGACGTTCAACGCCGCTGTGTTTGCTCTTTTAGAGAAATTTGCTCTTTTAGGGAAATTTGCTCTTTTAATACACAGTGTGTGTGTGTGTGTGTCTGCGCTGTCGAAGCACTCAGGGGCAACAATGCACGACGTGCAAAGTAGGAGAAAGCCGCTGTTGTGCGCCGTCAAATCCAACAGCAGGCAGATCGTCAGAGAAACGGGAACGTTCAGGCTTCTGTATTCTCGCAGCAGACTGCAAACAGACCATCGGCTCCGAAGAAATTTTCTGACTAAACTTCCGTATTTGCCCCGCTTAAATACCCGTATGCGGGGCGGGTATGCAAATACTGACTGCCAACTCTCATTGGCCCTTTTCAATAGGTCAGAGGTGAATATCGGCGCTCAAGAGAGACCCCTAGTGTCGCTTCTCCGACACAACGTGGAGAGAGCGACAGAAGGGGAACCTTATATTCAATGAAAACATTTCAGAGATTTTAGAGATTCCATAACAAGCTCTTACAGTACATGACTGGTCTTAACGTAAATGTGTTTGCTTGTATTTATATGTAGACCTGCACACACATGCCTTAAACATCATTCAGTTCACCATGCGGTCATTCAAATTGCTTTCTAAAACCAACACAGTCCATTGAGTTGTACACAGGAGCAAGAGGGTGAATTAGCAGTGGTGTCCATTTACAAGCAAGGGAGTGTCCGAGCAAAGTGGAAATGTATTGCATTAATTATTAATGTGGATTTACATTTCCATCAACATCCATGTTTTTCACTCTTAAAGGAATAGTTCACCCAATAATTCATTTACTTACAGTCAGTCATGCTGTTTTGCAGCCATTTGACTTTCTCTCTTCTGTGGAAAACAAAAAGAGAATATCTTGGCCATTCTTTTCCATATAATTAAAGTTAAAGGGAACTGGGACTGTCAAGCTCCAAAATGACCATACAAGTTTTACTTGGACCATAAAAGTAATATAAAAGCAATCCATACAACTTGTGTGCAGCATACCAAGTGTGCTGGCATCATGCATTAGCTTTGTGTGAGGAACAGACCGAAATTCATTGAAAATCTTGACATCAGCCCCAGCTATCGCATGTTCATGAGAGAAGTAGTGATGTCCAATTTGAGAATGAATAATTCTTTTGAACCAGCTCTTTCCAATGAATTGATCACAAAACTAAATAGATTTGTGAAATTCCTCAGCAACCACATGACTTCAGAAGGCTTTGAATGAAGCACATGGTCATCTGGACCCATTTTATAAAACATAAATGGTTCTTTTCTGCCATTTTTGAGCTTGGCAGCCCCCTTCCCCATTCACTTACATTATTGGAAAAAAGGCAACCAGGACATTCTTCAGAAATTTATCTTTTGGGTTCCACAGAAAAATAAATTTTTTCTGTCATGAGGTTTAGAAAGACTTGAGGATGAGTAAAAAAATGACAGAATTTTCCTTTTTTGGATGAACTATATTTTTAAAATAAATGTTTGCAGCCCATGGGTCGTATGCAGTATCTGAGAAGCTATGTTTAAGGCGATTTTCAGTCTGTTCCCTAGATCTGTTTTATGAGACATTTTATAAGGCTTACGGGTTTAATTCAAGAGAAGCCAGCTGGACTGAGATCAATATTCAAGGGACCTTCTACCCCAAGCATAGACCTCCATTACTGAGATCATGTTTGCTAGGTAAAGAACTCTGAGGTGAGCATATGAATAAGTGATAAGTGAATATTTTAGGACCTCTTTCAGCAATGCCTGGTGTTTCAGTGCAGTCACTTGTAGATGAGGGACATTGAGGACTTGGAGACAAAGGTTCTGTTTGCCACACTGCTAACCTCCGCAAAGCTCTTAAGAAACTCACCACACATCAATAATTCAAGCCCTGGCACAATGCATGAGGTAGATGTAGACACGCAGAGGATTGTCGATGTGCAATACGCACTGGCGACAAAGGTCACTGGCTCTACGTTACATTGTGTTTGTAATGAGGAAGTTGTTATGCACCAGCATAAATTATATATCACTAAATTCAAATGAGGAGGGAGCCAATGATAAAGAAGTATCGTGGATCAGGGTAAGGCCTAGAAAATTAATTCCTAGCGGCGTTCTGGATGTCTTCATCTTTGGGAATCATATTCGTATAGTACATTACCCCATTCCAAGGGATTTTCTGAAATTGTGAGACTTGCAAATTGCATTTTGATTCTGTCTGTCACATGCAAAGTGGAAACAGAGCTGCTCCTATATAGGAGGAGGAGCTGGGAAGACAGACAGAGTGCATCTTGAGTTGCCTGAGGCTCATGCTCTCTTTGGTGCTCTTCTGGGAGTGAGCGATGGGCAAAACCCCCCGTCCTTCCATCCCGCCACTCTGCAGACCTGCCAGCCATGTGACAACTCAACATCAGCACCATATAAATATATTTGATGAAGCTCTGTGTCGTGAAGTGTTATATTTTGGTTTGGTTTAACTTGTGTTTTCCCGCCATAACTTTAACAAGAACCAACTTTTACAGTTTTTGTCTGTCCTTCAGTAACATTTTGAAATGTCATTATGAAACCAAACTGACCCCATTTTCTTTCTTAACACAAGTTCCTAGTCTTATTGTGCACGATTAATCAGTGCACATTATTCTGGAAGGGGGAAGGGGGATAAGGTGAAGGAGGGATAGGGAAGCCACCCATCTGGCCCAAGGACGGTATCCAATGGCATGGCTGAAGGTCTCCTGCATGTTCTGTCTTATCATACGCATTCAGTTTAATACATTTTGTTTCTGTTAAATAACTACATTATTCATTTTATGATCCTCGTTTATTATATCTGACTCCAATTATAAAAGTTTGTAAGGATATGTTAATGTTCTAATCTTAGTTATTATTATTAAATTTGATTTAACATTTAATCATCGTATTTAACTCTATTTTATATTGTACTCGTTCATTCGGATTCCTGTCACTTAGAGAGTCTCACGACGGCCCTGTACGTGGATCTCACGGTCACAAATACGCCAGTATTGGTCATTAAAACAGTAATTGACTAAATACTAATTAGATGGCTGCTCAAGCTTGCCCTTTTTTCAAAGTTATAAGGTCTTTGCAAAATGCTGTATAATTCTGGAGGTCTGTCCCCATCCCTGCCTGTATGTTAGTGAGGTATGTCCCCAGGACTTCCAAAACTAACCCCTCCCAAAATTCCTTTTGTTCATGGTATGGGTATTTAAGGAAATGTGACATCGAATCTCTTGACTCTGCAGACTTTGAACTACCCACTTCTGAGCTTTCCTCGCACGATAATAAAGCGGCTGAGGAATTGCTTGAGGTGGTTACTCGGGCGGAGGCAAGACTACAGCTATACTGGCCACGCGAACAAGAGACCCCCAAATGTTCCAAGTTGGAAGACAGATTTCTGTTTGGTGGCCAAAGGAAGGGAAAGCTACATCAGTCCCTTCCTTTCTTTGATGACCTCCATGACGAGCTTTCTCGTTCATGGAGGACAGCTTATACTTACCGTGTCTTTGTGCCTTTGACGTCGACATATTCGACTATCATGGGTGCTGAGGCCCGGGGTTATTCCATGATGCTGCGGGTAGAAGAGACACTTGCGGGTTATTTCTCGCCTGGCTCAGCATCATCTCTAAAGAGACCCACTCTCCCCACAAAGCTGTGTAGGACTACCTCTACGCTTGTGGGGAAAGCTTATCAGGCAGCAGGTCAGGCTGGTGCTGCCCTGCACACTATCACAGTGTTTCAGGCATACCAGGCTGACCTGTTGAAGGACATGAGTGCGGGCAGTACGGTCGATGAGGAGGCATATTCAGAGCTTTGTCGAGCCACGTATCTGTCTCTCAGTGCGACCAATCAAATGGACCGTGCCATTGGCTGGTCGATGACTGCTTTGGTTAGCATGGAGAGATGTTTATGGCTGAACCTTTTGGGCATAAGAGTTAAGGACAAAGTGTTCCTTCTTGATGCCCCAGTTTCACCTTCTGGCCTGTTCGGTGACTCGATGAACACAGTCATCACCAGGTTTCAGGAGGTGAAGAGTCATGAGGAAGCTTTCGGGCAATTCCTTCCTCGCCGCACTCAGGGGAAGGGGCCGCCGGCCACCCAGCCCCGCCCCGGTCCTTCTAGAAGGGAGGCTCAGAAATGAAGGGAGGCTCAGAAACAAAGTGTGGCAGATCGTGCTCCCCCTCGTACGGACTGGGGACCGATTTGTTGACCTCAGCAGCCACCAAAGCAAGACCTCAGGACCATTATCTCCAGTTAGATAAAGTACTGACAGTCTTGCACCTGCCTTGTGGGGGTAGCCCCCTCAGGACGGTTCACATGAAACATTCACCTGCACCTTCCCGATAACCCCACGAAACCTCTCCATTCCCGCCTCTGGTGTTTTGGGAGTTAGTGGTTTTCAGCTAAATGTTGGGTGTTCAGTTGCATCCTGCCGTAGTCCAGGACAGGGAACACTCAGCATTCCCTCAACAGGAAGTTTCAAAATTGATACCTATCTCAGAGAACCTGGCACCATGGAAGCTGCTATCGGGTGTTTCTATGTGGGTCCTAAGGACAGCAGAAAAAGGCTACAGAATTCAATTCGTTCACCGTCCTCTGTGTTTCAATGGCGTGGTTCCCACTTCCATGAAAACCGGAACAAGCACATCTGTTGTTGAAAGAACTGCAAAATCTCTTGGTCAAAGGGGCCAAAGAACATGTTGCCCTTCCAGAATGAGAGTCAGGTTACTACAGCAGATACTTCCTGGTTCCCAAGAAGGATGGGGTATTGCGTCCGATATTAGACCTTCGAGGCTTGAATCGCTCTGTCAAGGCGCTCAAGTTCAAGATGCTAACCGCCAAGACGGTCGTGTCTCAATTCCAACATCACAATTGTTTGGTCACCATCAAACTCATGGATGCATATTTTCATATAGAAATTCTGCCACAACACAGGAAGTTCCTGAGGTTCACTTTCAAGGGCGAAGCTTTCCAATATCAGGTTCTTCCATTCGGCCTAGCCTTATCATCTCGCACATTCACGAAGTGTATGGATGCAGCACTGGCTCCTCTGCGACTCCAGGGCATCCGCATTCTGAATTATATAGACGACTGGCTGATACTAGCACAGTCACAAGAACTGGCATTACAGCACAGGAAAATTGTCTTAGCTCATCTTGTTTCTCTGGGTTTGAAACTCAACAAAAACTACATATCTAGGGATCGTATGGAATTCGATCATGATACGGGCACAATTGTCTCCCGTTTTTGAGATTGAGACCATTCAGAACACCCTGAGAAAAGTTAGGCTAGGCCAAGGTTGCACTGTTCTTCAGTATCAACGAATACTAGGTCTCATGGCATCTGCGTCCTCTTTGATTACTTTGGGCCTTCTGCATATGTGACCGTTTCAGTTGTGGCTCAAAGCCATGGGATTTCATCCAAGGGCCAGTCCCCTAAGGCAGATAAGGGTTACGCGCCACAGGCTACGTACCCTCTCTATGTGGTTCAGATCCCAGTTCCTCACATTGGGTCCCACTCTAGGTACGTCTTGCCATCGCAGATTGTTAATGATAGATGCCTCCCTGTCGGGCTGGGTAGCGGTCTTAAGTGATCGTCCAGCTCAAAGGGAATGGGAGGGTCATCAGCTCGATTGGCACATCAACTGTCTCGATTGATGGCTGTATTTCTGGCCCTGAAATACTTCCTCCAGCATTTGAGAGGCTGCAATGTCCTGGTGCAGGTGGACAACACAGTGGCAGTCTCTTACATAAACCATCAAGGAGGTCTACGGTCATGCCAGCTAAACAGACTGGCACGGCAGATTCTCCTTTGGACCCAGGGCAAGCTCCTGTCAATCAGAGCAGTTTATATCCCCAGATGCCTGAATATGGGAGCAGATTTACTGTCCAGACAGAAAGTACCAACGGCGGAGTGGAAACTCCACCCCGAGGTAGTGAGACAAATCTGGTTGAGATTTTACAAGGCAGAAGTGGACCTCTTCACCTCCCAACAGACAGCGCAATGTCCCCTCTACTTCTCCCTGAGTCACCCAGCCCCCCTGGGTCTGGGCGCGATGGCACATACATGGCCCAAAATGTGCCTGTATCTCCGGTTTCTCTGCTCCCAGGAGTTCTAGATAGTGTTAGCCAGCAAGAGTTTTGCCTCTTACTGATAGCGCCGTGTTGGCCAAACAGGGTATGGTTTTCGGAGATAATCACTCTCCTAGACGGCTCGCCTTGGGTGATTCAGGACAAGAGGGACCTTCTGTCTCAGGTGCAGGGGACGATATTTCATCCCAGGCCCGAGTTGTGGAACCTTCATGTTTGGCCCCTGAAGGGTACCAACTGAGGGACACTGGGCTTTCACCTGAAGTTATCGAGACCATTCTCAGTACTAGGGCTCCTTCCACTGGGAAAAGTTATGCTAATAAATGGGGTGTCTTTGAAAGGTGTTGCACTGCACTTAATGCAGATGCAGTTAACTGCCAGATTGCTTCAGTTCTGGACATCCTGCAGGACAAATTATCAGCAGGCACACGCCCCACCACTCTCAGGGTTTATGGGGCCGCTCTGTCGGCTTGCCACGCTTGATTGGCTTGCTACCACTGGGGAAACATCCTTTGCCTGCTCACTTTTGATTGTGAGGCAATGCAAAAACCTCCCGTTAGAACCAGGATCCCTTTATCGGATTTAGCTATAGTCCTTGAGGGTCTGGTTGAGACCCCCTTTGAACCTCTAGAGTCAGCGTTTTACAAGCTTCTGACTCTATGATGGTTTTCTTATGGCTATTACTTCTTTAAGAAGAATTGGGGATTTGCAGGCTCTGTCCGTCTTACCATCCTACTTAGACTTTGCCCCAAGAATGGCAAACGCGATATTGCATTTTCATCCTAACTACCTGCCTAAAGATCCTTTCTCGACCATATATCCAGTCACTCTTGAGGCCTCCTGTCCAGGAGAAATTTCACAGACTGTATCCAGTCTGTGCCCTTCAGGCTTATGTCCACCGCACTAGCCAGTGGTGTAAGTCAGGGCAACTATTCATTTGTCATGGGGGCCGTAACAGGGGCGGCCGCACCAAACAAACAATGTCACATTGGGTGAGGGATGCTATTGCTCTGGCCTATGAGGCGCGTGGTCAAGCTTCGCCAGTAGGTATCAGGGCTCATTCTACCAGAAGGGGGTCAATTCCTCTAAAGCTTTGAATGTAGGTGTCTACAGCATGTTTGTAATGCGGCAGGCTGGTCCTCCGCATACGTACATAAGATTTTATAGTTTGGATGGTCATGACACTCCGGGCCCTTACGTCCTTGAGTCAACATCACAAGCTCATGTCTGAGACCTCTCGCGTTCTTGTGAGCACAAACTATACAACCGTAAGGGGTCAAACCCAGACATCCACAGTGCGGTGGAGTGGGTATTCTCTTTCCCAAAGCGCTAAATCAAGCGCAGCATTAAGTGTAGCTTTTTATAGGGAACGTCTCGGGTTACTTAACTGTAACCTTTGTTCCCTGAAAAAGCAGAACGAGATGCTGCGATTAATTGCCGCACTGAGGATGCCCCAGGACTGCTCTTCAGACAAAAATACCTGACGATGGACCTGTGGCACATCTATTTATAGCCCCTGGTACCGGCGCATCCTGATGATGTCACCAGCAGAGGCTATAAATTTCATTCAATTTCATTGTTGTATACATATTAACAGCTGGCCACTCCTAAAAGACGTTCCCAAAGCGCTAAATCAAGCGCAGCATCTTGTTCCGCTTTTTCAGGGAACAAGGGTTACATTTAAATAACCCGAGACATTCCGTATGGGTTTAATATAGAACACTGCTTTGATGTTTTAAATACGGGATGATTCTGTATTATAAGGAATGGTTGGCAACCCTATACGCAAGAGAATACAGCTCTGATAGTTCTGCGAATAAATAACCGTATTAGATGCTAACATAATTATTGAGTTTTTAGGTCAATACCTCTACTCTAGAGTGGGTGGCAACTGTTGTACTACACAGCCATAAACCATAGATTTTATTATACACCCGAACATAGGAAGGCATGAGATTTTGGTACAAGTGCACGTGCCATTTATTAATTTATTTATTTAATTAATTTAGTCTCTAGTGGACTCTGTTTGTTTTGGATAGCTGCTGCACTGAAATAGATAAAGATTCTGTGAAAATGACTCATTTGGTCCAACCAGTTGTAGGTTAATTTCCTTGAAAACTAAAAAAAAACATCTCTGTGGCACTACAGAAGAGGCTCTGTTTGTTTTTGAGCTGCCCATCAAGCCCAACACAGCAACATTGCCTCAACCAATTGTTTAAGTTTGAGGCTGGACTTTCTACTGTATTTAATCAGTCAACTGAAGATGGTTGGAGTATTTGGGAAAGCTTTTTAAAAACAAATTCTCAGTTTTTACAATTCTGTTTAGTGGCATTAGTGGCTTATAAATTACATTCTTCAGCTTAAAGCTACACTATGTACGTTTTTGCCCTCTAGCAGTTGAAGCATAAAACTTCAAGTTACTTGAGAAGGAACTACTTTCGTGAGTTGTGATTTGGCACTGCTCTTCTGTGCGTATGAATATCATGGTTTGAGATATTTACCTGCAGAGCTATTTACACTACATTGTTATACTACAATTTGCATCCTAAATTGACAATACAAGTGAACATAATAGTGAACATCCCATTCACCAGCACGCCCATTTCCATTGGTCGAGTTAATTGATGGGTCAGGCGGCTCGCCCTAGGGTGGGCTTAATGTCTCATTCATGGCTCGGGAGGTTGAAAAGCTTCATCGGAGAGCCAGCTGCTACAGTTGGACGTGGAGGACTAGGTGGGGCTCCCACCTTCGGGTGTGGTCGACCAGTCTGAGGCCGACACGGAGCTGGTGGCCATGCTAGTGGTGGTGGTGTAGTGGCTAAAGCACAGGGCTGTTAATCAGAAGGTCACAGGTTCTAACCCCACAGCCACCACCATTGTGTCCTTGAGCAAGGCACTTAACTCCAGGTTGTTCCGGGGGGATTGTCCCTGTAATAATTGTAAGTCGCTTTGGATAAAAGCGTCTGCCAAATGCATAAATGCATAAATGCAAATGCAAATGCATGCTTGCCCAGGCTGCCAGGAGCTTCGGCTCGAGTGGAACCCTCCACCCTGCCCTGAGCCCTTGCGGCTTGATGACTGGTTCCTGGGCTCAGAACACCACTCACAGCCACGCTCTACCCCAGTTCCATTTTCTGTGGAGGTGCATGAGGAACACACAAAGTCGTGGCAGGCACCTTTTACTGCCCGGGCCCAGGTTCTGAATTCCTCCATTCTTACTAACCTTGATGGTGGGGTGGCCAGGGGGTACACAGAGTTTCCTCAGATGGAGAATGCGATTGCTATGCACCTGTGCCCACAAAACGCTGCAACCTGGTGGAATTGCCATTAAAGTCCTTGTTGTTCATCATTTGTATTGAAATAAATATGTATTTAAATATTAGTATGGGTTTCTTATATAATATTAGTATTAGTTTCTTCGACTTCGGTCAATTTCATGTCTCAGGGGTTGATTTTGATTAAAACACAGATTTTCTGATTTATTTTTCTTTTCTTTTTTTGGAGGTCACATTAAAACTACACAAAATTTTACCAGGCATTAATTATTTATTTTCTGTAATTTTCTAATTGCCTGAATGTACTGATTTCACAGTTTTATCCTTGTCCCAGAATTTAATTATTGAAGTATGAAAATACATTATAAAATACAACTGATTACATGTTTAAAATAATCTATATGCAGCCGGTGGGTTGAAAATAATCACAACAGGAAACAGAATTTTATGCATTTAACACATGCTTAAATCACTCAAAGCAGTTCATGCATTTTTAACAAAGTTTTAAGGACATGTATAACAGTTTAAAACAAAAAAAAATGTCATATTTTCACATATAACATGAATTGCACTTATTCACAAAACTGGGAAACACTCTGGACTATAAATCATTCAATTAGATATGATTCATACTAAATTTACATACCCAGTCCTTGCATGTGCACCAAAACGTAGTCAAACTCCACATCGCAATCCATATGCATCCTTCAACAATTATCCAAAACAAACACTCAATTTTAACATTTGACTCTTCTGAAAACATATTTAATGCATTTTATAAGCATTTTGTGTAACATTTTATATTTACCCAAATAATTCTCAACCGACGAACAAAAATTTGAGCTCTATTGTGCAATATAAGTTCTCACGTTTCTAACGCGAGACTCTTAAAAGGGACACATCCAATTTAAGACTAGAGTTAAATTACTTTAAATTTCTCCACTTGGCTACATATACAAACAAAACATTTCAATATTTAAATACCAATTATTTATATCAGCCAGTGAAAAGCATGTTGTTAGATGAAAAAGTGATGTTTCAAGAAAAAAAAAGAAAAATCAAGGTAAACATCACTTGCACTTATAGGATATAATTTCAAATTAAACTGTAATTTTGAAAGAATTATGAAAAAATGTTGCAATTATTATTTAAATTGTGTATTCAGGATACATAAAATGTTAGTTATAATATTAGCCTTGGCAACACAAAGAACATAACACTAACAACAACATAATAAGCTATTGTAGTTATTAACTTAGCAGGCTATAGCACACCTACTCTTTCAAATGCTAGCATGACTGTAGTTTTACCACTCTAAAATATGAGTAGCTTGGCAAATTAGAGTTTCTAAGTAACTTCCACAACACACCTCTGGCTATCAAGAGATTTCAAATAAGTTGTCATTTGTGCATCATTGGTCTGTAAACATATAACACAGTTCATTACTATTTCTAAACGCTTTACTTTACTTTAGGATACATTTTTATGGTTATGTTTCAGCTCACCAAAAATAAAATAAAAATTCCCACAGAATATCATTTAAATTCCTCCTTGAGAGTATATGTATTTTTTCAGTTTCCTGTCAGTGAAGTTATCAAATCACTGATTGGTTTGTGGCAGATGTGCATTAATAGTTTTTAGGAAGCTTAGTATGCATCTTAGATTTACTCAATGCAATGCAGCATTGATGCTGCAGTGTAATATGTTTTATTTCTGTTGGTTGGATGCAGAATGGGGGGAAAGCAGTTCCCTCAAGGGCATTTTTTTTTAAATATCCTGTTTTCAAATGCATGTTTTTGAAAGACTAACATTTCAAGGACATACTTCACCTTGATAAGTGAAGTGTATGCTATAAAAACTCCGAAATATTCCCTGTTCAGTACTAAACTGCATTCATTTTTCTTGATCAAATATGTAATATTGAAACATAATCGAATAAAGAAATATGTCACTCAAGGCCGTGAGTTACAATGTCACAATGGCATCAAATGTGGTACATCCAGTAAGAAATGTACAGTCGTAACTATTCATTTTATTAAAAAAATATTAAACCACACCACAAAAATGAAGACCAACTTTGATTTATGTAGCACACGAGAGAGAAAAGAATTCAGTTGTTCACTAAATTATGGGTCTTTTCATTTGAACATTTTTATAGTGCCACAGCTGCACAATAGTGCTCTATTGTATTATCTTTCTGTTTCTTCATTAGCAGCTCATTCCTTTTGAAATTCATTTTTCTAGGCCCAGAATACCTCTGTAATAACTCAGAACAGTCGAGACTCCAGTGGTGGCTCTAATATCATCCAGGAAGGAAACACAGAAAGAAAAGGCCCTTGACTGCATTCAATTGAAACGAGACTGTGTGAAGTGTGTTTGAGGAATGAATTAAGGCACAAGGGGATCTGACACATGTCATATTCAGTGAGAAAAACAAAGAAACACTCGTAGATTATTTTCAAATGAACATAACCAAAGACACAAATGAAGCAGTTCAAAAGAGGGTTTGAAAACTGATAGCCAGAAGTTGCAACACTTACATTGCAACATGATGCAATCTCCTCTGAGATTTGAGATTCTAAGACATGAGCTTTAACAATACCAAATCCTCAACAACAAGACAAAGGAAGAAGAAAAAGAAAATATAACATCTTAAAAAAACAGACTTTTCAGTAACCACCTTGGAATTAAGGGAGGGATGTTTTCTTCTGCTCTCTGTTTCAAAAGTTCACACTATTGTGATTTTGTAGGCTTACTCAATCTGCACAAATCTGACAGTAAGATCTACTTTTTACCTGTAGATTTGCTAGCCTCTGCTGAGCACTATGGTTGGATCAAAATTTGGCTTTGGGGTTGATATCGGCCTCTAGTACATCGGTATTGACATGGCAGCACTAAATACAACGTTTTTTAGAACAACCCCGACTGTTTATTAATTTGACAATTTTTGTCATTTTTAAATACATTTAGTGCTCAAATTAAATATGTCAAACAAAGTCTTTAACTATTGGCATAAATTACAATATCATCATTACTATATCCTCATATTGTAGCTTATTCTGTAACAAAGTTCATGCTTGTAGAGTTCCAGAGTGCATAGAGTTCTGTTCTACAGACAACACCAAAGAAAATAAACAGTTTTCTTTTTACTTTGAATATATAGTGGTGCTGTATTTTCATGCATAGAACATGCAAACACTGAATTCAATCCAAATCTGAAATATAATTAAATAACTTTCCCCATGTTTTACTTTTATATCATACAAAAATGGTTTGCCACAGTCTTCTGCTAGTCTTCTCATTGTTTCTTCAAAAACATATTGTTAAACATATATATATATATATATATATATATATATATATATATATATATATATATATATATATATATATATATATATATATATATATATTATTATTTTTACCATACATTATTATTTTACTGTTAAAATACTGACATTTATTACAGTTAGGTAATACATATAATGTAATAATGTAAACATACTTAATCTGTCCTAAGATTATACATTTCATATTAAAATGTGCCTTAATATCTTTTTATTGTATATGAAATATAGAAATGCAATGTACACAGATGTGCCATATTAATATCAATGCATTTTCATGGAGATTAACACTGTTTTTCCACTACTTTGGGTAATGGATGCTATGCGTAATGCATAGTCACTATTTGTTGGATTATAATCTGTGGGTTTTACCATGCATGTTTGGAAAATGGAGAGATTAACAAGACTCAAAGACTTTTAAATTAAAATTAATCTTAATCTCTGTGTAGTTGAGTGTTTTACCAAAAGATATTCATAGACAAATTAATTTTCAATTACCCACTATGAACAGTAGTGACTTTTCAAATGCTAATTTGTAGCAGTAAAATTTGTAATGGTTTAATTGTATCAGGAAACTCCATTTATCTGGGGAAAAAAATAACTACTTTTATCTTGTCAACATCACTCTGGCCCCCAGGATAAGGCCACAGCACATATAATATAAGCTTTTGATAATTCTATGAGAAAGTCCATGTTATATTTATTTTGAGGATAAACGGAACAGCTTAGAAAGACTGAATATAATAATGATCTGAGCCTTGAGGATCCAGCACAAATAAGATACACATGCTCTCTCATATGTAGTATATTAAGGTGCAGTCCACACAAATATATGCCCAAGAGTAGTACCTTTTCCAAATTACCACAATAATTGCTTAAAAAAATCATTTATATTTCTAAGAAATACATAAACATAAGCAATTGTTTTATTTTATATATATATATATATATATATATATATATATATATATATATATATATGATATATATATATATGATATACATATATATGTGTGGGTGTGTGGGTTTGGGTGGTTTACAAGGACCATATTTTTTAGGTTACAAACTGGTAATTACAAGGGTATTATGCTATATATATGGTTTACGAGTACATTTCTAGTGTTCCCATAATTCAAATCGCTTAAAAACATCCTAAAGAATGTTTATTTAATTTTTTTTTTTTAAATGTAAAATTGCAGAAAGGTCTTTGTGAGGGTTGGGTTTAGGAGTAGTGTTTGGGGATATAATCTATAGTTCATATAGTATAAAAATCATTATGTCTGTGGAGAGTCCTCATAAGGATAGCCACATCAGCATATGTGTGTGTGTGTTTTAGGACTTTCAGTTGATTTAAATGTTTAATCAAATTAATTGCAATTAAGTGCACACATCAATATTTGCTGAGAACAACTAAATATAACTGTATGTATAAAAATGTAACATATGATTAATATGTAATAAATATAATATTCAGATTATTAAATTGTTGTGGCTGACAAATAAAGCATTGATTAGACTATATAGGCAGTGGCTTAAGATGATTAACATGAACTAACAATGAAAAATACATTTACAGCATTTATTTTTATTGGTAAATATTAATTTCTACATAAATATTGTAGAATTTATTTTTATTCTAATAAAGTTCTAATAAATAATCTTTTAATACTTTTTAATTTTAACAGTTAATTACATTTTAACTAGCAGTTTTAACTTAATTTTATACATTAACATAATTAAATGTGTTTATACTTACATGGAACTAACAATGAACAGTATTATATTTATAAATGAATTAACTAAGATTTTTAAAAGAATTAAAAGAATGATTCAAATAAAAATAAAAAATACAAAAATTGTTAGTTCATGATTCCAAATGGTACTCTTGTAATGTTGTACCAAACAGTCATCATATTCAAACGTAGATTTGCCAACAAAAACCTTTAAAAAGATAATTTGATACATTTTACATGTAGCAGTTCTCGCCTTGAATGGATACTATCTCTTTCCTGTCATTTTATCTTTAATCACTCTGTCCTTTCTCTCCACACATTATAAAATCGTATAACACGGGTCTGTTGAATGCTTGATTCTGATTGGTTGACAGACATTTTAAGGCGTGCAATTGAGTAAACGCACGGCTACCCCTCTCGCTCTCTTTCGCTCTCACACAAACTCCTTTGGTAGCAAAGTCAGCGCTCCCCCTCGACTCACTGTGATTGTAAATATTTGTTTAGCAATAGAATAGCTATTTACAAGAATGGCAACACTCCCTGCTGCTGAGACTTAAACTTACACTTTTGGCAATTTGAAGCGATGTTGTCCTGACGAGAGCCACTTTAAACACAGGCAATCTCACACACACACACACACACACGTGCGCGCACGCGCGTGCATGCACTACCAGTTTACTCCTATGCCGAAAAGCAGCGCATCATCCATTGCTAGTTCTAAAGTAACATTTTCGAATTAGCAAAAAAGGCTTGAGGCTTGAGCAAAAAAGGCAAGATACACTTGATCAATACAACAGTCTCCCCTCCTCATCTCACACACACACTCCCACACACGTGGACACACATACTGTATATTATACGCATTCGCACACACTTACTCGCAAGAGATAAACAGAGCTGTCTTGTCAGAACCGTCACTCCTGCATCTCAGTAGGGTTGAAAAAAGTTGTTAAGGTTTACAACGGAAATATGGCGATACTCGCTGCTACTGAGATATGCTTAAACTTACATCTTGGCGATTTTTAAGCGGTTACTTCTGATGAGAGCTACAACAAAATAGGTAATCCCAGAAGCAATCTCTCTCATATTCTGGGTTTCTATCTTTCAGTCCCACATAGTCACACACAAACTCTCTCACACACGCACAAACTTACTAACTTGTTATTCCAGTAAGTGCTCCAGTAAAGCAGCGAAAGCCTCTCTATCCTCCATGCTAGTTCTAAAGTGACGTTTTCGACCTAGCAACAAAGTTTTGGACTGTATTAAAGCAAGACGCTGAATCCATAGAGAAAAGAAAGTAGTTCCTCTCATAACAGCGTTTTTAGGGACGAAAACCAGAGAATGTCTTGAGATAAAACCCTGAACAATGTCTTAAGGTGTGGCAACTGTGGTATAAGTGGAATAATTGACTCCGGCCCTTTGAATAGTTGAAAAATAATGCACACCCACGGTAGTAATGCAGTCACGACAGTGACCTCGGGTGTGCATTATTTTTCAACAATTCAACGGTCTGTCATCAATTATTCCATACACATTTAATTCCCAGAATGCTGGATTAAAATCACGCCATTGATGAGGTGAGGTCAGGTGTATAAATGGCTATTTATGTGAGAGTAACAGTCTCTAAATTACTTACTGTACAGTGTGCACTTTTTAGACACAAACACGCTGTCCAAGGACCTTTCCACTTATGGTGCAATTATTTCATTGTAAATTCCAGTGGAAATCAATTTAAAGCCTTGGGTATTGATTTTGACATCAGTTAATGTGTTAATGGAGCATTTTAATAAATGGTACACATTTGCCTGCTGAACATATTCCATAATGAGCAATAGATCCCCTCTGACAGTAGAAGAGAGGTTTGATAGTATAGTGTAAAGTGCTCATTTGTTCAGTAATACACTAATAAAGGAAGGCACAAATGTATTATTCAAAATGTATATAATATTAAGAATTTTCACAATTATGATCATTGATGTTTCTTTACTGTTTCTTCTTTATTACATGGCCATAGATGCACTTGCTGGACAAGTATAATCTTAATTATGTTGATGTATTATTTGTGGAATGCATGCAAATTTTCAACTCTTGTCTTGCAGAATGATTCCCTCCACAAGTTATGACTTCCTGGTGCGAGACCTGGTATCCGGTCGGGAGTATGATCTGTGTGTGTTGGCCATCTATGACGAGGGCTTGACCTCGCTGACAGCCACACGGCAGGTGGGCTGCGTCACATTTGTCACGGAGACAGAATACAACCAGTGCCAGTCTCTGCGCAGCCATTTCCTGGGTGGCACCATGATCATCATCATCGGAGGCATCATTGTGGCTTCTGTCCTCGTTTTCATCATCATTCTAATGATCCGATATAAAGTCTACAGCCATTATGGGGCGGATTCCACAAAGGGAACCGCCATGACGAATGTACGCTCACAGACAAATGGGGGGCAAGCAGCGGGGCAGGTCCTGCGCTTGAGCTCCAAAATTATGGAGGTGCAGGATGCACCAGGAGCAAGTTTAGTAGGGGCCTCAGGTGTTGTTCCTAGTTTAAAAGACTCCACAGCCATGGTGCTAGTCACAGACTCTGCAATGACCTCAGATGACATAGTATCCCCTACTCAAAGGCACCATCCCAGGACTTGTATAGAGCTCAAGAGACGGCCTTCGCTGTCCCCTAAAGAGGGGGCAAGCATAGAAATGCCAGAAGGTAAGTTAAATGTCACAACAGAGAGCAAAACAAAATTTTAAGCAAGTATGAGAAAGAATGTGCATTAAAATCCAAAGGAAAAACTTTTGGGATTTAACACGTTTCACATAACCCCTTGACAGTCTACTTTTAACAATACCCGGGCACTTTATTGTAGCTCAGAGTGCATCTATATACATAGACTCCTGTAATTGCCAGGAATAGAGCTATTCACCTGATTCAGTGAGCCACATCCAAGTGTTTTTTTAAAGAGCTTTTCCTTTGTGGAATTTAGATTTACGGAATGTAACAAGGGTTCAAATGGGAAAGGAGGAGGTGGGAACCGGCTGAACAGTCAAAATAATATTTTAAGAGGCAAAAAGACACAAACACATATACACACATGGCAGCTGCGTGTGGCTCTCTCTCTCGAACTTGTGCGTCCTGCTGCACTTATCCCTCTCCTCGGCTGATTAGCCCGATTGAGGGCCGGGCGTGCGTAGTCAGGTAATTGCAGTTTCTAGTTGAATGATGATGGAATTCAAGAGAACCTCAACCTTAAATCATTAAATGGATTAAGTCCATATATTCAAATATTACCATTTGCTTGGGTTTCTGTAAAACTTAGGATCCAAAAATGGAATCCCACCAACAGCTCCTCGATAAATAGCACAGAGCTATGCGAAATGGCTGTGTGCATTACACAATACATCAGAGGAATCTGGGTTTTGAATGTTCTGGAAATGTTGTATTTATTGTCTTTTCCGCATGTTCAACACATAGACTCCTGATTAGCTGTAAACAGCTAGTACAAGATCTCGACATCAGAAAAAATAAAAACCTTTTCTTCTAGTAAATCAAAAGGCATCAGCATCAGCATTTTTTCCCCAGCCGCTGCATATGAGTCAGGAAGACACCTGTTAATCTCTTTATTACAAAGCTCAATCTTATGACATCTAAACTTTTTTACTATAGGGGCATGACTTGTAAGGCGATATATTTTAACGTTTTTATTACATAACCAACTACATTTAGAAGTGTGTTGTGTTGGACTGTGTTGATCTTACGATGCAAATAACCCAGTTTATGAGTCCTGTTTATGATACAATCTGTTTAGGTTTAAGGTTTAGGCTAGGAAGGCAGGTTTTGTTGTAGTGCCACACAGTGGACAGTGGAACTGCAGTGATACGTGTAAGGAACCATGTTCATGAGAACAGGCTGACTGTTTTCCAGTGGCATGTGGTGGACTTTTGAAATAAGGAGGCAAAGTGCTATCTCAGAGTTTATTTATTTATTTTTTATTTTAGTCCAATGTAAATTCATATTTCAGTTCCATTTGACCTTTCCATATTTTTCAGGAATATGGAATGCCATTTAACTCACACTATTAATAAGCACACAATACTATAATATTTTGAATGTTCATATTAATTTACTTTATAATTGAACCAAGTAAAAAAAAAAAATCAAGTTTAAGTGTTCTATTAGGCCTATTTTTACATTGATTCAAAAATTATGCCTACAATAAAAACAACAAACATAATTCATGTACTTTTTATTATTGTTGTAAGGATAATATTTTTTAATAGTCATCTTATTTTGTGATCTTTGGTTATTTACTGGTACTCATTAAACACTGCAGGTGTCATAATTGCACGGAAGACCGAATTTTATTCTTGGCTGTGCTAGTTTCATGTCTCTTATATGACTTCACAGTCTCTAAATCAATCAATATATTAAGTCCAATCATTTATTTATTTGCTAAGTAGCCATGTAATGAGTGGAATAATATACAGTCAGCCAGTTGTTACCACTTCACATTGGGGTCCTGATCATCTTGTCAGAGTTTATTTTGCAATAATGACCATCATATAATGGCCATATGGTATAAACCATACATTATCCCTTACTAACACATGAACGCCTTAGATTCTTATTTCCTTTAGTGGATATCTGTGCCTACATAAAGAGCCCACGAAATGGCTTGACAAATGCAATTTCTTTTAATTTAATTTCATAAACATGTTGGTCCAGAAGTGAAAAACTAGATTTTTTAAAAGAAAATGTGCATCATATATTTTGTCAACTTGATACACTAACATAAAATAGATGATCTCCAAAAACACCTATTTTTGTGTCTTTTAAGACATAAGGCTATTTCTACCACCAACAGCCTGTGTACCATTCTTCACCTCAGAAAGCACACTGCCCTTGAGCTTATGAGTGAGCTACAAGACCACTCTCTCTTGTCACTAACACAACCCTGCCCATCCCTCACGGCTATTTTTCTTTCCACCTCAGATACGGCTAGCCCGCAGGTCAGCGATGAGAAGAAGGTTCAACGAGACTGGAGTGACTTTAAAATTTGATGACTCCATTTGCTGTCCCTCAAGAGGCAGCCATCAACCCTAAAGAGTAATAGCATTTTCCCCCTATTCTTCCTCATTCATGTGCTATGTGGAATGTGGAAAAAAAAATGTATAGTGGATGAGAGAAAGAGAGCTGTGTGAGATGAAATAAGATGCTACGTGATATTCATAGCAACAACTTTTTATAATTTTTTTTACAAGTTGGCTGGCATAGATTCTACAGACTTGCCTGGTGCAAATAGCCGCTCTTTTACATCCCAGTAATGTTTAGTATGGCAGATGCACTTATTCTCTATTCTGGTTTGGAGCTCCAAAAAAAAAAAAATTGTGCCAGTTAAGACATATGTACTTCATTTGGGTTATGGGAGTATTTTGTTTATTGTTGGCCTCCCTCTTTCTGTTTTCAACCCCCTCCAGAGTGCACCAGGTCATCAGATTACAGGGAAGAATATGGAATAATTTGTCCAAACCTCTACTGGACTTTCTCCCTTGAGTTTGTCACCCATCATTCTTTATTCCAAGGATTATCCATACATTTCCTACCAGGACATATTTGAGAACTCAATCCACCACTGCATCGAATGAAATGGATCACATATTTCTTCTCCATTGCTGGCTTTTGAAACATATTGCCATTTACACCCCTGCGGCCAGTACTGTCTATCTGTTTTGCAGCCAACAATAATATGGTAATTGTTTACTGGATGGTCTGGGTTCAAGAATGGCACTTCGCTTGGAGAGTGAGTATGCACTTACTACTTTACATTAAGACATTTTTCCATGAAATACTCAGTTTCAAAAGTATAGCCACAAGATTCAAACAATATGCATGTTAACATGATTTGTGTGTGATAAAATAGCTTTATTGATTAAAGGTTTAACTGGTTTTTTTACATTTACATTTATGCATTTTGGCAGACGCTTTTATCCAAAGTGACTTACAGTGCATTTATTACAGGGACAATCCCCCCGGAGCAACCTGGAGTTAAGTGCCTTGCTCAAGGACACAATGGTGGTGGCAGTGGGGTTCAAACTAGCAACCTTCTGATTACCAGTTATGTGCTTTAGACCACTACGCCACCACCACCAATTAATTATACTTTGTTGCCATGGCAATGTAACACTGTAAACCCTTAAATATTACAGCTCAAATAATACACAACTTTTAACAAAATTATGAATGTAAGTGCTTTTATAAAATTACATGTCACATTTCTGCCTTTAAACCTTTCAAAGATATTCCCCTCTTACTTCCATTGTAAATGCCTCACTGTAACCTCAATTTATGCTTTTTTTGTTAAAGAAATGGAGTGACCGGTCAAATTTTATTTTGTGCAATCAATATTATGCCACAACTGCTGCTGATTGAGGTTAACCTATATTAAACATGGAATATTCCTTTAAATAAATAGTTTATACCAAAAAATGAAAAGATAAATAATAATTTATCCTCATGTTTCCCCAAACCTGTAAGATTTCCTTTGTTTGGAAAATAAGATGCTAGGCAGGTTTTCAGTCTTAGTCACCACTTACTATCATTGCATAAACAAAAGATGCAATGAAAGTGAATGGTGACTGAGACTGTCGGTCCCTACAATTTCCTAACATCACTATTTTTCATTCCACAGAAGAAGTTCTACAGCTTTGGAGCTTTTGGGAGAATACATTATTTTCATTTTGGGGTGAACTATCCATTTTATAATTGTGAACTTTGCATATGCAACAAATGACAGCAGCATCAGAGATTAGAAAGCACTCAGTATAATTAGGTTATCAGCTTATGTCTGATTGCACATCAGCTTCATGTACCAGACCTTCAATCCAAACTCATGATCACTCATGAAGAAAAATAATTACTATGAAGGTTGCAAAATCAGTATCTGCATTTCGCCCCACAGTATCAGCTCAGATTCTTGACAATTGCCAGTATAAGTAAATGTTTTAACTTAATTATGGTTACACATCATGCAGAGTTTATGATAGAGAAGTGCTCAATTTATGCTAGAAGGTAATGACTAGATGACTGAAGCATGCAGGTGGATGTGTGGATTGCTCTGAAGCAGTGCAACAGGCCCATGAATTGACTGCTGGTTCTTAAATGTTGCTAAAAATGCCTCTTCCAAGCTTGCTGCTGCCTGGAAGGGAGGGTTTGACAGAGCATGCCAAATAAAGGAAATAAACAGGATGCTGCACGCAAACAAAATGCACCAGGGAATGTTACGTGCACAAACACAAAACAGTATATGTAGGGATGTCACGTGAGCGAAGATGTAGATGTTACAAATGGTGTGTTTTATTTCTACAGTTTGCTGTCAGGGAATAAATGGCACTCAAAAAAATGTATCAGTTGATTAACTTGCAAGTCATTTGATTAAATATTGATTGAGTTTATAGACATTTGCGGACAGGGTGTGTGTGACCTTACCCTTAAAAAAAGGTGTTTGATGCCAATGTCAGATGCAATCAGCAAGACTCGGATCAAGAGTCTGGCAGTTAAAGGAGCCGAGAAGGAAAAATTGATTGACCAACAATTTTGGTTTCACTCATCTATTGATCATAAAATCAAACCTACTGCTGTCCATGACTTTGAGAAATGAGAGTACTTAACAGTTTGACTGGGCAAAGTAAAAGGCAAAATTAGGATGGATTGGGTTGTTTATACTCCAGTTTCAAGCTCTGGGTCAAACTCGTCCCATATTCACGTCGTCCCAAGAAATCTGATTCTGCAGGACCATCTTCTTAAGGGGCTTTCACAATGTCCGAAACAGAGCACGGTTTGCATGAAAAGTAAGTAATGTGAAAGTTTTTTTTGCGGACTGTTTTACCAAACCCAAGACTACCTGTAGGAGGTTGTCTGAGCTCGATTGCAATGGAAATGTGCTCTTAGAGGGATAGTTCACCCAAAAATTAACACTCTCTCATGTTTTACTCACCCTCATTCCATCCCAGATGTGTACGACTTTCTTTCTTCTGCAGAACCCAAATTAAGATATTTAGAAGAATATTTCAGCTCTGTAGATCCTCACAATGCAAGTGAATGGGTGCCAACATTTTGAAACTCCAAAATCCACATATAGGGGAGCATAAAATTAATCCATATAAATCCATATGACTATTTAAGTAATTTTTTTATTTGTCATAAATTGTCCTCCCTGCGCATTAGGGGGCGATATGCAAAGCGGATGTGAATCACCAAAAACAGAAGTAGATTGAGAAAGTGAATGTAAAATGCAAATTAACTGAGCATGGGGGAGAATGTAAAGTTTAATAGTCTTACATTTTGATCTGTTTCTCATCCACACCTATAAATCGCTTCAGAATACATGGATTTAACCACCAGAGTTGTCTGGAGTACTTTTTATTATTTATTTTATTTTGGAGCTTCAAAAATTGAGGACCTACACTTCTAAAATCTTCGATTAAGTTCAGTAGAAGAAAGTAAGTCATTCACATCTGGGATGGCATGAGGGTGAGTAAATGATGAGAGAATTTTCATTTTTGGGTGAACTAAACCTTTAACATTTATATAAGCTGTGAGTGAGCGTACAACCAGCTGTGTCCTCAAAAAAGATAGTTTGGGAGCAATCAGTTATAGTCGCCTTCTCCCAGACATCTACAACTGCTGAATTACGGCTTGCGAAGCACAAAGGTTCAAGTTTTGCTCACTTTGGTGGTGTGCATAATGACACCAAATTAATAAAAAAAAACACACTAATGTAGCGAACAGAATTGTATTTTCCCATTATATGCATGTTTGTAATGACGTGAGTTGATGACGGAAAACACCGGGATTCAACAGAATGGTGTGTCTGAAACCAGACCAACACTGTGGGGGGCTGCCGGGAACAGTCATATCACACTTTAACAACAAACAATAGGATTCATCACAATTCATTTTTAATCTACTGACAGCCTCGGGATACTTCCATTCATAACATTTTATAGTTATGTATATTTCTGTGAAAAGCTCTTCACTAAAATTTGGAATGTGGCTGCAGAGATTGGCTTCCATTCAGACACAAGAGCATCAAAAGTCTAGCTTTGGTAAACCATTCCATTATTGGTTCTGGAACATGCTTTCTTCCTTTGATGTGGATGCAACACTGTGTAAGATAGTCCTATAGCTACCATTCAGCGGGACTGCAACATGCTAAAGTGTGAAAAAGAGCGCACTCCGTGTAGTCTGATTCTGAACAAATTACTTTTGTGGGCCGGTTCTTTTGAATCAATACTGTAAAACACACAGCGTGAAACGTGTAGCCCAATTTCCAAACAACTAACTCATGAATTGCTTGTTTTGAATGTACACCACAAAAAATAATAAGCTGCTAAATGAATGAATGACTATTGTCAGCCACTAATTTTTAGTGAATCAAAAACTGCAAATCATTAATTTCTTCATGTCCAACTCCAAATGAACCAATAAAAATGTAAATCACATTTTAAAGAATCTTTTGTTAAAATTTTAAATTATCTAATTTGGTAAGAGACTGCTTAGGGAAGTAAATCGAATAAAAAATAAAAAAATATATTATCTTTCTTTTTTTTTTTCTTTCTCGAAATGAATGGAACAGGTAAGGAACTAGACTTTTTAAGCAGAATTGAAATTGGTACAAAAAATATTTTATTCCTTATTATTCCCATTTCTATTGAGTTCCCGTTTATGTTGTGTATGAGATATGTTACGTAGTGTATCTGGCTTACAGTCAGCATTTCAATAAACCATTTTTTTATAGACAGCTTGCTTTGTGCACAGAGGCACCCCATTTAACTTTAAATGGAATTACACAACTGTATGCTCAACTATATGCACCTATCGGAATGGCTGTTGTTGAAAAGCCAAACCATTAGAAGAGGGTGTCTTCATTCATTTTGACATGCTTTATAGACTGCATTTTATGAATTCTTTGCTCCAAACTAAAATTCTAATATCATCATATTTTCCTGATACATGTTAGGTAGCCATGACTTTGGAGGTATATAAATTGGCTTTCAAAACATTTAACTAACCTGATAGATAGTCATGAGAGTAAAAAGTTAAAAATGTACAACTAGTCCCAGTTCCCTGATCATCCGGCTTCTCTCAACACTGGTGTATCAGTAGCTAATAGTTTCTGGCTGTAAAGTAAATATTGATTATATTTCATTCTTAATCCAGATATATTGACAGACTAGAATGTGAATGCAGATTTCCACTGTCTGTCTTAAACAAAGCATAAATTACTTTTGGTCAAATTAAATGACGAATGAGCTCTGACCTTCCCAACACCACTCTCTCTGACATAGTGCCCTCAGTGTTGCTTCAAAGTGACAACTTTTTTAGGAAAAGTCAAACTCATTACATTATTATTTTTAAGCACCCTTTCGCCACCCTTAGCATTTTGTTTTGACTTGTCGAGTCTCATTTCTTAACCAATTAAAAAAATAATTACGTGATTAATGACTTCTCCACTCTGATGACATAGCGATAAGCTCACTGAGCATTTTGCTGCTGCAGACGCTAATGCAGGTTGGCCATTTTGATTGCTTATTTGGCATTTAATCACAGATGTGCCATTAGAACAGAAATTACACCAACAAGACCAGATTCAAAAGTTTATACATAATGTTTAATCGTGACATTAGATTAAGGATCGTAAATGAACTACATTTGCATTTCCTGAATGAAATACCTGTGCTTGCAAGGCAGCAGAGTATACCATTACATTTTTAGTTAAGTTTAGATTCTGGCTTTGGTTTTGAGTAAATTAAATGCAGCATCTAAGCCACTTTGCTGTTGTTGTGACACTTGATAAACATCTTTAAATTAGGAAAAACGACAAAAAGACCAATCAAGAATGAACACCTAGATGGTTAAGTACTGTATATGTATAGAGCCAAGATGCACCATAGGTGCATTGTCGGATCTTTTGTCTTCAGATCACTCTGTGTGTTTTGTGCTTCTTGACTGTCAGAACTTTCTACTCTCCTCTGTTAGGAGTTAGAATTGTTAGGCAATGCGCAGAAACCTTTCTCTTTCTCTTTAAAAAAAGAAGAAAAAGAATGACTGATAAACAAAGCAAGCGGTTTTGTTTTATGTGTTTGGGAGAAGAGCATGCTGCTCTTGCGTTGGGGTGGGGCGGGTGCGAGCATTGTGATCTATTCTCAGTCAAAATGCTTCGCACTTGTCTTGCTTACTTCCGAGAGACAGCACCCACTCTTACGTCGTGGGGCTCTCGTATGGATCTGGCTGAGGAGCGAGAGACGGGTCCGCCCCTATTGCTCGCTCTCTCTCCCCAGATCCAGCTGGTCCCTCCCGTGATCCTGAAGTGCTCCGGCGCCTCTTCAGTTCTTGAGGGGGACCATGAATCTCTTGAGTCTGTGGGCTACCCACCACTGAGCATTCCGTGCATAATAATAAATTGACGGAGGAATTACTCGAGGTGGTTACTCATGCGGTGGCCAGGCTTCAATAAGATTGGCCACGTGAACAAGAGACCCCCAAGTGAGGACAAATGTCTGTCTGGTGGCCAAGGGAAGGGAACGCCTATAAGGGTTACGTGTCGTACCCTTTCCATGTGGTTCAGACCCCGGTTCCTCACTTTGGGTCCCACACTAGGTGCATCTTGTCATCACAAATTGTTAACAACAGACGCCTCCCTGACGGGCTGGGGTGCGGTCTTAAGTGGTCTTCCAGCTCAAGGGGAATGGGAGGGTCATCAGCTCGATTGGCACATCAACTGCCTTGAGTTGATGGCAGTATTTCTGGCTCTGAAATACTTCCTCCAGTATTTGAGAGGCTGCCATGTCCTTGTGCGGGTGGACAATACAGCAGTAGTCTCTTACATAAACCATCAAGGAAGTCTACGTTCACGCCTGCACAACAGGTGGCATGGCAGATTCTCCCTTGGGCCCAGGGCAAGCTCCTGTCAATCAGAGCAGTTTATATCCCTTGATGTCTGAATGTGGGAGCAGATTTACTGTCCAGACAGAAAATACCGACGGGGGAGTGGAAACTCCACCCTGAGGTAGTGGAACAAATCTGGTTGAGATTTTACAGAGCTAACAGACAGCGCAATGTACCCTCTACTTCTCTTTGAGTCACTTAGCCCCCTTGGATCTGGACGCGATGGCACATGGCCCAGAATGCGCCTGTATGCGTTTCCTCTGGTTTCTCTGCTCCCAGGAGTCATGGCCAGAGTTCACCAGCAAGGTTCTTGCCTCTTACTGATAACGCCGCGTTGGCCGAACAGGGTATGGTTCTCGGAGATAATGTCTCTCCTCGATGGCTCACCTTGGGCAATTCCGGACAGGAGGGACCTTCTGTCCCAGGTGCAAGGGACAATATTTCATCATGTTTGTGCATGTAAAAGGTCTGCAAAGTTACAAAGTTCAAAGTCCACGCCAAAGGGAAACACAGAAAACACTGCTCCTGAACTGCCTGAAATGCCTGGTTTGCAGTTTTACTTTTGTGACATAGCTATGCCACTATGTAAAACATTTGCATAAGTTCTGGAAGCACTATGTGTGTCCGTTCCTCCAGCCTGCTCTTCAGCACATTTCAATTCAGTATTCAACTTACTCTATGCCGGCTTTGGATTTTCTAGACACCATTATTTAAGGATGAACAGAGCAACATTTCAGATGCGATGATTGGTCCGCTGGTTAGTCCAGTAATGAACACGTTATTAAGTGACACATTTGTTTATGAAAATCTTCTATTCCTAATTAATTCAATAGGAGTTTATTTGGTAAATGTGTTTCCATCATATTTAATGTGCAGTTCTTCATTTTGAATAAAAACAATTATCCACCTCAAGCACATGTATAAAGTGTAAAAATAGTTAATGCACATTTGAGATTTTATTCTCATTTAAAGGGATAGTTCACCCAAAAATGAAAATTCTCTAATTTACTCACATCCATATGTGTATGACTTTCTTTCTTCTGCAGAACACAAACAAAGATTTTTTGAAAAATATCTCAACTCTATAGGTCCATACAATGTAAGTGAATGGTGGCCAGAACTTTTTAGCTCCAAAAATCACATAAAGGAAACATACAAGTAATCCACAATAATCCAGTGATTAAATCCATATAGTGTATTCACAAGCAATATAAAAGCTGTGGGTGAGAAACAGAACAAAATTTAAGCAGTCCTTTTTTCCCTCTAAATCTCCACTTTCACTTTCACTCATCTGAAAGTCACTTGTGGTGCTTGTTTAGTTACAATTTCACATCTAAAAGTTAAAACAGAGATTTTGAGTAAAAAAATTACTTAACCTGTTGATACGCAATTTCCCCACACACGGTGGTGACGTCACTCTGCTTACATTTAATATATAATTTATTGTCTGTAAATGTAATTAATGTTAACAAATTATACAACTTTTCAAAGGTCTAAGTGTTCAACATTGATATCCGATCTCTGTTTCACAATAGCAATGCTCCAGAAGCAGCAATTTAGTTATTTGTGCCTTGAGTACAAATGAAAACATGCCATATCTAAACGGGACTTATTATCTTTATTATGAAAACGCGATTGCCAGATGAATCCAGTCCGCCACACTTGGCTCAATTGTCCATGACAAGTGTTCATTGAAAAACATCCAATAGCACATTTTATCCATAAAAGTGATAATATTGATATATTCTCCATTGTTTACACGAGCAGTCAGATTTTGTGTCGTCCTGAAAGGCGGAGCCTTAATTTTACTCTGTACACTTCCAGCGATTTTACAGAGAAAAAAGCTTGCAGGAACCTCAGTTTTTGTTAGATCATCTTCAAATTTGAAACATAACTTCTTTGACTTATGGCTTTGAGAACATTGTATTTCTGGGCTGTCTTGGTACTTTTATTATTGTTTTTTTTAGATTATTAAAATGCATGTTCAGCACAAAATATTTCTATTTCTATAAACTTCAGCTTCTCTAACTTTAAAAAATAACAACATACAGTATATTAATTCTAAAACTTGGGAAATAAAGCCAATAGTGTCTTATTTCAAAATACTACAACTGTGTCCATACTCCAAAGGGTCCAGTAAATACAACCATTTAAGATCAGGTATGTCATTTTCATGGTTTGTGCTTAAAAAGGGGGTGGGTCAATGACATGACATGTATTTTTTGTGTCCAAATTCATTATTTTCCTAAAAATAATTTGAATGAATTCTTGTCATACATCAAATGGATCTACAATATCTCCTTTATAAGAAACCCTTTTCATTTTATTGAAATTCAATAGATTTTTTGAGTTTTGGTGTTTGAAAGACCAAAAATGTCACGTGGTGCGACCGTCCGAACGTACAAGCAGAGAACAAAACTGAGATATAAATGTTCATTTTCTCAATAACATTCTTAATCAAATATTTTGGCATGATTTTATGTTAAATTCCTTATAAATGAGGGGAAATAGTGTATCGGACCTATTTCAAAACTATTCTATTACTTAAAAAACGTTTGTCTGAAAAATTGACTTCTACTAATGTCAGGGAGGGCGACCGACATAAAAATGCAATTTTATGCAACGTTCCTTTAAGAAAACCATGTGACGGCATTTGACATCACACAGAAGACTCCAGAGGACCCCTTTGATGCAGTAACAAGATTAGTCACCCACCCATAAATATTAGATAATTTGACATTTTTGAGTAATTGATTTAAAAAATTTATGTATAACCTTGAGCACATGGTCAAACATTTGTATAGGCTTCCAAGTTAATGCCTGTTAGATTCTAATTGAGTTTGAAATGTCAGGTGTCGCGACCAGAGTTACAGTTAAACCAACTAAAAAAAGTCATGTTAATTCATGTTTTTGAATATATTAAATACATTTTAATAAATATATAAAGCTTTTAAGTTGTTTAAAGGTGCAATCTACATATGTATATATATATTTTTTTATTTTATTATGGTATGTGTGACAATTTAAAGAGCACATTGTCCATCTTAAACATCTTATGCTTTCTCTATGAAGAACGCTTTCTATTTTTTGTCTGTATATAGTTACAATAAGTGAAGGTAGTGAAATATAAAACTATGACATACTCTCTGCAGAAATGCAATGTACACCTGAGTTATAAATTCACAAAAACTGCAGAAAATACTGATATGGTCCTTTCAAACCCTTTATAAACAGCTTGAAACACATCAGAATCAGAATCAGAAAAGCTTTATTGCCAAGTAAGTTTTTTACACATACAAGGAATTTGTTGTGGTGTTGTAGGTGCGTTCACACAGTCTCTAAATATATGAACAAGAATAAAAATATAAGCAATATAAATATAAATATATCCACGCAGTATCAATTAAAAGTAAGTATAAAATAAAAAGAGCAGTAGTGCAGTGAAATGTAGAGCCAGAGGTGAAGTGTGGAGAGTGTCAGGGTGGGTACCGGGCATTGTTGATAAGGCAAGTGGCGGATGGGAAGAAACTGTTCTTGTGGCGTGAGGTTTTTGTCCTGATGGACCTCAGCCTTCTGCCATAGGGAAATGATTCAAAGAGATTGTGGCCAGGGTGGGAGAGATCAGCCACAATCTTTCCAGCACGCTTCAGGGTCCTGGAGTCATACAGGTCCTGGAGCGGTGGCAGATTGCAGCCAATCACCTTCTTTGCAGACCGGATGACACGCTGCAGTCTGCCCTTGTCCTTGGCAGTAGTAGCAGCGTACCAGATAGTGATGGAGGAAGTGAGGATGGACTCGATGATGGCTATGTAGAAGTGCACCATCATTGACATTGACATAGGTTGAATTTCTTCAGCTGCCGCAGGAAGTACATCCTCTGTTGTGCTTTCTTGATGAGGGTGCTGATGTTCAGCTCCCACATGAGGTCCTGGGAGATGATAGTTCCCAGGAAGCAGAAAGAATCCACAGTGTCAATTGTGGAGTCGCAGAGGGTGATGGGGGCAGGTGCAGGTGAGGCTGAGTTCTTCCTGAAGTCCACAACCATCTCCACTGTCTTTAGAGCGTTGAGCTCTAGGTTGTTTTGGTTGCACCAGGTCACCAGGTGGTCGACCTCCCACCTGTAGGCCGACTCGTCACCATCAGAGATGCGTCCGATGAGGGAGGGGGTCGTCCGCAAACTTCAGAAGCTTGACGGACTGGTGACTGGAGGTGCAACTGTTAGTGTACAGGGAGAAGAGCAGAGGAGAAAGAACGCAGCCCTGAGGGGATCCAGTGCTAATGGACTGTGAGTCGGAGACGTGTTTCCCCAGCCTCACATGCTGCTTCCTGTCAGACAGGAAGTCAGTGATCCACCTGCTGGTGGAGTCAGGCACACTTAGCTGGGAGAGCTTCTCCTGGAGCAGAGCCGGGATGATGGTGTTAAAGGCAGAGCTGAAATCAACAAACAGAATCCTGGCGTAGGTTCCTGCGGAGTCCAGGTGCTGGAGGATGTAGTGGAGGGCCAAGTTGACTGCATCGTTTACAGACCTGTTGGTTCTGTATGCAAACTTCAGGGGGTCCAGGAGGGGGTCGGTGATGACTTTGAGGTGAGAAAGCACAAGGCGTTCAAAGGACTTCATCACCACAGAGGTCAGGGCGACGGGTCTGAAGTCGTTATGTCCTGTGGTCCTTGACTTCTTGGGAACAGGGATGATATTTGAAGACTTGAAGAAGGCTGGCACGTGACATGTCTCCAGTGAGGTGTTGAAAATGTCTGTGAACACTGGAGACAGCTGATCAGCGCAGTGCTTCAAGCTGGATGGGGAGACATTACCTACAACTGGGTTGTTGTAACCCAGCAAAAAATTATCACTACCCATAAGATGTGTTAGACAATCAACCCATAGAGTTGGGTTGGTTGTACAACCCAACATGTTAGGTTAAAATAACCCACGGTTGGGTTTGTCCATATTTGACCCAGCCATGGGTTGCAAAACAACCCAAATTAGGTTATTTCAACCCATCATTTTTTAGTGTATATGTATTATGTACCAAGTTTCGTTTTTTGTATTGACATTTTATAATAGATGTTCTCGTTTTTTAAATGTGTTCACGGAGATGTTTTAAATTTCTAGATTTATAGAAGCGATGATCAAATGTTATCATAACATGCAGTATTGTTTTGCACTTTCTTGTTAATTAAATTTAATTATATGATTGAGATACAGTATAAATTGGTCAGAGGATTAAAATTAAAAATTGAAACCTGAATAAAATTCATTGACATATCTTTCTTTTTATTTTGTGAATATCAATCATTATTAATCACAATGTCAGGTGGTGCGACCGGTCATGGTCAGGTGGTGCAACCAGCAAATTTACATTTAAATGTATTAATTCCCACTGCAATTGCAAAATTAAGTAATAAATATAACTGTAAACCTTTATATAACGTATACAAATCAGTTTTACAGTTAAAAACAAAAGGACATAAAATGTCCTTATGGAAAAATGGGTGTTTGAACACACAGAAAAGCAGCCGTTTATATGATTTGGAATAAAAGGGCAATAAATAAAGAAATAGAAAGGGAATTTACCATGTGATATGCATTTTAGACACTACAATGATTAATATTTACATGTCTCAGTAGTGCTAAGTACATTAAATGTATATTATTTTAAATTAATATATGGTCGCACCACCTGACATTTTCTGGGTGGTAAAATCAGAAATCTTGTTAAATAATGAATTAATGCTGCCTAAAATGCTGTAAAACCAATATGAATCAACACCATACATTTTTTTGGACATAAAAATGCATTTTAAAACTGTTTTGCTTAAAATATTTTTTTTTTCATCTTGAAAATCTTATTTGTCATTGACCCGAGTGCGTATCAACTGGTTAAATATTGATTTGTGTTCTTCTGAAGAAAGAAAGTCATATATATCTGGCATGGCATGGGGGGAGTAAATGATTTGAAAATTTTCATTTGGGGTGAACAATCCCTTTAAAATTAGTAAAATATACATGTAACACAGAAATTAATAGGTTGGCACTATTGGGATGTGAGATCACAAAATAAGTTTACACGTATCTCTCATTTAAAAAGTGCTAGAAAATGAAAATGGTGGAAAATTCCCAGTGTACCATTTGCATGACAACTGCTAATTTTATTAAAGAGTTTGTGTGATTTATGCTGTCATTCACCGTTTGCCCCTGGGCTTGCACAAAATCTATTGAAATACCTCTTGATTTGATATTTAATGGTCAGGCTGTATTTCATTGCGTAATCAATAGTGTTGATTAGAAACAAGGTGTGGTTATAACTCATAATGAAATATGCTGATTTCTCTCTCTCTCTCTCTCTCTCTCTCTCTCTCTCTATATATATATAGATAGATAGATAGATAGATAGATAGATAGATGGATAGATGGATAGATAGATAGATAGATAGATAGATAGATAGATAGATAGATAGATAGATAGATAAATATATTTATTCTTATTCTTTTATAAAGTGAAATAGTCAGTATTGTGCAACATAAACATTAAACAAAGACTGCCGATTGATGTCCTGTTTTTGAGACATGAAAAATATAAATTGGAAGAATTTAGGAATATAAGATGATTTTGATAGTATATGAGATGTATGCACAGAATTATCATCCAAAAAAAATGGGACAGCAATAGTGAAAAAATATTTTGTTATATGGTTTAAGAAAAAAAGAATGCAGTTTTATTAATAGATCAATTTGCCTGCACATTTTCAAATGCAAAATATATTTGTGTACAGTGCTATTATTTGGAAACATATGGTATGAAAAGTAGGAGAGACTAATGAGTTTGAGTTATTTTAACAAACGTACTGTTTTAACTATAAATAGATATTTTGGGGCCAACCATTTGTATAGATGAGGGATTAGGTTTACATGACTCAATAGGATTGTAGTTTTGAAGTCTTCTTTCTTTACCCAAAATAGCCTCCTCACTGCAACAACAAGCACATCTTCTCTGTTTGTGTAAATTCTAATATACCTTAAATATTCTGTTTATGCCTGCACAGTCAAAAAGTGAAAACATTCATTTATCACCAAACAAGATACTGGAACCACTCTGCTTTTTTGGGGGGTCTGAGAGATGAAGAAAAAGACTGAGATTAATAACAAACAAGAGAAACTTTACTTATATGGAAAGCCCAAAGTGTTGATCTTAGCAGCATTTGGATAATCTTGCTTGTGTGTCTTCTGTCTTGTCTACAGTGTCATTGAGAGCAACAGGGCTTCAGACAGATCTATCTCAAAGACCACATGTGGTGTGATCCATCCAGTGTCTGTCTCAGAATTGAACGCACTTTGTTGGAACGTATGAATGCACTGGAGACCAAATTTGTGCTAATGAATTTTCGTTTGTCAAGATCAACCTAAAAATAAATAAATTGTGGCATAGATCACATTTGATGATGATTCATTTAGATCCATTTTGATATAAGCCTGATTGTTAGTGCTGATAATCTTAAGGCATTTAATGATATGCTTTTTGTATCCATTTAATGATTATAGTTCTTTGACAGTTCTGTTAATGGTTCTTTATGTCAAAAAGAATGGACGATGTTTGGATAACAGCTCTAGGGGTATGTTTACGTCATGTCGAAATTACCGTAATTACGAGATTTGACTTGTAAAAAAAAGTGTCCACATCTTCATAGAACTAGAAAAACAATATGGCAGCAGCCTCAATAATTAAAGGAAGTGAAGGCTGTAAGACTCAGGTTTGGGTGGGCAAGGAGGACACAGGGAACAGGGTTATTCAACTCAAGGTATGACTTTAATAAAAAATAAACTCAAATGGCTTTTCAGCAATGCTTAAACACATTCAGTCTCTGGGTAGACACACAGTCTCTTTCAGACTGGTAGCTCTCTCACCCATCTCTGGCATTGTTGCTCTTTTATACCGCTCTCCCCAAGCTCAATGCAATTGGAAACAGGTGTTAGTCATTATCTGGCTCAGGTGTATGCACCCTTACTGCTTTCTCTCTCCGGACGAATGCTAGACCATGGCTCCCCATTTCTGGACAGGATGTCAGCGACAGCCATCTGTGCTCCCAGTCTGTGGACCACCTTGAACTTAAATGGCTGAAGAGCCAGTTACCAACAGGTGATCCACAAGTTGGTATATTTCATGCGGTGGAGCCATTGGAGTGGAGAGTGATCTGAGCAGAGAGTGAAGGCCCCAAGACACTCCTTTTTAATGGTGTTGTACTTCGTCTCCCTCAACGAGAACTTGCGACTAATGTACAGCACCGAGCGCTCCTTCCCCTCCGCCACCTGTGGTCTTAGGTCTCGGGCAGGTCGCCACAGATTTGTTAATTTGGGGACGCACCTACCTTTGGCCAAAGTGGAACCCCAGATAACGTACCTCCACTCATCCAATTGCACAATTCTTGGGGTTTGCTGTGAGTCCCGGCTGTTGCAGCGATCTCAGAAGCGATCTCAGATGCGATGTGTGACCTTAAAGGGCCCTTGCCACTTAGAGAGTAATTTGGAGCTCGATGTGGGAAGTAATACGAGCACTTTGTCTCCCGGTGAAAATTCCCATAGCCGAGTTCCCCTGTTATACAGTCGGCTTTGATGTTCCTGAGCTTGGAGCAAATTCTCCTGTGTTAGTTGCCCCAAAGTGTGAAGTTTTGCTCTAAGATCAAGAATGTATTGAATTTTGTTCTTACTGTTTGAAAGACCCTCCTCCCAGGCTTCCCGTATGACCGAGTATGCTGTGTGGGCATTGCTTGTACAGCAGCTCGAATGGGGAAAACCCTGTGGAGGCTTGAGGGACCTCTCGCACTGCGAATAACAGGGGATCAAGTCATTTGTCCCAATATCTAGCATCCTCATGGACAAACTTACAGATCATATTTTTTAGGGTTTTAGCCCATCTGTTTGTGGATGGTAAACGCCAGTGCATATTGACTTAAAAACCAACAGGTTTGGGAGGGCAAGGAGGACACAGGGAATCTGGCTCAGGTGTAAGCACCATTACCGCTTTCTCTCTCTCCAGACGAAAGTTCGACCACGCCCCCCGCTGTCACAAAGGCATATTTCTGTTTGATATGCTATTTTATTATGCCATATTATGCTTTTTTGTTCTTAAAAATTTAAAGGAATGCTGCATATAAAGTGCAATTATTTAATTAATGTAGTGATACATTTGTTGTCGTTATGAACAATGAAGCCATTTTCGTGTTATTAGTGTTACCATAGAAATGAAAAACATCCAAGGTCCGAGGATGTGAATAGCCTGAAAAAAATATCTGAGACGCCATCTTGTAAATACAGTATTCTAATTCTGACTAGCAGCATCATTGCATCCCATTAGTGGCCTGTTTCAAATTTTTGAGAATTTCAGATTTCAACAGAACACAAATCAGAAAACTTGTTATCTGTTCACATTTTTATTTTATTTTTTATCTGGCAACTTTACCATCTTATCTCTCTGAAACTTCTATTTAAGTTTTTTTCTGCAAGCCAGGTCACGTGTGCCTCATCTGTGAAGCGTCATAAGCAGTGGCCCCACGTAATGTGTTTAAATATCTGAAAAGCATTTTATTAAATAACATTTCAAGAGGCATTTGTTTTGTATACCGATAGCAGAAGTGCACTTTAAGTACCTTATTTCACAAAGCCTGAAAAAAATCTCGTAATTACAGTATTCTAATTCTGACTTGCAGCATCATTGCATCCCATCAGAGGCCTGTTGCCAATTTTTGAGAATTTCAGATTTCAACAGAACACAAATCAGAAAACTGGTTATCTGTTCACAATTTTTTTTTTCTCTCAAATAATACTCAGTTTTAACAGAAAAGTTCAAGTTGTTTAAATCGTAAATGTTACAGTCGTCTCAAGGTTTTAGGGTTTTTTGAGTACATCGTCATGTCAACAAAGTTGTAATGTTGACTATATCTTCATACAGAAAAGATTTGTATGTGATTTTATAACACTAAAATCATGTTAAAGGGTTAGTTCATCATTTACTCACCCTCAGGCCATCCTAGATGTATATGTCTTTCTTTCTTCTGCAGAACACAAACAAAGTCTTTAAGACGAATATCTCAGCTCTGTAGGTCCATACAATGTTAGTGAATGAGTCGAATGGATTACATTTATGCTCCCTTTATGTGGATTTTGGAGCTTTAAAATTTTGGATTGTGAGGACCTACAGAGCTGAAGAGCTGAAAAAAGAGCTGAAGAGAATTTTCATTAGTGACTATCCCTTTAACACAAATTTTGTTTACATCTTGTGGATATACTTTTGGAAGAGTATTTTAACATTTACAGATTGGTCCCATTTGCATCCTTTGTAAGTGCCTCACTTGTAACCCAGATTTTTCCTTTTTTTTTTTTAAGAAAACGAGGAACGAGTCAAAATTATTTTGTGTGGTAATCAACATTATGTCTCAAATGCTGTCGATTGAGCTTAACTTGTATTGAACACGGATTTTTTCTTTAATTCTGAACCATTCATCTGTTGTTTTAAAAAGTACATTTACATTTACATTTATGCATTTGGCAGACGCTTTTATCCAAAGCGACTTACAGTGCACTTATTACAGGGACAATCCAAAAAGTATTTGGAGACATTATATTTTGAGACATTCTGGTCATCAAACAAATGTCCATTGTTAAAGGTGCACTCACCAACTTTTGTGGTTTTGTCATCTTGGACTCATAATGACAAATAGTTACGTGGATGTTGCTTAATTCAAAATCAATAGTGTTTGGGTATGATGACATTGTAGGAATTCACTCTTCACAGTCAGCCATAATTAATCTTATCCAAGAGTAAAAGTGTCCAAAACAGGGCAACAACTGAGATAAAGGGAGTAATATTCAGCTATCATGGCAGCCCTTATTAGGGGCCCACCCGATGTAGAATTAAACAGCTTTTTATAAGGTTACTGATAGCCTATGACTGGAGTCTTCATCTCATGAGAGTGCTCATGATTGTATACATATGTTTCAAAATTACTATACATTTATTTGAGTAAACCTATTTTAATGAGGAAAAAATAAATAAGTGCACCTTTAGTGTGCTGAGCTACATATGTTGTTACTCTGACAGGAAACCTGTGTGAACTTGAGAAGAGCTGATTTTTTATATCCACTACAAATCACTGTGGAACCAGTTAGTTTAAAATAACAGCAAATATGGATAATACAATTTAAACTAGTTCTGAGTAAAGCTCTAGCATAATTTGTTTACAGATGGCACTTGGTTTAAAATTGTGTTAGATGTAACTAAGTGTGGCTTGAAACAGGCAAACGGGCAGGAAACAGATGAGACCGGAAATGGATCACTTTCACTGGAGGTCGAGTGACTGGCAGAGATGTTGTCTAATCCTGGCAGCTCTTGTGGTCTCTCAAGCTTCCCAATGTTTGGCAAAATAATTTGTTGCTCCTGCCAACAAATTAACATTTATATCAGCTGTTCTTCCAACCAAAGTGTTCGGAAACTAGATTTGAGAGAATGCCAGTGCTGTTGTTGATTCCTTTTGTTCCTTAATGCATATTAGATCAATGTAATGTTAGATGTTACAATCATCACTTATGAAAGCCAATTTTATTTGTTCCCTCTGCTCTTTGAAGGCTTCAGTCTACATATTGTGTGTTATCTCACCTGTGAGCAACTCCACAAAACCGTATACTGGTGCCGAGTACAGGCAATACCACAGCATTTTTTGAAATGGTAGTACCATATATATGTAATACCATAATTACTTTTCTATCTATGGTAGTGACTAGAGGTCGACTGATTGTGGATTTTGCCGATAACAATAACTATCGTTTTTAATATTAATTTATAGAAAGTAAAAAAAAAAAAAGTATTTTCTTAGTTTTTTCCTAAAAGAAAAAATATATATTGGAATCTATTGGCATACATTTTATAGATAACCGGTAGTTCCAAAGAGCAACTATCGGCACTGATTACTCGATAAAACCAATATAGTAGTAACAATTCCAGATAGTACCCATCGCAGTAACAGCATGTATCTGAGCCTAGTGCTTTAATAGAGAGCCCACTTTTTCAGCCATCTTGATTGCAGAAGTATTTATCCCATTAATTTCTTCAAAAGTGATTTCATAAAATCGTCATTAGTACTAAGCCATGAACCAAACAAACCAGCTCCATGAATCAGAACATTACAAACTCTGATTGCAAATGATCTACTCATATTAAAAATGGAAAAGCATGACACCATTAATTGTATAGTATAAAAGTTGTTGATAAGTATAGAAACAATATATTTAGATTATTTTTTTTTTTTTTTATGATTATTCTGATATTTGCAAATATACAAGTAGTTTGATAGTGTAGAGAGACAGATTGATTATGTCTTTCACAGTGCTTAATGGGAGTGGGCGTCGCTGCTGGGCTCCTTTAAATAGCTTTTTCAACCACAATTCTCTGATTGGTGTATTGTTTTCCTTCAGGATCATATTTAGTGTAGTTTTCACCATACATTCCAATATTGAACAAGATTTTTATTTGAAATTGTTGAAATAACCCAGACTTATCTGAAGCATAAACCATTGATTAACAACCTCGGAGCTCACATTACATCTGTCGTTGAAGTTTTGTAAGTTATTGTTAAAACTCAATTACCCTATGTAGGAAAATGAATGGGATTTTACTTCCAGAACCTGATTGTTCCAGTCTACAGGGGCTATTCAAACAGTACGCTATACTGAGTGCAACAAAACGCAAGGATCTCGAGACATGCTTTCGGTATTGAACTCCTTTCAATTTGACGCAGTGTTTCAGTAGGGGTTGGGGTTTTTCTTGGATTTCCAGAAGCTTAACACCTTTTTGCCAAGGGACCTGATCATGTTTCTCTGTTTCCTGCAGATATTCATCCTCCTCCACCCATTCAATCATGAAAACTGCACCAGTGAGAGAAAATTCACATGGGACAAAGTAAACGGGATGTTTGTGCTTATGCACTTCCATCATTCTGCCTTCCTCCGGCTTTGCAGTATCAGTCACGACCCATCCAACCAGTGGGAACTGAAACTCAAAGGACTCAAAGGACCAAAAACATACAGCGGCAAGCAGTCCCACTTGGGAGCACAGATAATAGGCCTGTTATTTTGAGTTGTTCAGTCACTTTTTATTTTGCCATTTCTTTTGTAACTGTACATAAATCAATTTAAAATCTTATAGTTTTGTACATGTAATTTTTATGGTGTGTGATTATTATAATTTTTTTAAATATATATATATATATATATATATATATATATAAAATAAAAGACTGGATCGATTATAATGGGCTTGTTTTATGATTTATTTCACTGGGTGTTGGCTAACGGCATTCCTTTTCATATTTTTTCTTGTTTATCCTGTTAAACAGCAAAATCCCCAGCATGTTTTCCAAATGCATTTGCACTTTTAACATGTTTTTTCTCATTAATTACTACAAAAAACTCCAGGTATAGACAATGGGCCTTTGTTAAGGTATATGCCATATTTAAGACCCACAATAGAAAACTCATTTACTCACCACATGTTGCTGCACACATGTATGACTATCTTTCTTTTTTGAAAATGGTGACCGGGACTAACATATTGTCTATTATCTCCTTTCCTCATATTTCTCAATTCTTACAGGTTTGGAACACAAATATAGTTGAAGACAAAATTTACATTTTTGTTGAACTATACTTTTTAACAAAAACAAAATCAAGGCTGTGAGTGAAAGAAGTACAGTCCATCCAATGGGTCATACAGCCTTAAGGTCCTAGTTCACATTTATCACAGAGCAACCCACTTAACATATTGTATGACTAATCCTCAACAACCTTTGTTGAAATTAAATATGATGTCTAAACTTACTATTTTCACATAAACTACAAAATATTACAAAAGGTATTACAGCTGTATGTCAGCCTTAGGAAGTAAAAACATTCTAAAGAATAAAAACAAACATAAAATGCAGCTGACCATATAAGGCAGAAACAGAGAAAGCATATGGGTAGCGGAAGCTGATCTGGCTTGCCTATTTCTGAAGTCATCCCAATAGCGGAAATTATATCTGCTCAGTGCCCCATCTCTCGCTTCCACCCAAGTACAGCATTTATCACTCTGCACTAAGCATGTATATATATATATATATATATATATATATATATATATATATATATATATATATATACACATGCACACACATAATGTACAGATTTGTACAGAAGAAAATTTATACTTTAATTCACCAAAGTGGCATTCAACTGATCACAAAGTATAGTCAGGACCATTACTTATTTAATAATGCACAATCACTTTAAAAAAATAAAAAATAGAAGATTATAAAATCTAGATAGGCCCCATTTCCAACAGCCATCACACCAATACCTTATCCTTGAGTAATCACGCTAAATATCTAATTTAGTTATATAATATCACTTGCCATTATATCAAACACTGCTGAAAGCTGTTTGGTTCATTAAATGAAGCTTAGCATTTTATTTGTTTTTGAGTTGCCACAGTATTAGTTCAAAAATGTGAAAAAAAGGAACAACTTTCTCTAGAAACTCATTAATCAATCATTGTTTTGAGGAATGAATGATATACAATGCTTGAAATTGCCAAAAAACTTAAGATTTCACACAAAGGTGTACACTACAGTCTTCACAGACAAAGGACAACTGGCTCTAACAAGGACAGAAAGAGATGTGGAAGCATGTGGATGCATATCAGATTCTATTGTTTGAGAAACAGACACCTCACATGTCCTCAGCTGACAGCTTCATTGAATTCTACCTGCTCAACACTAGTTTCAGATAAAGATAAGGCTCTGGGGTGCAGGCCTTATGGGAAGAATTGCAAAGAAAAAGCCACATTTGAAACAGAAAAACAAAAAGAAATGTTAGAATGGGAAAAGAAACACAGACATCGGACAACAGATAATTGGAAAAGAGTGTTATAGATATTGACACCATTGAGCTTTTGTGAGATCAGCTAGACTATAACGTACGTGAGAAGTGCCCGACAAGACATCTACATCTATGGCAAGTGCTACAGGAAGTGTGGGGTGAAATGTCACCTGAGTATCTGGACAAACTCACAGCTGGAATGCCTGAAGTTCTGAACATTTATTTTCAAATTGTAATAGTAATTCTTCATGTTATTAATGTCATGAAAATACATTGTGATCAGTTGAATGCCAGTTTGGTGGATTAAAGTACCAATTTCCTTCCATAAGATATACACACACACACACACACACACACACACACACCACAGTTTGTTCCAGTCCTCGAATCTGATTGGACGAGAGATGTTCCATGAGTACTGATGGTTCACTATGTACATCACTTTGATTGTGTTTGTGCCATTCTAAACTGAAGTTTAAGAGCAGTGCAAATGTGTTAAGAGCCATCTGTCTCTTTATATTTTGTTTATACATTACATATTTTAGCCAGCAAGTGGAGGCAAAAGACCATTTTTGTGTGTAATATGAGCCAGTTGGTGATGTGAATTGAGTCAGCATCAGTCAGCGTTTACATACAGCAGCACTCCGTGATCGCTCGTATTACTACTACACTAATAAAGCTAGGGAATAGCTTTAAACAGTTTTAAACAAACAGCTTCAGCATTAAGGCCCATTATAGCTGAGAGACACAACAGACTGATTAATTACACAAACTCAAGGTGCTTACCTCTTACCAGAGTTTCCACACTGGAGAGAAAATACTATTCAAAATTGTGGAGAACATTGCAGTTTCAATAGTGAAAGACTCTTGCGCACTAGCTACCGTGAAAGGAGGAATGCCCCCTCTCGGAAGGCTATTTTTCCACTGAGAAAATAGGATGCATTTCACCAAAAAGCTGACTAACACTACATCATCATCAACAGGTGATCACACACGCTCCATCTCTATCTTTCTCTCTCTCTCTCTCTCTCTCTCTCTCTCTCTCACACACACACACACACACACACACACACAAACATAATTTTTTCTCCAATAATGTGTTAGAAACAGTCCAAACTATGAAACTAGTAGTCCGAAACTGATGTTTTTGTGAGGCTTGGACACTTCATTTGTTTTGAACCAGCAATGGCAGTTTCTGATCTGTGGCATAAGAAAGTAGTTCCATACACAAATGTGTTTTTTATGACCATACAAATTTTTTCCTAATTTTTGAAAATGTACTTGTATGTAAGCAATATCACAATCGAGCTATATGGTCCTACATCAGCACTGCTACATACATATATATATATATATATATATATATATATATACACACACATTCATTAAAACTACCTGCCTCATATTGTGTAGATCCCCCTCTTGTTGCCTAATCAGCACCTACCTGCATCTTAGAATAGCATTCTGAGATGCTATTCATCTCAACACAATTGTTGAGCTGTTATCTGAGATACCATAGACTTTGTCCATTTGCACCAGTCTCTGTTGACCTCTCTCATCAAAACGTCATTTCCATCCACAGAACTGCCACTCACTGGATGTTTTTTTTGTTTTTGGCATCATTCAGAGTAAATTCTAGAGACTGTTGTGCGTGAAAAATCAGAAATACTCAAACCAGCCCATCTGACGAAAATCACTGCTAACCCAGAAGCACATTAAGGCTTGTCTAAATTTTACCAAAACAACTTGATGATCCTCAAACCTTTTGGGAGAATGTTTTATGGACTGATGATTTGAATCTGGGGTAAATCAAACACAGAATTCCACAAAAACATCATCATATCTACGGTCAAGCAGTTGGTCCCTCACGTGTTCTCGAAGCGCGCTCTGGCACAAGAACTCCACGAGTTATCTCATTCATGGGGGAAACCCTATACTTCCCATATATTTGTGCCTTCGACGTCGACATATTCGACTATCGTGGGAGCTAAGCACGGGGGTATACGATGATGCCACAGGTAGAAGAGAAAAAACACAGGAAGCCTTTGTACAATTCCTTCCTCGCTGCACTCAGGGAGAGGGGCTGTCGGCCACCCAGCCTCGCCCCGGTCCTTCTAGAAGGGAGGCACAAAAACAAAGTGTGGTGAGTCGCTCTCCCCATCGTAAAGATTGGGGATCGCTTTATCACCCTCAGCAGCCTTCAAAGCAAGACCTCAGGACCATTATTTCCAAAAAGAAGAAGTCCTGATGGTCTTGCGCCCAGACTTGTGGGGGTAGAAACCCTCGGGACAGGGGAAGGAAATTATCTACCTGCTCCTTCCCGACACCCCCAAGAAACCTCTCCATCCCCACTGTTCCTGATGTTTCGGGGGACAGCGGTTTCCATCGAAATGTTGGGTGTTCCATTGCTTCCTGTTGTCGCCCAGGACATGGAACATCCGACATCCCCTCAATGGGAATTATCAAAATTGGTAACAATTTCAGGGAACCTGGCAGCTTGGAAGCTACAGCCGGGTATTACTATGTGGGTCCTAAAGACAGTAGAAGAGGGCTACAGAAATAAATTTGTTCGTCATCCTCCGTATTTCAACGGCATGTTTCCCACTACCGTGAAACCAGAACAAGCACATTTACTGTCACAAGAACTGCAATATCTTATGGTCAAAGGGACCATAGAACATGTTCCCCTTCAAGAGAGAGAGTCAGGTTATTACAGCAGATACTTCCTGGTTCCCAAGAAGGATGGGGGATTGTGTCCGATTTTAGATCTTCGAGGATTGAACCGCTCAGTCAAGGCGCTCAAGTTCAAGATGCTAACTGTCAAGACAATCGTGTCAGACTGGCTGACACTAGCACAATCGCAAGAACTGGCATTACCCACAGAAATATTGTCTTTGCTCATCTGATTTCTCTGGGGTGGAGACTCAACGACAAGAAAAGCGTTCTCTCTCCTGCCCAGAGAACGACATATTTAGGGATCGTATGGAATTCGATCACAATGCAGACACAGCTGTCTCCCACTCGAATCGAGCCATTCAGAATACACTCTGCAAAGTCAGGCTAGGCCAAGATAATACTGTTCTTCAGGATCAACGGATGTTAGGACTCATGGCATCTGGGTCCTCGGTGATCACTATGGGCCTTTTGCATATGAGCTCTAGTTGTTGCTCAAAGCCAGGGGATATCATCCAAGGGCCAATCCCCGAAGGCAGAAAAGGGTTACGTGCCATGGGCTACGTACCCTCTCTACGTACCCCCCATGTGGCTCAGACCCTGGTTCCTCACCTTGGGTCCCACTCTTGGTGCGTCTTGCCATTGCAGATTGTTAACAACAGACATCTCCCTTATGGGCTGGGGAGCGGTCTTAAGTGGTCATCCAGCTCAAGGGGAATGGGAGGGTCATCAGCTCGATTGGCACATCAACTGTCTAGAATTGATGGCTGTATTTCTGGCCCTGAAGTACTTCCTCCAGCATCTGAGAGGCTGCTATGTCCTGGTGCGGGTGTACAACACAGCGGCAGTTTCTTACATAAATCTCCAAGGAGGTCTGCGTTCACGCCAGCTAAATAGACTAGCACAGCAGATTTTCTGAGATGGCGCATACATGGCCCAAAATGCGCCTGTATGCGTTTCCTCCAGTTTCTCTGCTCCCGGGAGTTCTAGTCAGAGTTTGCTAACAAGGATCTTGCCTCTTACTGATAGCGCCGAGTTGGCTGAACAGAGTATGGTTCTCGGAGATAACATCTCTCCTCAACAGCTCGCCTTGGAGGAGGGACCTTCTGTCACAAGCGCAGGGGACAATATTTCAGCCTGAGCTGTGGAACATTCATGTTTGGGCCCTGAAGGGTAACAGCTGAGGGACACTGGGTTTTCACTTGAAGTTATTGAGACCATTCTGAGTGCTAGGTATCCCTCCATTATAAAAGTTAAAAGCAACTATTAATTTGTCATGGGGGCCGTAACAGGGGGGGCGGTCACCACAAAACTGACAATGTCACATTGAGGGATGCTATTGCCCTTGCCTGTGAGGTGCACGGTCAAGCTTCGCCAGTAGGCATCAGGGATCAGTCGCTTCTTCTATAAGCTATGGGGGTTGCCCCTCTGCAGAATGTTTGTAATTCGGCAGGCTGGTCCTCTACGCACACATTCATAAGATTTTGACAGTTTGGATTTTCATGCCACTCCGGGCTCACACGCTCATGTCTGAGACCTTTCGCATTCTTGTGAGCCCAAACTACACAACCGTAAGTGGTCCAGACACCCACAGTGCAGCAGCGTGGGTATTCTCATTCCCAAAGAGCTGAATCAAGCGCAGCATTAGGTGTAGCTTCTGACAGGGAACCTCAGGTTACTTGACTGTAACCCTTGTTCCCTGAAAAAGCAGAACTAGATGCTGTGCTTCATTGCTGCACTGAGGATGTCCCAGGACTGCTCTTCACACAAATATACCTGATGATGCACCTGTGGCACATCTATTTATAGCTCCTGGTACTGGCGCATTCTGATGATGTCACCAACAGAGGCTATAAAGGTTCTAGTTAATTTAATTGACGTGTTGCACACATATTCACAGCTGGTCACTCCTAAATACATTCCAAAAGTGCTGAATCAAGTACAGCATCTCGTTACGCTTTTTCAGGGAACAAGGGTTACAGTCAAGTAACCTGAGATGATCTCCAGTTATTGAAAGCATTTAGTTGTAGTTGTTGCTGCTAAAGGTGGTACAATGAGCTATTAAGTTCGGGGGCAGTTCATGTTTCACATGGGTGATAGAGGCGTGTGTGGCAGGGCGGAGGCATAATTAGCCTAATACGGGACCGGTGTGTAGTATCACGACCCGGCCCCGCCCTCCGCCCTGCCACAGCGTGAATAACATTTTTGCTTCAATAAAATTATATATATTTTCATATATATATGAAAACTGTATTTTGTGATTACTCAGGCTACCTTTGTTTTGTGTTATATCTCGTTTGAAAAACAATTTAGGAAGAAATCAGGAAGGGCAGATACTTTTTTCACAGCACTGTGTGTGTGTGTATATATATATATATATATATTTTTTTTACCTTTATTTTACCAGGAAATAGTCCCACTGAGATTCAGAATCTCTTTTTCAAGGGAGTCCTGGCCAAGACAGCAGAATAATAGTTCCATATTAAAAAGTACATATACAAACATTAACAAAAACAAGACAAAAAAAAAAGAAAAAAAGAATACATTTTGGCAATTTAACATACTCTGAACACAATCACCAGCCACTCTCAGTAACAGCACATGTGCATCTAGTACTCAAACAGTCCTTTATCCTCAGTTTAAATTGTGTCATTGTCGGTAAACAGTCAAATTTTAGCTGATTTTGCAATTTATACCAGGAAAACGGTGCAAAAAACTTTAAAGGCACTGTCACCGAAGACAGTTTGCATTCGTGGGATTTCATACATGATTTGCCCATATGATCTAAGATTACATTTCCTGGTAGTGACTTTAATAGTCAAAAGAGAGCATAAGTAAGAAGGCAGTTTACAAAGGATGGCCTTAAAAAGAAAAATATACCAGTGCTCCAGCCTGCGATTGTGCAGAGATGGCCAACCAACACTCTCATACAAGCTACAATGATGAGTACGGAAACTGGAATTATTTACAAATCTTAGTGCTGCGTGATATACTGAATCCAGCATTTTCAAAGAAGATTTATTTGCATGCATGTATAAAATATCACCATAATCCAGCATTGACATAAATGTTGTTTGTATAAGTGTTTTTCTCGTACTAAAAGAGAAACAACCTTTGTTTCTATAATAGAAACCCAACTTTACTTTTAGTTTTTTTGTTAGACCCTCTATATGCTGTTTGAAGGACAAATTTTCTTCTAAAAGGAAACCAAGATATTTATAGGCTGATACTCGTTCAATTACTTTCTCATCTAGTGTAGCAATTGGACAAGCATCTTCTGTTTTCCTTGATTTAGAAAAGCACATCATTTTAGTTTCATCTGAGTTTAGTATAAGTCTCAATTTCTGCAGATTCATCTGAATAATTTTAAAAGCAGATTGCAGGTCCTCAATAGCAATTGTCAAGGCTGGTGCAGAACAATACAAAACAGTATTGTCCGCATAAAAATGACACTTTGCATTTGTTACATTTTGACTCAAGTCATTTATATAAATAGTAAATAAAATAGGACCCAAAATGGGCCCCTGGGGGACACCGTTTTGTATAAGTAATGAGTTTGAGGACACACCATCAACACGAACACTTTGTGTTCTGCCACTCAAATAATTATCAAACCATTTGACTGCTTTTGGAGACATTCCAATATCCACCAATCTCTGAGACAGGACATAGTGGTCAACTGTGTCAAACGCCTTTGAAAGATCTAAAAACAGTGCAGCACAATATTCTTTAGAATCAATAGCACTTATAAAATCATTTAACACTTTCATAGTGGCAGTGACAGTGCTATGTTTTTTACGAAAACCCGACTGTGAATCATTTAAAATATTTTTTGTTAGTAAATAGTCTTTTAACTGGTCACTTATAAGCTCTTCTAAAACCTTGGCTAAAGCAGATAGCTTAGATATTGGCCTATAATTATTTGGGTTTGATCGGTCACCACCCTTTAATAAAGGAGTGACATATGCTGACTTCAAAACACTTGGTATTAATCTAGTTTCAATAGTCAGGTTGAAAATGTGTGTCAAAGGTTCTGCAATATGTTCAGCAGCAATATTTAAAAAGTATGGGTCCAACCCATCAGGACCAGCGGATTTCATAATATTTAACCCTATAAGAGCATCATACACCTCCTTCGTTCCAATAGGAACAATATATATATTGTTATATATTGTTAACAATATATATATATATATATATATATATATATATATATATATATATATATATATATATATATATAACATGCAGGAAAATATGCAGAACTTTCTGTGTGGAGGTTTGTGATCTATGATGAAATAATAAAGGTGAAATAAAAGGAAAATATTGAAATAGCTCTTAAAATATTGCACAAAATATATTTCAGAAACAGATGGTCTCAGTGGAATGTTATTAAAAGGCTTCATGCATCAAGTCAAGACCATTTGATTCAATCACTTTTGTTGTGATAAATATTGAGCAATTAAATAAAGAACACATTGGAAAAATGTTTGCAACAGTAAAGGTTGCTATGGTAAGACTGGATATTATCATGGATTTGAAATGTACTCTTTAAAAAAGGGTATCAGCATTCATTACAGTCTACTTTTCCTACAAGCAGATGTAGACATTTTGCTCTTAAATGTCAATTCCTTTTTCTGACAAAAAATGCATCTCGGAGATCAGACTCATATCTTTTTAGTCTAGCTGACATAAATTGTCCATTAGTGTTTGAGTGGCTGAATACGGTCAACCTTATGCACTCCTTTGTCCGTACGTGCATCTGGAGATCTCACTCCATTTGTATTTTTCAGCACAAAATCTAGATTATCTTGAGACTCGTAAGATCACAATTTACTAGGGATGTGCCCAAAGCCGAATACCTTATTCGGAAAGGCACAAATAATGACTTCAAAACGAATAATGGATTTATCCGAATAATAGAAACAATATTCTTTTGAATGATTATCCAAGAAGCACAAGGATAAAGCAACATTTTAAATAAGCATATTCAAAATTACAACAAAATGATGAGCCTGTGAAGTCAATATTAGTAGCCAACTAGTGTAAGTGTAAAACTTAGGAATGAAACGTAGGCGCTCGGTGTGATTTCAGATCGGAGGGGTGATGTCATAACTCAGTTTGAGGTCTCTGTTAATTGTGAGTGTCTACATCATATAGGCTACATATTCCACTCCTTAAAATGTCTATATTACTGTATCAAATGATTCACATGTAAATATTTCCATGTATGCATTTATACAACCTGAGTGCAATGTTAAAATTATGACCTTAAGTGATGATTTCACAGCAGAGCTGGTCTATTCACCTCTAAAATTTGAGCACATTTATTTTCACATCACCGATTTCCCAAAAAGTTAAAATGCTCCATAAATGTTTAAAATGCTCCATTAAGTCTTCATCTATTCATAATATTCCTGCTCATGTGATACAAAGAAACTGAAACATGCACAATATTTTTCCCCTCCCTTTAAACTGTAATACATTTGAAAATGTTAACGTAACATTATTATTATTAGACTAATATTATGCTTTTCCCACTATTTTGCTAATTCTGTACATGTAATTTTACTAAATAATAATGTCCTCCACATTATGTTAAAATATGTGTACACAAATCAGCCTCAAGTGAAAAATTCCTGAGACTTTCACCTATTTTTAGGCAATATTGATTTATTCTAATTTCTTTTAATGTTTGTATTAAATGTTTGCTGCAAAATGTGTGCTTGACATTTCAACATTGCTTGACACCTCGTGCCTCAATTAACAACATATTCTACAATTGAATAGCACAAGCCGGTAACACTTTATTTTTATGTTCCCCTTACAGATGTTCAACTGAGTATAAGTGACTTATCAACTGATTTGCTTTAGTTAGTAAACAGTGTTTCAACAAGCATTCAGTAGACTTTTAGTAGCATGTATATAGATCTTTATTAATGACCTACTTACATTTCTTTGCTTAACTGTTTGTTTGTTGCATATGAATTTCCTATCAGTACAGAGTCACTTTAATGTAGTAACAAGTGTTCATCTATACTGTTAGTTACCTAGGGACCATCAAAATAAAGTGAACGTCAAAGGAATATGGTTAACTGACTGCTACATGTCTTTTGAAACAGTCTATCATGGTAAATATACCAATACTGATAATAACACACAAGAATAGCAGCACCACATGCAACCAGCACATGGACTGTGTGTAAAGAAATATAAATGTACAGAAGTCATTGTTTTGTCCAACAATTTTAATGAACTGATGTTCTCAACAATAATGTAAGTATTAATACTTTGTCATCATTAAGTATATTAGTAGGTAATGCATACCATAGTATTAATAGTCATTAATAAAGTTCTATATACAGGCTACTGAAAGTCTACTGAATAATTGTTGAAACACTGTTTACTAGCTATAGCAAGTAAGTTGATAAGTCATTATAGTTAGTTAGTAGGGGGACCATCAAAATAAAGTGTTATACAATAATAATAATAAAAATTACTATTATTTGTATTAGGCTATTATTATGAATAGGCATTTACAAGGCACATTTTATTTATAGAAACTATACATTTAATAGGGTTACATTTTGTTTTGTCGCACTTCGGTTTAAGCCCGCTCACATTCAGTTCTATCCGAATACAGAGACAGATACAGATCATTTTGCGATAGTAACAGATACAAATACAGATACTGGCTACGCTGCACACCCCTACAACCTACTCAAAGGTGTTACTGCAAAACATTCCCAAACTTATCCCTACAGTGTCACTCAGAGGAAATCTTTGTTTGCCTAAACATATGGCCAATTTTCCTAACACAGTTGAAGTCAGGTTACATATAAAACATCACAACCAGTAGATATTACCAATAAATATTAGTCTTAGTCAACAACTGCAACACGGAGCAATTATTGGATGTTCCTTATAAAGAGTTAACATGCATAATGGTTCTCTAAAAGAAGAGTACAATTATTACCTAATTCCCCATTTCACAGTAACTAAGCCAATGGCTCTGTTCCAAAACATATTGAGCAGACTCACTGTCTACACAGGAAGCTACCTTCTATGGCAGCTTTCTAACCAAAATTAAACTTCATATGGGATTGATTTGAAAAGTTCCACCTATGCAGCAACTCAATTAATGACTATTTGCATGTCAGAAATCGTAAACTGCACAAACGATTCAACAAATGAAAAGTTTTGCGTTAGCACATGCTACTAAACTAACAACATGATACTCTATCATTATATTGCACACAAATATAAGATGAAATAGTCTTTTTAATAACATGGTATGTTTTTAATAAATTATTTGTACAATTTTAAGATGCTGTGATTTTTAATTAAATGACATGCAGAAAAAGCCTCTATTAGCTACATTTCTGATATGACTGAAATAGGTGCCATGGAACACATCTGTCTCCATAACAGCACTAGACGGAGTTAACGGTGGGGATAAAGAGGACCGTGAGTCACAGTCACACATTTGTTTAGCCAATCAGAAGACTTTATGCCTGTCAATCCTTGTGCACGTTCATAGGGCAGCACATATACACTCGTAAATGTGCCAGCACGATGTCCCGCTCCCTCGATACACTAATGGTCAGATGGCAAAAGGCACAGGGAGACACTCCCCCCTCCATCTGCCCCAACACAATGGTCTCTAGTGTCGGTGATGTAAACAGTATATAAATGTGGTCAACTTTAAGAGATGGATAGACAAGCTCTGCTGTGAAATCATCACTTCAGCTCAGGAATTTAACATCACACTCTGGTTTATAAATGAATACGTAAGAATCATTACATGTAAATTGTCTTAAACTTTAACATAGACATTTCAAGAAGTGGAAAATGTATATTATATTGTTCCTTGTCTGTCGCTCACTTCAACGTTATGTCGAAGAAGCGACACTAGGGGTCTCTCTTGAGCACCCCTCTCCACTCGTAACAAAGCCCCTCGCTCATCCGCTCTCACTACCCTCGACGGCGGAGCGGCCCATGGGTACAAGGCGATTCCCCAGGTGGATAGGGCGGTTGCAATCCACCTATGCCCCGAGAACGCCACCACCTGGCGGACAAGACACGCTTCCTCGACACCACTGTCTCCCAGTTCGGACTTTGCCCAGCAGTTCTCCATGGTGAAAAAGCAGACAGAGGCCATTTCACACATTCTGCCCCGCCGCAAACCTGCCGCCACGGACCAAGCCCCGTCTGCTCGCCGAGGGTGTCCTCCTGCGGCTAAGAAATGCGCAGCTCCGCCTCAACCCGAGTCCAGCTCTCAGCCCCTGCATTGAGCGCCCCGCAGGAAGCGCACGCCCCCCGTCTCATGGACCCCCTCGAGGACCCGGAAGGCTCCCAGGTGCTCCTGAGACGATCGACCCAGAGACCAAGATGTTCGCTCCGGAGCTGGTAAGCATACAACTCCGTCCCCCGGTGCAGGGCTGGGAGGAGAATCCTTGTTAGAATTAATTTAATTTTCCACACCCACCCACATTCTCAATAAAAGAGCTTTTTCTTTTGTCTCTGGGTCACCTGGCCCGCAAATGCCGTTCTCACGGCACTCTGCCGCCACACCCCAACAGTCCCGACATGCTGTACGTGGACCCCCTTCCTTCAGCCCCATGACTGTTCCCCTGCTGGCCGGTTCTGATGAGTCTAGAGGACACCTCCACCGGACCTCCTCCTCAGTCACTACGCAATTCAGTACACCCCCTTTGGGGGCATCCGCTTTACCGCAGAACACGGTGAACATGCCAAATCCCTGCGCACGGAAATCGTGACCCTCTTACTCAAAGAGATGAAGAAGGGTTTCTACAGCCCTTACTTCATCGTACCCAAGAAAGGCGGCGGCTTACGACCGATCTTGGACTTGCGAGTTTTCAACCGGGCTTTGCACAAACTCCCGTTGAAAATGCTCACACAAAACATAACTTGCGTCCGGCATCTAGATTGGTTCGCAGCGGTAGACCTGAAGGACGCGTACTTCCACGTCTCAATATTGCCTCAACATCGACCCTTTCTACGGTTCGCGTTCGATGGCCAGGCGTATCAGTACAAGGTCCTCCCCTTCGGCATGTCAATGTCCCCTTGCGTCTTTACGAAGGTCGCAGAGGCAGCCCTTGTCCCACTCCGAGAAGCTGCCATACTCAACTACCTCAATGACTGGCTCATCCTGGCCCACTCCCAAGAGTTACTATGCGCCCACAGGGACCAGGTGCTTAGGCACCTCAGTCGCTTAGGGCTTCAGGTCAACTGGGAAAAGAGCAAGCTCGCCCCGGTTCAGAGCATCTCTTTTCTCGGCATGGAGTTAGACTCACCAACGAGCACACGCAGTCAGTGCTGGAATGCCTCGCTGCCTTCAGTCCAGGCACTACAGTCCCTTTAAAACTTTTCCATATGGCATCCTCCGCGGCGGTCGCGCCGCTGAGGATAATGCATAAGAGCTCATTCAGCCCTGGCTCCTGACTCGACTCCCGAGACGAGCATGGCGCCGCGGCACGCACCGTGTGATAGTCAACCCCGCCTGCCACCAAACATTCAAACCCTGGACAGACCTCTGCTTTCTGCGGGCAGGAGCATTTCCGGCTCCTCAGAAAAATCCTGAATGAAACAGATGTATTTTCCCGCCTTTATACCCATATGTCCGGGGGCGGGACATGCAAATTCTGTCTGCCAACTTCTCATTGGCCTTTTTTCTTAGATCAGAGGTATATTCGGCAACAACGTCTCGTTCCCTCCATCAGAAAACGGAGGTTACATCCGTAACCTAGGCCTTTCTAAGTTAATGTTACTCTTGACAAGCTCAAGAAGTGCACAATAAACTGAGACTTTAAAGAGTCAAGACCACAGCCATCCGATTTGAAATTACACCATGCACATTTTCATCAATAAGGTTTATACTTTAGTAATATTGATTTCACAGACTCATCATTTTGAATGTTTACTTAAATTATCACTTTATCCTTGTATTTCTTGGATAATCAGTCAAACAAATATATATTTTTTCTATTATTCAGATGAATTCTCTTTTCCTTTTGAAGTAATTTTTCGTGCTGTTCCGAAAATGGTATTCAGTTTCAGGCACATCCAAAGTGCACGTGTCTTTGGCGTGCAGTGATTTGGAAAGAGGGGTCGTGGCTTAATCAATGGCTGGTCAGGAGGAATGTCGGTAACACTTTATTTTGATGGTTCCAAGTAGATATTTAACTGACTATAAGTGGCTTATTAACTGACTTACTATAGCTAGTAAACATTGTTTCAACAAACATTCAATAGACTATCAATAGCCTGTATAACAGCAGCAAAATAACAGCTAATCGACTGACTTGCTATAGTAGTAAACACTGTTTCAACAAATATTCAGTAGACTTTCAGTAACCTGTATAAGTGTATATACACTTATATAGCGCTTTTCTGATACTACACTGAAAAACTCTTTACAGAGGGATCAGTGGACACTCCTCAACCACCACCAGTGTGTAGCATCTACCTGGATGATGCGACGGCACCAAACACCAAAATTGCTGGAGAGGAGGGGGTAGAGTGATAAAGCCAATTCATGTATGGGGATTATTTGGGAGGCCAAGGGCCAGTGGGGTGATTTTGGCTAGGAATCAGGCTTACACCTCTATTCTTTATGAGAAATGTTCTGGTATTTTTATTGACCACAGAGAGTCAGGATTTCGGTTTTACGTCTCTTCCGAAGGATGACATTTATGAAATTGTCAGTCCTGTTGGTTTCGGAGAATTCAGTCTTCTTGTTCACCCAATAAAATTAAGCAAAGTAAAAATAACCAAGTGAATGAGTCAAAGGAAAATGCAGGGCATAGGAAATCCATAATTCAAGAGGCTGAGAAGCATCCACAAACAGTCTTGCTTATCCCTAGGAGTCTTTCCATTAACAATTGCCTGAATAATCCCGCCTCATAAACCAAGATCACAGAGTAAGTTGATGCAAACCAGACAAATGCATATCAATAATTAGTGTTGGTCGGGAAGTCCGACTGAGGCCAATCAGGCCAATGCTTTCATCTAGGAAAAGGAGGGGCACATAAAGATTAGTCATGAGACTGGGACACACACATAATATTAAATAACTTGAGCAGTATGGATGGAAAGTGACAGAGTGAGAAAGACATGAAAAAAAATCTATATTTTTATTTTCCAGTTAAAATGTAACAAAAACCTTAAAACAATATAAATGGGGTGGGAGTATATCTTTTTGGCTTCTCTTTCATCCTGTTTTTTCCATGTTCAGCCCATCTAAGCTCAACCATAGATCTCAGTCACAGCAAACTTACCATCAAAGCCCAATGTCCTCCCTTGTGGAAATGGTACAAGCCATGCTCTGAAGGTAGAAGCTGCCTCTGGAGCCAGGGCTGATGGGTAACATGGCCAAAGTAGCTGGACCAGCACTGAGAGAGAGACTGAAAGCCTTTGATCTCTCATCCGGATGGTTTCAGGAAACTCAGTCTCTGTAAAGAACAAGGATAATTTTTTTAACAAAACCCCTCGTAGAAGCCTCTAATGAGCTGACACCAGGATCATGGACAAAGAGTTGCGAGAAGGCAAACAGACGACAGGATTTTCTTTTGGAATATGTCAGAGGTAGTATATATTTAAGTGGGCCGCAGAGTATTATAGAGTATATTTTTTTAAATAATTTGTATTTATTTATTTTTCTGTGGTCTTTGTGCCAAAAATAATGATTCAGTTTTAAATGGACAATTTCCATACCCTCTCTGACCCTTAAAACTAAAAAAGATTTTTGCAGCTGAATCAAAACTTATGTTATGGCTGTGTTGCATGTGAATAAGGAATGAAGTTTACACACAGACTGCGGGTTTGCTGTCAGTACAATAGTTTTGAACTGCCACATAAATCAATAACCAGTGTTGGAAGATTATTTCTGAAATGTAATCTGGTACTTATTACAAAATTACACAACTGAAATTGTAATCAGTATAGCAATTTTAGAAGACACTTTTTAGGTAATATGAAACATAATACTTAAGTAATTATGTAATCCAAAATAAACTAATCTGATTAGAATACATAATTAAATGCATGCATGTAACAAATAAGGAAAGGAGGAAGCTGGTGCCGGCTTGACAAAACACGTAGACATTTATTGTTGCACTTTTCAGTCACACACAATAAGACACCGCTCTACAGCAGTACACAAAAGGTTTTCTTTTCAGCATCCACCACACTGACACACAGACACACACACAGACAGCTTTGTGCATCTCTCTCTGATCTGCCACCATCTCTTCTCCTTAAACCGGTGTGGCACACAGGTGGACCTCATTCACCACTTATCTTCCTGACCTCGCCCTGCTCACCACAATGTAATTGCAAGTACTTGATTTTTATAATGTTATTATGTAGGCCATTACTACTCAACATTGTCCATAACAGTCTGAATTAAAATAAAAACATTGTGACAGTCATTAAACATTCCATGTTGAAATATGCCTCACAAACAGTTAATGTCAAACAGAAATGATCAATTGATGACGTGACTAAAAATAAACTACTGTAACTAATGTATAATGCTTTGATCCTTTGTAACAGTATGCAGAGTGGCAGGTGCTGCACAAAGCCAAGAACATCACAAGTTTTCTTGGACTTTCCTACAATGCACTCTTATTGTTAGCTATTCTGGTGTTCAGGAATAATAGTATTTATTCTACTTCATCTGTTTTACCTTAAGTTGACTAAGATTCAAAATTCAGTTGCTTTTGCATTGATAAGCTGTGCTCTGCGTGTTATATAAAGTATTACTTGTTTAATTTCAACTCTCCTTGATCAGGGTTCTGTTGAATAATGTATATGTTGCCATGGGCTACAGTTTCTGTTTTGACAAAAAGTATCTTCTATTTGTGCCACCATCCTGCTGTGGCTCACTGGCGACTTTACATTTTCAGTGAAATCCTGGACCACACAGATGTTTGCTGATGGAGAGTGAATCATTCGTACTTGAAGCAGGACATAATGCAAAGAGCACTTCCATGTTTATATGCCCATCTGGGAAAACATCTCAGCACAGTCTGGTGGCTAATGCAGTCCAGCTGTAGGAACTGCATTATTAAATCAATAGGCTGGTTTTGTGAGAATGGAATGGTGTCCTCTTGAATATATAAGTAATGATACTCTCGTCACTCTGCACAAACAGATATATTGTATTAACTTTGCGTGAGAACAAGTGATACTTTCTGTGATGTGCAGTAAAAAATATTTGAAGCATCCTCATTTTTAAATTTAAACCTCCTGATTCAAAGGCTGAAGATATGAGAAGTCACAATGTAATATTCTTTTCTTTGATGTGATAAAATAGTTTACTGTTTCCTGGTGATGATTTAAAAGTTTTACCTCTGTAGGATAGACACACATCAAATAAGATCTGGTTAAGATCCCAATTGTTTCTCCTAAATAGCAATGAATCAGGTTGAGACTTTCACTTACTGTAAATCGTTTCAGTTACGTACATAACCTTGATTCCCTGAGACGAAGGGAATGAGACATTGCATTGTAATGCATATGGGAGTGTCCTTCCACACAACCTAGTTGAAACCTCTCTACAAAAATGCCAATATACTTAAATTGGCTATGGTGTTTGAGCCCTGCCCTTTTAGGCGCAAAGCTGTCTGCTATTAAAGCAGGTGCACAAACACCATTCTTCAGAATTTTCTAACTGAGGGACAAGGAGCGCATTGTTCACACCTAAGAAGAACTCTGAGTCTTGTAGTGCGGCCTGCGTTCGCAATGTCTCGTTCCCTTAGTCTCAGGGAACCGTTCCCTTACGAATCGGTACACTTGACATTGCCCATATGGGGAACATAATTCCATCACACTCTCCTACACAACATAACCTTCGAGCTCTGGACTGTAAAATGGTGTTCATGACTGAATGTGTCAGTTCTGGCACGTATAGTGTGCTCCGTTCAGGGGCCACACATGCAGGTTACACAGCATGGGCTAGGGATGCCAGATTGTGCCTTGTGCCTGAGAGAGGAGATCCCTCAAGTGAGCTATATAACATCTCTATCATTTCCGGAAACCATTGCTGATTGGGCCATTTGGCACAATTAACAGAACTTTTTCAATGGCCACTCGGACTTTGCTGATGACAGTATGAAGGAGGCACTCTGGGGGAAGCGCATACTTGTGTTTCTCTGGCCATATATGGGCCAGCATGTCATGGCAACATATATATATGCCACTACTATTGTGTTATCCGAATGAATCAGAATGTGGTGATTCACAATATCGGAATGAAAAGCTCTCAAAGCTACAAAGACAGTCAGTATCTCTAGGTGGTTGACATGTCATGGCCGTTTCGCTCCGGTTTCCAGGTGTCGACAGCTGGATTAGCTGGATTAATTAACTAATTAGTTAAATAATTAATTAGTTAATTACTTTAACATCAATACACTATGCCCCAGCCTGTGTTGGATGCATTTGTGGTCAGCACTTTCTTTCTGAAAACTTGACCCAGCACCCTGTTGGTAGAAGGCTGGTGCTGTCCATGGTGCTAGAGCAGCCAAACAGTGGCGAGTTATCGCAATGCACATGAAAATTACATTTCTTCAGTGGTGATGTTTTTTTTTTTTCAGTTTGGACTAAAACAGACACAGTAGAATGGTCTGTATGTGCTCGTTCATGAAGTGCTCAAGCATGAACTCCTAAAAAGGAGATTTACTGGCTGGTGAAAAGTGTGCTTTTCACCAGTTGGAGTTAGACCAAATATCCATATGGCAAAGCAGCAAGATTCTGTGTAAGCTCACTAGTGCCTCTGATTGGTTGTAATAATTACCAATCGCTGAGGTAATTAGAAAGTGCCACATTGATATATTTGGAGAACATGTGGGGAGCCAAAGTCAGACTGAGGGCTTCTAGATGAGAGATGAATCACTGTCTTGAAAGGAGGAAAATTCTAATGAATAGTGTTTATGCACCTGCTTAATAGCAGACAGCTTCGCACCTAAAAGGGCGGGGCTCAAACACCATAGCCAATATTAGAATATTGTTGTTATTGTAGAGAGGTTTCAACTAGGTTGTGTGGAATGACACTCCCATATGCATTAGCACACATGTCAAGTGTACGGAGATGTATAGGAACTACTGTTTCTCAGGTTTTAACTCACATGCGATGTTAAAGAGATCTCAATGTTGCAAACTGCGCAGATTTGGCAAGATACTAAATGTATAAATTTGTATTTGAATATAAATTCAAATATAAATTCAAATATGAATTTTATTTCAAGACCAAATTATCTAAGATATGCCTTTCAAATTTAATTTATTTCACTATACTTTTTGTCATGTTTAGATGTGTTTTTGTTCATGTTTTGATTCCATTACTTTTATTTTGAAAATGTTAGTTCCTGATTCCCTATTCATGTGATGTCCTGTTTTCCCTCCATGTTCATGTGTCTTGTTTTCATTGGTTAATTTTTTCATTAGGTTTTTAACAGTTCTAGTTTGTCATTTGTTTAGTTTAACTGTCTTGTCATCTTGTTTAGTGTTCTGTTTGATCATTGGTATATGTTTCCCCATGTCATGTATTTAAGCCCTTTATTTACCATTGTCCTCCCACACAGCAAAGGAGTCCGTGGCGGACCCGCCCTCAAGCCGCCAGATCCGCCTGACTGTCAGATTCGTTTTCGCTGCACTAACAGGATCGGCCCCGCCTCCAGGATCGGCCCCGCCTGCGCTTTTAATTGCCGGACCCAGAACGGATCACATACGGATCCGCACTTCGGACGCGCCTTAGATAACGGACGCGTACGTGGGATTAGTGTCGGATCTCTTTCGCGTGAAGGCTGCCAAGTAAGTGTAACGTTTTATTAATGTTATATCTGTCATTGAAATATAATCTATCAGTGTAACCTGCTTTGTCGAAGGTTTTGGTAAAATGTTCGTGGATTTTGGTTGCTATTTTATAAGGCGTTGCAGTATCAGAATAGCCTGTGTAGCATAAAGTAGACCAGTGCCTGATTTTAATTCCCATTCCCAATATTCGAGCTCTATCCCGGACGTCCTATGTTAAGTTGTTTTAATTTGGGAAAGTTATGCCTAAATTCATTGCAGTAACTTGTGCTAGCTTGGTGCTAACGATATGGATAATTTGCAGACCGGATCGCTGTATAGCTATTGACATGTTGACTCGCTATTGGGCATTCAAATGTGATCCGAGTTTACAAGACAAATAAATGTCTTGATGATGATTATATCGTTTATGTGACTAATGTGCAGAAGACATCTGTTTTTTTCTGAAATCAAAGAATCCACTGACCACCCTTACAAGAAAGTGTATTCAAGTGTGCTAACGTTACTTCTTTTACACTAAAATATGTTCAGTCTACTTTTAGCCTATACTACTCCGAAATATAGCCTAAAAAAAACAGTATACTTGACTTACGACAGTCTACGTAGCCTATATTTGGCCTACAGGCCTAACGTTACGTAACGTACGTACATTCTTTGATCGACATGTACTTAAAAGTATTATAATGTTTTTTATCGGGAGACATGAAGTGGGTCAGACATGATTTTGACTCATTAGCCTACGTTGTGTTTTGTAAAGCCTTTCTTTAAAGTGAATTTCGTTTTATATTAATTGTATCATATTTTTGTTTTATTATTCATCAACCAATCGCCTGGATTTAATAAATAAAAAGCAAATATAGCAGACAATATAATCATGACATGGAGGTGCAGGCGCGGTCACTTGCATTGCAGTGAACTTGAGCGCATCTCATCATAAATTAACAGAAATATGCCTCACAGGCATGAGAAATATATATAAAGAAAACTTGCAATTAAATCTTTAAACTAAACTAAACAATTCCAAATGAAAATAGGCTACTCTCTGATTATGTTGCACACACACACATATGTCGAAATGACGAGATATTATGTTGAAATAACAATAAACCTTTAAATATATTTGATTGAATGTTGTGCTTATTCAATTTAGTAAAATTAAAACTTTAGTTGTGATAATTAAAATTATTGAATATTAAATATTGAAGTTTTGGTCATTTAATAATAGTAGGCTATTTATATATAATATAGGCTATATAATTGCACAGCTCCCCCTGTCAATGATCTAGCACCCCCTCAGCACCTGCGTTAAAAATTATCTGGCGCCACTCCTGCTACCCATTTAGCTCGGATACACTGAATATTTACATCATTTCAGAAAAATCTGAGATCATCATGGCTGCCAATGTTTCAGACCTTGATGGGAAATGTGTCGCCCTGGCCCACAGGGAAGGCTTTGTGGCCTTTCCTCTCCTGCATTAACATGCAAAAAATGCATTTCAATCAGTTTATTAGTTCAGACTAATTAGTTAATTAATTAATTAGTTAATTACTTTAACATTAATTGATAGTTTTTGTTCATTGTTTTATTACCAATCATAATCATAGCATGACTAGTTTAGATCAGGGTCTGAGGACTGACCAAAGTTTGACTTGCTGGCAGTGGCTGCATCAGAAAACGGGCTGATAAGTTGCTGTAAGTACTTTGCTGAAGTTAATCATCTTTCAGGTGTCAACTGTCAGTATCAGTGTTGTGCAAGTTGACACTTCACATGAGCCCCTATATTATCAAAATCAATAAAAACAAAATGTCACAGCTTTTTCCACTAGATCTTCTTACTCTGACTCACAATAACTGTGCATTCACACTTGTTTCTTTTCTTGTCTTCTCCATTAAGGATGTTCCATGTAGTTGAATTTGTCACCAATAAAACTGTAGCAGTGGTGCCCCAAAGCTTGTATGAGGATGGTTGTGCATCGTGGCCAACTTATAACAGTGATGAAAGAATTAATAGGGCAGTAAAACATGAAGAGGAGCCACATGATGACTGGCAGACACATGATGTCAGAATCATCAAATCATCTGGTATGCCAAATCTCAAAGTTGTTATTTGGCTAAGTGTTTTTTACAAATCCTACACCTACAAATCCACTACCACCACTATTTAAAAGAATATGAAATTGGGTTATTCACGGTCTCCCCTTGAGTAAGATAAGTGAGCAAAAACGTTTTTGTCACCGTGCATGCTAAGCTAGCAGGGGCACTGCCGGACTAAGACAATGCATGCATGGAGACAAAAATGTTTTTCACTTATCTAACTGTAGGGGAGACCGTGAATAATTCATTTCATAAAATGGTGGCATGTTCCTTTAAGACTCATGTCAAGCTGCATGTTTACCTTTCAGATACTTACATGGAGGCACGACAAATCCTGAAGAAGGCTCTGACATGTAGCACCTCGGACCTCCAAACTGAGGATGAACAGGAACGACCTGGGAGAAGGAGAACAACAGCGAAGTCAGTGTTTTTCCTTCATGTTACACATACAAACACTAACACCATATAGTTTTATTAAAAAGATAGAACAGAGATCAATGCCCTGTTCAACCATTCTCTGTCTCCTTTAAATGTTGATTTGCATGTAGATAAAGATCTTTTTTTTTTATTTAAACAGACATTTCTTTGGTGACACTGATGTAGAGGAGGACTACAGACCCCCAAAGAGGTCCAAATCCGGGTCAGCTGCTGGGACAAGTCACCAACTCCCTGAAAATAGTCCAGAGAATAGTCAAAGTAAGAGTCAGAGAGTATTCATTTCCTAATAATTTCAAATAAAAAAAGAAAATAGAAATATCCTTATATATAAATGTTTCTATTTCTCCACCACAAAAAAAAAACACATACACAAACCACAAAATGACCCCCACTCACTACACTGAAGAGCAAGTTTAGTGGCAGACTCTTGTCACTAGCATGCTCAACAGACAGGCTGAGGAAGTCCTTTCTTCCCAGGCCATCCAGCTTTTAGCTTTATCTGCTCTATGCATACTGAATATGTAGTCATCTTACATGACTCTGTGAATGTTTCTTAAGTCTGTGTGACTGTGTTGTGTATGTTGTATAACCCCCCCTCTCCCCCCCAACAACAACACAGTGTTTGGCAGAACTGCCCCTCCCCAACCACTACCACCACAAAGACCCCTCTCTCAACCTGCACAATGCAACCAGCAACAACGGGGGCCAGAGGAGCCAAGCCAGGTCTACAGACCTACCTGGAGAGGTGGGAGACATGGCCCAGAAAACATTCCCTGCTCTGGTAAGAAATAACTGTAACTACAAGCTATAATACTTTGACTTTAACCACGGGGGGACTTAAGTGCATGGAATGGAGGGGAAATAATTATTCTATAATACTATGTATTCAACAGCTGCTCAGGTCCACATTTTAAGCCTGCCGGAGCACATTAAGCAGCAGCAGGACCAGCTGGTGGCCAAGGTCAATCACCTGAGCAGCAGGGTGCTCAACACCTCAACACCTCAAGAGCCAGAGTGTCCTGAATGCATTCAGCTGCCCATCGAATCACTGGAAGCGGTGGATGAGCTTGAAGCATTCCTGAAAGACGCTGCCAATGCAGCAGCCAAACGAAGAATGGTATGCTCCTGCCAGTCACTCTCAACTCTAATTGGTAAAGTGGTGGGTGTGGGGTGGAGGTGGGGCAAAGATTGTCGTACAAGTTATTACATCAGGGCTTTATACCTTGTCTGTATTTTAAGGTGTTTTGTGACTTACTTTTAGATTTCTTCTTTGGCCACGATTGGTGGCCAAGATGTGAAGAGAGTGGCGTGGAACATCCTCTCTCACCGAAGAAGTGGCCAAGACCACAAGCTGGAAGGGGGCAAACGGCAAGAGGGCATTCAGTCACATGTCGTCAAAGACACTGATGTACCGTAAGTCACTTTAAGTATTCAGCAGCAGGGAAGGGAAGTGTCACGGCTCCCACACACAGCTGCGTGCGGTGCAGTGCTGGGGTCGACTGAAACTGTAAACGGTGTTGCCACAGATAAACAATTTAACTCAAATCTGCCCTACAATTTAACTTTATCTGCCCGCCTAAGCCGGTGTTACAATATATTCGGTTCCTCTGGTTCCAATGGGTGGAGCTACCATGAATATTCACGAGACCTTAGCGTGGGCGGGGCGACAAATACAAGCGAGTGGAACAGAAATTAATAGAGAGAGCGCTTGAGATGGCGTTTTGTCCTAAACTTCTCCTAACTATTTGTTTCTCACGAATGACTGAGATTAAGCTTTTTAAATGTCTATTATTGCATGTTTAAATAAATATTTACAAATATATTCTTGTGTTACTTAACTCACCTCTCATTGTGAAGTTCTGTGGCCTTCAAAGAAGAACATTTCTTTCATTTTTTAGAAACACTAAATTATTTTATATTTTTTAATATAATTATTTTAATAATATGCAGACAACTTTGGGAGACAGAATAAAGACACAAGAATATATTTGTAAATATTTATTTAAACAGCAATCACACACCTTTAAAAATCCTAATCTCAGTCATTCAAACGAACAGTTCTATTTCATAGAATGTCAGCAACAACTAATTGGGAAAATTTTGAGAAATATGCCTTTATTGTAGGTCTTCCAATGCTTTCTACAGGATCAGGTCTGTAATAGTTCAGGTAAACTCAGAGTACTGAAACACATGCTACAAAACGATGAATTATTTATAAATTATATACGAATAGTTTAAGCTTAACTTCGTTCAATTTTATTACCTGTTTGAAATAAATAATCCATAAAACAAAACGAGGTGCTCACGCTAATAATTTCTGTTCTACTCGCTTGTATTTGTCACCCCGCCCACGCTATGGTCTCGTGAATATTCATGATAGATCCACCCATTGGAACCAAATATTTCAGGAACCGAATATATTTGTTGCGTCCCAATACTATCCCGCATACTATCCGTCCTAAATAGTATTCGAAAATATAATTAGTACGTCCCAAATCGTAGTACGTTGAAATGAGTGTTTCAAAGATACCCGGATGATCTACTATTTCCGGTCAGAATCCGAAGTGCAGATTGATGCGCACTCTAACGGCTGATATTGCCCACAACCCATCGCGTGTTGGACGAGGATTCGGTTAGAACTACAAACACAAGTGAAAAGGTGTTAAAAAACTACAGACATGGAAAAAGCAAACTGTGTAGGCTTTGGTTAAAATGCTTCAGCCAAATGTAACATGTATCACATACCAAAACCCACAGACATGGTCAAGCCTCGGATTTCACAGCCTATTTCTCCTCCTGACATCGTCAACAAGGCGCAGTGCAATCACGTTCACACACTGGATTCATTGCATGAATTTTGGATGAGTTATCAGGCAGTGTGGGTAAAAAAGTGGCATTGCAAACGGAATTTTATGAACGGGTCCAAAACGGACCCGGGCTGGATACGATGCTCGAGCGGATATGCGGCTCATTCGCGGATCCAAAGCGAAGCTGGGGCGGATGTACCCATTTATGTACGGATACGCAAAGGGAACGCAGCGATGTAGGACCGGATCCGTGAGCCGCCACCGTGGCGTATCCGCTGCGGTGTGCAAGTGGACACAGTTTCGGATCCGCTTTCTTGATCCGTTCCGGAGTTCACTGTACCTCCGCGGCAGATGCGTTTCGTAGTCAGTTTGCTGTCTGGGCTTTGTCTAGTATTGAATGTGGATGTGTTTATGTAACTCTGTTCTGCCTAGCTCATGTTTATGTTTTGTTTTATAGTCAAGTCAAGTCTAGTTAATTTTTATGTTTTGTTTTTGGTTCTTGGATTTAGCTCGGTTTGAAAAAGAACTGCCATCAGAATAAACCCCAAAAATATATCTTTTTATCCTGTGTTGTTTCTTTACAACCTACCAGCTTAATTTTTGGTATCAGGAGTGGGGTATGACTGTTGGGGTCCTTGAGGTCATTTTATTTATTTATTTTTTATGCGTGTTCATCTTGAAATACGGTAGAGATGAAGATAGGTGCCTGTGAGACACAGAGTGGAGGCTATCTTCAGTTGTGCAATAGTCCAGAAAACCAGAGCCAGAGCTGACATGACAAGGTGACAAGACTGCTGGATGAAAGAGAGAGAACCTGATTTCCACTGATTTTACAGGGGTACTGTTTGATGAGACACCTATTCAATGACTGTCTACATGCAAGAAAAGAAGTATATCATACAGACATTCAGCAACATATCCTTTGGTTTCAATATAACAGACATATTACAGACTGGGCCAGTGGTGGCTCAGCGGTTAAGGCTCTGGGTTACTTATTGAAAGGTCGGGGGTTCAGGCCCCAGCACTGCCAAGAAACCACTGTTGGGCCCTTGAGCAAGGCCCTTGACCCTATCTGCTCCAGGGGCGCTGTTTCATGGCTGACCCTGCGCTCTGACCCTGGCTTAGTTGGGATATGCAAAAACAACTGCATTTCATTGGCTCTGTACCTGTACTCTGCACAATGACAATAAAGTTGAATCTTTTTTTTTTATTAAGAGACTTTTTGTTAACAAGATAATTTGAACATTTCAAAATGTCACAATCTGATGATGATAGTTCAGTATTACAAAACACTGATTATGACCATGGTGCAGGTAGTAGTATGCATAATGTTCAGGGACAGATTCAAGAAGTCAACTGAAAGCATAGCGAAACCATGACAGCTATCTCCAATTTGAGTAGAGAGCCAAACATGTCTTATGTATATGTGCCAAGAGAGCATCACATCCAACCATTTAATGGTGATTTCAGCAAAGAAAAGGTGTTGATGAGTTCATTGAAGTATACAGGGTTTTAATTTCTAGAAATCAGACGACAGAGGATCAGTTAGACCTCGTACCCTCCCTCTTAAAGGGTGCAGCCTTAGAAGAGGTCAGATTACGAATGGGGAATGAACCAAAGTGACCATGTTACCTCTTTGAGTACCTGAGAGTAGCTTTGAGAAAAGTGCAGTGTGTCTCAGTTATTACAAACATTATATAGCTGTAAACAATTGGAAGGTGAGGATGTTCGTGCTTACTCTCTTGCTTTCTATTTTCTCATAAATCAATGTATGATTTCTATCCTGAAACAATCATCAAATGCCACATCAAATGTGAATTTGGTAATCTGAGATAAATTCATTGAGGGGATTAGGGAAGCAGGCCTTAGAAGGGATCTTGGTAAGCTTGTGAGAAACTTGTGACAAGCCACAGTCAACACTAATTGAAGTGTGAGATAAAGCATTTATGTGGTTTCTAGACGATCCTAAATCTTGTGTCACAAAATTAGTCAACAACTGAAGTGAAGTGCCTGAGAAAACAGAAGCTCAATGCATTGCTGTTGGTATACTTGAGAAAACCCTGCGACCCTATAAAAATTGAAGCAGAACAAGGAAAATCCATAGGAGAGCTAACACAAGCTAACAAGAAACACACTTTGCAGTGCACTAGTTCAGAACCTGTAGCTCATATTAAAGCCAATTTTCAGACAAAATGTACAGATGATGGCCATCCAATACATTTCTTGTGTAATGGTGTAGGACACATAGCTAAGACCTGTGTGAATAAAAACAATCAGACTGTCACAGTGAATGCTTAATCAACAGTGCAGCAGGGAAACTCGCACCCTCGCTTGCTGTGAGCCAGGCAGAATGAGAGCTGTCCATATATATGCTCAGCCAATATTGATACTTGTCATGACAGACTACTCCAGCATGCTGTGGGAAAATGTCCTGTTGCTAATCTAAAGACTAGTGGAGTAATGGCCACTTGTTTAATTGATACAGGAAGCCAAGTTAGTACTTTTTCTGATAGTTTCTTCAAAGAACACTTGTCTGGGGAGGATGCAGATATGCTGTTCACAGCTGGATGGCTGAAGATTACAGCTGCCAACGGTTTAGACATACCTTACCTAGGTTATCTTGAGTTGGAGCTTGACCCTACCAGATTATGCCCTCATTGGCATGAACATCATTAGCAGATGTAGACAACTGGTTCATGCAGAACCAGCAGAGTCATGGGTGCAAAGAGTATGTTAAATTATGGTTTATGTGACTTCCTGTTAGAACCAGCGAACACTGGCTGTCTTATTGTTGTTTGCTCTCTTGTGTCTTTAGAGAAACTGTTGTTTCCTTTACAGGTTGTAAACCTCTCCCAAGAAGATATCTGGATACAGACATGAACAGACTTGATACTCTGTCTCATGTCGAGAGTGTGAAGTCAAATGAGACGTGTGAGTGTAAACAGAAAAGACTGTCAGTAATTGAAGGACACTCCAAAGAGTTTCTCAAAAGCTACACATTGGTGGTACTCTTGAACAGCAGGCAGAGCTGAGTGATTTGTTGATGAAGTACTCTAATATTTTTGCTCTCGAGGATGAAGACCTTGGTTTTACAGACAAAGTGCAACATGAAATTCATGTGGTGGATGATGTACCAGTGGCCCAGCCTTATAGGTGTATACCATCCACTCAGTATAGGGAAGACAGAGAACATATCAACAAGCACTTTAAGAAAGGTGTGATCCAAGAAAGGACTAGTGCTTAAGCTTCACATATTGTGCTAGTTTGGAAGACTGATGACTAGTGGAAATCATCAGGTTACTTTCCACGAGTGAGACAGACATTAGGCTGCATTTATGACTCCATTTGGGATCTTTGGGTATTTTTGGGTGCCCTTTGGGGTTTGCAATGGACCTTCAGCGTATCAACGTCTTTATGCAGGCTTCCATGGGTGATCTAATGGTTAAGATCATGCTAGTGTACTTTGATGACACACTAGTTTGCTCACCCACTTTCCATGAGCACTTGCAGAGATTGGAAGTAGTCTTTAACAGCCCAAAAGAAACAGGTCTCAAAGTTAAGCTTTAAGTGTAATTCCTTGCATCAAGCATTAACTTTCGTAATTCATCATATCCAGGTAAAGTTGAAGCGGTCAACCAATAGAACATTTCCAGTACAGTTAAGGAATTACTCTCGTTCTTAGGGTTCTGTAGTTACAACAGTATGTTAATTTAAGGTTTTATTAGAATTGACGGCTCTCTCCATGATTTATTGAACCTGTGTATCAAGCAGTTTGGTGCTCAAAGAGAGAGTTTCGTGCTTTGTGGTCATCAGAATGCAAGTCAGCATTTGAGCTGCTGAAGCTAAAGCTTACTTCTGCTCCAGTGTTACGAAAAGCAGATTTTATTCTTCCTTTCACATTGGAGACTGATTTGAGAATTGAAGGCCTGGGTGTTGTCTTATACCAGCAGCAAGGTGAGTGTAGCAAAGTCATAGCTTATGCCAGTTGGAGACTTTGTGAAGCTGAATGGAATGACATAAATTAGTCGCATGAAGCTTGAGCTACTGGCTCTCAAGCGTGCTATCTCTAAAAAATTCTGTGGATATATGCTGTGTTGCAATTTTGTGGTCATCACAGATAACAGACCTCTGTGCCATCTAAAAACTCTTTGCAATTGAGGAAATATGGTTCACTCAATTAGCCGTATTTGACTTTGAGGTGAAATACTGCACATAATCGCATAAGGAAACAGATTATGAAGACTGTATTGCCTTATGCAATATATTTAACAAATTAAACAAACAGCCTTAGAGCCTGACTTAGTGATGGCTGGTGGAAAGGGCTGTAGGGTTAGACAGATTTTACTTTTGTGTGTGGAGTAGAGGAAGACAATAACCCTCAAGGAAGTACACCTACTCTGCCGGGTTATACAACAGCTGAATTGAAGGATTTTCAATTGAAAGATCTCACTCTCAGTTTTTACAGAACCTTTTGGCAGTGTAAACAAAATCCCACCACTCGTGAGAGATCTGGTCTATCAAAGTCTGTACTGTCACTTATAAAGCAGTGGAATGTCTTAGACATCTGGATGGCTTGCTTTATTGCATTGTGATTGACCAACATTTTGGTGAATGTCAAAAGCTGCTCTTACCCTCATGTCTAAAAGAACAGATCCTTGAAACTGTTCATGACAGTATAGGACATCAGGGCATTGAGTGCACGATAAACCCGTTGAGGCAACAATGCTTCTGGGTTGGGCATGTATAATGATGTGGAGTGGTGGATCAAAAAATGTCAAAGGTGCATCTAAATCAAGATGCCACAGCCAAGGATACATCCACCTATAAAACCATTTCTGGCTTCAAGGTCACTTGAAGTAGTGGTAGTAGATTTTACTGTGCTTGATCCTGCCTTTGATGGCTGTGATAATTTGTTAATTGTGACTGATGTTTTCACAAATTTCACACAGGTGTTTCCAACCAAGGATCAAAGGGTTAATACCACTGCCAAGATCCTTCTGAAAGAATGGTTCACGAAATATGGTGTGCCTGGACGATTGCATTCTGATCAGAGCAGAAATAAAAAAAAGACATGATTGCTGGGCATGTATGGTTTAAAGAAAACCCGCACCACACTATATCAGCCTCAGGGTAATGCTCAGTGCGAGTGCTTTAACAGAATGCTGAAAAGAAAAAGGCTTTGGCCAGAACACCTCCTGAGGTGGTTTATGTGTTTAATGTAACACCACATGCAACTCTGGATACTCACCACATTACTTGCTGTGTGGGGTCAACCCATATCTTCCAGTAGATGCACTGCTATGTCAAGAGCAAACTTCGGACAGCTAACATGATTGGTTAGTGATTCACCAAAATAGACTGAAAGAAGTTAATGAAAAAGCCAGGGAATATGCTGAACTGCTGAGAGACTTGCCTCTTTTAATTACAAGGTCTATTGCCCTGTTATTGATGTGGGTCAGCAAGTATACTTGCATCACAGAGTTTGGGTAGGAATAAAATACAGGATTCATGGTGTCATACTGTATACAGGGTCATATATGTGCAGGGTACCACACATTCTCAGTCCCTTGAGGGTGGTCCTTCGAAGAGAGTCCATAGAGTTGACTTGTGCCCTTGTGTTAACTCCTGAGCTAGAGGTGACTAAAACCCATTCTCCCACAACACCAAAATCGACAGGAGAATCTGTTTCTGAGCAGGTTGAGGTTGTGCATTCTGATCCTGATTTTGTTGTGTTAGAAGAGGTCACATATCCTAGTCTGCAAGAGACTGATAATTTGAACCCTGAAAACCCTGTGTCAGCCACTGAAGCCCTTATAGGTGAACCTGTACTGATTTCAGGGAACACTGAACAACAAGGTTCAGGTCCAGAGAGTTGAGTCTAGCAATGACACAGCTCTTAAAGTGCCTGGTCCAGAGAGAGTTGAACCTGAAACTGGCACAGCTCTTAGGGTGTCTGAACAAGAGATGAAAAAGCCTGTACCAGCACCAAGAAGAACTAAAAGAGCCAATGTTGGTATACACTCAAACCACATTAAATGAGCCAAAATCAGCATGCAATGCTATTTCACTCAGTCCTGATGTCCTCTTACAGTTGCTAACAAGACTGGGTAGTGTGTTCTTTAGAGAAGCTGTTAAAGGGTTAGTTCACCCAAAAAGTAATCCCATAATTTACTCACCCTCAAGCCATCCTAGGTGTATATGACTTTCTTTATTCAGCCAAACACAATAAGAGTTATCTTAAAAAAAAATATTCTGGCTCTTCCAAGCTTTATAATGCGTGTGAATTGTACCTTCGATTTTGAAGCCCAACAAAGCACATCCATCCATCAAATAAGTAATCCATACGGCTCCAAGGGGTTAATAAAGGCCTTCTGAAGTGAAGCGATGTATTTTTGTAAGTAAAATATCCATATTTATAACTTTTATAAACTATAATCACTGGCTTCTGGTAAAATCCATCCGCAAGTTCACAAGAGAGTCGAGTTCCGGTGTATGACGTAGGCGCAGTGAAAGCTACGGTGACAAGTGACGAACGCGGAAGATTACAACAAAGGAAAATGGTGAAAAGAAGTGAGTTGTTTTAGCTATACTGTAGATTTGTATTAGTCTTAGAATGGTGCATTTGTGCATCAATACAGTCATTCCAATTGTCCATTCATGGCAGCAAACTCTCTCAGCCTCTGTTGGCATTACTTCGCATTTCCTGCATGAGCACCACCATGTTTCCCGTATTCTCTGTCAACGAGATTCTTTTGTTTGTGCTGCTGCTGCAGCCTCCTCCATATCCCGGAGATCCTGATTGGTGTACTCCAGTTCAAACAAATAGGACTGGGCAAAAAACTCAATCTCCTTTTCTCTTATATCGACATCAGACATCAATCTTATATCTGAAATTTTTCTTTAAAAATCCTCGTTGTTGTCTTCTAATTCGTGACCGGAATTTTGTTTTGCTCTATCCTCTGCGCTTCCATGTTTGTAAAATTTCATTGGAGCTTATGCTACGCCTACCTCATACGCCGGAATTCAACACTCTTGTGTGTGCGGCAAAATCATGCCGCTCCACTCCTCGCTCTGCTCCCACTCCCCTCCGCTCACATACTCTGGTGAATACATTATGGGACAATTCCTTTTATCAGGGGAGAATGTAGCCAAGTGGAGAAGTTTCATGTGGTTTGTTTCTGGTCATTGGTTGGTTGTGGCTGGGACAATTCCGTTTTAGCATTTACCAGAAAAGGACATACTCAGATTGAAATGCCTGTAATTCTTGAATGCTTGGGACTACAGACCTAATTTTAATCTATGTAAAGAAGTGGTTTGGGAGATTATTGTGCAAGTGAATACAGTTAAGTTAGTTTTAAAAACTTATAGAAAGTTTAACTTTATTGCAATGAAAATACAATGCACAACACATCTATTTCCTTAATAAAAAATATATGTGGCAACCCCAAAAAAATAGAAAATTAAAGCCACATGTCAAACCAAGTTGTGTCCTAAATTTGAAGTAAATAAGCTATAAAATGGCATATATATCATATATTGACTAGGCCCATTACCAAAAGTGGCCACAAGATAACATCAAAGCTCCATTGTTGCAAGAGTGACATACTCAATTAAATGCCAGTAATTCCTGAATGCATGTGACTATAAACATAAGTTTGGTCTCTTTTTAAAGAAGACACTTGGGAGATTATTGCAACTGAAATCAGTCATTTACATTAATTTAAAAGAAGAGTTGTAGAAGATTAACTTTATTGCAATGAAAATGGCACTTCACTAAACTTTTATTTCCATAAAAAAAAAAAAATAATATATATATATATATATATATATATATATATATATATATATATATATATATATATATATATATATATATATAGTATAGCACCCAAAAAATGATAGAAAATTACAGCTATATTTGAAGTAAATTTCTGAAAAACTAATTTCAGAAACACCACTCAAACCATATGAGGACACACTATTCTATTGCAAAACATTATGTACGATTCATTACAGATTATTAGTATTATAATTACTTTTGTAATGCAGGGTACACTGTAAGTGTTGTTAGCAATGGAAGCCAGTAACTATTCACATTTCTAACAAACATATAATATTTTAATGCCATAAAATTATAATAGTTTATTTATACCACTAAATAGAATCATAAATGATCCAATGAAACCATTTATTTACATGCTCAGCACCTGTGCTTGAAGCTTTAGCTTTTAGCTGCTCTCTGTCCCAGCACCGAATATGCACTCAGACGGTTTGCATTTGTTCCTCATCCAAATGGTGTGGAACTTATTCCAAAGCAATCAAATCTATCCAAATGATAGTGTTTTTGCATAGATCCATCGAAAGAAGCAGCAAAAGGTTATATTTTGGCTTCAATCAGTCATCAGAAACAGCAGAGCCATAATGGTGGCCTTTGGTTCTCTCCCCAAATGAACTCTAGGGTGACATCACTGTTTTGGAATGAACAAGGCCAACCACTGTAACCATAGAAATGTCATACCAAGGCTAAATTAGCTGTCAATCAAATTATGACAAGCGATCCATTGGCTCGATCCTTTCACTGAATCAGCCAATACACATTTTGCAGAGGCCATGGAGCCTTTGATCTGGTTTTATTGACAGCTGTGGCTGTGAGACACAGAGAGTCTCGTGGGTGGGCTCAAACAACGTGGAAGTTTCACCAGAATAGCAGAGACCTCGATGCTGATTGATAAAATAAGCTTTATAATCAATATTTTATTGGCAAAGGATGATCAGTAATTTTTTCCTAAATTTTCTATTTTCAGTTGTGGACACTTACCATGGATTGTATACTGGAATTGCTTGCCATCATCCAATCAGATCAAAACCAGAAGATATAAAAGATAAGTGATATCGATCACATGACACATGTTTTAAAATCCACTCTTTCAGTGTTTTGATGCATTTCTGTAATGACATAATTCAGATCGCAAAATAGTGGGCTTATTTTGAAGCTAAAGACTTGTAGCTTTCAAACGATATAAAGTTTGTTAGGCAAAAGTTGGATTTGAAGATAATATAGTCCAATATAACATAAAAAACCTAAAAAAGACGAAAAATGTCCCAAATATGGGACGGTGCCTGTTAAGGGTGAAGAACCAGAGGTTTGAGACACCTGCGTTTTGTGACACCTGCTTTCTGGCCCTCTCTCGTGTTAGAGACATAAGAGCATTGTGCAGGAGGGCACCCAGTTTTGATCAATGTTTGAGAATTATATGGGATGCATATGGATTGCATTTGTTTTATCTGGTGTTGATTCTTTACATCCCACCAGCTACATTTGGATTCTTGTACCTTGCATTTTGGATTTGTATTATAAAAGCAGCACTTCACTCCTTCTGCTCATTGGAACTCTGCTTTACAGAGGAACTGACCCCCACAATGGATCTAGCAGCCATGACACTTCTGTCTTTCAGGCAGGAAACAGACTCCATTGAGGAGTATATTGAACTATTTTGTGCTTTAGCTCACAGGCTTGACTGGGATGATGTCTCAAAGACATCTTCCTACTTTGGCTGAATGAGCCGGTAAGATCATATCTGCCCTAGTTAAGTACATAGACTATGCGCTAAGGCTGTGTTTTTCTCCTTACACAATGGGGTACAGCAGTATTCCAAATATGCACCCAGCACTCTCTCATTAGTGATCTCAGCTTCAGAGGTCTTGGTGGTCCCAGCTTCGGGGGTCCCAGCCTTGGTGGTACCGGTGTCCTTAACCTCAGTGGGCCCAGCTTTGATGGTCTTGGTGGTCCCAGTTTCTGTGGTCCCAGCTGCCTTGACCTCACCAACCAAGTCCCTGGCCGCCTTGACCCTGTCTGAGTCCCTTAATGGCATGTCCTCCGAGTTCACTTGTGCCATGAACACAGAGTACCCAGCTGCCTTGACCTCCAAGCCCTCTGCATCCCCAGCTGCCTTGCCCACTGAGTCCCCAGTGGCTCCGCCGCTACTTGCTCACATGTGAGTCTTGTCTGGTCTGCCCTGGTCTCCGGGCCGTCTGATGACCCGCAGTTTTGGGGTCTTGTCTCTGTGCTCCACTTGATTCATCCCAGGTGTGTCTCGTTTATCTAGTTAGTGTTTGTATATATATGCCCTCATGTTCTGTGTGTCTTTGTCAGTTCTTGTCCTTCGTTAGGCTGTTTTGTGGTTAGTCTTTTTTGAGTTCATGTTTTGTTGTTTTGTTTATCTGCAGCCTCAGCTTTCTGATATTTACTGACAGAAGTGGAACCCAATGTAGACTTCTACTGTTGTAGTCCATCTGCCTCAAGTTTTGACATTTTGTGCATTCTGAGATGTTGTTCTGCGCACTACAATTGTACAGATGGGTTGTCTAAGTTACCGTAGACTTTCTGTCACCTCAAACCAATCTAGCATCTCTGATGCTAACTGGATGTTTTTGTTTTTGGCACAATTCTAAGTGAACTCTAGACTGTTGCACATGAAATCCCAGGAGATCATAGTCAAACCAGACCATCTGTCACCAAAAATCATGCCACAGTCAAAATCACTGATATCACATTTTCCCCCATTCTAATGGTTGATGTGACAATTAACTTAAGATCCTGACCTGTATCTTGATTTTATGCACTGCACTGCTGCCACACAATTGGATATTTAGATAAATCACATTAATAATTAGGTGTACAGGTGTTCATAATAAAGTCGTCACTAAGTGTATATTTCTATATCAGTGGCATGTGATGCATAAACCAGGTACCCAGGTAAAAATTTGCATAATTAATCATGCCCCCTGACTCATATGTAAATTCTGTAAAAAATTTTAAAAAGTACATATTTTCCTACCATATGAGCAATTCAAGTATTTTTCTGAGTCTATACGAGCCATGCCAATAGGTGGCAGCACCTCAACAAATCTCAAAATCAGCACAATCACAGAATAAGGACCAACACGTAGAACGACAAATGGGCAAAGCACACCTGAATACTGGAATTTTAAGAAGTGATTTTCAAAGTATTCAGTACATTTATCTTGACACAGCATCCTAAACGTTTATGACGCTGAATACCTGTGAGAACCCCCAAACAAGTCCCTCTGGGACACTTGTACATAGAGTGACAATTAAAAATAATGCAGACAGAATGCAAGAACACAAACTGCAAATTGACAAACTGCAAAACAGATTAGTCTACTGTTGGCTTGGTCAATGATATGAGAATAAAACAAACAATATACTGAGTTCTTAAGCCACTTTTTGGATTGTCTAATCAATAATTTATTCATCTGCCACAAAAAAATAATATTTCAAACTAAATTAAAATTTTTATTATATATTTATTATAGGTCCTACAATATATTTTTGCAAAATTTTAAGATTTATGCATTTCAATTTCAGAGCAAAAATCTGTCAGATTGAATCGAATAGTCTTTAATAAAAATGTAATTAATAAAACTAAGAAGTTATTCATTTAATTTTGTTAAAGTTTACTCAATTCAATTTCATATAATTTTGTAAATCTTAAAATGTGTCATTTTTGAATGTATATACACACACACACACATATTATTTAAGTAATATCACACGAGCAAGAGTGCGATATTGCCCTACATCAGCAATGCTGTGATTCGGCCGTAGGTAATTACAGCAGTGCTGATGTAGGGCCATATAGCACGATTGCGAGTGTGATATTGCTTATATACAACAGTTCAATGAACAAGTACATTTTAAAAAATTTGGAAAAACCGAGTAAGGTCATAAAAAAGCAATTGTGCATGGAACTACTTTCTTACGCGACAGATCAGAACCTGCCGTTGCTGCTTCAAAACAAATGATGCGTCCAAGCCTTCATTAGTAATTCAAAAATTTCCCTTCAGAAATAGAATCACGGCTTGTGCTGTTTCTAACAAGTTATTGGATAAACAAGGATAGATTGATGGGTGTTTGCATGTCAATGTGTCTTTGTGTGTGTGTGTGTGTGTGTGTGTGTGTGTGTGTGAGCGTGTATTTATCACTTTGTGGGGACCAAATGTCCCCATAAGGATAGTAAAACCCGAAATTTTTGACCTTGTGGGGACATTTTGTCGGTCCCCATGAGGAAAACAGCTTATAAATCATACTAAATTATGTTTTTTGAAAATGTAAAAATGCAGAAAGTTTTCTGTGAGGGTTAGGTTTAGGGGTAGGGTTAGGTTTAGGGGATAGAATATAAAGTTTGTACAGTATAAAAACCATTATGTCTATGGAAAGTCCCCATAAAACATGGAAACACAACATGTGTGTGTGTGTGTGTGTGTGTGTGTGTGTGTGTGTGTGTGTGTGTGTGTGTGTGTGTGTGTGTGTGTGTGTGTGTGTGTTAGAGAGGGAGAGATGGATCGTGTGTGTCATCTGTTGCCACTCCCAAGCAGATATGCTGTCAGCGTTCTGTAGGAAAGCTTTCTCTGTGGAAAAATAGTGTCCAAGCGCAAGAGTCGATCACTATAGAAACAGCGATGTCCTCCGGCATTTTTAAACACTGTGTATCCAATGTGGAAAGTCGGTAAGCACCTCGAGTTCTGTAATCAAACAATCCTTTGTGTCTCTCAGCTGCAATGAGCCTTAATCCTCAAATTGTTCATTTAAAGCCATTTAAAACAATGTCCTAGCTTAATTAATGTAGTGGTAATACGAGCGATCATGGAGCGCTGACAAACAGATTCACTTTACGTCACCAACTGGCTCATATTACACACACAAATTATCTTTTGTCACCACCTGCTGGCTAACATATGTAATTTCACTCCTAACAGATATATACTGCTCTTACACCTTAGTTTAGAATGGCACGAATACAAGCGGAGTGATATACACACAGTGAAGCATCCGAGTGCTGATCCTGTCAGAACATCAGTGCTCATGGAACGTCTCTCGTCCAATCAGATTTCAGGACCGGAACTTACTGTTGTGTATATATATATATATATATATATATATATATATATATATATATATATATATATACACATACATATACACACACACACTCACAGTAAATACACTACCGGGTCAAAAGTTTTGAAACACTTACTCAATCTTTATATATATATATATATATATATATATATATATACTCACCTAAAGGATTAATAGGAACACCTGTTCAGTTTCTCATTAATGCAATTATCTAATCAACCAATCACATGGCAGTTGCTTCAATGCATTTAGGGGTGTGGTCCTGGTCAAGACAATCTCCTGAACTCCAAACTGAATGTCAGAATGGGAAAGAAAGGTGATTTAAGCAATTTTGAGCGTGGCATGGTTGTTGGTGCCAGACGGGCCGGTCTGAGTATTTCACAATCTGCTCAGTTACTGGGATTTTCACGCACAACCATTTCTAGGGTTTATAAAGAATGGTGTGAAAAGGGAAAAACATCCAGTATGCGGCAGTCCTGTGGGCGAAAATGCCTTGCTGATGCTAGAGGTCAGAGGAGCCACTTGTTACAACCGAGGTATGCAGCAAAGCATTTGTGAAGCCACAACACGCACAACCTTGAGGCGGATGGGCTACAACAGCAGAAGACCCCACCGGGTACCACTCATCTCCACTACAAATAGGAAAAAGAGGCTACAATTTGCAAGAGCTCACCAAAATTGGACAGTTGAAGACTGGAAAAATGTTGCCTGGTCTGATGAGTCTCGATTTCTGTTGAGACATTCAGATGGTAGAGTCAGAATTTGGTGTAAACAGAATGAGAACATGGATCCATCATGCCTTGTTACCACTGTGCAGGCTGGTGGTGGTGGTGTAATGGTGTGGGGGATGTTTTCTTGGCACACTTTAGGCCCCTTAGTGCCAATTGGGCATCGTTTAAATGCCACGGCCTACCTGAGCATTGTTTCTGACCATGTCCATCCCTTTATGGCCACCATGTACCCATCCTCTGATGGCTACTTCCAGCAGGATAATGCACCATGTCACAAAGCTCGAATCATTTCAAATTGGTTTCTTGAACATGACAATGAGTTCACTGTACTAAAATGGCCCCCACAGTCACCAGATCTCAACCCAATAGAGCATCTTTGGGATGTAGTGGAACGGGAGCTTCGTGCCCTGGATGTGCATCCCACAAATCTCCATCAACTGCAAGATGCTATCCTATCAATATGGGCCAACATTTCTAAAGAATGCTTTCAGCACCTTGTTGAATCAATGCCACGTAGAATTAAGGCAGTTCTGAAGGTGAAAGGAGGTCAAACACAGTATTAGTATGGTGTTCCTAATAATCCTTTAGGTGAGTGTATATATATATATATATATTATTTTATTTTTTCACATTTTAGTATAATAGTAAAGTCAACAAAACAATGGAATAACATAAATGGAACTACAGAAATTATGTTGTCCAAAATTAATCCAAAATGTTATATTTTAGCATCTTCAAAGTAGTCACACTTTGCCTAGAATTTGCACTCTTGACATTTTCTCAACCAACTTCTTGAGGTATCACACTGGAATGCTTTTTACACAGTATTGAAGGAGTTCCCATCTATGTTGGTCACTTATTGTTTTCAATTTCAAAGTCATCAATTTCAAAAACTGTAATTTTTTTATTACATTTTAGTTTTATAATGCAATAAATTAATATGGTGACACAATTATATTTTTGACTACAAAACTAATTTCAAACATTTAAGTATACACCTTCAGATCAAAAGATTTTTAACAACTTTTGACCAGTAGTGTGTGTGTGTGTGTGTGTGTGTGTGTATACACACACACACACCTACACACACACACACACACACACACACACACACACACACACACATTTATTTGTAAGTAATTAATTATCTAAATAATTTTTTTAAATGTGTCCAAATGCTTTTTGGGGTTATGTAAGTTTAATGAAATAGCAACATATGAGTAGATTCAGAACTAATGTACGGTATGCAGGCTGATGTCTTATAGTGCATCTCATAATAATAAACAGTAATGCCGCAGCAGCAAGGAACAAATAAACGGAAGCAGAAAACTGTAAAGCAAGAGTGTTTTTTGTATTGTGTACATGTTCACCTGGTTATTTTTATGTGCAAAAAGATAATTCAGATGCCTGACAAATTTAACCCCCCATTTTGAGACAAGGAGAGACCTAATCCGATTCAACAACAGGGTGGTGATCAGATCACTCTGGAAGTTAATTGTGGTGCTGGCAAGTTACAGTATATGAACATCCTCGAATGGACAAGAGGGAGATGCCTACAGTATATGCATCAAGAGAAAAACCTTGCTGGTCCAAGGCAAGATGAAGGTAAAGACATTGTACATTGTACTGTTTTTCTTCAATATGCAGATTAGTTTACTATTCAAAATGCTTCTATTTTGCATATTTCTTCTTCTATTTGGCTTGTTGAGCACGTTGCCATGGAGACATAGGTCTTGTGGGGGCTTCACGCTATTCTCCACGGCATCCAAGCACAACTCACCATGCTCCCCTCCAAGAGCGAGAACCACATTACAGTGACCATGAGGAGGTTACACCATGTGACCCTCCCCACCCTAGCAACTGGGCCAAATTGGTTGCTTAGGAGAACCGGCTGGAGTCACTCATGACTCCAGGGGTGGCAGTCAGCGTCTTTACTCACTGAGCTACACAGCCCCCCCCTAAAGAGCAATTTTAATGGAAACAAGGAAATCTATCTTTTCATACAAACGGAGTTAGCATTGTCAATGTCGCAATTCACTTATATTTGATATGTAGGGAATTTACATTTGAAGTAATAGTGTAGAATCGTCAATATGTAGTCTTCATTTTTACATAATCATTTTGTTCTTTGTTTTAAAGTTTCTAAAATCCTAAAACTATTTCCAGGTTTATGGAACCCATAATAGATTTAGTTTCAGAGATAATCTACGGTTTGGGTTAGGCGTCTATATATTATTTTATTAAAGCTACACAATGTAACTTTAAAAAAAAAACAAATTGTTAATGAGAGAGTGCAACAAAAATGTATCTTCCAAACCATGTTTTTACCCAAATACACTTTGATAAACCCTATAATGATTTAATTATATTACAAATATTTTAGAGCTGTCTGGACAAATTTTGCAGGAAACTGCATACATACGTCATTCAGCGGTGCGTGTGGACATCATATCCATACACAGATGGATATGAACGGCTTTTGTAGTACGTGTATGGGAGTTGTGTGAAGCTGAAGGTTTTTTTTGTCATAACGAACGAGAAACAATGACCATGGATCATTCAAAATGGCAAACCCCCAGGGAATCAGTGCTTGTCAAAACAAAGAAACCTCAACAGAGCAGAGTCTACAAGCAAAAAGTGAAAGCGACAGAGTCCGTAATAATCCTGAATCAACATTAGCTTGTCTTTTCAGAGGTTGCAACAACTGAAAGGATTTAAAAACGAACCAGAGAGGGCTTTTTTTTATAGTTTATGTATAGTTGTGTAATCACTGATATACAGTAATTATACTGTAATCGGTACAGAATCTTTCACTTTTATTTATAACGGCAATAATTTATATAAATAAATCCTTTAGTCCTAGGCTTGCCAAGGCTATGAGAGTGTAACGGTGGTGGGCCACAAAGATATTTTAAATCAGTGAATTAAAGAGATACTAAATAAATAAACAAATTAAATAAACTGATTTAATTAGTTCGGGCTCCAGACAAGCTCAGTCTTGTCAAATAATACGGTTTTCTCCCAGAATAGCTCTTTAAGCCACTGGTTACAAAACAACATGAATCAGATTCACACACAAAGTTAGTTCAGATTCTCAGTTTTATTTTCACCAATCAACAAGTAATCATACAAATAACTGTCATTTTGGCTCAAGTTCAAATACAAACTCAGTTTCACAGTTATATTTTCACCAATCAACAAGGAATTAAACAAAAAATCTAGCATTTTGGCTCAAGTTGAAATACAGTCTTTCCATCGTTTTTTGTTGTTCAACAATAATAAAGAAAACAAAAATCCTTAAAGTAAGTGAAAGTTGGTGCCTCTGAGGTAGAAGTGTCTCTGATGCTTGAAAACCTTGGCAGATTCAACACTCCATTGCTAACCAATACAGCGGGAGACAGAGAAGTAACAAGAAGGAAAGGAAAAAAAAAAGAAAACATTATATAGTGAATTCTTACATTACACTTTAAACATTATTAAACAAGATTGAATTAATCCAAACAGCACAAACACAAAGTGCCTCATGAAAGTGAGTGCGTGAATGTTTGTGGAGGTTTGCATGTGGCAAAAGGGTGTGTGTGTGTGCGAGATGAGTGCTGGCCGATAATGGCAGGGAGGAAAGTTTTTGAATGTGCTGAGGTTTAAGGGCTGTAAAACAGGAATTCACCTGGAGAGTTCGCTCGCCCTCGTCAGCACGGCAGCCGGCGTCCAGAGTTGCAGCATGCAACACTCAATCGATCGCCCCGACAAATCACGCTCACTCTAGCGATCCACCCTGGCCCAAACACAGCGATGTCTCACTGACTAGGTGGTGTCTCTCTCATCCCAGGTAACCTGCTAATTTCTTTTATTTGTATTTTCTTCTCCTACAACTTCACTCTATGTACACATTTCCTCACTTCCAGATAATTGGATAATTGATTTTCCTCCTACATTCGGCCATGCAGCATCAAAGACCTCGTATGGTTCTCTGTACTGCCAGAAGAGTCTTGAAATTATGTTGACCACTGGTTGGTAACAATGACAATCTATAAATTAGTTACTACCATGGTCTATTTGGCCAGAATAATAAAAACTTTACAACATTTGACCTTATCAGACTAGCAATCATTATGTCTAATGTTAACGAACGTTGCTTAACCTTTGTAACATCATTTTTTTAAAACATCAAAGTTTCCAATAATCAAAACAACAGCATAAGATATGGCACTTACAGAGCCGAAGCACGACTTACGTCATTACCAAAACAATGTTATTCTACAGGACGCATGCAGATTTATCAACCGCTAGAGGGCCAAAAGTTACATAGTGTAGCTTTAAATATAAGCAAAAATAAATAAAAAATATCTATTGCAGTTGGTGTTATTGTTCAGCCTGGATAATTCAACCAGAATAAATGAACTGTGCAGATGAGTGAACCTCAGCTGCACACCATTGTATTGGCAAATATACATGAATAAAGAACATGCTATTTGTTTGTAAAAACGAATCGCCAATCTATTTATAATTAAATTGATCTTAATCATTAAATCACTTAATATTTTTCCGAACATGTAACATCAATCTGCCTTTACCCTCAAACGTTTCCCAAGCTTTGTTTTACATGGTAGAATGCAACCATAGCATGTAAAAATTGTAAAGCAATCTTATTTTTATGCTTTGCTCGCGTTGAGCAATCAATCAAAGAAAACAAAATAAAATGGACATGTGATTGCACGCACTAGTGGCAGTACAGAAGGGAGAGAGGCAGTAATCAAGAAAGGTATTAGAGAGGTAATTATGAACTCAAACACAATCTTTTTTTGTGTTGAACAACAGAGCAATGCTCACAGCAGGCCCTGTGGATATTGCAATGAAAATAACTGAAACGCTTTCATTCTCTAAATATTTTCTGTAAATTATAAATGCATATATGCTTTTTGTCAATAACTTGGTTTGCAAAGACACTAGTTAACAGAATTTTCTAATTTTACATCTGAAAGTCACATTTGGTGCCTGTTTTGTTTCACTTTCTCATCTGAAAGTTAAAGTTAAAGTGAAGATGTAGCCTAAAAAAGAGAATTAAATATTGTTTTGTTTTGCACTAGGGTTGTGCCGATGGATCGTGATGGCTGACCAACATCATGATGTAGAGCCACCATCGTGATGCCACGCCCCCTTTTACGAGTCTTGCTAGTGTGACTCACTAATCCTAGTCTCTTCTATAGTTAACCTAAAAACTTTGCAGGGATTGCTCTGTAAATTAAATTGAGAATATAACTAATGCATATATGCTATTTTAAATACTGTAGTATATGCCAGAGACGTGACGTGTTAGTCTGTGAAAATACCGTGTCAGGCAGGCTACACAAATATTGATCTTGACATTGTTAGCTTCTTGTCTTTTTTACATGTCTTACACTGTACATTTAGATTAAAATATTTTATGTTGTAGGCTACAAGAAAATAGCCTTTATTAATTAATTATTAGTAGTTGTAGTGTCTCAGAAAATCTTGCTCATTGTCACATAGCTCTTGTATACACTGAAGCGGCAGTTTAAGATCAACCCAGACCAGCGAACGTCAAATAACTTTTGTCTGGTTAATACTTTTAAAGAACAATTTCCTTGGCCATAAATCCATAATGTCAAATCAAATGAAAGAAACAAGGTGAATATGAATAACACACATTTATTAAAACATAGAAAAACAACAAATAAAGAACTAGAAAACGGGAACAACACTCAGACCGAAACTCGGCATTAACATTTCACTTATAATTAGCAGCACAATTAACTTCAGCACAGGCTACAAAATAAATTATGTTATTGAAATATTGTAAAGTGGTCATATGAACTACACAAATGAACGTTTAAAAAAATAATATGCAAAATTGAATAGCTCCGCAACGGATGGCGAAAAATGCGTAAAGAAGTCTAATATCTTTCACCATAGACCATGTTTAAATTTTGATGTTTCTGGCCAGAAATACCAACATATTCACTTTATCTGGTTTTAATAAGCTGCGGATTGGAGTAAGACCCGCTCTGATGGAGTACTGGTAGCACATATGCACAGATATTTCCGTGCTAATCTTGCCATGAACGGAAACCTTTTGTCGTTCGTTTTCCACCAAGTCAGCGGGTCCTCTTCCCCATCAATGGCCATTTCCTGCAGGTACATGGTCATTTCTGCCTCGACCTTTTGCTCATCAATGAGTAAAATAACGAAATTATAGTTTTTAAGTGGAAAATAGTATTTATGTAAAGAGATTGTGGCAGTGTGGGCGTGGTCAAGCGCCCGTCCGGGAGAGAAAAGCGGTAAGGGCGCTCACACCTGAGCTAAATTATTTCTAACACCTGTCTCTAATTGCAGTAGCTTGAGGAGAGCGGCATAAAAAGCAGCAGCAACAGAGCCCAAGACAGAGCCCGACACAGGCCAAGAAGCTATTGTGTTATATTAGTGTATGAGAATTAAAAACAACCTTACCTGAACCCTGTTGCTGTTTCCGTCCCTTCCTCACTGGAAACTTGCTACACTGGTGCCGAAACCCAGGAATTTGCAGGAACAGTGGTCCAAAGCTATGGAACAGAGTCGCCCCATAGAGTCCTCCCAGCTGGCGGAAGTCCTCCAGTCCCTCGCTACGCTCCATCAGGGCCACCAACAGTCTCTGCTTGAGCTCCGACAGGACCAGGATCGTCGGTTCTTTGAGATCATGCGGGCTCAAGCAGAGGACCGGCTTGCCATCCGGAGCCTCCTCAGCCAGGAGGCTGCTCCAGACGCAGCCGCGACCCCGACACCAGCGCCACACTGCCCCCACCCGCTTACAGAAGATGGGGCCGGCAGATGATCCAGAGGCGCTCCTGGACCTCTATGAGCGCACGGCGGAAATTTGGGGTTGGCCACGTGACCAGTGGGCAGCCCGCCTCGTCCCTCTCTTGTCCGGGAAGCACAACTCGTGGTACAACAACTTCCGGCAACAAGCCTCCTGGCTTATACCGACTTGAGGAGAGCCATCCTGCAACGGGTTGGTCGGACCCCGGAAGAAAGTCGCCAGCTCTTCCGGGCCATGAAACTGGATAAATCCGACCGCCCGCTTATGCGTCGCCCAGCGGCTCCGCGGATGCCTGTCGGAGGTGGCTGCTTGCGGGGACCGCGACGCCGAGGAGCTCGTCGATCAAGTGGTACTGGAGCAGTTTGTCCAGCGCTTGCCTCGAAAACGGCGGAGTGGGTCCAGTGCCACCGCCCGGCGCCGCTGGAGGAAGCCGTACGACTCGCGGAGGACCACATGGCGGCGATTCCAAGGGCAGATGAGCCCTCTCTCTCTCTCTCCCCTTCCCTGTGTCTTCCCCTGTTTTTCTCCCCTCCCTCTGCCCTCTCGCTCTGCTCTCTCCCCAGGGTCCGTTCCTGCCCTCACGAGGCTGAGGATTCACAAGACCAACTTCCCGGCCGTGGGAGAACCCGCCTACCCCTTCCCCGCCCTTCAGCCGCTCTCCTCCTCAGGTGGGGTGCCCGCCAGCACGGGTGCGGCCGTGGCACCTGGGCCGGTCTGCTGGAGGTGCGGAGACCGGACCACTTCCGGGATCAGTGTCCGCTGATGGAAATAGGGACGGTGGTGCGGGTCTCCGACTTCCCGCAGGCTGCCCCCGATCGGGCTGGAGCGCACCGTATTCGGTAAGGATCCAGGGGTACATACCAAGCATTGTTGGATACCGGCTGTAACCAGACCACCATCCATCAACGCTTGGTTCAACCCGGGGCTTTGGGAGCTAAACTGGTGAGGGTGAGGTGTGTGCATGGGGATGTTCACAAGTATCCCATGGTGACTTTGGTGATTAAATTCAGGGGAAAAAACCATAGTGTGGAGGCAGCGGTTAGTTCCCGCCTCACCCATCCGCTAATCTTGGGTACTGATTGGCCGAATTTCAAAGATATTTTAGAGGGTATTTGTGCGGATGGGTCCTGCATAAAGAGGTGTGTGGTGTGCGATGCTTTGGCAGGGGAGGCGGAGCCGGGGCCGTCCTCGGCTGCTCGGAATGATGAGGTGGCCGCCCCTCCTCTCAGGGAATTCCCTGAGGGGGACTTCCCTCTAGAGCAGTCGTGGGACGAAACCCTTAAACATGCTCTTGGCCAAGTGAGAGTAATTGATGGTCAACAGCTCCGGCCAGGCGTCGCCATTGCATACCAATATTTTTCACTTATTAAAGATCGGTTGTACAGAGTGACGCAGGATGCTCAAACAAAGGAGGAAGTGACACAATTATTGATTCCACGGAGCCGCCGGAAATGGTTTTCCAGGCGCTCACTATAATCCTATGGCCGGTCACCTTGGGAAAGAAAGACACTTCTCCGCCTAATAGCCCGCTTCTATTTGCCGGGCATTGGTGGTGACGTCCGCAGGTGGTGTGCGGCGTGTCGTGAATGTCAGTTGGTAAACCCACCGCCACCCCAAAAGCGCCTTTGCGCCCCTTCCATTGATCGAGGTCCCCTTCGAAAGAATTGGAATGGACCTCGCCGGGCCATTAGAACGGACAGCACGCGGACATCGCTTTGTGTTAGTCCTAGTGGATTACGCAACGCGATATCCGGAAGCAGTGCCCCTGAGCAACATCTCCGCGACGTAGTGTTGCAGGGGCACTCTTCAAAATAATCTCCCGGTGGGGATTCCGAAAGAAATCCTCACCGATCAGGGCACAACGCTTATGTCACGTACACTTCAGCGAGCTTTACTGAACTATTGGGCATTAAGTCGATTCAAGACTAGCGTTTACCATCCACAGACTGATGGCCTAGTGGAGCGATTTAATAAAACACTAAAAAATATGATTCGTAAGTTCGCATACCGAAGACGCTTAGGAATTGGGATAGGTGGCTCGACCCCTGTTATTTGCAGTACAGGAGGTCCCACAAGCCTCCACGGGGTTCTCACCGTTCGAGCTGCTGTACGGGCGACGCCCACGCGGGTCCTCGACGTCATCCGCGAAGCTTGGGAGGAGGGACCTTCTAATAGTAAAAATGAAATTCAATACGTTCTTGATCTTAGAGCAAAACTCCACACACTGGGGAAATTAACACAGGAGAATTTGCTCCAGGCTCAAGAACGCCAACGCCGGCTGTATGACAGGGGTGCTCAGCTACGGAATTCGCGACCGGAGATAAAGTGCTTGTATTACTCCCAACATCGAGCTCGAAATTACTCGCCAAGTGGCAAGGACCCTTTGAGGTCACACGACGAGTAGGGGATCTCGATTATGAGGTTAAACGTACCGATAGAGGGGGCGTGCGTCAAATATATCACCTCAACCTCCTGAAATTGTGGAGAGAAGAGGCGGCCTCTGTGACGTTGGCAACGGTAGTTCCGGAGAGGGCGGAGCTCGGACCGGAGGTAAACAAAGCCCGCAATCTCAACACCCCGGTTCCTTGTGGAGACCACCTCTCACCGTGCCAACTCGCAGAGGTTTCCGAATTACAAAAGGAGTTTGAAGACGTGTTTTCTCCTCTACCGGGCCACACAAACATCATACATCACCATATCGAGACCGAGCCGGGCGTGGTGGTACGCTGTCGCCCTATCGCTTGTCCGAACATAAAAAGAAAGTAGTTCGAGAAGAATTGGACGCGATGCTTGAGATGGGAGTAATAGAAGAATCCCACAGTGATTGGTCCAGCCCGGTCGTCCTTGTTCCCAAGAGCGATGGGTCTGTACGTTTCTGTGTGGATTATAGGAAAGTCAACGCGGTGTCTAAATTTGACGCGTACCCAATGCCCCGTGTTGATGAACTGCTCGATCGGTTAGGTACGGCTCGATTTTATTCGACCTTGGATCTAACGAAGGGTTATTGGCAGATCCCCTTGACACCAATTTCCCGTGAAAAAACGGCCTTCACCACGCCGTTCGGATTACACCAATTCGTGACGCTTCCTTTCGGTTTGTTCGGGGCACCAGCCACGTTTCAGCGCCTCATGGATAGGATCCTCAGACCGCACACTGCTTACGCCGCTGCCTATCTAGACGATATCATCATTTATAGCAATGATTGGCAGCGGCACATGCAACATCTGAGGGCCGTCCTGAGATCGCTGCGGCGGGCGGGGCTCACGGCAAACCCGAAAAAGTGCGCGGTTGGGCGTGTGGAGGTACGGTATCTGGGGTTCCACTTGGGTCATGGCCAGGTGCGTCCCCAAATTGACAAGACCGCGGCGATTGCGACTTGCCCTAGACCCAAGACCAAAAAGGGGTGAGGCAGTTCCTGGGGCTGGCTGGCTATTACAGAAGATTTGTGCCTAATTATTCGGATGTCACCAGCCCGCTGACTGACCTCACTAAAAAGGGGGCTCCAGATCCGATCCAATGGTCGGAGCAGTGCCAACAGGCGTTTACACAGATTAAAGCTGCACTTTGTGGGGGGCCGCTTTTGCATGCACCTGACTTCTCTCTCCCTTTTGTTTGGCAGACGGACGCTTCAGACAGAGGGCTGGGGGCCGTACTCTCGCAGGTGGTGGAGGGAGAGGAGTGCCCGGTGCTGTACATTAGCCAGAAGCTCTCCTTGAGGGAGACTAAGTACAGCACCGTAGAGAAGGAGTGTCTGGCCATCAAGTGGGCGGTCCTCACCCTCCGATACTACCTGCTGGGGCGGGCCTTCACCCTCTGCTCGGATCACGCCCCACTGCAGTGGCTCCACCGCATGAAAGATACTAACGCCCGGATCACCTGTTGGTATCTGGCCCTCCAGCCTTTTAAGTTCAAGGTAGTCCACAGACCGGGGGTGCAGATGGCTGCCGCTGACTTCCTCTCCAGAAATGGGGGGGGAGTGGTAGGCAGGCCAGATGGCGCCCCAGCCTGAGTCGGGCGGTGGGGGTATGTGGCAACGGGGGCGTGGTCAAGCGCCCGTCCGGGAGAGAAAAGTGGTAAGGGCGCTCACACCTGAGCTAAATTATTTCTAACACCTGTCTCTAATTGCAGTAGCTTGAGGAGAGCGTCATAAAAAGCAGCAGCAACAGAGCCCAAGACAGAGCCCGACACAGGCCAAGAAGCTATTGTGTTATATAAGTGTATGAGAATTAAAAACAACCTTACCTGAACCCTGTTGCTGTTTCCGTCCCTTCCTCACTGGAAACTTGCTACAGAGATATATTAAAATAAAAAGTGCACAACTGTTCTTAAGTGAAAGCTAAAAAAAAAATGCTTCACGTGTCGTGCAACCTACTGATAAAGCGCCGACGAGTCATTAGTTGGGTTAGTAAAATAACGAAATAATAATTTTTCATATCATTTTTGAAAATTATATGAAATTATATTAACCCCCACCCGTCCCACCCCACCGACGATATCATCGTCCATCGCGATGTTTTACTGTCAACATCGTCAACTGCCAATTTAGGGACATCGCCCAACCCTATTTTGCACACACCTGTTGTATTGCTTCTGAAGATATGGATTAGTTTTATATTTCCTTTATGTGATTTTTGGATCTACAAAGATCTGATTACTTATCACATGCATTGTATGGACATACATAGCGGAGATATTTAGCAAAAAATCTTTGTGTCCTGCTGAAGAAAATAAGTCATACACATCTGGGATGGCATGAGGGTGGGTAAATAAGAGAATTCATCTTTGGGTGAACTATCCCTTTAACATTAAAGTGTCCAAAGCCCCTCTTAAACCAAACCAGATTGACCTAACCAGCCCGATATGCGTTCTACACCGTTTGCAGTTGCACACCGTCTCTGTGACAACAACTGCGTCTCTCGCAGAAAGTGTTTAGACACGCTCAATGGGAAGTGCATTTTAGAAAATAATGCATAAAAAAGGATCATTTCGAATATGGTGCAAATGTGCTGGTGGGGAAGAACCTACCCTGTAGTTGCCATGCCAACAGGTTAAAAGAAGCACCTGCTGTCAGGGTTCAGCCACGTCTGTTGGTTTGTTTATACGTTTTTGTGGCTGAATTCTGACACTCAAGTTTTGTGTCATGTTGTGTGAACACATAGCTTTGTTTGGTTTTCATTGCCATGTGTTCATGTGTCTTGCGATTTGTTGTGCGAGTGCACTTGGCTTTGTGTTTTCTCGTTGTCATGAGCACTTGTGTCAGTTCAGTCGTGATTGATACCCCGCCCCTTTGTTACCTTGTTATTAATTAATTTGCCTTGCATACCTTCCCTTGTTACCCTCCTAATTTCCTTACCTATTTAACCTCATTGTGTTTTCTGTCCTGTGCAGTGCATTGTGGATATTTCCCTGTTAGGTGTGTCCTGTTGGTCCAGTCCAGTCTAGTCTGATCCATCCAGTCTTAGCCATTTCATCCAGCCCAGCCAGTCTTATCAGCACCAGTCCTGGACTATTACTTTTCCCCTCAGGGTAGTTTTCGTTTGTTTTCATTTTTTTGTTAATAAAGCCCATATACTGTCTCTGAGCTTGAGTCCTCGCCTCTCTGCTCCCAAACCTGACACCTGCGGTTTGCCAAAATCCCAGCAGAATCAGGTTATCATTTTCAGCCAGCCTTTACCATTTGATTAAAGGCTGTTAGCAGCCTAACACAGCACACCTTGCATCCCTCTCTTGTTGTGGTTGCAAAATTGCCCTGGACTTCATTAAGTGGCTCATTACCTGCTGTCAAAGCTATCAGAGAGATGTATTTTGTTTCAGCCCCTGTTCCTTTCTCTTTGCGGGCTAATCAGACAGTGCACATGACTGGAACACAAGCTCACGCTTGGCCTCAGCTTTGTGGATGTCACGTAGGACAGCTGGATGACTGGAAACACACTAAACCCACAAACAATAAGACACATGAAAAAGTATATATGCATAGTAGTGTTTATATTAAAAGGAAGGCTTGTAGCCTTGAAATTACAAATCACTTGCAACTTTTTCCCCATTTTTAAAATCAACCTTTTGCCTTAATTAATTCAATTTAATATGGTATTGCAGTGTGACAAATTCATTTTTTTAAATGTATAAATTGGCCTATTTCTTTAGTCTTTCAATTAAGATGAGGTCTTAAATGCGGCAGCATGCTTAATCATTACAAAATAATTAGAAAAGGCTGCTTTAGAGTTTTGAGCTTAGCATGTCATACTGCAGGATATCAACTACCCATTTACTGGTTTAGTTTGGTTTAAAATCCCCCAGAATTTGCTTTATTTACTTGCTACAATAAAGGAATAGTTAAGCCAAAAATGAAAACAGTTTGACTTTCTTCTGCTGAACACAAACAAAGATTTTTATGTTTAGAAGTATATGTTTCAGCTCTGTAGGTCCTCACAATTCAATTGAATGGGTACCAAAGATTTTAAGCTCCAAAAGCACATGAAGGTAGCATAAAAGTAATCCATATTCCAGAGGTTAAATCCATATCTTCAGAAGCTGTATGATAGCCGTGGGTGAGAAACAGATCAATTATTAAGTCCTGTTTTACTATCAGTCTCCACTTTCACTTTCTTCATCTGTTTTTGGCAATTCACATTCTTTGTTCATATCAACACTTACTGGACAGGGAGGATAATTTATAGTAAAAAAAGGACTTAAGTTTTGTCTCTGTTTCTCACCCACACATATCACATCACTTTTTCTAAGTTGTCATGGGTATAGGAGCTACATTTAACGTTAAAATGCTCCATGAATTACTCTTAGATGAAAAAAATAAAAACAATAATTTCAGCATTAATATTGTGGATAAGGGCCCAGCATTAAAACAAAACACCAGATATGCCTTAATTGAAGGCTAAGGTTCTTCAATATTCATTTTAACAATAAATATTCAGTTTGGACCTAATTATGTGCACACATATATTGTCATACTGAAATAGGAAATAGTCTTACTCAAACTTGCTAGAAAGTCGGAAGCCTAGAGTTGCATCAGATGTCATTGCATGCTACTGCATTAAAAAAAAATCCCTCAATGGGAAACCAGGAACTGCTTCAACCTCAAATCATTGTTCCATCTCCTTCTAGCTTAATAGCAGGTACTATACAATTGGGCAGGTACAATTCTCCAGGCATTTGCCAAACCCAGATTCATCCATCAGTCTGCCAATGTAATGCCTGATTCATCCCTCCAGAGAATGCTTTTGCTCTTCTCCAAAGTCTAATAGTGGTCTAAATTTGTATGCTTAGCACTATACAGTTGCAGGACAAAGTATGTGAATCATTTGGATTTACCATGGATTTCTGCCTAAATTGGTTAAATAATTTGATATGTTTATCCATTGCTGTGACTTCAAGATTAAGATCAGTGTACTTGAACATACAAACAACGATATGTTTTCTTGTCTTTTTTGAACACATCATGTATTGTATATGTTCACAGTGCAGGGGAAAATTATGTGAATCCCTAAACTAATTTCAAAACCACTTCTAAATCCAATAGTTCGAAAGCAAATTCACTCAATCTTCCTGTACTTGTTATCAAAATCATCGAGTCTAAGGGGGAACATTTGTGTGCACCCCAGCCAGAAAAAGAGATAACCTTTTTTCTACACTTAAGGTCAAAAAGGCCCCTTACCCATTCTCGAAAAATCACATCCTAGTGCCAGCACCAAGACTTCCCCTGAAATCTTGACAAGCCTTAGAAACTAGTTAATGTGGGCTATGAACAGTAGTGTACAAAAAAAGGAATATATATTAGGGGCAAAATTCCCACAAAGAATGTAACTAGCCCGACGTGCAATGGGTTATGTTCACTACTGCTCTAACATACAGTGATCTGTCAGACAAGAGCAGAAGCAGGCAACTTCCTTTCAGCTATTTTCCATAACAGTCAGTACAGCCTCGGATTTTCACTGGCTGCTTGGGAAGTAGGTTTAAAGCCTGTTGGCATGCTTCGAGCAGAGACAACACTTAAACATTAAAATCAGTGTTGAGCTCATTATTGCTGCAGTGCACATTAAGATAAGATAGAGTTTGGTTTGTACAATTGATTAGTTAGACAGCAATAATCTGAATTCCCATGATTTACTTTATATGTGCTCTGCAACACAACAGCTCTTGCAGGGTAGTTGAAAAAGTCTGACCTCATGCGTGTTGCTTATACACAAGCTTCCACATTTTAAGAGAAAAAAATAAAAGATATAAAAAATAGAAAGGTCTCTCATTTACATATGCTTTGGAGTCTGAGGTTACCCTTATAGTATTGCATAAACATTCAGATGCCTTTGATCTACTGGCTTGATTAAAATAAATCACCTCAGATGGTCTCTGTAAAGTTTCCAATTTAAAATGTTTTCTCCTATTACAGCTTAATATGCAGATACATCTAGGGCTGGGCAATATGTCCCAAATTTTCACTTTTTTCATATCATGCCATATTGATATTTATCAAGATATACATTTCATACCATTGAAAGGAACTGGATTGCACATGTTTGTTAGACCTCAGTAATTGATGTAAACATACTGTATTTGTTCATATTTAAAATCTGCATGGTAAGCTATTTTCTAATTTGAAGTTCACGATTTAATCCTACATAAGATTTGACCACTTTTCAATTCAATTTAGCCAATTTCATCCTCTTCAGTGGAGTCTGAAAGATTTCTTTTGATGCTCCACACTGCAGCTCAGTAGGTGGCGGTAATGTACCATAATTTACAAAAATAAATAAATAAAAAATCTAAATCTTGCTGCACATTTGACACTCATTTTCACATGCAAATGAGCTTTGCAACAAACTCTTAATTGTGGCTGAAGGTGTGCTGCAGATTAACCATACTGGAGAAGAGCTGCAAACTTCTGGCAAACATTTGCAGTGAATAGTAAATTCATTTGCATGTGAAAATAATGAGTGGCGAATTTTGTAAGGGCACCAATAAATCACAAGAAAAACAAATACTAACTTGCCTGTGACCGTGATACGGATCATGAAAAACGTGTTGATATCAGAGATGTCGTTGCGTTCAGTCGATAGCCGTATTGCGTCATCAGTGCTGTCTTGCTCGATACACGTATTATAGTAGCCAGATAGCTGCTAGCTAACGGCAACCAAGCCTCACTATTGGTTTCCATGACAGGAAGGTTTATGTAGCCACTAGCCAGCTAATACTTACTGTAAAATAATAAGGCCTCTCAACAACTTCTTATTCAGTACAACTTGTTATTTCTGTTCTGCAGGACAGTTGATGTGTTGCAAGCTGTTTCATATCAGAATGTGTCAACAATATGTATGTCACGTCCATATAAGGTAAAGAATGATTGTATTTGTTAGTCTAGTGGAAGTGCTACTTTGCAGAAAAATATATAATGATGTGTTGAACAAATTCCTTACACTTCTTAACTGGGTGATTTCATGTTAGCTATTTGTGTGTATTAACTTTGCTGAACTGTTTGCGTTATTAGAGAAACTTACCTTATCTGATCATCTAGAGGAACTGTAGAACATAGAGAAAAAATGTCAAAAAATGTTCAACATTTTATCATCAATAGAGGATTTTGTTTCAGTAGATATTGATATTGTTTTAATCGCCCAGCACTTAATACAACTATAGGCAAACATGCCATATTTTAAGACTGCTACATCTTCAGCGCAGTCCAGTGATATACACACATATTCAGTGGACTTGGCCATGAAGCTTTTGGATTTTCATGCAAGTATGCAACAAGTCTAGGCATCAATGGGTTGGCAAATTTGTTTGTGCAAAATGCTGGTGATTTAAATGAAGACAGCCCATACATTATTATATATCTACTCCAAATGAGTCCTTCTTGAATAAACCTCTTTGTCCACCTTATTTTTCAAAGTAACTAGGGTGCGGCCACTATCAGCCTTGATGTGAATGTGAACCTCTTCCGGTATAAGCCACTTCCGATACAAAAATGCTAAATGATGCTGCTTTATATTGCATGCTGGTAATATACTGTAGGTCATCATGTTTTAATCTTTGATTATTGTTTTCATAAAAAATTATTCAGTTTCATCACACACTACTGCACATGCAGACGACTGCAAGAATGTGTAAACTATCAATGAATGAGAGATCAGGCACGGAAACAGACAGTCCTACTGAAACGGACAGTTAGAATGCGTACACAACCAAGAGAGAGCTCAGTGTACATTTTTATAATTTTTTTTAACTTTCATTGCTTTAAAACAGCATCTTATGTCATCCTGGCATTATTCTCTATTTCTTAACAGTGTACAGTATAGTTAGACACGCAGATTTCACATTCAGCATGGCTTATATTTAGCATGAAAATACTCATCTGCGTGCTGTCTGTAAAGTAAGCAACACACAGCAACAAGTGACGGATCTACTTGTTATCAGCATTAATAGAAAAATATCCTGCATTAGCAAGTTTTTCTTCTGTATATTCTATAATTATGTGATATTTATAAGCCCACACCACTAAATTCTGGTACTATTATTCTTCCATTTATTTACATTGCTGCTAACAGCAACAGGACTTTGTCACACTTGCCAGAAATGCCTGCTTGCTTACTTCCACATTGCAAAATTAGGTGGACATATACATAGTGGTGCTTGTGAGGACTAATTGGGTATAGGCTCAGTTAAATTATATAAAAATCTATAGTTAAAAAGGAATATTATGGGTTCAATACAAGTTAAGCTCATTCAGCAGCAAATTGTGAGAATGTTGATTACCACAAAATATATTTCAACTTGTCCCTCCTTTTCTTAAAATAAATAAATACATACAAAATAGAGTGACAATGAGGCACTTACAATTGAAGTGAATGGGGGCCATTTTTTAAATGTTAATATACTCGCTGTTTCAAAAGTATAGCCAAAATACATAAGCAATATGCATGAAAACATGATTTTAGTGTGATAAAATTGCTTACTGACTTTTTCTGTGTAACATTTTAGGCAATAACATTGCCATGACAAACCCATTTTTGGGTCAACAAACTCTAAAATGACTGTAAAAATACAGTTTAAACAGCACGAATAATGCATGTGCTTTAACAGAAGAATTAAATGTGCACTCAGTATTTTTTCCCCATTAAAAAAGTTTTACTCCTAAAGAAATTAATTGTAATTTTGATACATAAGTATAAAACCATGAGCACTCACATGAGATGAGGACTGTAGTCATATCAATAACCTTATAAGCTGCTTTATTCTACATGGGGCAGGGGTGCCCTCATGGGGCTGCCATTTTAGAATCACATTACCTGCTGAATACTACTCACTTAATCTGAGAAACCATCTTGTTATATGACACTTTCACTCTTAGATCAAATTATTCTTAGCTGATTGTGAATAGTGAATTTCTACAATGACATCTGTTACTGAAACCTATTGATTTTGAATGATGCTGCATCCACACCACTAGGTGTCACTGTAAGTCAAAGAAGACACAAACAAAAAGTTACAGAGTGCACCTTTAATGTAATTTCTGCCCTTAAACCCACCAAAAATTGGCCCTATTCACTTCCATTGTAAGTGCCTCTCTGTAACCTAAATTATTTTTTATTAAGATAAGGAGGGATGTGTCAACATACATTTTTGTGGTAATCAATATTATGCCACAAATGCAGTAGATTGAGCTTAACTTGTACTGAACCGGAGGCCTATACCACAAAGCCAGTTTTGGTGGCTAGCCAGGTAAGTTTTAGTTTAGTTAGCGTCAACCCTGGATTTTAAGTACCATGAAGGTTGGTCAGCTTTTACCTTGTTCATCGTCATAGTAACTTGTGCAACAGGACTAACCTGCTCTGTGGCAGGTTTTATTCTGGGTAACAGGGCCCATATTCACAAAACAACGTTAGGCTAAAAGTAGTTCCTAAATTGGAAATTTAAGATCAACTCTTAAAAATTTGTGTCGTGTCACTCCTAATTTTATGACTCATAACATTTTCATCTAAGCATAATTCATGAAACACTGCTAAAAGTAGCCCCTACCAGGACAGTTTGGAATCCTCCTGAGTATTCCTCCTGAATATTGGGAATTTTTGTCATCCGTCTACAAAATCATCTATCAAATTATATATGCCCTCTCCTGACCACACACCGCCCGACAGTTCAGTAGACGGGATCCACACTTGTTTCATTGCACCAACACCGGATGAAAAGATTTTCATAAAACAAAAATCTGTCTGTCAGTTTATCTGTCATTATATTTGAAATATATGTTCTGCTATGTGGAGTGGAGGAGTGCGGGGCCGTGCTGGAACGATGGGTGCCCTGTTCCCAATCAGCCTGATGGGGCGAGCAAGGGATAAAAGCGTCCAGAGATGACAGTTAGAGAATTACGAGCAGCTGCCCTGTATGTGTTTGTGTGTCGTTATATTTCATTAAATATTATTTATATTGTTAAGCCGGTTCTCGCTTATTCCTTTCCATTATTCCCCTACATGCTATCTTTCTATCTTATATTTGTTATTTACTGTATATATTAGTCTATCTGTCAAAGAGGAATTTGCTGAGAAAAAGCACTTCCCTGTTTAAATTGGGCGATTTAAAAGTGCGCGCTCATAAAATTTGACGTCATCCATAGCAACGAGGTCAACTCCACCTTACTCTTAAGTTAAGATTTCTCTAATGCTAATGCTCTTAGCAGTTTTGTGAATAAAGCAAATACTCTCAGTTAGGAGCTCTTGGAAAACTTATATTGGCAAGATAAAAAACTCTTTGTGAATACTGGCCCAGATTGCTAACAGATGCTGAACCAATCAGCTGTAATTAAATTGCCATCTCTGTTGCAATGATACTGTTGCACTCCACTGCCAATTAAAGTGCAACAGTATTACATGATTTTAAGCTTTGAATTTAAATGAATATAAAATATTTTATATTTTAAATCAAGTTTTTAATATTTAAAAATTATAAGCATGTATGTTCTCGTTATGGACATGCAGCCCCAATTACCAAAAAGTTGGGATAGTATGAAAAATGCTAAGAAAAAAAAAAGGAGTTATTTGTAAATTATAGTCACCCTTTGCTATATTAAAAGCACTACAACTAAGTATTAAATTATGTTTTACCATGTGAATTAAATTGCAACATGCTCCAAAAAGGTTGGGAGTGTTTACCACTGTGAGGCATCACCATTTCTTCTAATAAGACTTAATTAGCATTCATAATACACCACACATTCTCAATTGAATATGGTCAGGACTGCAGGCAGGCCAATCTAGCACCTGCATTCTCTGTGTAACACTGCTCTGGCAGTGTGAAATCCAAAACCCTAACTATTGACATGAACTAACCTAAAGAATTAAACATGAACATTTAATATGAACATAAACTAGACTTTGCAAACAGGGCACATTAACATTCAATACTTGACAATGGCAAACATGAGGCTTAAATACATGACTGGGAGAACAAGACAAACAAGTAAACCAATGAACAGACAGAACTATAAACAAGACTAATAAACTTAAACCAATCACAAACTAGATCTGTTAATGAGTAACAAGACAATAAACCAATGAACACAAGACACATGAACATGGAAGGAAACTGGAATCACGTGACTAGGGACAACATGTCTAACTGCAGAACCGCAGAACCATACGTCATAGCAGTGTGAGGACGACAGCGCCAGCCTAACCGTCTGATGCCGGAAGTGGGCGCGGCAAGGCATTGCGCTACTTCTACAATTTGGAACATTTTAAAGTTTAAAACAACGTTATTATAAATCCTTTTTTTAAACGATTTAATTGAAAAGATATATATATATATATATATATATATATATATATATATATATCTATCAATTCTCAAATAGTATAAAAGATAAGAATTATGTTTTGTCCAACAAAAGACAATATACTACTATTAACAAAATGTTAATAGTTTTTTAAAAGTTAAAATTATACTTTATCCATTTGTTTTGTTGAGTCAAATGATTAACAATATAAATTTAACAAAGCTTAAAACAAAAACTTCCACTTCCGGCATCAGACTGCTACCCCGCCCACTTCCGGCATCAGACGGTTAGGCTGGCGCTGTCGTCCTCACACTGCTATGACGTATGGTTCTGCGGTTCTGCAGTTGGTTATTATTGAAAACATGACATGAACAGGAACTAAACTTTACAAATTAAAATACATGAACACACACATAAACATTACACTGCTTATTCGGCCAGTATGTGGGTTGAAGTTGAAAATTTCCTGCTGAAAATGCTGGGACATCCCTGGAAAAGATGGTGCTGGATGGCAGTATATGCTGCTCCAAGATTTGAACATATCTAGCTGCATTAATGGTGCCGTCACAGATATGCGAGTTACCCATGCCACAGATACTGGTTTTTGGACCTGATGCTGATAACATCTTGGATGGTCATTTTCCTCTTTGGCCCGGAGAACACAACAGCTGTGTTTTTCAAAAACGAATTGAAATGTGGATTCATTGGACCAAAAAACACAGTTCCCTATCAAAAAGCTTCACTTTGATGCTGCACTGATTTAGCATTTGGAAACGTCTTTAGGAGTGACCAGCTGTGAATATGTGTGCCATCCAAGACAAAAAACTGTAAAAAAAACAATCAATAAACTACAGTGTTGTGTCGGAGCTCGCAACGCAGCAGCCATACTCTGCACCATCTTGAGTCCACGATCTGGAACTTGTTCAAAGTGGCCATAGATTATGTTCCCCTTCCAGAGAAAGAGTCAGGTTACTACAGCAGATACTTCCTGGTTCCCAAGAAGGGTTGGGGGTTGTGTCTGATTTTAGACCTTCAAGGCTTGAATCGCTCAGTCAGGATGTTCAAGTTCAAGATGCTAACTGTCAAGACGGTCGTGTCTCAAATCCAACATCACGATTGGTTGGTCATGATCGATCTCATGGATGCATATTTTCATATAGAAATTCTGCCACAATGCAGGATGTTCCAGAGGTTCGCTTTCGGGGGCGAAGCTTTTCAATATCGGGTTCTTCCATTCGGCCTAACCCTATCACCCCACACATTCACAAATTGAATGCTCCTTTGCGACTCCGGGGCATCCGCATTCTGAATTATATAGACCACTGGCTGATACTAGCACAGTCACAAGAACTGGCTTTTCAGCACAGGGCTATAGTCTTCGCTAATCTGCTTTCTCTGGGTCTGAGACTCAACGTCAAAAGAGCGTTCTCTCTCCTATTCAGGAAATTATCTATCTGGGGGTTGTATGGAATTCGATCATGATGTGGGCACAATTGTCTCCCGCTCGAATCGTGTCCATTAAGAACACCCTGTGCAAAGTCAGACTAGGCAAGGTTGCACTGTTCGTCAGAATTAACGAATACTAGGTCTCATGGCATCTGCGTCCTCGGTGATCCCTTTGGGCCTTCTGCACATGAGACCGTTTCAATTGTGGCTCAACGCCAGGGGATTTCATCCAAGGGCCAGTCCCCTAAGGCAGATAAGGGTTATGCGCTGCATCCTTTTCTACCCTTTCCATGAGGTTCAGATCACGGTTCCTCACTTTGGGTCCCACTCTAGGTAAGTCTTGCCGTTGTAAGTTGCTAATGACAGATGCCTTGCTGATGGGCTGGGGAGAGGTCTTAAGTGGTCGTCCAGCTCAAGGGGAACGGGAGGGTCATCAGCTTGATTGGCACATCAACTGCCTCGAGTTGATGGGCGGTATTTCTGGCTCTGAAATACTTCCTCCAGTATTTGAGAGGCTGCAATTTTCTGGTGCGGTTGAACAACACAGCAGTAGTCTCTTACATAAACCATCAAGGAGGTCTACGTTCACACCAGATGAAGAGACTGGCACGGCAGATTCTCCTTTAGGCCCAGGGCAAGCTCCTGTCAATCAGAGCAGTTTATATCCCTGGATGCGTGAATTTGGGAGCAGATTTACTGTCCAGACCGGTTCTCAGTTAATTGGGTTGGTACGCATTTGTTCCACAATTTACTAATTGTGGAACAAATGCTTACTAATGGTCTTGTTACAAATAACATTGTTAAATCTATCAAAATAAATGAATAAATACAAGATTTCAAAAGGGCAAATGCAAAATACACTATTTTTAAGATGAAATAGAAATGTGTAAATCTTAAAATAGGCGAAAATATTTTTGTTTAAGAACAAATAACTGGTTTACTTTGTATAGATGTTATAGATAACCTTACTGTTGTTGATACGAGAGAGTGAGTAATTAAACTGCATCCAACTCAAAATAAATGCTGTAATGTAGAATGAGCATTTCAGTGGGACAAAAATGCAACATTATTGGTCTTTTCACTTAGTTTTGAAATATATGAACAATATCACATTTATTATTAGTTTATGTCTTCACATTTTAATTTTATAGGCCCCAGATATAACCTTCCATCTGCTTGATTTAATTATATTGATCTGACACATTACTTATAATTGCCAGGGGCATACTTTTAATGTCCCACTGTAATTCTAGTTGGCTTTGACTGTAGGAAACTGATGTTTTCAAATGAAAACTGCTAATCATATATATTTGGACTACACCTTTATTAGCAGTCACATTTCATGGAGAAACTATTCTTGTCGTTCAATAATATCTAAATATTCTTGAGTGACAAAATGCAGGTTTGTTTTCCTCATGCTGTTGCATATTGTGCATCCCCCTAGGTTAACATCAAAGCTTTAAAACATCTAAACAAGATATTTGTAGTGTAGAATGTGACAGATTAACAGCATTTTTGGATGAACGGCTATGCTTAAGTGGCTTTAAAAATGCCAGCCCTCCTGCCAGAATCTGTCATATTAAAATGTTGCCCAAAATTAGGGTTGCAAAAAGAAAATATTGTGACATTGATTGTAATATTACATTATAAGCACAGAAATAAGATCCTTTCTTCAGCTTTCTCATATGTAAATATCAAAACCCTATTCATACTATGTACCTGTATCTCCACTATTGAACCTAATATAAGGGTGTTTTCACACCTGGCTTATTTGAAGCATTTGTTTTGGAACCTGGTGCATTTTGGCATATATAAACATGGCAAATCTCACTCGGATGCACTCCAAAACAATCGGACCAATTGCAAACGAACCCAAGAGGGTTTCGCTTGTGATGAGAATGCAATTCAGTCCAACGGAACAAACAATATCCCTATAAAAACAATTAACATTCCGGACGGATCTTTGGAGGGGACATCTGTAGGTCAGCAAGTCACTGTTATTTTCACTGTTTTGAAATATTGCCTTGCAAAAGCGAACTGAACCAAGAACAAAAAGTAACATTGTAACAATTTTAACCCTTGTTTTGGAACAAATCAAATGAGTTACAGGTCTGAAATCCTCAATATTCTTGTTCCACCATATTCATAATCATTTGGCATTACTGCTTGAGCAGATATTATATCAAGTACTCACTACACATGTTTTGTGAATGCTATTTGCATAATCCATATGAGCAGTGAACTGTGAAGAGCAGTACTGGCACAGGTGAAATATTACCCACTATGTTCGAATCTGGGAGCTTTTGCAGTCACTGGATGACACTATAAACCTTTAAGAGATCTTGATTTCAGTCACATATGCAGTATTAGTGGCCAACAACACTACAAGAATGCTAACTGCAACAAATCGGTTGGGTACAATTCCTCCATTCTGGATTTTACATTTCTCCAAATGCCATAAAATTAAATGGACCATAAAATGCTGTTGTAGACATCCAATATTTCAGTTGTAAATCGGGTCCAGTAACATTACCAGAGCCACTCTTGGCACAGATGTATCGTAATTGGGTAAGGCTAGTTCTGCTATCCTAAACGCACAAGCAAAATGCTGACTTTAAACTTCTAAACAGGAATAGTTCACCCAAATGGTATGGAATTTATGTCGTAAATTTACTCATCCTCATGTCATTTAAAGCTGGTATGACTCTTTATTCCATGGTACACAGAGGAGAAATATTAAATATGACTTACATATTTGTCTTTTCTCACATTTAGACTGCTATATGGCTTCAGAATACTTATATAGCAGGTTTAATATTTGATTGGACTATTCCTTTTAATACAGCTCTCAGAAAATTCTGTCTCTCTGCTCTGAAGTAATGGATTTTAAAATGTATTATTCTGAGGAAGGCCATAAATGAACCTCTTATATATATATATATATATATATATATATATATATATATATATATATATATATATATATATATATATATATATATATATTTCCAAACTTTAATATCCAGCCCAGGTCATACTGAAAGACTGAACTGTCCATCATTAGCAGCCTGATCTCAATATTCGTAGCCATTTGTAATTGTAACATTAAAAAGTAACATTTTGTACATTTGGATATACACTGAAACGTACAAAGAGGACATATTGATAGACTTAAGAGTAAACATTTACAGCTTTAGAAACATTAATATATATATATTTAAAATCCTTCATATTAGAAATATATTTGTATTGTTATTTTTTTGTGACCATTTTGGTTTAGATACCTTAATCACTTTGATTAATGTAGTGACAATTTTAGTTTATCTATATTTGTAATTGGCCTTTTATTATTGTTATATTTGTTAAAATAAAAAGATTATACTAAAACAAATATTTTATTTTATGCTACAGTTTGTTCAAGAAACATTTGTAAACAAGTGCACAGTCAGCTTGTACTCAAGCTCAAGTTAATGAAGAAAATGAAGTTAAGAGTTCTTGCATAATTGCTAGGCTACATGGTAAAAGTATGGTGTGAAAATTATATTATGGAATTAGTCTGTGTAGAGTGTTACCACAAACGAGAGTTTCTTACAAATTCACTTTCTACAGATCAGATAGTTCTCTTTCATTATCAATATATGCTGTCCGGGACGCATCAGGATGCATAAGCATTTACACCAACAGTAAAATGCAATAAGGTCACAAGCTTTTTTGACTACCTCCATATAAGGGATATGCACAGATACTTGACATTCAGTTAACAAATCAACGCACCAGTATTCAAAAAGCGAAGTCACTAATCAGTTATTCTACACATGCAATAAGAGGTCTTCAACCTGATCCAAGCCCATAGGTATCTGGAAAACCACTGTGTTTTGGGCCTGGTTCAGTTCAGTTTTTCAAGTGCAGAATGAGTAAGTAGCTGTTCACAAGTGTTTTTGCAAGTTTTTCCAATCTAAATATGCACTGACTAGACGTCTTTGACCATTGTGCAGCATGTCATTCTACTGCATATCGCACAGGCTTGCTGCATTTTTTGATACTTTGTCAAGATAAAAAGAACTTGAAATGTTATATATTAATCTCAAGACACCTGCGTTCTGTTTTATTTTTTGCGTCTATTTTTTTTAGCTGGTGTCACAAAGATTGGATGTTCTGAAGAAGCTTAGGTTGCAAAGAGGACTTCATGTGACTGTTACACATGATTCCAGTTTACCAAACAGTAAGCCAATGTTTTTTCCGATTGTAGACAATAATTCAACAAATAAAATATTAAACTATTTGAAAATCAAAGCATCACGAAGAGGCCAATAAACTGCAGGAGCGTAACTCCATGCCTCGTAGAAACATGAACCTGCTCTGGCAGAGCACATACCAGGTTGCACTGTCATTACGTTTCTTCTGATGGTTAAGAACATTTTGTTGCAGGCAATGACTGAATAACAGTTTGTGAATCCTCAGGATTAACCGAATACTTAAAATGTTTACAGTGAACATCCCTACTCTGTATGTGTTTTTTGTTATCCGATAACAAAATGTTTTTAGACCCTGTTTACAACTATTGTAAACAGTTGTGTTTGAAATGCCTACCAATTGTAAATGGGATCCAAGCTATTGCTAAATGACTCAAGATTATTTGCAGCCATGCATTTGACATGGATTCGCCTTACAAAAAACAAGAGTTCATGGTAAATTTTCCACAAACTCACCTCTGATCATTTTCACATGCAAAAACGCTTGCAGAAATTGTCCATTGTCAATTCAATACTCTCTAAATATCCCCACTCTCTAATAAGATATCCCAAAAACTTCAATTTGTTCTAATCTTAATTTTTCCACTCGTTCCAATCTCAATTTATCCCACTCATTCCAATCTCAATTTATCCCACTCGTGCCAATCTCAATTTCTCACTCGTGCCAATCTCAATTTATCCCACTCGTGCCAATCTCAATTTATCTCACTCGTGCCAATCTCAATTTATCCCACTAGTGAAAATCTCAATTTATCCCATTCGTTCCAATCTCACTTTATCCCTCTCGTGCCAATCTCAATTTATCCCTCTCATGCCAATCTCAATTTATCTCACTCGTACCAATCTCAATTTATCCCACTAGTGCCAATCTCAATTTATCCCACTCGTTCCAATCTCAAGTTATCCCACTCGTTCCAATATCAGTTTATCCCACTCGTTCCAATATCAGTTTATCCCACTCATTCCAATGTCAGTTTATCCCACTCATTATTTCTCCTTCAATGAAAAGCCACAAACTGTGGGGTTGTGAAGGCCTCACAGTAACCTGCAACACCTGCCTCCTCTAATTAGCTCAACCCGCTTCATTAAGCCTATTAAGGGGTTTTACAGTCCCAACTATACCAGAAAGGAAGAGAAAGGCCCTGTCCCAATATTCTTGCAGTTTTGGACTTGGATACTTACCTACTTGTCTTACGTATTTTCAGCTTTTGGCCAAAGTGTGCAAGTTGACACAAAGATTGCAACTGGGTATGACTTTCGATTGCACATTGGGACACTCGTAGTGTTAATGATGTTGGTGCCGGTTGTTGTTTTGTTGTTGCACTCAGAAGACTGATTTTTGTTGTTAGTAGTGACTGTTAAATAACCTACTTAAAGTAGTCATTTATAGTGTATTTTGTTGTGGAAAATATGTTTTTGCATAATACTGCTGGTGATTTTGGCAATTTATCAGCAAGTGTGGCATTCAGTATACAATTTAGTGTTGTTTTAAAATTAAAAACAAAACGTATTAACTACTACCACTATTGTAAAAACAGGTAATTTTTCATGTTTCACTGTGTAAAATTATTTGTAATTGTAAATGTGATTTATTGATACTCATTTAAATGTTTAATTCTTTGCACATTAAAATATTTTTAACTTTTTTTAATATTTCTTTCTACTGTGTTCCTCAATACTCTACATAAAACTTAATTAAACTAAAAATTATAATAATAACAAATATTCATTAAAAAATAACAACTTAATTCTACAAACATGTGGGATCCATTTATAGCTACTATTACAAACCATTATATGCTTTGGCCTGTCATTTATTTAAGACAACCAAAGACTACTTTACACAACTTATCAGTATGTGGTTTCATACAACAAATAAAAAGCATTCAAGTGTATAGTTTAAATACATAAATGCATGTAGGCCTACAGATGAGACAGAAACAGTGGTTGTAGTTAATACAATGTTATTTTTAATTTTAAAACAACACTTACTAAATCATATACAGTATGCCACACTGGCTTATAAATTACCACAATCACCAGCAGTATTAGGCAAGAACAAAGAAAATATGGTGATTATTAGGCAATTATTTAGCAAATGTGGTGCTTTTAAGTTATACCAACCAGTGGTGAATGTTAAATAAAGTTTTATATTGAATGTATTCATATATACACCAAAGACACATGATAGATAACTTGCATTAAATACATTTACTGACGTCATCTTGTCGAAAATACGCTGAATGCTTGAGAAGGCAGGTGTGGGGTCCTGAACATGGTGAACTCTGGAATATATTTAGACAACTGCAAAGCTGTATTCAGGGTGTGGATTTTAGTGTGGGTTACATGCACTGAGCTTTAACATGTTTCAGACATGGACAGTTTTGAAAACATACTTTCTGTCACATAAGTATTAAGCTGCAAGTGTGGGTATTGAGACAGGGAAAAAGTGTGGTCCAAAGCAGAATGTACAAACACACCTATCAAACATGGGTCAAAACAATATTTACTCTCAATTGCTGAAATAAGAATTATCACTTGTATTTGAGTTTTTCATCTTTTCTACTGACGTAACCTCCATTCCCTGATGGAGGTAACGAGACGTTGTGTTGATGATTTGACACTAGGGGTCACCCTTGGGAGACCAGACATCTCTGATCTTTGAGAAAACAAATATACTCGATGTTGTGTTGATGAGTTGACACTAGGGGTCCCAATGGAAAATGCCACAAGAACTGAACCGGGTTACGCAGACTGGTAGCCAGTGCAGCAAATGCTCTTTTCTCAGAATTTGGGTACAGTGGCCTGCGGGTGACCGGCCATGAGACGGGTGGCATCTGCTTTCTGCGTGTGGCTCGAAGCCGGGCCAGCCTACTGGGGTGGGCTGTGGTGGAGCCAGTGTTGCAGCCAAAGGGGGATGCCCTTGGTGACAAACAGAATGGGGTGCAAGACATTGTGTCGTGCCAGGGCAGGATGTGTTGTATGGTCCCCGTCTGCCTTTTGACCACTGAGGATTGCTGGGTGAAATCCTCTATGGTGCCGCCGATTAGGCCAACTTGGTTTGACCAAGGTGGCGCTCCTGGACCACAAAGGTGGACATCGCCTACCAGAGAGACCATGCCATGACCATCATCGCTCGGAGGGCGACATCGGTCACTGAGCGCAGTTCCTGGATCAACCTCGGGTCAGAACTACCCTTGTGCAGTTTGGCTTGGTGCACTTGCAGGTGAGCCATAACGTGTGACCTGGACGGCTACGCCAGTCAGCGGCGCTCAGCGGGCGCAGGTGCACCGTGATCCCCTAACCAACCTGGGGAGTTGCCAAGCACCCCCTGGCCACCCCACCGTCGAAGGTATTGAGAGAGTATGAGCGTGCGAACCGGGTCCGGGCAGTAAAAGGCCAGTAAAAGGTGCATGCCACGATCGCGTGAGTTCAACTTGCACTTCCGGGAAGAAAGGTACGGGTGCAGGGTGCAACCGTAAGCATGAGAACGTTCATTGGGCCGCGAGGGTTCAGGGGGGAGCGGGGATTCCACTCCATCCCGAGGTTCGCAGCCGCCCGGGCAAGCATGGCCATCAGCTGCACATGGCGACAGACTGATTCAACCCACTCTCCGATGCTGTAATCGAAAGCTCATCCACTTCGTGAGCTGCGAACGTGAACGCAAACTCGCTCTGAGACGAGCCGATGGGCACATCGTGGAACTTGCAGGGGCAAACGAGCATGCTGGGGAATGGGAGGACCGTGGGGGATCTCCCGCCGGAGAATCTTCCATTGAAGACCCCAAATTGCCCCTAGTGCTAACCGACCCCGCCTCATACCCACGGGTAGAAGGGCCGAGTCGGGGAGCCGCTGGAGTGGCTTTCCATCTTACGAGAGAAAGCCGTGACCGCAACGTTGCCAAAATCATGCCCTCACAGTGAGAGCATGACACGTCGACAAGCGCTGTCCCCAAACGCTGTTGGGAGTGCCCAACACGAGAGGCAGTGATAGTGGTCATGGGAAGCGGAGAGGTAACGATCGCAACCAGGAAAACACACATAAACAAAGAGGAGTCTTGAAAAAGATGCTTTCGCTTGCGCCACTCTTTTAGAGGAAAATCTACTCTTTTATTTGTGTGTGTGTGTGTGTGTGTGTGTGTGTGTGTGTGTGTGTGTGTGTATATATATATATATATACTCATTGGCCTTTTCTCAAAGATCAGAGATGTCTGGGCTCCCAAGGGTGACCCCTTGTGTCAACTCATCGACACAACGACGAGTGAGTGACAGATAGGGAATTAAGGACTGCTTAATTGTCATAAGCCATAATGATGAAAGACTGTTCCTCTGAAATATGCTGTGGTAGCCATTTTGGATAGATACTTCATATTTTAGGCTATTACTTAAAGCTACTCTATGTAAAAATGTTTTGTTAAAAAAATAAGAAAATGTTATTAATGAGAGAGTGCAACAAAAAATCTGTCTTCCAAACCATGTCTTTACCCAAATACACTTAAACCTATAATAATAATATTATAAATATTTTAGAGGTGTCAGGATGGATTTCGCAATAAATAGCATACATATGTCATTCGCCCGTGCGTGTTGATGTCATATTCATACAAAGATAAATTAAGATCCGGCTACTATAGCTGTATGGGAGTAGCTGAAGCTGAAAGTTTGTTGTCACAACGAATGAGAAAAATTTGCCATGGATCATTCAAAATGGCAAACCTCCAGGGAATCACTTTGTAAAAATAAAGAAACCCAGAACAGAGCAGAGTCTACAAGCAAAAAGGGAAAGTGAGTCCATAATAAACCCTGAATCAACATCAGCTTGGCTTTTCAAAGGTGGTGACAACTAAGAGATCTGAAAGGATTTAAAAGCGACCCAGCAATGGCTTTTTTCTTACTCAACATGTATTTTATTTATATGGTTTCTGTATAATTGTGTAATCACACAATTGTAGTGAAATATAATAATTATACTGTAATCATAGCTTTTCACTTTTCACTTGCTAGCACACGTGTGTATTATTCTTTATAACGGCACTCATTTAAATAAATAAATCCTTTAGTCCTAGGCTTGCCAAGGACATGTGAGCCTTGAAATGATGTTGACCACTGGTTGGTAACAATGACAATCTATAAATTAGTTACTACCATGGTATATTTGGCCTGAATATCCTACAGTTATAAAAACTTAACATAAGTTTGACCTTATCAGACTAGCAATCATTATGTCTAATGTTAACTTTGCCTAACTTTTGTAACGTCATTTATTTCAAAACATACATTTTTCCAATAAGTCAAAACAACAGCATAAGCTATGGCACTTATTTGCTCAGATGACATGTTTTCAGATATCGTCTTTTCCTTTCTTTCGTTATTTATTTGTCCATTCGCTCTGATAAGGTCCTGTATTCATGTGTAAATTGGTGCCTCTAACATTCATCCGCGCAGAGCCGAAGTACAACTTCGTACGAAGTACAAGCGTCATTACCAATAAAATGTTCTTCTGCAAGAAACATGCATTTTTATTTTTTAATCGCAAGAGGGCCAAAAGTTACATAGTGTAGCTTTAATGGGTTTATAATTATTGTATGCTATAATTTTTTATGACTATGGATAAAAAACAAATACTTCTTAACATTATTAAGCATCTTGAGTTAAGACGTCTTGTGGGGGTGGGGGTGTTCCTGTGACCCTGTCAGGACTACACCCTAGATTTGTTTCTTGAGCTAAATTGGCTCACTTTCAACTTTTTTTCAACCATGGAAGTGCATTGGCATTCATTAATGACTCAACTTCAGTCCGGATAACAAACTAACATTGTTGAATCCACACAGGCAATCAAAAAAATGTATAGGCATGTGGTAGGATAAAGGCTAATCTGATGTCAGAGTGTCAGGGATGTGTCAGAGGGATTCATTGTTTGCAGCGCTGTTGTTATGCATGACTAGAGTGATGACTTCACTCAAAAACACCTGTGACTTACTGCAGGTAATTATCATGAGATTTAATAAGATCAATCGCATTGCACATCTGCTGAACTGAATAGATTAAAAAATTGTGAAGATGCCCACTGTGGTGTCCACCTGGAATGTGTATTTGGATAATTGGACAAACATTAATATTGCAAATATAAATATATTTATAAGCACATTTGTATAAGGGAAAGCGGCTCGAAAATAAAAAAATATATAAATAAAGTTGATAAGTGGTAAAAAGAAAAAGTCTACTTATGTTTTCAAATATTTTCTTTGTTTGTTAAAGGAAGCAATAAAAAGTGAGCAGTAGGACATTTACTGTATATTTTTTCGGTTAATTTTTAGCAAAAGATACATGAAAAAAAAAATCTAAAACAATTCTGAGAAAATATCACATGCCATTATCCAATCTTCAATCTATGAGAATAACCCAGCTCTCTCTCACTAACAAATGAGAGACAATGCTATGCATTAAGGTACTGCACTCCCTCTAATGGTTCATATTAGATATGATTGAGGCTTTCTCAGGAAAGGGCTGTTTTGAAGCCTATATGGTATTGTTTCCCTCCTCATTACTTTCCCACATTTTATAACCAAAGTGGTTTTGTCATCTCTGACATGAGTGAGTAATTCTCTGAATTGAGTAAACAGTTGGGGACATTATAGTTGTTTTTATAATCTTCAATAATGTTCTGTATAATCTGAATTTCCAATTAAAAACATAAAATTACAGAGTTTAATGTACACTGTGAAAATTCTATAAAAAAAATTCTATAAAAAAGAAGCTACAGATTTGCATTGGCAATGAAAAGAGGCCCAATTTGACTCACCAGATTACATGAAAGTTTACATATGGAGGAAATCAAACATTCAAACAACCAGTCAGTTATTTGCAACTTGTTAAATACTGCTGATGACTGCTGTTAAATACTGCTTTTCTCATGAAAATGTATTCAAATGAATCTAAAAAATAAAAATAAATGGTAGCACTTCACAATATGGTTCCAATCATTAATATTAGTTAGGTATCATTAACAAACTATGAACAAAAATACACTGGTGGCCAAAAGTTTGGAATAATGTACAGATGTTGCTGTTTCAGAAGGAAATTGGAACTTTAATTCGCCAAAGTGACATTCAACTGATCACAAAGTATAGTCAGGACATTCCTAATTTAAAAAATCAGCACGTCACTAGACATCTAAAATCTTGACATGCCCTCCTTATCCTTGAGTAATCTCGCTAAATTGCTAATTTGGTACCAGAAAATCACTTGCCATTATATAAAACACAGCTGAAAGCTATTTGGTTCATTAAATGAAGCTAAACATTGTTTTTGTGTTTGTTTTTGAGTTGCCACAGTATGCAATAGACTAGCATGTCTTAAGATCAATATTAGGCAAAAAAAGATACAGCTTCTCTCTAGAAACTCATGAGTCAATCATTGATTTGAGGAATGGAGGCTATACAATGCTTGGAATTGCCAAAAAACTGAAGATTTCATGCAAATTTGTACACTACAGTCTTCAAAGTAAAACTGGCTCTTACATGGACAGAAAGAGATGTGGAAGGCCAGATGAACAATTAAACAACAGGATAAGTACATCAGGGTCTCTACTTTGAGAAACATATGCCTCAAATTTCTCCAGCTGATAGCTTCATTGAATTCTACCAGCTCAACATCATTTTAATGTACAATAGTAAAGGGATGACTCAGCGGTGCAGGCCTTATGGGAAGAATTGCAAAAAAATTATATTTTTTATTTAGAATTATATTCCAGGGAAGAAAACATGGTGGAGTGGAGACTGTGGTTAGTTCCCTCCTCACCCATCTGCTGATTTTGGGGACTAATTGTCCATAATTTAGAAACATATTAAAGAGAATATGCAAGGATGGGTCCAGCACAAAAGTGACGAGATGTGAAATGTCGTGCTGTCTTTGTCAGCTCCACATCAGAATAACGATAGTGGGCAGTGGTTGTGGCCCCTCCCATCATCAAGGGATTTCCTGAACCGGATTTCCTTTTGGAGCAGTCGAGAGATGAAACCCTCAAGCACGCTTTTGACCAAGTGAGAGTGATCGAGTGTCAACAGCTCCGGCCGGGTGTCGCACTTTCATATCCCTATTTCGCAATAATAAATGATTGGTTGTATAAAGTGAAGCATGATGCTCAAACAAAGGAAGATACAACCCAGCTCTTAATACCGTGGAGCCGCCAGGAATTGGTGTTCCAGGTGGCTCACTATAATCCGATGGTGGGTTATCTAGGGGAAAGAAAACACTAAACCACCTAATAGTCAGTTTTTATTGGGCATGCATTGGCGACGATGTCTGCAGGTGGTGTGCAGCTTGCCGCGAATGTCAGCTGGTGAAACCGGCATTGTGCCCTCTTCCTTTGATCAAGGTCCCCATCGAGAGAATTGGAATGGAACTCGTCGGCCATTAGAGCGGTCGGCAAACGGACATCGCTTTGTATTAGTCCTGGTTGACTAGGCAACTCGATATCCAGAAGCAGTGCCACTGTGCAACTACTCAGCACATAGTGTTGCAGAGGCACTCTTCAAAATAATCTCCCGGGTGGGGATTTTGAAAGAAATCCTCACCGATCAGGGCACAACCTTTTGTCACGGACACTACTCAAGCTTTACAAGTTACTGGGCATTAAATCGATCTGTACCTGCGTTTACCATCCACAAACCGATGGCCTGGTGGAGCGATTTATTAAGACCCTTAAAAATATGATTCATAAGTTTGTCTCCCCGACCTAAATTTTTACATGTATTTTTTTTTACATTACATATGTTAGCCAGCAGTTGGTGGCAAAAGCAAATTTTTTTGTGTAATATGAGCCAGTTAAGTGACGTGAATTGAAGCCGCTTCAGCCGTTTACATACAACAGCTCTTCGTGATCACTTGTATTACTACTACTAAAGCTAGGAAATAGCTTCATTTAATTACACAAGCTGGAGGTGCTTACCTTTTATCAGACTTGTCACATTGGAGTTGATACACTATTTAATATGGTGGAGGACATTGCGGTTTCTAAAGTGAATGAATCTTGCGCACGGCTACTGCTTGGATGGCTATTTTTCCACTGAGAAAGCTGATTTTCAGAAAGCTGACAGCATCTCTGCTTCCAGTGAAGCAAACAGATGATCGCACATGCTCCGTCTCTCTCTCTCTCTCTCTCTCTCTCTCTCTCTCTCTCTCTCTACACACACACACACACACACACACACACACACACACACACACACACACACACACACACACACATCCATCCATACATCCATCCTTGTTTATCTAATTACTTGTTAGAAACAGCACAAGCCGTGATACTATTTCTGAATTGACATTTTTGAATTACTAACAAAGGCTTGGATGCATTATTTGTTTTGAACCAGCAATGGCAGATTCTGATCACTCTCATAAGAAAGTAGTTCCTTGCACAAATGTGTTTTTATGACCGTACTACTAATTTTTTTAAATGTACTTGTTCATTGAACTGTTGTATATAAGCAATATGTAGAAATTAAGTGGAACACAGTGAACAAAGACAAGAAAAGACCACAACATTATACTTAATAAAAGTCCTGGCAAAATTGAAGCCTTCAGACACATCGTTACAGGTATTTTGTCACATTCACAGCCCTGGAAAAGAAGAAAAGTTCTATCACATGACTTTAATGCTGCCTTTATCTTCACAGAGACACAAATATTGCAAGCCTTAACAGATTATGTCTGTGATGTGACACTTGTGTTGCATTACCCTCTCAATATCTCCTTGCATTGCCATTATCATTTATCTGCCTTTTTCATCGCTGGGTTGATTTAGCACATAAATGGGCTGCACGTGATGTGCAATTCACAACAACCATGAAGGCTGCAGTCACAACAATGATAAAAACTCCACGATTTTGATTCACCATGGGCCTGTGATCAGTCAATAATTTGGCACTACATCAGATGAACTGCAGACAGCATACTGCACTTCTGGAAATGCTTATTGTTGGCCCATCCAGGGGCAACATTAATCATGACCGCATGTATGATACCAATTTCTTCTATCCACGGACAACAAATTCTGAGTAATTGGATTTTATTTTGCAACATACATATCCATCTTTAGAGGTGTGATGTGCTGTGAGCAATTCATCAGATGCCAATTCTAATCAAAGTGCCTCTTAATCACATTATTTGCTTGCATTTCAGTTTTGTGCAGAGATTAATGCTAAAATGGGATAATCCAGGATTTGATTTCTGTTTTTGGAGTGCACCTTTCTTTCCTTTTTTGTGGACTGTCAACACATCCCAGTGTCATGAAACTGCTTGCCATGTAAATGATGTGAGACATAAATGGAACAGAGGAGCGTTTTTACCTTTGTGCCAATGAGGCTGTTAAACTCTGGGATGGGAGTAAACAGCTGCATTTTCTGAAAGACACATTGAGGGCATATGAAGGTGGTCTGTAGGGTTCCGTCAGTCTGAGATTAAGCTGCTGGGGAGGCAGAGATTGGTTTAGGAATAAGCAGCACACGCAGCAGGGTGGCAGATAGAGAGGCAATGAGCTTCTGAGGCCCTGATGGGCTTTGGCATCATTATTAATAGCTTTTCTCTGTTTCTTTGACATGGGTTTGTGTTTTGAATGCACATATACCAGCTGTTTTTATTTCTATATTCCAGGTGTTAGAATATAACTGATCATAATTGATTGAAGCAACATTATATGAACTGGATTATTATATTGAATGTCATAAAATATCAATACAATGATTAGTGATTACACATTATTTTCTCAATATTTTTTTTAAAGCCGACATTTAAATTAGAAGCCTGATTTGTGTTCCTTCCATTTCACTGTCAGTAGGCCTCCATTTAATGTAGTATAGCTTTGGCAGACCACAAGGATGTGATATAACGTTGACTGTACTTAAAGGGATAGTTCACCCAAAAATCTAAATTCTCTCATCATGTACTCATCCTCATGCCATCCCAGATGTGTATGACTTTCTTTCTTCTGCAGAACACAAACAAAGAGTTTTAGAAGAATAGGTCTATACAATGCCCATGAATGGTGAACAGACCTTTGTAGCTCCAAAAATCACATAAATGAAACATATAAGTTCTCCATAAGAATCCAGTGTTTAAATCCATATCTTCAGAATATAATAGGTATCCATATCTACCAAAAGCATTGAAACCTTAAGTTAGTCATAGAGACCATTGGTGCCAATGCGCCACATGCACTACAATCTACTTTTACATAGTCAATTAACGTATCGATTACCTTTCAAATGCATTTATGTCCTTTTTGGAGCTTGAAAGTTTTGGACCTCATTGACTTGAATTGTATGGATAAAAACACATCATATATCCTTGAAAATGTCTTCCGCTGAAGAAAGTCATAAAATTTCAAGTTGAAATAAGGATTTGTAAATAATGAGAGAATTGTAATATTTTGGTGAACAAATCATGACAGAATATTTATTCTAATTTATTTATTAGACTATATTTATTTAATCTAATAAAATCTTATATATATATATAGCTGTCCATCATTAGTCCTCTTATTTGACAATTTTTTTCACCTGGTATACTCAAACACGGATTTGTATAAAAACTTAACTTTTCTTTTTCTTTATTTATTTAGATTTGAGTCCCCTTGTTCATTAAATAGGAGAAGAGATTCCAGAGATCTCAGATTGTGAGGTAAAGCCAGCTGTGTGTGGATATCTGATGGTCTTCTTGTCTCTACCAGTTATTGCAACACAGGAGTACTGTAGTTAGACTGAGAGCAGCTGTGATGGGCTACAGCATGCAGGCCAATTATTTGATTTGCTTCACTGTGGTCTTGTGAAAAAAGCCATAGGGCCTGGTTGTCACTGGTCTTCATCCACTTTCTCTCTCTCTTTGTCTTTTTCTTCTTACTTTTCCTTGGTGTCTATCCAGAAAACCAATCTATAGACTGCATCACAGATCACAACAAACCATGCTAAAAGGTTTCCCCTCAAGAAATACATGGCTTTTTTGATACGCTGTATCACTCCCTGTCCTAGCCTCTTAATCAAAGTGAAAGCACTGCTTATCACTTATTGACATCTTCCTAATCTCTGTCGAGGAACTGAATTTCAAATTGAATGATAAAAACTATGTCTGCAGTATTGAGGATCAAATAAAATGGAAAAACGAATATTGCAGAGCTTTTGCTGAAATGGTTTGAAGCTTGAGTGATTAAGTCCTAACTCTGCTGCTCACCACATACTAGGCCGCTAATTCTCCTTTGGAGTGAAATGCAAATGAACATCTCAAAAGTGCACAACTCATAAAAAGCTCACAAGTCTATTAGCATTCAGAATCCAAGAATGAGGTCAACAATAAAATGAACTCAACAGGGACTTCTGTTCCAACTGAGTGAAGTCTCAGTTTAAGGTATAATCAGAATTTTTTAAGCTTATTTAAAATAACTCCTACTGCCTGTGATGCAGAGGACTTCGGAAACATTTCCTTTTCATGTCCAGCTTGCAGACATAACACCACTGAGTATTCAATAATCTTGACATATTGTTTCTCATTGCACTTTGCTGTGTAATGGGTGGTGAAGCTAAATTTCATGCTTAATTGCATTCTAAAATTTATCAGACCACGTTCATAATATAATTCAAGGATGAGCTGCATTCTCTATGTCCTCATCTATGGTAAGTTTTCTCTTGTAAGAGTTGTAAGAAGCCACCCCACTGGTCCAATGATGGTATCCAGCAGGGGTGATATGATCAATCGATCTGAATCAATGCATCAATCAATTAAACAACAATGTGATGTCATCAATACAACACAAAAAGACTGATTTATATTTTTTAAGATGCACCTTTATTTGAAAGCTTTTACATTTTAAATAAAGCTTTTATAAGCTAAACAACACGAGGAGCCTGATTCAATTTATGTGGTGTTCTTGGTACAATGACGATTTGCTTATAACTTGGAAATATAGTGGTCAAGCCAGTCAGTTTGAGACTGAACTTTACTAATTTCGTCCCTTCAGCATGGAGCTGCTGTTGAAGGGTGTCATGGTTGTGACCTCTAAATGAGTCCATGATCTCAATTTCTGTGTCATGTTTGTCGACGTTGTGCATGGTGGCTCCTTGGGGAACCGTTAAGAACACAGTTTGTAGCCTTAGTTTAGTGGCCGTATCATGGCGGTCGTATGACAGTAGGACTTTGGTGGCTGGTGTGTTGACAAGCCATCAACTACCAGCTCCTTCTACTCTAGTTTATATTCCTTCCTTCTGGGCAAGTTAAGGATAAATCCTAATTTTATTTATTTATTTTTTGTCACTGCCAAGGCTGTATGATAGATGTATCTGAGAAGATTGCACAACGGTGGTAGTGGCAGATCTAAGGATTTGTTCAGCCATGTTTAGGGGAACCAAGTAGGATGGGATCCTTCCACCACTGTCTGTTAACTGAAGTGCTGATTTCCATCACAAGGTCATGCATTAGATCTCTAACCACTTACACTTATGTTATGTCTGATCTCACAACTTCTGACAAGGCATCCAGAGCATGCAAAGTGTTATTCAGAATAGCAGAATGCATGTTTACAGTGAGTATGGTACCCGGCAGGGTTTTGCCCAGACCCTGTAATTGTTCTTGTAGGAGTTTCGTTACCTTGCGTTTGTGTGAGTAGTATTAAGTGTTAGTGCATACTAATGTCGTGAGTAAAGCATGCTACGCTTAACTACAGGGGACACTACTGTTGTGGGTCCACCCCCCCTTTGGAGTGGAGACTGTTCAAAGGATTTGGTCTGGTATGACTGGACCCACTTGTACAGTGGTGTCTGGTTTGGCTCTGAGATCTGGATTTACATTTACATTTACATTTATGCATTTGGCAGACGCTTTTATCCAAAGCGACTTACAGTGCAATTATTACAGGGACAATCCCCCTGGAACAACTTGGAGTTAAGTGCCTTGCTCAAGGGCACAATGGTGGTGGCCGTGGGGTTCGAACCAAGGACCTTCTGATTAACAGCCCTGTGCTTTAGCCACTACTCCACCACCACTCCATTCTGCAAGTAATCCAGGAGAGCTTCCCTATGATCTCAAAGGGGCCTGACCAGCTTGGTAGGAACTTTTTGGAGATTCCCACTGGTTTAGCAAACTTGAAGTAGAGGGCTTTTTCACCTACTTTATATTCGCGGTCAGATGTCTTCCTATCGTAATAGGTCCTTTGACACTGGTTTCAAATCAAATCACTTTATTGTCACACTACCATGTACACAAGTGCAACAGTAGGTGAAATTCTTGTGTGCAGTTCCGAGCAACATAGCAGTCATGACAGTGACGAGACATATACCAATTACAGTAAACAACATACTTACACAACACAATTTACATATCAAATGTACACATACTTACACAACACAATAATTATATACAATGTACAGTAAACAATACACACAATATAGAATACACAATATACAATACAATAAGTAAGGAGTATATGAAATATATATATATATATATATATATATATATATATATATATATATATAAGTAGTATATTGAGGAGAATATGTTGACAGTCCAGTGTGAGATTATAGATTAATAAAGTGCAGTGCTAATTATTGATCCTGATAGATCAAGTGTTCAGCAGTCTGATTGCTTGGGGCTGGTGCGGGTCCTGATGCTGCGATACCGCCTGCCTGATGGTAGCAGTGAGAATGTCTCGGGTTACATGTGTAACCCTTGTTCCCTGGAAAAAGTGGAACGAGATGCTGCGCTGCTAAGCGCTACGGGGAACAACTCTAGCTGTGAACCGAGCTGAAATAGTGTGTGTAACACGTCAATGAACATTGACCGGAATTTATAGCCTCGGCTGATGTAATCATTAGATGCACCTGCGGCCAGGCTATAAATGGATACATCACCAGGTGTCGTCAGATACTTCTTTTTGAAGAGCCGTCCTGGGACGTCCCAGTGCGGCAAAGCAGCGCAGCATCTCGTTCCACTTTTTTCAGGGAACAAGGGTTACACATGTAACCCGAGACGTTCCCTTTACAAAAAGCTTCACTATGATGCTGCGCTGCTAAGTGCTACGGGGAACGCAATACCCACGCCGCCGCACTTGGGGCTGTCCGGACCCCTACGGTTGTGCAGTGTACTCACAAAAACGCGAGAGGTCTCAGACATGAGCTTGAGATGTCGACTCAAGGGCATAAGAGCCCGGAGTAGCATAAACATCTAAACCATTCAATTTTGATGAATGTGTGCTGAGAGGACCAGCCTGCCGCATCACAAACTTGTTTAGGCATGGGCTGAGATGTCGACTCAAGGACATAAGAGCCCGGAGTAGCAAAGCATCTAACCATAAAGTGCGATGAATGTGTGCAAAGAGAACCCTATCGCAACACAAACTTGTCATAAAAACTGATGAATGTGAGCGGAGAGGACCAGCCTGCCGCATCACAAACTTGTTTAGGCATGGGCTGAGATGTCGACTCAAGGAAATAAGAGTCCGGAATAGCAAAGCATCTAACCCATAAAGTTCGATGAATGTGTGCGAAGAGAACCCTATCGCAACACAAACTTGTCATAAAAACTGATGAATGTGAGCGGAGAACCAGCCTGCCACATCACAAACTTGTTCAGGTATAAGCTGAGATGTCAACTCAAGGGCATAAGAGCCCGGAGTACAGAACATCCAAACTAAAAAAGTTCAATGAATGTGTGTGGAGAGGACAACCTGCCGCATCACAAACTTGTTTAGGCATGGGCCGAGATGTCGACTCAAGGACATAAGAGTCCAGAGTAGCAAAGCATCTAGCCCATAAAGTTCGATGAATGTGTGCGAAGAGAACCCTATCGCAACACAAACTTGTCATAAAAACTGATGAATGTGAGCGGAGAGGACCAGCCTGCCGCATCACAAACTTGTCCAGACATGAGCTTGAGATGTCGACTCAAGGGCATAAGAGCCCGGAGTGCAGAACATCCAAACTAAAAAAGTCCAATGAATGTGTGCATAAAGGACAACCTGCCGCATCACAAACTTGCTGCAGAGGGAGACCTCTAGCCAAGGTTTTAGAGGAGGAGAGCCCTCTGGTAGAGTGCGCCCTGAAACCTACTGGCGAAGCTTGACCGTGCGCCTCATAGGCCCGGGCAATAATGAAGATGCCTCTTTGAGAGCACCCCGCCCACCAAGCCGTGGCAAACCGCAGTGGCCACATAGAACCTGGCAGTGGCGAGGCAAGTGCCCGCTGACAGTTCTTTCTACAGAAAATCCAGAACTGAAGCAAACTGGCAGTTAGCTGGTTCTGTAATAAGAACTTTAGTAGAAGGAAACGCATGCGGGCGCATTTGCGTTACTACGTTCAGCCCCTCCCGAGGGGGAGGGGGGGGACTGGGCGACTCGGGGAGAAGTAGAGGAGACATTGCGCTATCAACAGAGGCGAAGAGGTCCTCTTCTGCCCTGTAAAATCTACCCAGATCAGTTCCAAGTGGAGGGAGCCCTAGCACTTGAAATGGTCTCGATAACCTCAAGAGAAAACCCTGTGAACCTCATTTGGTACCCTTAGGGGTCAGACATGAAAGGTTTCACAATTCGGGCCAAGGATGAGAAGGTCCTCCCTGTTCGGAATCGCCCAAGGCGAGCCGTCGAGGAGAGGAATTAACTCCGAGAAACATATCCTGTTCGGCCAGCGCAGAGCCATTAATAGGAGGCAAGACCCTTGCTGGTGAACATTGCTAAGACTCCCGGGAGCAGAGAAACCGGGGAAAGAAACGCATACAGATGCATTCTGGGTCATGTATGTGTCTTAACGTCCAGACCCAAGAGGGCTGGGTGATTTCAGGGAGAAGTAGAGGAGACATTGCACTATTCATAGAGGCGAAGAGGTCCTCTTTTGCCCTAAGATCTCACCCAAACATGTTCCAAGTGGAAAAAACCCGGCATTTAAAAAGGTCTTGATAACCTCAGGAGTGAGCCCTGTGTCCCTCAGTTGGTACCCTTAGGGGCCAAACATGAAAGATTCCACAATTCGGGGCAGGGATGAAATTTTGCCCTGTGCCTGAGATAGAAGATCCTTCCTCTTCTGAATCGCCCAAGGCGAGCCGTCGAGGGAAGAAATTCGCTCCGAGAACCAAGCCCTGTTTGGCCAGCACGGTGCTATCAGTAAGAGGCAAAAACCCTTGCTGGCGAACTCTGGGCAACTACTACCTTAGGGTGGAGTTCTTAACTCCCCCGTTGGTATTTTCTGTCTGGACAGTAAATCTGCTCCCATATACGGGCATCCAGGGATATAACTGACCTGAGTGACAGGAGCTTGCCCTGGGCCCTAAGGAGAATCTGACGTGTCAGAAATACAGCTGACAGGAACGTGGGTCTCCTTGATGATTTATGTAAGAGGCTACCGCTGTATTGTCCACCCGCACCAAGACATGGCAGCCTCAGGAGGAGGTATTTCAGGGCCAGAAATACAGCCATCAACCCGAGACAGTGACTGTGACAACCGAGCTGACTACCATCCTATCCCCTTAAGCTGGACGACCACTTAAGGCCTCTACCCCGCCTGTCAGGGAGGCGTCTGTCGTTAGCAGCCTGCGACAACAAGACGCACCTAGAGTGGGACCCAAGGCAGAAAACCGGAGTCTGAACCACATAGGAAGGGAACGAAGCCTGAGGCGCGTAACCCTATTTAGCCTAGGGGTTTTGGCCCTTGGAAGAAATCCCCTGGCGTTTGGCCACAACAAAAACGGTCTCATGAGCAGAAGGTCCAGAGGGATCACCATGGACACGGTCGCCCTGAGACCTGGAAATCATTGATACTGATAGCAGTGCAACCTTGACCTAGCCTGACTTTGCTCAGGGTGATCTGAATGGACTCAATCCTAGCGGGAGACAGTTGTGCCCGCATTGTGATTGAACTCCATACGATGCCTCGATAGACAGTGTTCTGAGTGGGAGAGAGGACGCTTTTCTTGGCGTTGAGCCTCAACCCCAGAAAAACAGATGAGCTAAGACGATGCCCCTGTGCTGAACTGCCAGTTCCTGGAACTACGCTAGGATCAGCCAGTCGTCTACATAATTCAGAATGCAGATGCCCCGGAGTCCCAAGGAGCCAGCGCTACATCATGCATTGTGAATGTGCGGGTAAAAAGGGCTAGGCCGAGTGAAAGAACCTGATCCTGGAAGACTTCGCCCTCGGAAGCGAACCTCAGGAACTTTCCATGTTGTGGCAGAACTTCTAAATGAAGTATAGAAGTGTGTCATAAGATCGATGGTGACCAGCCAAATTAGTTGTAGGGCTTGAGACACGACCGTCTTGACAGGCATCATCTTGGACTTGAACACCCATGGGCAGTTCAAGCTTTAAGACCTAAGCCAGACGCCACCCCTCACCCTCCATGGGAAACGGGAAGTATTTAGTGTAATAACCTAACTCTCTCTCTGGAAGGGGAACACATATCATGGCCCCTTTAACCAGGAGATTGATTTTTTATTTTTTTTTTACATAAAAAAGAAATCCGGTTTACGGTAGTGAGAACACGCCGTGGAAACACGGAAGAGAGGCGAGTGAATAAAATCTGATGCCCTTATAAGACCCACAGAAAAGAATATATCTGGCAGAAGTTTCCACGCTGCCAGGATCTCTGAGATGGGTATTATATTTGAACACTACCTGTTGAGGGGTTGTCGAGTGTTTCGCGTCCTGAATAAAATGCAGGAACAGCGAAAACACCCAATTTTGATGGAAGCCTCTGCAACCCGAAACACCAAGAGGTGGCGGGAATGGAGGGGCTTCGAGGGGGTACCGGGAGGGGTGAAGTGAAGCACGCGCCCCGTCCCGAGGTGAGCTACCCCCTAATCTAGGCGCAAGACCGTCAGGGTTTTCTCTTACTAGAAATGATAGCCCTGATGTCTTGCTTCGGGGGCTGGTGAGGGAGGCGAGACTGTCCCCAATCCCTGGGAGGAGGAGCACGACTCGCCACGCTTTGCTTTTGAGCCTCCGTTCAGTCAGGACCGAGGCGGGTCTGAGGCTTGCTCGTCAAGCGCAGAACCCACACTCAGGTCATCCAGGAGGTCAGCCTGGTACGCCTGTAAAACAGCATGGTGTGTAGAGCAGCACCAGCCTGACCTGCTGCTTGATAAGCCCTTCCCACTAAAGTGGAGGTTGTCCTAAAGGCTTTGAGGGGAGAGAGGGCTTCTTAAGTGACGAAGCCGAGCCCGGCGAGAGATAGCCCGCAAGCGTCTCTTTGACCGGCGGCATCACTGAATACCCCCGTGCCTCAGCACCCACGATGGTCGAATATAATGACGTCGAGGGTATGTGAACACGGGAAGAAAATATTATTTTTAAATTTTTTTTTAGGGGTTCCTCCATGAGCGAAAAAGCTCTTCATGGAGGTTATCAAAGAAGGGAAGGGACTCATGAGGCGTTCCCTTTCTTAGACTGGAAGATCAAATCTAACCCCTAATTTGGAGGGTTTGGTGTCTCTTTTTCACGTGGCCAGTCCAATCTGGCAACCGCTTGAGTAACAACATCGAGCAATTCCTCCGTAGATTTTTTTTATCGCGGACGGAAAGCTTGGAGGCGGGAAGAGAATCGCGATCCTCCTCATGATCCAAAGAAGCGTCGGAACGCACCTCGAGATCATGTGAAGGACCAGCTGGGTTTGGGGAGAGAGCGAAAGAAAGGGATCAACCCGTCTCTTGCTCCTCAGCCAAATCCATGCAAGGGCCCCACGAACGATCTTTCTTTTTTTCTTTTTCGTGAGTGCTGACTCCCGGAAGCAAGCAAGGCAAGCACGAAGCACTCTGCCTGTTAAAGCAAATCGCAGTACTCGCACCCGCCCTGCTGCAACGTGAGAGCAGCGTGCTCTTACTCCCAAACAAACAGAGCAAAAACTGATGTGTGTCCTCTTCAGCTATAGAGCAAGAAGAGGTGAACACGCACTGTTTGCGGTTTTCAGTCATTCTCTCTTTTTTTTCTTTCTTTTTTTTATATATATATATATATATATAATATTTTCTAAACAGAAGAGAAAAGAGAACAACGTTCACTGCACACTGCCTAACTGATTCTAACTCCTAACAGAGGAAATAAAGTTTTGACAGGGTTTTTGAAACACAGAAACAGAATCGCTCTGAAAAAAGAGTTTCTGACGACACCTCGTGACGTATCCATTTATAGCCTGGCCACAGGTGCATCTAATGATTACATCAGCTGAGGCTATAAAATCCGGTCAATGTTCATTGACGTGTTACACACACTATTTCAGCTCGGTTCACAGCTAGAGTTGTTCCCTGTAGCGCTTAGCAGCGCAGCATCGTAGTGAAGCTTTTTGTAAAGGGAACAGCCCATGACTCGGGTGGCTGGAGTCTCTGATGAACCTCCAAGCTTTTTTCACACACCGCCTGGTGTATATGTCCTGGAGGGAGGGAAGCTCACCTCCGATGATGTTTCTGGCAGTTCGCGCCACCCTTTGCAGGGCTTTGCAGTTGTGGGCGGTGCTATTGCCGTACCATGCGGTGATGCAGCCAGTCAGGATGCTCTCTACAGTGCTGGTGTAGAACTGTGTGAGGATGTGGTGGTTCATCCCAAATTTCCTCAGCCATTTCAGGAAGAAGAGGCGCTAGTGAGCCTCTCTACCGGTGCTCCATTGATGGTGATGGGGCTGTGTTCTCCGTCTTCCCTCCTGAAGTCCACCACAAGCTCCTTGGTTTTACTGACGTTGAGGGAGCGGTTGTGGTCCTGACACCAGCGTGTCAGAGTGTGCACCTCCTCTCTGTAGGCTCTTTCATCATTGTCAGTGATCAGACCTACCACCGTCGTATCATCAGCAAACTTAATGGTGGCATTGGAGCTATGTGTTGCCACACAGTCATGTGTGTACAGGGAATACAGGAGTGGGCTGAGAACACAGCCCTGCGGGGCTCCAGTGTTGAGGGTCAGTGATGAGGAGATGTTGCTGCCCATTCTAACCACCTGACGTCTGCCTGACAGGAAATCCAGGATCCAGCTGCACAGCGAGCTGCTTAAGCCCAGAGCCCGGAGTTTCATATCAAGCTTGGAGGGCACTATGGTGTTGAATGCTGAGCTGTAGTCTACAAACAGCATTCTCGCATATGTGTTCCTTTTTTCCAGGTGGGAGAGAGCAGTGTGTAGTGTAGATGCAATGGCATCGTCAGTGGAGCGGTTGTTGCGGTAGGCAAACTGCAATGGGTCCAAAGAGGGGGGCAGAACAGAGCAGATGTAATCTCTGATTAACCTCTCAAAGCATTTGCTGATGATGGGGGTCAGAGCAACAGGACGCCAGTCATTTAAGCAAGTGATTGTGGCTTGCCTCGGTACAGGCACAATGGTTGATGTTTTAAAGCATGTGGGGACTACAGACAGGGAGAGGGACCGATTGAAAATGTCCGTAAAAACATCAGCCAGTTGATTCGCGCACGCTCTGATGACGCGGCACGGAATGCCGTCTGGACCCGCGGCTTTACGGATGTTCACCCGTCGGAAGGATCAGGTTACATCCACAACAGAGACGGAGAGTGAATCAACCTCTGTAGCGTCAGCCGCGAGTGCTCTCTCTGCGAGGGCGGTGGTGTTGTCCTCGAAACGAGCATAAAATGTATTAAGTTCGTCCGGGAGAGATGCAGCGGTGTTCACGGCGGAGTCTTTATTCCGTTTGTAGTCCGTGATGGTATTAATTCCCTGCCACATACTTCTAGAGTCAGTGGTGTTGAACTGTCCTTCAAGTTTGTGCCTGTACTGGCGTTTGGCTGCACTGATAGTGTTACGGAGGGCATAACTGGCTTATTTACGCTCCTCCGTGTTAGAAGAATTAAAAGCGGAGGACCGTGCATTGAGTGCCGCGCGAACCTCGCCATTAACCCATGGTTTCTGGTTGGGGTATAACCGTATTGTTTTGGTTGGAACAACATCCTCTACGCACTTCCTGATGAAACACGTTACGCTGTCAGCGTAAACCTCGATGTCGTCATCAGTGGCGGACCGGAACATCTCCCAGTCCGCGTGATCAAAACAGTCTTGTAGCGCATAGTCTGATTGGTCCGACCAGCACTGGATCGTTCTGAGGGTGGGTGCTTCCCGTTTCAGTTTCTGCCTATAAGCAGGTAGAAGTAGAATGGAAGAGTGGTCCGATTTGCCAAATGGGGGGCGGGGGAGGGATTTGTAGCCATACCGGAAAGGAGAGTAACAGTGATCTAAAACCCGGTCCCCTCGTGTGTTGAAGTTTATGTGTTGGTGGTACTTTGGTGCTATTGTTTTAAAATTAGCTTTGTTGAAGTCCCCGGCAACAATGAACGCAGCCTCAGGGTGCGCGGTTTCCTGCTCACTTATAAACCCATACAGTTCCCTGAGTGCCCGGTCTGTGTCGGCTTGTGGGGGGATGTACACAGCTGTGATAATGACCGCTGTGAATTCCCTCGGTAGCCAGAATGGTCTACACAGAATAAACAAGATGGCGCCGAGTATGGCTGCTGCGTTGCGAGCTCCAATACAACACTGCGGTTTATTGTTTGTTCTGTTTACATTTCCAGGTTTGTTTGGGCCCAAGCAGATGTAGTTTGGAGGTGTCTGTGTACATCGGTCACGTACTGAGGTGCAGTGGATGCGGTTGCAACACTGACGTCTTCTGGACGGTACAGCATAAATGGCCAGTATACAACCTGTTGGAGGGTGTGGTAGGTAGCTTTTCAGCTCCTGTGACCTCCAATAGGAGCATCGTGGGCATGTAGCAGCATCACCCCACTATGGTCGGTCGCAACGTCCTGCCAGGGTAGACCTGGACCATGGGGAACATAGATCAAAAGTACTCTCTCAAGTTTCAGGTGTTGTTGTACCTGACAGAGAGATTTTAGCTCTAGAGTCCTGTAAAGAGGGTGGTAGGAACTTTTGGTTCCATCAACTGCTGCCGGATTGTCTTGATCCCCGGGTTCTGTTCCTGCATGACTCTCAAGTCTGCATTGCCCGGTTGTTGACATAGTTTCAAAGTCTGTAGGCAGCTTTAGGGATTTTCCCAGTTCTCTTTGTCATACCTCTGTGCCAGGGCAGCGCTGAGGCAGTGGGAGGAAAAGCTTGCCTTTATGTGAAATTCCACATTGTCTGGGTAGACGAGGAAAGGGGCTAAACAGATCTCTGCCTTAAGTTGTCTGAAAGCCTGCTCTTGAGGGACTCCCCCTGCAAATACCATATCCTTCTGGAGGAGCTTGGTAAGGGGCCTGTTTTTGTGTAGCTGACAAGGCTCACATCACAGGGCTCTGTCTGCAGTGGTTTACCAAGAGAGAGCAATGCTTCCAAGGAGACTTTTGCTAAAGTTCCCCCCTTTGGGGGGATGGCGAGAAGCATTGAGGTGCTTCATCATGTCCGCTAGGTGTTTCTGGATTTTCTGTTTCTGAGGCTGACCTCCCACTCCAGATCCCTCTCTTTGGGAGGCCCAGAACGATTCCCTTTGTTTCCATTCCGATGTCTGGGGTTTTTCTCAAACCTGACATTCCTTTTCTTGGGGCTCTTGCTGAACCTGGGAGTGACCCTTGTGGTCTTTCCCTTGGTTTCTCTAATCCCCCTGTGGGTGGTTGGGCACGCGTTTTGGGGCTGCTGCTTTGCTGCATACTCTAGGTTGAGGCAATTCGTAGCCCTCAAGTTATAAGTCTGCCCTCTCGGAAAATTCAGCAAGTCAGCAAGACAATGTTCAATTTCCCTGAGGTAATCGTTGACATTTGAATCTTGGCTAGTTGGGTCAAAGCATTCTATGTCCTTTGCAAAGGAGTCAAGCTGGCGCATGCGCAGACCTGTGGCTTTGTCCCACTGGTGTCCATCTGACTCATCAGAGGATGAGTACCAGTGCCTGCCCCCATTGCCACTGCATTGGGTGAGATCACTTTCTCCTTCTTGTAAGGGAGGTGCCCTGCTGGGGCGGGGTCTGACAGATGCCTGAGGGGAGGATTGCAGGAATGGGGTCTTGCCCCCGAAACGTTGTGACTTGTATCTCGAACAGGTACGCGCTCTAACTCTGGGAGTTGTGACAAAGGTTTTGAAATATTACCTGAACCAGGGGTGGGGTATTTAATTGTAGTGCCAGTCTCTGAGTCCTCTGCCCCACTCCTGTCAAAGGTGGGGTAGCGGAGCACTTCTTGAGTCTTGGCCCATGCGTCTCGGCTCTCCTGCCGGACTCGGTCATCCGCGGCTTCTCGGCTATCTGTTTTAGCTGACTAGAGTCTTCCTACACACTCCTCCAGCATCGTATTCGTGGTCTGGAGGACTCTGTGTACGGCGCGATTGCGTGCATCGAGCCGACTCCCATGGGCAGTGTGTCCTTACCTCACCCTTGAGTGTTGCTATCTGCAACTGGGCCTTGTGGTGGTAGAGCAGGACCATTTTGCCTACTACTTCCTGGATAGTGGCACCATCAACCACGGCGGTCATTTCAGCATCACGCTGGGATTGTGTGTAGCTGTTAAGCTCCTCCCTTTCTTCTCTAGGGACAAGGAGGAGGTCAGCGAACCAGTTGGGCAGTGAGGTTTCCTCACTTGACCAGGGAGCTTCAGCTCTGGATGCTGATGGGGACTGGGAATTCATATCTCTCTGGTTAGGCAGGTGAGAGGGTGATGTCCAGTGGACCCCTATAGGAACTCTTTGAGAGTTCAAAAATGTGATGCTTGAGCTGAGTTTTGAAGGTGAAGATTGACGACACCTGTTGCTCTGTGGAAAACACTGACACATCAGTCATTATCCCTAGAAGAGAATGCACAGGGGAGGACCACTCACCACAACAATTTAACAATACTGAAGTAATACGGGAGTTCTTCACGTGGCAGAGGCTGGCTTCAACACAAATATTCCAAGAAACTACTAGGAGTACTTCTTATTATAATATAACAAGATTTATTAAAATCAAACAGCAATGAACACCGCCAATACTATATGAATATAACACAAAAACATAAAATGTTAGTCCTAACTAAATTGTGGAGCTATATGCTAGTGTATGGATGTATGTGTGTGGTTGTGTGTCTAGATTCGGTAACAAAGGAAACAAAATGGCAGATTAAACTCCACATGGGGAACCAGTTTCAAAATGGAGGATCAGTTTCAACTTTTAGAACTAGTTTCAAAATGGCAAAATGAATTCAAAATGGAAACTAGTTTCAAAATGGAGGATTAGATCGTAAAGGGCGGAGCCAATGATTATTTGAATGTGTAGGGAAAGAAAGATGGCTGGATCAGATCCAGAGCAACGGAGCTAATACCACGTGCAGGTGGTAATGAGCAGACACACAAAGTAACAGAATGAAACAGGTGGGAGAATTTGAAACACCAGCCTGAGCACAATTGAATCGTTAGTTCAGATCACTCAATAAAATAAGATTTCACCCAAAATTGACGATCTCACAAATCAAAACAGCAAAACAGCGATCAGAGTTAAACATACAAGGTTATACTCAAAACATCAAACATTCAGCATCAAATTTAGGTGACCAAGAAAAGTCACAGTTTCTAAACTAAATCTGCCCAGATATCAAGCCTTACTTGGGAAATCCTGTGTGATTTCAGCAGGGTTGTCCGTTTGAAATTGCTGTTGCGTTGAGTGGTCAGGAGAAAACGATCTGGATTCGGTCCTTTGTCTTACGCTCATCAGCGAAAAGATGCGTCTCTGCGTTATTTCTCGTGTCTGGTGATGGAGAGAAAAGCTGGAGGTAGTCAACGTTGATAGAAAATGATTGAGAAGGGAAGCTGGCCACCTTTTCCGTTTTCTAAATAAATTCACTGTTGTCTCGTAGTGAAAATGAATTAACCGGTTGTAATAAGTATACTACATGACAGGAACAAAGCTAAGTTAATCTTACTCTACCGTGGCCAAATGGTGGGGTTAGAAAAACGTGGTCTCTCTTTGTCCAGAAGGAGGGAAACTCCTTTGTATGTGCAGATACGCGTCTCTTTAAACCGCAGGCTTACGCAGCTGTATGCAGAGAGACCGAACTCACCGCTGTTTGCCGTTTTGTTGATGAAATTACGTCATCGGTCATAGGCCGCTTTTGACCAATGACGTTTAAGGCTGGGCGGGACTTCACATCCAGCTGTGAAACTGCGAAATGGGACAAGGATGTGTATGGAATGACTGAAGTGATATAAGTTGCAAGGTGCTCTACGTGCGTGAGTGTCAACATGGCTGCGGGCTCCGGTTCTTGTGTATTCACTCAAAATAGTGTCGTACCAAGAAATAACTAAGAGCACCCAGGTTTACATCTGACAACCGCCTTTACTGGATGAGCACTGACTCAGAATACAACCAATCAACATTCAGCTTGCAAATCACCACACACGTGGGCTGATAATATTACAATAGGATAGCATAAAGCATAAATAGGGCTTCCCTCGATATCGTGGTGACACATATGAATTCTACAAGTGAATTTTATATTTGAATGGCTATAGAAAAATTAAACAATGTCAAACAGCTAAAGAGCTGAACATTACAATATTCTGTACAGCACTGATGAGGGAAAGCATCAATTACAAGACTTTTCACATCTCCACATCAACACCTTTTAACATATTAACATTTATCACAGTAAACTGTAACAGAATTTTGTGTAAGTTGCAGCCAAGACAATAACACTGATAGCATACTCTCCAGTCTTGGGTACAGTATGTAAGCATTTTGGAAAGAAAGACATGCTTGAGAATTGTAAAGATGACAAATTGTCACTATAGTGTTTGTCTCATTCCACAAGGCAATGAGTTGTCATCAAATAACTGATGATCACTTGTTTGTGTGACTTTATTTTTGAATAATTTTTTTCAATAACTGAAGTACCTTATTTTGTTCTGGAAGTCCCAATGTGGATATTGGATTTGCACTTTTCAGAGAGCTCAATAAAATATTAAAACTATATTTTGGTTGCATTTTTGACATGTAATGCAATTGATTGTGTAAAATAGGAACATAATATTGATCGCAGGCCCCAAACTCAAATAGAATTAAAATTGTGTTGTGCCAGTCTTTGAAGTATTGGCAAACATAGGATCCCTAGCTAAGAGAATCTAAATTAAGATCGTAAACTGCCGATTTACACCCCTAGTATCCAGCAGAATGGTGAAAGTTATTGCACGTTCGTCATTTTGTGTGCTTTAGTATCTTAAACTATATGATTTAATTAAGGCCGCATCTGACTCCATTATTAATTAAATCTGACTCCAATTGTTTTAGACCTAGAATTCATTGAGATTCCAATTATTATTGATAATTAATTGAGTATTTATCCTGACAATTGTTTTTCTAGTTAATTCTAGACTTAAAAATGTGCTTGTTTATTTGGAATCCTATTCGGAAAATGTTTCGTGCCAGCCGAATACATAGATTCCACATCACATGGTAGTCATCATTCAAATGATTACTACCACAGCTTATATATTTCTAAATAGTAGTTTTGCTTAGCTCTATAGATCTGTACATATACACTTAATTTACGTTATATTATCACTAAACAGAGGTAATTTACTAATAATATTTATATGAGTCGATCAACATTTCTGTGTCCCAAACAGTCATTTATTTCAGCCTTTAGAGTCTATTACACTTAAATAAGGCCAAATGGTTAGTCAGAAAGCTAAGATATCTGTTTATGTGATTCATGCTCCATCAAATGCTGGACCTTAGTATATACAAACCATGTTGGCAAATTTGCAGTGACACAGACTTAACGTAATATACTAAAGCCAATCATTTCAGATTATCAATTTATTTGTCAGGTATATGTGTCATGCCAATTACACAATTAATCAATTTAGAGATAGTCAATACAAAACATCCAATGATTACAGATGAATTTAAGAGTAATATATGCATACTTGACATTTATAATACGACATGGTGTTGTGTGTTTATAACACACAACATCATGGGATTCATCTGGCTACAGAATTACCCAGAGTCTCTTGCGAATTCCCCTTAAGTATCCAACAATAGGCAATTCAATTGGAATTTGGAAATGAATTGAATACAGTGACTCAGGGGGTGGTATTTAGATTGAAGACCCCTGAGAGACACACCCCTACAACCGGGTATAATTTCTCTAAATACCACATTTTTGCTATGACTATGATAAGTCTGCTGCTGTTTGGAAATGAGACCAAAGTACAAGTCACACTGAGACCTTGTAACTGATAAGAAACATGTATAGTCAGAATCGTGAATCATTTTGTTATTTTTTTTTACATGTAAGCATTAGAGTTTGAGGTGATTTTGAGCTGAAAAGGACAGGAGGAGGGAAGAGAGGAGAGGGGGCGAAGGAACAGATGTGGAAGGACAATGAGGCAATTCTTAATCAGTGGGGTTTGGTGTCTCAGGTAAAGATGCTAACTTTGTGAGACATTTCTTGTGTTGATTTACTGAGAAGGTCTTTGTTTTCTGAGGAAGCATTGCTCACTGTCATGGTAGAGCTACAGTTTGAGGAACATTTTGCTGAGAAAGTTACATTTAATATATATATATATATATATATATATATATATATATATATATATATATATATATAGCAACTTACCTTAATAATAACACATCTAGTTTAATGTTAACTATCTTGTCTATCATTTTACCATCATTTCATGTATTACTGCTGCTATGTTTGTTATTCTTTTGGACAAAATTGCATTTATCACCTGCTTTCCTTGGGTAGTAATTGCGTTATTTTGGCAAATATTAATGACTTTTGTGAATAAGATGCAATCTATAATAAAAAAAAGTCTGACGATGTCCTACATTAATTCAGAGCGATTAACTATGTAAGATGCACACGGAACGTACATACATTTGGAGCAGTGGAGCAATTCAAACTTGGAAGTACCAATGTATTTGTGAGTTGCAGTCAGCAGGGGACAATCAGCGTAACTCCAGCTGCACAGGAAACAAACCACACTTGAGATCGGGCAGCACAAAATAAGTAAAGAAGCCTCATATATATATATATATATATATATATATATATATATATATATATATATATATATTTCACTGTGCATTGTTAGGAACACCTGTACACCTGCTTATTCATGCAATTATCTAATCAGCCAATCGTGTGGCAGCTGTGCAATGCATAAAATCATGCAGATATGCATCTGGAGCTTCAGTTAATGTTCACATCAACCATCAGAATGGGGAAAAAATGTGATCTCAGTGATTTCGACATGGCATGATTGTTGGTGTCAGATGGGCTGGTTTGAGTATTTAACATTCTCTAGATTTGTCTCAAAATGGTGACAAAAACAAAAAACTTCCAGTTTTTCTGTTAATGGAAATGCCTTGTTGATGAGAGAATAATTGTTGTGAGCAGAATAGCATCTCAGAATGTCAAACCTTGAGTCGAATGGGCTACAACAGCAGAAGACCACATTGGGTTCCACTTCTGTCAGTCAAGAACAGAAAACTCAGGCTGATAAAGCCTCAACGTTCTGTTCTTGGCTGATATAAGTGGAACCCAACGTTGTCTTCTGCTGTTGAAGCCCATTCGCATTAAGGTTAAACATTTTCAAGGTTAGACATATTCTGCTCACAGCAATTTTAGAGGGGTTATCTGAGTTACTGTAGCATTTCTGCCAGCTGGAACCAGTCTGGCCATTCTCCGGTGACTCTTCTCATCAACATGCCCTCTGTTGCAGGGCTCCTTGTTCTATTTCATTCTAATCTATTTGCAAATAATTTTTTGTCTAAAATTTATATTTCCAATTTACACACTAAAACTAAAAGAAGATATACTTTTAATAGCCATCTTAAGACAAATGTTTTCGTGAAACATATTATTTGCATAAGACTTTTGCAAAGTACTTTATACAACTGTTAGTTCCGGCAGTGCTGATGTAGGGCCATATCACACTCTTGCTCCTGTGATATTGCATAGATAGATAGATAGATAGATAGATAGATAGATAGATAGATAGATAGATAGATAGATAGATAGATAGATAGATAGATAGATAGATAGATAGATAGAGAGATAGATAGATAGATGAAAAGTATGACAATGATTTTATCTACAAACTCCTGGTGCAGCCCTACGCGAACACAGTTGTACCTGGTTAGACTGGATTGCAGGTAGTCAGCGACTTAAACATTGCAAAACAGCGCAGAAAAGTGGTGCCACTGTTTGGTAAATTCACCTTTTAAAGTGCAAAATGTGTACATTGTCTCAGAATGCATTAGCATACAGTTTTAACATGCTTGTTTAGAAAGCATTTGGAAAGCACTGTACCAAAATGGCATAGTTCAAAAGGCTATCCGTTACTTTGAACCCAATTCCTCATAATAACACTTTCTCTGAAAAGCCACAAAGCTCCATACTGACAATATCATATTCAAAGGAAGTCCTGCTTTGTGCAACAATGCACACAGTAGCTGCCAGTAGGCCTAGAGTCAAGTGAGCATGCTAGTGTGATAAGAGGGCTCATTCAAGCAGAAAATCGATACAGATAATGGCAGAAGAAATATGCAAGAGATTGAATACCCTCTCAGTGCCATCCTGAGCTTGCACCAAAATGTGACCAACATGTGACCATTACATACATGATAAAGACACAAGAGCATTTGATGACCATTGTATAGTGTAAATTAAATGAAATGCAAAGCAGAAGTCTGACAAATTAACAGTGTCTAGAGGAAGCTGCTGAGAAGCTCTATCAAAAAAGGATGGATTGTTGTGCTTTAAAGGGATAGTTTATTTCAAAGGAAAATTTTCTCATAATTTACTCACCATCATACTGTTCCGAACCTGTATGACTGTCTCATGCAGAAAACAAAATTAAATGTTTTATAGTGATGGGTCGTTCATGAACGATTCGTTCATTTTTAATTAATCTTTTATGTGACTCAGAAGAACGAGTAGTCTCAGAGAGTGATTCGTTAATTTTGTGTTGCCACGTATGTGCAATTTCCGTTAATTTGTTACTTGAAAACTGCATAGGTGCTGTACAGGAAACAGAAATGATTAGTTCACCTCTGGATTATTCCGAATCGTTCGTTCTTTTGTCATGTGACAGCCATATACACTATGCATTGCTCACACAGGAAACAGAAATGATTTGTTCACCTCTCGAGTCATCTGGTCAGAGTCGTTCATTCTTTTGTCACGTGACAGCCGTATACGCGATGCACATATGGCGTGACAAAAAAAAGAATGACTTGGACAAGAACATTCCAGAGGTGAACTAATAATTTCTGTTTCTCATAATTTGTCCTTGGCAGCATTATACATTTTTCCTTATTAAGACTATAATCACAGTTTGTGTAAGTAGACATGTTGGGGGGGATTTGGCTATTGAAAATGTAACATTTTAATTGAATTTTGCTCAAATGTACGAAATTACTTGAATAATGATTTGTTCATTTTGATTTGTTCATCACTTTAATGCTAAAATCAATGCAAGTTATCACATGAACATGTGCCACTGTCAACTGCTTAGTTCCCATCTTGAGAGCCCGAGATGCCTCTGATCTTTGATAAAAGGCCAATGGGAATTGGCAAGTGTGCATGCCACTCCCCCGGATAAACGGGTATAAAGGAGGGGACGTGCATTCCGCTCATTCAGATTTTGTGCTGAGTAGCCCAGAATAAGGTCAAGATGCCCTCCAGCCGCAACGCTGAACTACCCGCTGAAATGGCCGGAGGGACACAATGTCTCGTTCCCTCCATCAGGGAATGAATGTTACAGAAGTAACCAGGAATTTCCTATCTGTCACTCACTCAACGTTGTGTCAATGTAGTGAGACAAGGGGTCCCCTACAAAAGCGGCACAACTAGCTGAGCTGTTACTTGGACTGGCGGTGCGACACGGGCAGACTACTGCATAGCCAGCACATCGGGCTGGCACGTAACATCCCCTGACACTAGTGTGTCGAACAGCCCTTTGGGGATGAGTCGACTACCCAAAGGGTAGGGACAGGCTAGCCTGGTCATGCCTCTTCTCTCTTTTTTCTTTTTCTCCCCAGAAAAAGAGAGAAATCGTTAACCGACCGGGACACCAGTGACTACGTCGGGGGTGTCCCTCCCAAGGGGAAGACACTGTGCAGACCACACCCTGCCCAGAGAGGAGATATGTCACATGGTCTTGCCGAGTCCAATCGGAAGTATGTCATGTAGAGAAGTCCCATGGTAGATCCTACCTAATGGGGGAGGAAGCCCTACGAGAATGGTGACTGGGGCAGAGGGGCCTCTGCCCAAGTAAGATGCAGTTTGCCAACAGGGAAAATTTTTCTGCAAAATATACATTGCAATGAGTTACCTACAGGGAACCAGCGCATACGGAGCACCTGTCCCAGTTCGGGGCTGAGTTAGCACAAGTACTGAGCTGGTGGCGAGTTTCTCTGCAAACTCACCTGCCACAGGGCTAGGAGGAAGTCAACCAGGGAACCCATTTGTGAACGCTACTGGGAATTAAGAATGCACATCTTCAGCTAAAGGGAGGTGAAAGGTGCTATGTGTAAGCGATATACCCGGCCGGATGACCCAGACTTACCTGTTCATCCCAGTTAAGACACGGGATGAAACCAGCTCTACCTGGAGATTATAGAATCTCACAAAAGTGTTTGGTGTAGCCCAGCCTGCTGTTCTGCAAATGTCTGTTAGAGAGGAACCACTGGTCAGGGACCAGGTCAGGTCAAGTCAAGTGGTTTTTATTGTCATACAGATAGAACAGTACACAGTGAAACGAGACTACTTTCCTCCAGGACCATGGTGCTACATAAAACAACATAGGACAAACACAGAACCACATGAGACTACACAGACTAAATAGCATACCTATATAAAGTTTATGTGCAAACGTGTGCAAAAAGTACGGGACAGTACAAAATTACAAAAAATTAACAAGACAATAGGCACAGTGAGAGACAGTGCAGCGCCGACCAGTACACAGTTGTGCAAAAAGATGACGGTTTCTAAAAATGCCAAATGTAAACATAAAAAACTATGAGATAGTGTTCTATGCACATAGCAGTTATTGAGGTAGCAGCCAGGTTTAAAGTGACAATAATTAAAGTGCAACTCAGGACACGTGTGAGTGTCTCAGTCCAGTCCAGTGAGTATTGAGGAGTCTGATGGCTTTGGGGAATAAGCTGTTACACAGTCTGGAAGTGAGGGCCAGAATGCTTCGGTACCTCTTGCCAGACGGGTGAAGAGTTTGTGTGAGGGGTGTGTGGGGTCATCCACAATACTGGTTGCTTCAGGATGCTCTCAATAGTCCCTCTATAGAATGTAGTGAGGATTGGTGGTGGGAGATGTGCTTTCCTCAGCCTTCAAAGAAAGTAGAGACGCTGCTGGTCTTTCTTGGTAATAGAGCTGGTGTTGAGGGACCAGGTGAGGTTCTCCGGCAGGTGAACGCCAAGGAATTTGGTGCTCTTGACGATCTCCACAGATGAGCCATCGATGTTCAGTGGAGAGTGGTCACTCTATGCTCTCCTAAATTCAACAACCATCTCTTTTGTTTTGTCCACATTCAGAGACAGGTTTTTGTCTCTACACCAGTCCGTTAGCCATGCACCTACTCTCTGTATGCTGACTCGTCGTTCTTGCAGATGAGACCCACCACGATCGTGTCATCGGTGAACTTAATGATGTGGTTCGAGCTGTACATTGCTGCCCAGTCAGCAGAGTGAACAGTAGTGGACTGAGCACACAGCCCTGGGGGGCCCCAGTGCTCAGTGTGGTGGTGGTGGAGATGCAATCTGGACTGACTGAGGTCTTCCAGTTGCACAGGGAGGTGTCCAGTCCCAGCAGGTTCAGCTTTCCAATCAGGTGCTGAGGAATGTGTTGAATGCTGAGCTGAAGACTATGAACAGCATTCGAACGTATGAGTCCTTTTTATCTAGGTGGGTGAGGGCCAGATGGAGGGTGCTGGCGATGGCATCGTCTGTTAATCAGTTTGGACGATACGTAAATTGCAGTGGGTCTAGTGAGGGGGGCAACTGGGTCTTAATGTGCCTCAAGACAAGCCTTCTTGAAGCACTTCATGATGATGGGTGTGAGTGTGATGGGATGGTATTCATTGAGGCAGGACACATAAGACTTCTTTGGCATGGGGACATTGGTGGAGCACATTGGAATGACGGTGCTGCTCAGAGAGATGTTGAAGATGTTGGTAAGAACATCTGCCAGCTGGTCTGCACATCCTCTGAGCACTCTGCCATGAATGTTAGCTGGCCCAGCAGCCTTCTGTGGGTTGACTCTATGTAGAGTTTTCCTCACATCAGCAGTGGTAAAACAGAGCACCTGGTCGTTGGGAGGAGGGGTGGTTTAACTCACCACCACGTTGTTCTGTGCATCAGAAGTCGTTCAGCACATCTGGAAGGGAGGCATCTTTGTCACAGGCAACTGATGTTGTCCTGGAGTTGGTGATGGCCTGGATGCCCTGCCACATGAGCCGCGTGTCGTCGCTGTCCTGGATTCTTTGGCCGTGTGCGCACTTTGGGCGTGTGCGCACTTTGCCTCTCTGATGGCCCGGTACAGTTTGGCCCTCGCTGTTCATAGGGCAGTCTTGGGTCCTCAGGAGCGCATGCACCTCCGCAGTCATCCACGGCTTCTGGTTGGAGTGTGTGGTGATGGTCTTGGAGAAGGTGACATCATCAATGCACTTGCCGATGTAGCTGATAGGAGTCCCTGATGGAATGGGCTCATAGCCCTGCAAGGGGCAGCACATGCTGGGCTTGGTAAGCCATAGTTATGGAATCAATGATCCAGTAGGCTCTCCTTTGTTTGGAGACAGTGCTTCCCTTCGGCTGTCCGCCAAAACAGACAAAGAGCTACTCAGAGACCCTAAAGCTCTGCATGCTATCCAAATAGATGCATAAAGCGTGCTCCGGACACTGCAACGCTAAGGCTGGGTCTGCCTCCTCCTGGGGCAGTGCTTTCAGGTTCACCACCTGATTCCTAAAAAGGGTCTTGGGAACCTTGGGCACATAGCCCGGTCGGGGTCTCAGGATCACATGAGAGTAGCCTGGACCAAACTTCAGGCACGTTTCGCTGACAGAGAACGCTTGCAGTTCCCCTACCCTCTTGATGGAAATGAGCACTGTCAGGAGGGCAGTCTTCAAGGAGAGTGCCTTAAACTCTACTGACTCTAAGGGCTCAAAGTGAGCCCCTCATAGGCCTTGCAGGACTACAGAGAGGTCCCACAAGGGAACGAGGCACTGTCTGGAGGGATTCAACCTCCTGGCACCTCTCAGGAATTTGATGATCAGGTCGTGCTTCCCTAAGGTTTTACCATCCACTGTGTTGTGGTGTGCCGCTATAGCAGCTATGTACACCTTCAAGGTGGAGGGGGACAGCCGTCCCTCCAACCTCTCCTGCAGAAAGGAAAGCTCTGAGCCGATTGCGCATCACTTGGGGTTGTCGCGTCGGGAAGAACACCACTTAGCGAACAGATGTCACTTCAAAGCATACAGGCGCCTCATAGAGGGGGCCCTGGCCTGAGTGATGGTGTCTACCTCGGCAGGTGGTAGGACACTGAGGTCTTCCGTGTCCCATCCAGGGACCAGCCATGGAGGTTCCAGAGGTCTGGTCGTGGGTGCCAGATGGTGTCTCATCCCTGAGAAAGAAGGTCTTTCCTCAGGGGAATTTGTCAGGGAGGGGCTGACGCAAGGATGTGAGGTCCGAGAACCAAGTCTGGGTGGGCAACTAGGGTGCTACTAGGATGACCTGTTCCTCGTCCTCCCTGACTTTGCACAGGGTCTGTGCAAGCAGACTCATGCATACTTAAGTAGTCCAGGTGGCCAGCTGTGTGCCAGTGCATCTATACCAAGGGGTGCCTCGGTGAGGGCATACCAGAGCGGGCAATGGGAGGATTCTGGGGAGGCGAACATGTCAACCTGTGCCTGCCCGTATCAACTCCAGATCAGCTGAACCACTTGAGGGTGGAGTCTCCACTCTCCCTTGCGGGTGACCTGCCATGACAGCGCGTCCGCTGTGGCGTTGAGGTCGCCCGGGATATGAGTGGCTTGCAGCGACTTGAAGTGCTGCTGACTCCAGAGGAGGAGACAGCGGTCGAGTTGTGACATGCGAGGGGGGCGTAAACCGCCTTGTGGTTGATATATGTTACCAAGTCTGTGTTGTCTGTTCAAACCAGCATGTGCTTGCCCTGGATCAATGGCCGGAACCTCCACAGGGTGAGCAGCATTGCCAACAACTCAAGGCAGTTGATGTGCCAATGCAGCCGTTGGCCCATCCAGGCCGGAACTACTCTCATGCAGCTCTTTCAGCACCTTGGCTTGGTGTACCTGCAGGGACGACGTAAGCCTACAGGCCTTTGAAGGGAGCTTTGGGCGCCCATGCTAGGTGGCCACGCTCTGCGGGCATAGGTGCACCGCGAGCACCTTATCTACTGGGGGCATCGCTGAGTAACCTGTCCGCTCCGCCATCAAGGGTAGTGAGGGTGGGGGAGCCGTAAGATTTGGACCAGGCAGTGAAAAGTGCCTCCCATGATCTTGTCAGCTCCTCATGCACCTCCGGGAAGAAAGGCATTGGGGCGGGGCGTTGCTGTGAGCGGCCTGGGAAAGCATGTCTGTCATTTCAGTGTCCGTCTGTGACTGGAAGACCCTGCCAGAAGGGGGAAGCCCAGCGGAGGTTTCCACATCAGGCTGGATGAGCCCATTCTCCGATGCTGCACGCGAGAGATATCAACCGCATCCAGGAATGACACACAATCGGAAGGGCATCTTTAAAAAGATGCGTCTCTAAAAAAAACTTTCCAATATGTGCCGCTCTTTTAGAATATACTCTTTTAGAAGGAAAATACTCTTTTAGAATACACTCTAATGAACTGCCGAAGCATCCAGGGGCGTCCAATCTCTGCAGGTCAAATGTCCAGAGAGGGGGGAAGCCTCTGTAATGCTCCTTAAGGATCCAGCAGAGGTGAAGATAGAAGCCGTGGGATATTCAGCTCGATGAACCATAAACCGCTCGGCTCCAAAGAGAAAATCTGAATGAGCGGTATGCACGTTCCCTCCTTTATACCCGTTTTTCTGGGGGAGTGGCACGCAAACCACTCGCCAATTCCTATTGGCCTTTTATCAAATATCAGAGGTGTCTTGGGCTCTCAAGAGCAACCCCTAGTGTCACTACATCAACACAACGTCGAGTGAGTGACAGATAAGGAACCATTAACAAAACTGTGCCAGGTAAGATACAAATACAACTCTGACTACATATAATGAAGGTTACTGATTACCTGATGTAAAATCTGGTTTCTGAAGCAAAACCAGTTTAGAGCTATGCTTGCAATGTAGACAGTGTCTTATAATAGGAGAGTCTAGTTCTGTTGCATTGTGACATATTGCTTGCTTCCATTGTAGAGACCTCCATGCTCATGTGATGCCAAAGTTATAATTCGTTCATGGTTGAGACCACAGTCTATAGTCATCTGGTCAGACCCAAAATTATTCTATCTAAAAATACACCTCTCACCTAATTTATTATGTGTATAAATGTAGTTAAGGTAATAACAATTTTGTAGATGGCAGTTTTGAACCTAGCATTGACAGCCAGATAATTGAAAACAACTTGAAATGTGGTACTTCAGATGTAATTATGGACCTGGTTTCTCTCTCTGCTTCCTCTTTCTCTCTGTGACACTCTAGGCTTTGACAGGAAACCCATTATTGGGTTGAAAGAATCACAAACGCTATTACTGCGTTTGCAGCATTTTGGAACCTGCTCGACAGAAGCTGAATAGACCGTATTTGTCCTCTTTGATAAACTGGAGTGTTCTTAAAGTTTGTGAGTTTGGCAAACGAGACATTTTACTATGGATGTGAATTAAGCCTCATCAGAGTCTAAAGGTTGTAGTGAGTGCATTTGAATAAATGAATAAGAAATAACAACTGGAATATATAGAGAAAAAAAAGATAATTTTTAGTTTTGTTAACTATTACCTTCATTTTTAGTCTATCTTCTAAATGCAGAATGACATCCTAAAAACCATAAAACTTTCAGAATGGTACAGGCTAATGGAGTGTGACAATGTATATTGCTTACTGAATGTTTGAGGTTCCTCTCCTTAGGAATGGCAATTAATAAAACCATTCTGCTGTTTCTCCGTTAAACCTGTCAGATTTGCTGATGCCCCTGTGTAGTAACTAATTTTAGCTGGTTCTAAAAAATTGTCAAGTGTGCACTATTGTGCTGAGAAGATGGGCCAAACTCACAGCTGCTAACTGCTAACCGTATTTATCTGAAAAATGGAAGAATCAGGGCAGACGGAAGGCGCAGTAGGAGAGTTAATATTTTTGCCACTAGTACCTACATTTAAAATGTTGTACCTAAATTTAAAAGTGATTATATAGAATTGAACTGGAATTACAACAAACTTGAAATTCAAATATACTTAAAAAGTAATATAAAAGTAGCCTAATCCATGTGACTCCAGTGGTTAAATCCATGACTTCAGAAGTGATATGATAGGTTGGGTGAGAAACAGATCAATATTGAAGTCCATTTTTGCTAGAAATTCTTCTTCCTGCCCAGTAGATGGTGATATGCATGAAGAATGTGAATAACCAAAAACAAAAGTAAAAGAAAGTGAAAGTTAATGTGGAGATTGATTGAGCAGGGAGGAGAATTTCCAAAATTGACTTCAATAGTGATCTGTTTATGTGATTTTTGGAGCTTCAAAATTTTGGCACCCATTCACTTGCATTGTATGGACCTACAGAGCTGAAAAATTGTTCTAAAATCTTAATTTGTGTTCTGCTGATGAAATAAAGTCATACACATCCAGGATGGTATAAGGGTGACTAAATAATGAGAGCATTTATATTTTTGTGTGAACTATCCCTTTAAAGCCCGATGTGGGCCCTGTTCCAAACAACTGCTCTACCACCTCTATTATTCCAAGTGACCCTGTTTTTTTAGTGTTTTTTTTTTTTTTTGCATTCCTTGCATTGTTTTGAACATGTTTTATGCACAACAATAACTCTCTCAGTCGGTATTAGGATAAATTTAGACCCTGCACGTAAACCGATTTTAATGTAATTGTTTCATACATTATAATATTGAAAATAACTTTTTTATCTTTTCATTTCTGTAATTATGTCACCCTTTTATTTCTTTTTTTGTTTTGTTTTATCAGATTAATGTAGTGTTTACAGTATCATAGATAAGTGATGTATTTAAAAGTTGTCAGTCACAAACACCTATAAAATAACAATATTTTTTATTCTTTCTGGCAAACAGTCATTAAAGGGAATGCAAATTATGGTATGTGTGCTAAATTTTTTAATTGCAGCATCAAGTTTTTATAATAAATGGGCATAACTTTCGCAACTCAGTACTCAATACTCACTACTCATGAGTACTTTTAAATGAGCTACTCTTTTACTCTTACTTGAGTAGTTTTTAGGAAAATTACTTTTACTCTACTCAAACAATTTTTTAAAAAAGTAACAGTACTTTTACTTGAGTATCATTGTTCAGTAATCTTTCCACCCCTGGTGCTCAATCTGTTGTCTGTGTGAGTCCCAAGTGTGCCGCACAAGCCCTCAAAAGTGAAGCCAAAACGTCTCGATCGCCCCCCGGTGACTGGTCCTAGTATAGGTCATAAACCCCGCCTCCCCATGTTATTCAACGGGACGTGAGACCAACTAAACAATTAAATTACACTTCACATATCTTTTTTCCAAAGATAGTTTCTGTCATTTACTGTCGTTTCTATCACGTTGATGTAATTTCAAGTGTTTGTTTTCAAAATAAGTTTGTTTTTAGTTAGTTATTTGCTGCTATAAAAACGGTGCTGTGACATCATGATTGACAGCTGTGATTGACAGGTTCTCTGAGCGAAGTAGTCACTGAAGCACCAACTGACTTTTTCTTTGGGATCTTCGGAGGACTGAGGAGATTGGAGCTTTAAATTTAATATCTAAATTTCTATAATTAATTATTTCACACCATCATAAGTCAAAAGTGCAGGGGCGTGTACTTGCGATTGATTCAGCGAGAGTGAGGGCGGGGCCTTGATTTCGCGGCTTTACTTCCTGCTCACTACTGCGCAGGTCTGGTCCCGAAATCACAACTGCGCAGACTCAAGTCCCAAGATGTCAGCGCCATATCGGGACACTGGCGGCTTCAGTTCTCACCAATGGAAAAGAGCGAAGGTGTGTTGTCCAACTTTTTTTACAGTCTATGGTGAGTCCAAATGCCCCAGTATATTGACAGGACACTGTACTGTAAAAATGCATAGTCTTTTGGATGAGACGTTAAACCGTGGTCATTAAAAATCCCAGGGCACTTCTCGTAAATGAGTAGGGGTGTAACCTCAGTGTACTTGCCAAATTACAAATATTAGCCCTTATCAATCATGGCCTCCTAATAATCCCCATCCATTAATTGGCTCTAAAACTCTACTCTCTCTCCTCTCCACCAATAGCTGGTGTGTGGTGAGTGTACTGGCGCACTATGGCTGCTGTAACATCATCCAGTTGGATTCTGCACACTGGTGGTAGGTGAGGAGAGTCCCCTGTTCACTGTGTGAAAAGCTCTATATAAGGGTCATTCTTAGCATTCGGTGCCATTTGAGTCCTCATGACATAATGTGGTATATTTTGAGTAAAAATGGGCTAATACTTGTTTTTAAATGATCATCTTAAATACTTAACCCCCCTTTACCATAGAACACAATAATATGTACCCAGGATTAATTAATAAAAAAATATTGACCCTGATTTTAGTGCAAGTAGACTAAACTGCCATGTCCCCAAGTAAGCTTGTATAACTTCAGCCACAAATATAAGTAATAAAAATCTAATAAATTCGAAATTTTTCAATATTGTTGTATATTCTTATTTATAATATTCCTCAACAAAATATATTTTTTGTTAGTAATACATTTTTAATGCTTAAAGTCTTTAAAATATGTTGTGTCCCTGAATTGAATGTCCCCCCTGTTACTCTTGAATTGGTATTACAATTAATTTATTATTAATTATAATACCAATTCAAGCTTTAAACACTTATTTATTTAGCATTTACACCTACTCTGTTACAATATGTCCACCCTGTTACTGTGCAAAACAGTAACAGGGTGGACAGTAACAGGAGGGACATTTTATGCTAAAGTTAGCCATTGCTACTCATAAGATGACCACAACCTTTAAACAAGAGGTCCGTCCAGCTAGAGAAGACAGTGTGGGATTTCATAGAAAAACACCTGGGATGCTGGTTTGTTCAGTAGTTTACTGTTGCTATTACTGTTATCTGTAAACATATGAACTTCAAAAAAGTGTGAATTTTAAGTTATCTAAAAAATGTTTAAGTTTGAATGTTGATGTGGACATGTGTCTTTCTTCATCAGGGGGTGCCAGGGTAAATGAGTTGATGACATTTATTGTTGTTCAGTGGTGTGATGTCCACCCTGTTACCCCTCTGTCCACCCTGTTACCTCTGTGTTGGTTTAAGTTAATAAAATAAGTTCAACAAATGTTATGCATATTTTTGTGTTTAATTTTAGGGAATGAAATGGCAAAATGAAATAATTTAAAAATGGGGCAAAATTCCATTGAAATGTCTTTTTATTCTAAAAGAAATGTGTTAAAATTACCACTGTGCCTTAAAATACAACAACTTTTTTCAAGATAATGCTTGTTAATGAATACTAAGTTAAAATACATTTGCAGGGTAAAGTGAGGGACATGTTAGCTCTTAGAAAATGTAAATATTACAATAATTGTGAATTCAAAACATTTATTAATTGAGATGAGAATGTCCGGTAACAGGGTGGACATTTGGCCTTTGCATGTGTGAAGAATTTGGTCAAAATTATTAAAGAGTCATATCCTCAGCTGGACCAATATATTTTTTTTTGTAGTGTAACAAGCCATTCTTCAGATAAAATTATTAAATCATGGAAATTTTTACTTTTTTTGATAGAAATTTACCAAGCTGAAATGGCACTGAATAGTAGGAATGACCCATAAATGTAACATTCATTCATGCTTATATCATTCACAGCATTTTATGCATTTAACACATGCTTAAAACACTCAAAGCATTTTATGTATTTAACACATTCTTAAATCACTCACAGTATTTTACTTATTTTAACCAGGCTTTAAGATATGCCCAAATGTATGGAAGCCCAGGAGTGCCATATAAAAAATAATTAGAGAATAAATTATCAACCTATTAATTTTTAAATAAAAATGTGAATAAATCAATCAATTTATAAATGGACAAATAAATAGACACATTTAAATGTGAATAAATAAACAAATTTAAAAATAGGCAAATAAATAGACACATTTAAATGTTTTTAATTTATATTCCCTGTCTGTCACTTACTGGACTTTGTGTCGATGTAGTGACACTAGGGGTCAAACTTGGGAGCCCCAAAGACCTCTGATCTTTAAGAAAAGGCCAATGGGAACTGGCAAGTGAAATTTGCATGCCACTACCCAGACATATGGGTATTAAAGGAACTGGCTTGCAACCACTCATTCAGATTTTGTTCTTCAGAGCCAAGTCGAGTTCTGGGATGAGATCGCTTTGTGGTCTCATTCGGGGCTTGAGAAGCAGATGAGCTCTCGATAGCAGCATCGGGGAGTGGGCTGGTTCAGTCTGATAATGAGGGCCGCACCTTTGGGTGCGGTCGGCTAGTCGCAGGCCGACATGTAGCTGATGGCCATGCTTGCCCAGGCGGCTGCGAGCGTAGGGCTGGAGTGGAACCCTTGTGGCTTAATGATTGGTTCCTGGGCTCAGAGTGCCGCTCACGGCCGCGCCCCTCCTCGGTCCCTTTCTTCCTGGAGGTGCATGAAGAGCTCACAAAGTCATTACAGGCACCTTTTACTGCCTGGACCTGATCTCTAAGCTCCTCCTCGCTCACTACCCTCGATTGTGGGGCTGCCAGTAGGTACTGGGCGATTCCCCAGGTGGACAAGGCGGTTGCGGTGCACCTAAGCCCGCAAAGCATCGCCACCTAGCGGAACTGTCTGAAACTCCCATCCAGGGCCTGTAGGTTCACGTTATTACTGGCAACTAAGGTCTACAGTGCCGCTGGACAGGCTTCCTCTGCCCCCCACGCCATGGCTCTCCTGCAAGTACACAAAGCCAAGGTGCTGAGAGAACTGCACAAGGGTAGTTCTGACCCAGGATTGATGCAGGAGCTGTGCTTGGTGACTGATCTCACCCTCTGGTCGACGAAGGTCACGGCGCAGACTCTCGGGGCAGGCAATGTCCACATTGGTGGTCCAGGAGCACCACCTTTGGATCAACTTGGTCGTGATGAGGGAGCCTGACAAGGTACGGTTCCTTGACGCCCCTATCTCCCAGGTTGGCCTATTTGGCGACACCATCGAGGACTTTACCCAGCAGTTCTCGGCGGTTAAGAAGCAGACGGAGGCTATTCAGCACATCCTGACCCAGTGCGGATTAAGATCCAGCACCCCCTCTGCTCGTCGCCAAGGGCGTTCCCCTGTGGTAACAACACCGGCTCTGCTGCAGCCTGGCGTAGAGCCACCTGTAGGAAGCAGACACCCCCCGTCTCACGACTCACCACCAAGAACCCGAGGAAGGCTGCAAAGCAACCCTGAGATGGGCGAACCAGGGATGTGGAGACCCGTTACAGGCCTAGAGGTGGTGAACAGACCATTCCATCCTCCGGTGTAGGGCCAGGAGTTGAATCTTTTGTTGTCTTTTCCTTTGATTTTGCAGCATGCCCGACAACCAATCTCGATGGCTGACCAGCACCGTCCTTCTCGGCTATGCAATTCAGTTTGCCAGTCGCCCACGCAGGTTCAGCGCCATCTGTTTCACCTCAGTGAAGGTCGAGTACGCCGCTACCCTGCAGAACCTGTCCCTCCAGCCGAGATGAAGAAGGGGTTTTACAGCTTCTACTTCATCTTACCAAAGAAAGGTGGTGGTTTGAGTCCAATCTTGGACCTGTGAGTACTGAACCGGGCCTTGCACAGACTTCTGCTCAAGATGCTGACGCAGAAAAATATTCTTAATCTGAGTTTTCTGAATCAAGATTGGTTCGCAGAAGTGGACCTGAATGACGCGTATTCCACATCTCGGTTTTACCTCGACACAGGCCCTTTCTGCAGTTTGCCTTCGAGGGCTGGGCGTACCAGTACAAAGTCCTCCCCTTTGGCCTATCCCTGTCACCTCGCGTCTTCATGAAAGTCATGGAGGCAGCCCATGCCCCGCTATGGGAGATGGGCATCCTCATCCTCAACTATCTTGACGACTTGCTGATTCTAGCTCACTCTTGAGACTTGTTGTGTATGCACAGGTAACTGGTATTCAGGCACTTCAGCCGGCTGGGGTTTCAGGTCAACTTGGAAAAGAGCAAGCTCTCCAGCAAGCTGTGAACAGTTGGTGCTGAACAGCCTAAAGTCATTCAGGTGGAGAACGGCGTCCCCACTGAAATAATTTCAGAGGCTCCTGGGGCATATGGCGTCCTCGGTGGCAGTCACGCTGCTCAGGTTGATGCATATGGGACTGCTCCAATACTGGCATCAGACTTGAGTTCCGAGATGGGCATGACACCATAGGGCACATTGTGTGGTCATCACGCCAATCTGCAGAAAGTTCAGCCCTTGGACAGACCTTGCATTTCTGCGGACAGGGGTCTGCTGGGGCATCATGTGCAACAGGCACGCAGTCACCGGCTCCTGGACAGGGCCACGATTAGGTCGGTATATAAACTGCTTCGAGTTGCTGGCAGTGTTGCTCACCCTGCGGAGGCTTTGGCCATTGATCCAGAGCATGCACATGTTGGTCCGGTCGGACAACACGGTGACAGTAGCATAAATCAACCGCCAAGGCAGCGTGCGCTCGCGTCGCAACTCTCCCGCCGTCTCCTTCTCTGGAGTCAGCAGCGACCTACCCTACTGGCACATCCAGACATGGTTCTCAGACCTCACACACCTCACGACAGCCCCCCCCTCCCCCTGGTGAATTCACCTAAGAAGAGATCTCCTCTCTCAGGGAAGGGGCCCAAGGTTCCAATGACCCCTTTTAGGGATCAGGTGGTGAGCCTGCAAGCGCTGCCCCGGGAGGAGTAAGACCCAGCCTTATCGTTGCTGTGTCCGGTGTGTGCTTTGCGCACCTACTTGGATCATACGCAGAGCTTTAGATGATCTGAGCAGCTCTATGTCTGATTCGGCGGACACTGGGAAAGGTAACGCTGTCTCCAAACAGAGACTTGCCCACTGGATCGTGGACGCCATCATGCTGACATACCAGGCCCAGGCCGTGCCCGTACCTTTGGGAAGATAAGCATACTCTACGAGGAGTATGGTGTCCTCATGGGCACTGGCCAATGGCACCTCTCTATCAGATATCTGCAGGGCAGTGGGCTGGGAAACACCCAATTCCTTTGCGAGATTCTATAATCTCCAGGTTGAGCCGTTTTCGTCCCGTGTATTTTCAGTTACGAACAGGTAACTTTCGTAACCTTTCCCCTCCGTGAGGCGAAGACATGCCCTTTCTTCTCCCATACGAGTTAATGAGTCTGTGGAGCCTGGATGTCTTTCCTTCCTATCCCTGTGACTGGCAAATTTAGCTGAGGAATTCCTTGCCAGACCCAGTACATGTGCTAGCATGCCCTGTACACTGGTAGGTGCTCCACAGCCACTGGTTACCTCCGCTTTCCCCCTGTGATGTATTTTCCTCTGTACGGTCCCCCTATTGGTAGACCCGTGTCTCCTTATGGAGTGGTGGTGGCGTAGTGGGCTAAAGCACATAACTGTTAATCAGAAGGTCGCTGGTTCGATCCCCACAGCCACCACCAATGTTTCCTTGAGCAAGGCACTTAACTCCAGGTTGGTCCGGGGGGATTGTCCCTGTAATAAGTGCACTGTACATCGCTTTTGATAAAAGTGTCTGCCAAATGCATAAATGTAAATGTCCTTTGGGCAGAGCCCTCTCTGCCCCCAGTCCCTGTATTAGTAGAGCTCCTCCACTTCGGGCAGGACCTACCACCGCACATCTTCCATGTGTGGCTGGTGAGCCCACATGACGTGCTTGCCACATGTTAACCTCCCCTTGGGGCAGGATGTGGTCTCTGTGGTGATTTTTCCCCCTGAAAAAATAGGAAAGGGAAAGAACACCTTCCCCGGCGCAAATAATATGGCCAAATCTAATACTCTGTGGAGAGAAAAAATATATAGAGAAAAGGCCTGCTCCCATGCTAGTTACATCTAATTGAAATTATGCAATCGTCTGTCACAGTAGCACAGAAAACGTCTCAGGTTACATTGCTGTAAACCTTGTTCCCTGAAAAAGCGGAACGAGATGCTGCGCTGATTCAGCACTTTGAGAACATCTTTTATGAGTGACCAGCGGTGAATATGTGTGCAACACGTCAGTAAAATTGACTAGAAATTATAGCCTCTGTTGGTGACCTCATCAGAATGTGCCAGTAGCAGGGCTATAAACAGATGTGCCACAGGTCCATTGTCTGGTCTTTTCTCTGAAGAGCAGTCCTGGGACATCCTCAGAGCGGCAATGAAGCACAGCATCTCGTTCCGCTTTTTCAGAGAACAGGGGTTACAACAAAGTAACCCGAGACTTACCCTTATCAAAAGCTGCACTTAATGCTGCACTGATTCAGCACTTTGGGAATGAGAATACCCACGCCATCGCACTGTGGGTGTCTGGACCCCTTACGGTTGTGTTGTGTGTGTGGCCACATTGCGTGGAACTGAAACATTCTCATATGCAGATGGCCCATAGGAATCACAGAGGATGCAGATGCCATTAGACCTAAGTAAAAAATGTTTGGCCTAGCCTGACTTTGCTCAGGGTATACTGAATGGTCTCGATTCCAGCGGGAGATAGCTTTGATAGAAAAATGCTTTTCTTGGCGTTGACTTTCAACACCAAAGCAACCAGGTGAGCTAAGACAATATTCCTGTGCTGTAATGCCAGTTCTTGTTACAGTGCTAGAATCAGCCAGTCATCTATATAATTCAAAATGCGGATGCCCCGGAGTTGTAATGGAGCCAGTACTACATCCATGCACTTTGTGCGAGGTGATAAGGCTAGGCCGAATGGAAGAACCTGATATTGGAAAGCTTCTGAAGGGAAGGGCTATCCCCACAAGGCTGGGTGCAAGACCAGGACTTTCTCTTTTTAGAAATAATGGTCCTTGCTTTGGAGGCTGCTGAGGACGGCAAGCCGATCCCCACTCTTTGCAAGGGGAAGCATGACTCGCCACACTCTGCTTTTGGACCTCCCTTCTAGAATGACCGGGGGGAAGCTGGGTGGCCGACAGCCCCTCCCTCTGAGTGCGGTAAGGAAGGAATTGCACAAAGGCTTCCTTGTTTCTTTTTACCTTCCAAAACCTGGTAATGACTGTATTTATAGTCACCGAACAGGCCAGAAGGTGAAATTGGGGCATTAAGGAGGAACACTCTGTTCTTATCCTTAATACCTGAAAGATTTAGCCACAGATGCCTCTCCATGCTGACCAAAGCTGCCATTGAACAGCCGATAGCGCAAGCCATCTGCTTGGTTGCACGAAGAGATAAATCTGTGGCTCGACGAAGCTCTGAAAATGCTTCCTCGTCGATAGTACTCCCCGCACTCAGGCCCTTCAATAGATCAGCGAGAGATAGCCTGCGATCATCTCTTCTACCTGTGGCATCGTTGTATACCCCCGAGCCTTTGCACCCACGATAGTTGAATATGTCGATGTTGAGGGCACAAAGACACGGGAAGTAGAAGGTGTCTTCCATGAACGAGTCAACTCATCATGGAGATCATCAAAGAAGGGGAGACTTTGAGTTCCCTCACCCCGGCCACCAGACAGAAATCTATCCTCTAATTTTTATTGTTAGGGTCTCTTTTTCATGCGGCCAGTCTAACTGTAGTCTAACTACCTTGATTATTATTACGCGAAGAATGCTCAGAGATCCCGCTTCGAGATCATGTGATGGACCGGTTGGATCTGGAGAGAGAGCGAGTGATAGGGCCGAACCTGTCTCTTGCTCCTCAGCCAGATCCATACGTGAGCCCCACGATGAAATGGTGGGGGCTGGCTCTTGGAAATAAGTGAGACGAGTGCGCTGCATCTTCACTGTTAGCAGCTCACAATACTCACACCCGCCTCGCTCATACGCAAGAGCAGCATGCTCTTCCCCAAACAAACAAAACAAAACTGGTGTGTGTCTGATCCAGCCATATGGCGTAAACAGGGAAACACACACCATTTGCTTTGTTTATCACTCATTTTCTGTTTGTCACTTAAGTGATAGAAGAAAGAAGAAAAATATTTCTGCAGACTGCCTGAGAAATCTAACTCCTAACAGGAAAATACAGAGTTTGAGAGGCTTGAGAAGCACAACACATTACAAAGTGGTCTGAAGTCAAAAGACCTGACGATGCACCTGTGGCACATATATTTATAGCCCTTCTACTTTTGCATTGTGATGATGTCACCAACAGATGCTATAAAATCTAGTCAATTTTATTGACGTGTTGCACACATATTCACAGCTGGTCACTCCTAAAAAACATTCCCAAAGCGCTGAATCAGCACAGCATTAAGTGCAAGGGAACAGTGTCTCAAAATTTTCCTCACGAGCAACTTAAATCCTTTGTCATAGGTCATAGGTCATGAAGCGCTAACAAAATTATCAAAACATCAAAAGCTACAACATGTATGTTAGATCCAATACCAACTAAGCTCTTAAAAGAGATATTTCCTGTAATCTCAGATATGATTATTTTCTTAATATTTTTAACTCCTTGCTATACTTAGTACATGTCCCAAGAAACATTAAAATGGCAGATATCAAACCATTTATTAAGAAGCCACAGCTTGATCCTGGAGAATTGGCTAATTATAGACCAATTTAAAATCTCCCATTAATGTCTAAAATACAAGAACACTATTTTCATTTCTACAGAGAAATGGTATATATGAACAATTTCAGTCAGGATTTAGGTCCCATCTTAGTACAGAGACTGCACTTATCAGAGTTACAAATTACTTGCTCTTACCATCTGATTGCAGCTGTATTTCTCTTCTAGTACTTTTAGGTCTTAGTGCTGCATTCAACACCATAGATTACAAAATGCTCTTGAATAGGCTTGAGAATTATGTTGGCATTTGTTGACTTTAGCATGGTTTAGGTTATACTGTATATAGAAGACTGCTACCACTTTGTCTGTGTAAACGAGGATTCATATCCCGAGGTTACCAGAGCTGGCAAGATCCAGCTCCGTTTCTGCTTGGTGTCAGACTCCACTGCTACATGGCTCTAAATGATGACAACTAAATGCAGCCAGACATCAATTCAGTCTATTACGATGGACTTCAGGTGATGAACTGATGCCAACTCATAAGACATGGGATATCTCATATGCCAATGCCTGAACCTTGGACTTAGGATAGACCTCACCGAAATGTATTGCTGGTTGAACTGCTATGCACCCCACTGATCTCTGCCTGGATAGCCATGATGGACTACACTATTAAAATGGAACACATAGACTATAAATGGATTGCCAACAAAAGCCTTCATCAGCTAACTAACAAAGGACGAATCATATATGTGAACTTCTGCAGATATTCCAGGATGAACAGGTACTTAAGACTTACTTAGTTTACTCATTTTAAACCATAACTTGCACTGCACACAAATTACTAATATTGGTATTATATTCATGCTGTTAAGCCAGTGGGAAACTGGCCCCACAGTGAGCCTGGTTTCTCCCAAGGTTATTTTTCTCCATTAACCAACATCTTATGGAGTTTTGTGTTCCTTGCCACAGTCGACTTTGGCTTGCTCACTGAGGTTCTAAATATAATTATTATTTTTATGCTTTTTATACATAATGTACAATCATATTTAATCAACTTTGTAGATATTACATTTTCAATTTCTGTTAATGCATTCATTTTCTCTAAAGCTGCTTTGAAACTATGTGTGTTGAGAAAGGTGCTATAGGCACCTTTCAAATTGTGAAAAAATAAATGGCTGTGCACAAAACCACACCGTGGTCAATAAACAAGGTGCAGACTGTCCACTCATTAGTGAAGAAAGAAATTATGCAAAACTAAAAAGTCTCTCAGGAAGTGTCTCAGCTGTTGGCCCCACACGACTACCACCAGACCTACCAACAGTGTAGGGAAAAGTTACAAAAACTTAAAAGTGACTACTGAACCATCAAGGAAAAGTGGAAGTGGTTCGACTAAATGGACACTATCTAGACCGGCGAGCAATGAGAGGGAGAGTGCCCTGGATTCAGCCACGATGGATCATGATATGTTTTGTTATGTTAACTCTATTCTGTGCTTGAAAGCTTCACTTTATCTAGTTGACTAGCTACTGGAAGATTGCTTCTAAAACAACCTGGCCAATTTAACTGTTACACTTGCGTAAAATCACCATGCAACAACTGCTTTATTCAGCACAATGAGTTAGTAGCTAACAGCTAGCAGTTGTGTTATTGTTTTGGTCAGTTTGTGTCATGTTTAAGATGATGTCACGGCAGTAGAGGCGGCAACAGGTGACTGGTTTGGGATGACATGGGAGTAAATAATGACAGAATAAAATATTTTGAGGTCAAATGTTCCTTTGAAGTGGTAATTACACTCATCAAATTAATTTAAGGTGGAATAAATATATACTATTCACAGTCTTCTCATTCACATTCAAATGTTAACACGTACATATGTTACAACTTAATCTAACATTAAAATAACATTTTACAATTAAAAATTTCAAGTGAAAGTCTATCATGGGATTGAGGCTGAAATCAGGCATAAAGCCAGCAATACAGTTTGTGGTATATATCAAAAGCAACATAACATGATACAACAGCCATCTGGCTTGTTTCTGATCTGCGCACTGGTGCAGTCTCTGGTGAATGTCCCATTTATGGGAAGCTGAGGGAGGCTCTTACTTGAACCTTAAAATAACCTTTCCTATTTTAATGTTAATTAGTCTGAGAACTCTACATTTAATAATTTAGCCTATTTAGTGGAGAGGCCTTGGGCCAAAATGACAGAAACTGTCACAAAAACAACACTTTGGCCAAGAAGAAATGAGAAGGTACAGACCTTTATGAATAATTATGCAGTCATCCTTTTTTTAGCTTTGTGGACAATACAAATCAAATCTGCTAAAAAAGAGAGAGAAATGTAAAACCTTTTTTTCAGATCAGGATCATTATTTTAGTGCACTGTGATTACATGAACATCTGGTTTCTGGTTCCAATTTATCAATATTGTTTTATGCATTACAGTAATGAGAATCAGAATATGTTTAATTTTCTTTAAGCAAAACATGATTTCTTTGTTTAAATTTTGGGATGGCATGTGACCAGGTATATTGTTCACAGGTATCGTGAGATTCACCCTTATACTTATCAAGGCCATCAGCATAATTTTCATAATTATGTACCCACAGCTGTTCCAAAGTTCTGGAAATGTCTTTTTTTTCCTCCAGCGTTTATGGTTATGATTACTGATGTGTTCTGTTCTAACAGTGTGCCTGAGTGAAACATTTTTGATTGAGCTGGCTGAAACTGCCCAAAAATTGGATTTGAAGTGATCGTCACGGCACAGCTGTTGTGACTGAGATAATAGGAAATAGATTTTTAGGGAGTGGCAATCTGTGGTGTTTCATGTCCGTATTACCTTTGTGTATTATGGATTACAGCATAAAACAAAACAAAAAAACATCTCAAAAGATGTCCGAAAGGTCAAATTTATATATATTTTTTTGGTAAATCAAATAAATAGTTCAACCAAACATGAAAAGTTTTTCATTATTTATTCACCCTCAAATATGCTGTCATTAGATGTTTGATGTCATGTTTCACATCAATGAGGTATTGTCAAAAATATGCAAGAATCAATGACGTTTGATGGCAATGGTGTTGAACCTGCACCATAAGTGCATATAAACTGTAAAATTTGAGAGCACAATGTAGAATATTTTCCATGACACAATCAGTCATATTTCTTCATAAGACTTAGAATAAAGCACACAATTCATATAAATTTGTATTTATTACATGGTTCTTTGGAATGCTCGATTCTGATTGCTCAATGGCGCCATCTAGCATTCTGATATTTCTGTGTAACAACCGCACATCCGGAATTTAGTGATATCAGATCGGTCATCCGGGTTCCCCGTCTGTTCTCTCTCCACGTTGTGTCGGAGAAGCGCTACTAGGGGTCTCTCTTGAGCACCGAATATACCTCTGATCTATGAAAAAAGGCCAATGAGAAGTTGGTAGTCAGTATTGGCATACTCCGCCCCCGGACATACGGGTATAAAGCTGAGGCAAATACTAGAGTTCATTCAGAAATTTTCTTCGGAGCTGATGGTTGTGCATGCTGTTCGCGTGAGATCACACCAGTTCCAGTATTCCTCTGACGCTGTGCATGCTGTTGGATTGAGGGCGCATTGCAGCGGCGATTTTCTCCTTCTTGCACGGCAGTGCAATTGCCCCTGGGCGCTTCGACAGTGCAGAAACCCAAACTCTAAGAGAGTTGTTTAAGAGTGATTTTCTCTAAAAGAGCAATACACCATGGCGTTGAACGTCCTTTTCTGGAAGCGTCTTTTTAAAGACGTGTTTCCGCCTCTGTGTAGTTTCTGGATGTGGTTGATTTCTCCCCACCTCCTACGGTCATAAAAGCTGCCTGGTGTACCTGGGTTGCGATTACACGCAGGCAGCGTTTTTATGAATGGTCTATGTTTTCAGGGCAAGAACATAGCTTTCTTTTGTCATGAGAGAAAGCCACTTCAACCTCACCTCTTTCCCACGGGATTGGGGCAGGCGCCGTGGGCAATGAAGGCAATTTGGGGACAAAGACAGGGCTGTGTTCGCCGGGTAAAACCCTGCGAGCCTCCCGCCTCCCCGGTACGCTTGCTGCTTCCGTCCGAGCTCGGGATGAGCGTTTTCTCTTCAATAAGGTTATGTTCTCAGTGCGAGAACATAGCTGTGGCAGCATTGCGGTCGGGGCTTTCTTTTGTCATGAGAGAAAGCCACTTCAGCCGCCCCCCACCCCTCGCCTCTTTCCCATGGGATTGAGGCAGGCGCCGCGGGCGATGAAGACGATTTGGGGACAATGACGGGCCTGTTCGCTGGGTAAATCCCCGCAAACCACCCGCCTCTCCAGCATGCTTGCTTGCTCCCATCTGCTCGGGATGAGTGCGGCCCGCTTCACGGCCGGCCTGCCGGTCCCTTGAGCTACCGGGATTGGATGACGATAATCACCGCTGCATCGGAGAGCGTTACAGCGGCGTCTGATGTTGATGACTCGTCTGCGGCGCCACCTTCGGGTCTGCGCGCCCAGTCTGAGCCTGATGCAAAGAGGTCCGATATGCTTCCCCGGGTACCGCGAGCATGAGGTTGGACCGGAAAATAACGTCCCCCTCCCCCTCACGGCTACTTGATTGGTTCCACGGGCATGTGCGCCGCTCACAGCCGCGCCCCACCCCCGGTTCCTTTCTTCCCGGACGTGCATGACGAGCTGAGCAAGCCAAGCTTCCTCGCTCCTCCGCTCTCACTACCCTCGGCGGTAGTGAGAGCGTGGGTAGTCCTGTTCTTGATGTGCTGCAGGAACTGCACTCGAACTGGCGATGGCCACCCTCGTGATCCGGAAACGCAACACCTGGACTGGACCTGGTCGCAGTAGAGGAGGTAGACAAAGCACGCTTTCTCAAACGCTCCCGTCTCCCAGCTCCGTCCATTCGGCGACACCACCTGACGACTCTACCCAGCAGCCCTCAGTGGTGAAGAAACAGACAGAGGCTATTTCACACATCCTGCCCTGCCGCAAACCTGCCGCCAGGGGCCATGCCCTGTCTGCTCGCCGAGGGCGTCCTCCTGCGGCTTTCAAGAAAGAAAAAAATGTGGTGCTCCACCTCAACAAACATGGGCCCAGCTCTAAGCCCCGGCGTTGAGCTCCCCGCAGAAGATGGACGCCCCCTCAACTCACGGACCCCCTCGAGGACCCGGAAGGCTCCCAGGTGCTCCTGAGATGACTGACCCAGAGACTGAGATGTTAGCTCCGGAGCTGGTAAGACCACTCCGTTCCCCGGTGGGGGGCCGGGAGGAGAATCTTTTGTTGAATTAATTTCATTTTCCACACCCCCTAATGGGGGCTGCGGTACTCACATTCTCAATAATAGAGCTATTTCCTTTTTGTCTCTGGGTCACCTGGCCCGCAAATGGCGTTCTCACGGCACTCTGCCGCCATGCCTCAACAGTCCCGGGACGCTGAACGCGGCCCCAGATCCACCTTCAGCCCCACGACTGTTCCCCGGCCGGCCGGTTCTGACAAGTCCAGAGGACGCCATTACAGGACCTCCTCCTCAGTCACTAACCTGCCCCCTGCCGGATGTGCGGAGCAAGGTAAGTGCTTCGAGTCTTTTCTCAGCACCAGTGCTTCGGGACGCGTCCTCGCCTCCCGACGGCGTACTACCTGCTCCGCCCTGCTGCGAAGCCCCTCCGGGTACGTAAAAAATACTCGTCCCTTTGGTGCCCCTAGCACGGAGATCGGATGCGTGGCTCTCACTTCCCAACCCATCTCGCTGGCTGGCCCGGACCATCCGACTCGGTTACGCAATTCAGTTTGCCAGGCCCCCGGCCCCCTTCGCAGGCGTCCGCTTTATCGCAGTGCACGGCCAACATGCCAAACTCTTGCGCGCGGAGATCGCTACTCTTCTACTAAAAAACGTGATAGAGCCTGTCCCTCCAACCGAAATGAAGAAGGGTTTCTACAGCCCTTACGTCATTGTACCCAAGAAAGGCGGCAGCTTATGACCAATCTTGGACCTGTGAGTTTTCAACCGAGCGCTGCTCAAACTCCCGTTCAAAATGCTCACGCACAAGTGTGTCTTGACATGCGCCCAGCACCTAGATTGGTTCGCAGCGATAGACCTGAAGGACGCGTACTTCCACGTCTCAATTTTGCCATGACACCGACCTTTTCTACGGTTCGCGTTCGACGGCCAGGCGTTCCAGTACAAAGTCCTCCCCTTCGGCATGTCTCTGTCCCCTCGCGTCTTCATGAAAGTCGCAGAGACAGCTCTTGCCCCGCTCCCGGCATCCGCATACTCAATTACTTTGACGACTGGCTCATACTGGCCCACTCCCGAGAGTTACTATGCACTCACAGAGACCAGGTGCTCAGGCACCTCAGCCGCTTGGGGCTTCAGGTCAACCGAGAAAAGAGCAAGCTCACCCCGGTTCAGAGCATCTCCTTTCTCGGCATGGAGTTAGACTCAGTCTCAATGTCCGCACGTCTCACCAACGAGCGTGCGCAGTCGGTGCTGAGATGCCTCGCCAAATTCAGGACAGGCACAACGGTCCCTCTAAATCTCTTCCAGAGGCTCCTGGGTTATATAGAATCCTCCGCTGCAACCACGCCGCTGGGGTTGATGCATATGAGACCGCTTCAGCACTGGCTTCAGACTCCAGTCCTGAGACGAGCATAGCGCCACAGCACGCACCGTGTGACAATCACCCCCGAAAAGCACGCAAGTGCAAGTTATTTTCTGCACGCGCGCAGAACTGTACACACGCGCAAGTTATTTTCTGCACACAAGTCAGTTTTGACACTCAGGGGCGGGGCCCAATCATTTCTGTTAACAAATGCTATTGGCTGCTGAACAAATACTGTATTGATTGGCTGCATCTCTTCGAATCTCTCGTGATTGGCAGTTGTTGGACGAGAACAGACAGAAGATGTAGCTGTAAGATGTTTTGTGCATACACACACACACATATAATATATATATATATATATATATATATATATATATATATATATATATATATATATATATATATGAGAGGCAAGATGACACTAGCTGCGTTTGAATAAAACAAGAGCGCGTCCATCTGTAGTGTGATAAGAGACATGAAAGAAGGGCCGGATGCGCGGTTATTATAAAACCTTGCTACTGACGACGATCATTATCGGTCATATAATGTTGTAACTGACAAATCAGAATCAAACATTTCAGAGAGACATTCCTGTAATTATATTATATTTTATGTACACTTGATTTCCTAACCTGGCCTTATTCTGCTGCACCTGCTCTGCTTTCCCAGCCCCAAGACTGACTGGCTTCCTCTCTGAGCCTGCATTTCATCTATATAATGAATTAATGTAGAGGCTGATGAGTAGTGGATGGCCCTTGCAGTACCACACAAACAAGCTGGGAACTATCTGGCATCTAGCTATCTACACTTACCATTTTGTGAAACACTAACGTTCCCTTCAACATTAACGTTAGATGGATAGATATGGATAGTACCTCTAAACAGGTTCACTAAACGCCTTGCTGCGTTCTATATTTCCACCTATTTACAGTTATTATCAAAGACAGAAAACACACACACACACACATATATATATATATATATATATATATATATATATATATATATATATATATATATATAACGCACAAAATATCTTACAGCTAAAAGAAATTAAGGAGGAATTTAGAACGAAACCATAACCTCTTTACTTAGTCATACATTTTTGGGGCATTTACGTGTAAATGGTTGAAATCATACTTTATGTGATAGATAAATTGTTTCGATAAATATCCACTTGTATGCTATGTCTAAAGGATGCTTTTATTTAAAAATTTCTTTAATATTTAAATTTTTTCTCAAGCCTTTTGATCTCAAGACTTTTTTTTTTTTAAACCAATACCCCCTTGTTGTTTGCTTTTTGTTGTTCAGTATTGTGTAGGGGATGCTTTTCTTTCATTTACACTGACAATAATTGTATTGTTCCAATTGATGTATATTTCTTATTTCTCCACTAAGAGAGTTTTGTATGTTTTTTATTGTCAAAAATAAAAAGTTCCCGCTTTCTGTCTGTTCTCACCCAACAACAGCCAATCACGAGAGATTCGAAGAGATACAGCCAATCAATACAGTATTTGGTCAGCAGCCAATAGCATTTGTTAATAGAAAGGATTGGGCCCCGCCCCTGAGTGTCAAAACCGACTTGTGTGCAGAAAATAACTCGAGCATGTGTACAGATCTGCGCGCGCGTGTGCAGAAAAGAACCCGCGCTTGTGTACAGTTCTGCGCGAGTGCAGAAAATAACTCGCGCATGTGTGGGACTTGTTAATTTGTGTGCACAATCATATTTTTTGTGCTCGAGTTTGTGATTTGCAAGTTCTGCAGGTTTAAATTTTACGTGCGAGCTGTGTCATGGTGCTCATACTGTTGAAATTCACTTGCGCTTGCGCTGTTTTGTCCAACATTAAACGCCATATACATAAATCGCCAAGGCGCCGTACGCTCCCGCCACATGTCACGACTCGCCCGCCGACTCAGGCCGCTGCGTGCCACTCACATTCCCGGCAAGCTCAATGTGATAGCGGACGCACTGTCACGACAGAGCTTACCCAGCGGAGAGTGGAGGCTCCACCCCAGTCGGTCCAGCTGATTTGGGAACGGTTCGGCAGAGCCCAGGTAGACCTGCTTGCCTCCGAGGGACCTCCCACTGCCCGCTCTGGTATGGCCGAACAGCGGCTCCCCTTGGGACAGACGCGCTGGCACACAGCTGGCCCACGGGGCTACGCAAGTATGCATTTCCCCCAGTGAGCCTTCTTGCACAGGTGCTGTGCAAGGTCAGGGAGGACGAGGAACAAGTCACACTAGTGGCTGCCTACTGGCCCAACCGGGCCTGGTTCTCGGACCTCGTGCTCCTCGCGACAGCCCCTCCCTGGCGAATTCCCCTGAGGAATGACCTTCTTTCTCAGGGGCAGGGCACGCTCTGGCATCCGCATCCAGACCTCTGGAAACTTCATGTCTGGTCCCTGGACGGGACGCGGAAGATCTAGCTGGTCTACCACCTACCGTCGTAGGCACGATCAACCAAGCCAGAGCTCCTTCTACCATGCAGCTACGCCCAGAAGTGGCTCTTGTTCACAGATTGGTGTTCTTCCAGGGCTGAAGACCCTCAGAGGTGCACAGTTAGGTCAGTGCTCTTATTCCTGCAAGAGAGGCTGGAGGGGAGGCTGTCTCCTTCCACCCTAAAGGTGTATGTCGCTGAAACCGCGGCTCACCACAACACAGTAGACGGCAAGTCCCTTGGTAAGCACGACTTAATCATCAGGTTCCTAAGAGGCGCCCGGAGGCTAAATCCCTCCCGGCCAAGCCTGTTCCCCTCCTGGGATCTCTCAGTAGTCCTCGTGGGCCTCCGGAGACCTCCCTTCGAGCCTCTATTATCAGTTGGACTCAGGGCCCTCTCTCTTAAGACTGCCCTGCTGATCGCGCTCGCTTCCATCAAGAGGGTCGGGGACCTGCAAGCGTTCTCTGTTAGCGACACTTGCCTGGAGTTCGGTCTGGCAGACACTCATGTGATCCTAAGACCGCGACCGGGCTATGTGCCCAAGGTTCCTACCACGCCCTTCAGAGACCAGGTAGTGAACCTGCAAGCGCTGCCCCAGGAGGAAGCAGACCCTGCCCCTTCATTGCTGTGTCCGGTACGTGCTTTGTACACGAACACGTACACGGCTCAGCGCATGGCGGATTTAAATTGGACCCCTAGTGTCGCTTCTCCGACACAACGTGGAGAAAAAAAAAAAAAAGACTCAAGATGGCGCCAAGTATGGCTGCTGCGTTGCGAGTTCCGTTACAACACTGCGGTTTATTGTTTGTTTTGTTTACAGTTCTTTGTTTTTTTGTCTTGGATGTTGTCTGCCTTATTGTTTTCGACAGACAAACGCTTTTGGACATTGGTTCTACAATTACACATCGAAAACCGGACTTCAAATTCCTTAATGCCGACCGCTGTTTACAAACACGCCGGCGGAGCCTTTGTCTGGGCTGCTCGGCCGTGGAAATGCAGAAGGAAAAGAGGAAAACGAGCCGGCGTTCTCATCAGAGTAAGGCGTCTTGCAAATCGACCCCGCTACCCAGTATACTACTGGCAAATGTTCAGTCTCTGGACAACAAGCTCTGCGAGCTGAGAGCGCGGATCTCTTTCCAGCGAGAGCGAGAGATTGCTGTGTTATCTGCCTTACAGAAACCTGGCTGGCTGCGGAGATTCCAGACTCGGCCATCGAAATCACGGGCTTTTCCGTGCACCGAGCGGACAGAGCGAAAGACCTCTCCGGTAAAAGCAGAGGTAGTGGTGTGTGTTTTATGATCAACAAATCATGGTGTGATAAGAGGAACGTACATTTCATCAAGTCTTTCTGCTCTCCTGATCTGGAATATCTCATGTTTCTGTGTCGACCATTCTGGCTGCTGAGGGAATTCACAGCGGTCATCATCACAGCTGTGTACATCCCCCACAAGCCGACACAGACCGGGCACTCAGGGAACTGTATGGGAGTATAAGTGAGCAGGAAACCGCGCACCCTGAGGCTGCGTTCATTGTTGCCGGGGACTTTAACAAAGCCAACTTCAAAACAATCGCTCCAAAATACCACCAACACATAAAGTTCAACACACGAGGGGATCGGGTTTTAGACCATTGTTACTCTCCTTTCCGGGATGGCTACAAATCCCTCCCCGCCCCCATTTGGCAAATCGGACCATTCTTCCGTTCTACTTCTACCTGCTTACAGGCAGAAACTAAAACGGGAAGCACCCACCCTCAGAACGATCCAGTGCAGGTCGGACCAATCAGACTCTGCGCTACAAGACTGTTTTGATCACGCGGACTGGGAGATGTTCCGGTCCGCCTCTGATGACGACATCGAGGTTTACGCTGACAGCGTAGCGTGTTTCATCAGGAAGTGCGTAGAGGGCGTTGTTCCGACCAAAACTATACGGATATACCCCAACCAGAAACCATGGGTTAACGGCGAGGTTCGCGCGGCACTCACTGCGCGGACCTCCGCTTTTAATTCTTCTAACACGGAGGAGCGTAAACAAGTCAGTTATGCCCTCCGTAACACCATCAGTGAAGCCAAACGCCAGTACAGGCACAAACTTGACGGTCAGTTCAACACCACTGACTCCAGAAGTATGTGGCAGGGAATTAACACAATCACGGACTACAAATGGAATAAAGTCTCCGCCATGAACACCGCTGCATCTCTCCCGGACGAACTTAATACATTTTATGCTCGTTTCGAGGACTACACCACCGCCCTCGCAGAGAGAGCACTCGCGGCTGACGCTACAGAGGCTGATTCACTCTCCGTCTCTGTTGTGGATGTAACCCGATCCTTCCGACGGGTGAACATCCGTAAAGCTGCGGGTCCAGACGGCATTCCGGGCCGCGTCATCAGAGCGTCGCGCGAATCAACTGGCTGGTGTTTTTACGGACATTTTCAATCTGTCCCTCTCCCTGTCTGTAGTCCCCACATGCTTTAAAACATCAACCATTGTGCCTGTACCAAAGCAAGCCACAATCACTTGCTTAAATGACTGGCGTCCTGTTGCTCTGACCCCCATCATCAGCAAATGCTTCGAGAGGTTAATCAGAGATCACATCTGCTCTGTTCTGCCCCCTCTTTGGACCCATTGCAGTTTGCCTACCGCAACAACCGCTCCACCGATGATGCCATTGCATCTACAATACACACTGCTCTCTCCCATCTGGAAAAAAGGAACACATATGTGAGAATGCTGTTTGTAGACTACAGCTCAGCATTCAACACCATAGTGCCCTCCAAGCTTGATGAGAAGATGCATTTCCCCCAGTGAGCCTTCTTGCACAGGTGCTGTGCAAGGTCAGGGAGGACGAGGAACAAGTCACACTAGTGGCTGCCTACTGGCCCAACCGGGCCTGGTTCTCGGACCTCGTGCTCCTCGCGACAGCCCCTCCCTGGCGAATTCCCCTGAGGAATGACCTTCTTTCTCAGGGGCAGGGCACGCTCTGGCATCCGCATCCAGACCTCTGGAAACTTCATGTCTGGTCCCTGGACGGGACGCGGAAGATCTAGCTGGTCTACCACCTACCGTCGTAGAGCACGATCAACCAAGCCAGAGCTCCTTCTACCATGCAGCTACGCCCAGAAGTGGCTCTTGTTCACAGATTGGTGTTCTTCCAGGGCTGAAGACCCTCAGAGGTGCACAGTTAGGTCAGTGCTCTTATTCCTGCAAGAGAGGCTGGAGGGAGGCTGTCTCCTTCCACCCTAAAGGTGTATGTCGCTGAAACCGCGGCTCACCACAACACAGTAGACGGCAAGTCCCTTGGTAAGCACGACTTAATCATCAGGTTCCTAAGAGGCCCGGAGGCTAAATCCCTCCCGGCCAAGCCTGTTCCCCTCCTGGGATCTCTCAGTAGTCCTCGTGGGCCTCCGGAGACCTCCCTTCGAGCCTCTATTATCAGTTGGACTCAGGGCCCTCTCTCTTAAGACTGCCCTGCTGATCGCTTCGCTTCCATCAAGAGGGTCGGGGACCTGCAAGCGTTCTCTGTTAGCGACACTTGCCTGGAGTTCGGTCTGGCAGACACTCATGTGATCCTAAGACCGCTGACCGGGCTATGTGCCCAAGGTTCCTACCACGCCCTTCAGAGACCAGGTAGTGAACCTGCAAGCGCTGCCCCAGGAGGAAGCAGACCCTGCCCCTTCATTGCTGTGTCCGGTACGTGCTTTGTACGTACCTCTCTGGACCGCACGCAGAGCTTTAGATGCTCTGAGCAGCTCTTTGTATGCTTTGGGGGACAGCAGAAAGGAAACGCTGTCTCCAAACAGAGGCTTTCCCACTGGGTAGTAGATGCCATTTCATTGGCTTATCACACTCAGCCCCCCCCCTGCGGGTCCGAGCTCACTTGACAAGGAGCGTTGCATCCTCGTGGGCACTGGCCAAGGGTACCTCCCTGGCAGACATTTGTAGAGCAGCGGGTTGTGCGACACCCAACACCTTTACGAGATACTACAATCTCAGGGATGAGTCAGTTTCATCCCGTGTTTTCTCAGGTCGAGCCAGTAGAACTTCGGTAACACGGTGATGGGCTGGCCAGGTGAATCACTTGCATATACGCCCTTTCCCTCGCTTGAGGTAAAACTGTGCGTCTTTTTCCCAGGAGATTCACTCAACTTCGAATCCCAGGTCGATTCCTCCCTAGCCCTCATGGGTCCGCAGTTCGGTGGAGGAACTTGCCGACCCAATCCACTGCGGGTACTCAGATCTACCCTGTACTAGAATAGGTGCTCTACAGAGTAGGGACTCCTACGCGGACTCCCCTGTGTGTATTTTCCACGATCACGGTCCCCTTACGAGCAGACCCGCGTTTTCCTTGGGGAAGTTTCGGCTGCCCCGGTCACCGTGTGTAGCAACTCCACCCTCGCTGAGGCTGGATCTACCACTGAGCCACTTCCACGTGTCGCCTAAAAACACATGTGATGTATTCACCACTGTACCTCCCCAGCTGGGCAGGGGTGGTCTCCGCAGGGTCTTTTCCCCTTGAAAGAATGGGAAATTGGGTAAGACCCCCTTCCCTCAGTGCGTGTAAGGGCCCGGCTGTCTATTGCTCTATGCGAGAAACATAGAGAGAAAAGAGGCCCAGCCAGGCTTGGCCCGTTCCCAGGTTGGCAAGCATCACCTTGTTCCCCTGCCTAGGGTAACCAGAAGGATTCTGACGACTTTTTTGGGGCATTGGGGAAGGGTACGTGCAGTCTGACACAGCCGGTCGTTTGGCAAGTTACAAATACCTGCCCACTCCTGTGTCAGCAGAACACGTACACGGCTCAGCGCATGGCGGATTTAAATTGGACCCCTAGTGTCGCTTCTCCGACACAACGTGGAGAAAAAAAAAAAAAAGACTCAAGATGGCGCCAAGTATGGCTGCTGCGTTGCGAGTTCCGTTACAACACTGCGGTTTATTGTTTGTTTTGTTTACAGTTCTTTGTTTTTTTGTCTTGGATGTTGTCTGCCTTATTGTTTTCGACAGACAAACGCTTTTGGACATTGGTTCTACAATTACACATCGAAAACCGGACTTCAAATTCCTTAATGCCGACCGCTGTTTACAAACACGCCGGTGGAGCCTTTGTCTGGGCTGCTCGGCCGTGGAAATGCAGAAGGAAAAGAGGAAAACGAGCGGCGTTCTCATCAGAGTAAGGCGTCTTGCAAATCGACCCCGCTACCCAGTATACTACTGGCAAATGTTCAGTCTCTGGACAACAAGCTCTGCGAGCTGAGAGCGCGGATCTCTTTCCAACGAGAGACGAGATTGCTGTGTTATCTGCCTTACAGAAACCTGGCTGGCTGCGGAGATTCCAGACTCGGCCATCGAAATCCACGGGCTTTTCCGTGCACCGAGCGGACAGAGCGAAAGACCTCTCCGGTAAAAGCAGAGGTAGTGGTGTGTGTTTTATGATCAACAAATCATGGTGTGATAAGAGGAACGTACATTTCATCAAGTCTTTCTGCTCTCCTGATCTGGAATATCTCATGTTTCTGTGTCGACCATTCTGGCTGCTGAGGGAATTCACAGCGGTCATCATCACAGCTGTGTACATCCCCCACAAGCCGACACAGACCGGGCACTCAGGGAACTGTATGGGAGTATAAGTGAGCAGGAAACCGCGCACCCTGAGGCTGCGTTCATTGTTGCCGGGGACTTTAACAAAGCCAACTTCAAAACAATCGCTCCAAAATACCACCAACACATAAAGTTCAACACACGAGGGATCGGGTTTTAGACCATTGTTACTCTCCTTTCGGGATGGCTACAAATCCCTCCCCGCCCCCCATTTGGCAAATCGGACCATTCTTCCGTTCTACTTCTACCTGCTTACAGGCAGAAACTAAAGCGGGAAGCACCCACCCTCAGAACGATCCAGTGCAGGTCGGACCAATCAGACTCTGCGCTACAAGACTGTTTTGATCACGCGGACTGGGAGATGTTCGGTCCGCCTCTGATGACGACATCGAGGTTTACGCTGACAGCGTAGCGTGTTTCATCAGGAAGTGCGTAGAGGGCGTTGTTCCGACCAAAACTATACGGATATACCCCAACCAGAAACCATGGGTTAACGGCGAGGTTCAGCGGCACTCACTGCGCGGACCTCCGCTTTAATTCTTCTAACACGGAGGGCGTAAACAAGTCAGTTATGCCCTCCGTAACACCATCAGTGAAGCCAAGCGCCAGTACAGGCACAAACTTGACGGTCAGTTCAACACCACTGACTCCAGAAGTATGTGGCAGGGAATTAACACAATCACGGACTACAAATGGAATAAAGTCTCCGCCATGAACACCGCTGCATCTCTCCGGACGAACTTAATACATTTTATGCTCGTTTCGAGGACTACACCACCGCCCTCGCAGAGAGAGCACTCGCGGCTGGCGCTACAGAGGCTGATTCACTCTCCGTCTCTGTTGTGGATGTAACCCGATCCTTCCGACGGGTGAACATCCGTAAAGCTGCGGGTCCAGACGGCATTCGGGCAGCGTCATCAGAGCGTCGTGCGAATCAACTGGCTGGTGTTTTTACGGACATTTTCAATCTGTCCCTCTCCCTGTCTGTAGTCCCCACATGCTTTAAAACATCAACCATTGTGCCTGTACCAAAGCAAGCCACAATCACTTGCTTAAATGACTGGCGTCCTGTTGCTCTGACCCCCATCATCAGCAAATGCTTCGAGAGGTTAATCAGAGATCACATCTGCTCTGTTCTGCCCCCTCTTTGGACCCATTGCAGTTTGCCTACCGCAACAACCGCTCCACCGATGATGCCATTGCATCTACAATACACACTGCTCTCTCCCATCTGGAAAAAAGGAACACATATGTGAGAATGCTGTTTGTAGACTACAGCTCAGCATTCAACACCATAGTGCCCTCCAAGCTTGATGAGAAGATGCATTTCCCCCAGTGAGCCTTCTTGCACAGGTGCTGTGCAAGGTCAGGGAGGACGAGGAACAAGTCACACTAGTGGCTGCCTACTGGCCCAACCGGGCCTGGTTCTCGGACCTCGTGCTCCTCGCGACAGCCCCTCCCTGGCGAATTCCCTGAGGAATGACCTTCTTTCTCAGGGGCAGGGCACGCTCTGGCATCCGCATCCAGACCTCTGGAAACTTCATGTCTGGTCCCTGGACGGGACGCGGAAGATCTAGCTGGTCTACCACCTACCGTCGTAGGCACGATCAACCAAGCCAGAGCTCCTTCTACCATGCAGCTACGCCCAGAAGTGGCTCTTGTTCACAGATTGGTGTTCTTCCAGGGCTGAAGACCCTCAGAGGTGCACAGTTAGGTCAGTGCTCTTATTCCTGCAAGAGAGGCTGGAGGGAGGCTGTCTCCTTCCACCCTAAAGGTGTATGTCGCTGAAACCGCGGCTCACCACAACACAGTAGACGGCAAGTCCCTTGGTAAGCACGACTTAATCATCAGGTTCCTAAGAGGCGCCCGGAGGCTAAATCCCTCCCGGCCAAGCCTGTTCCCCTCCTGGGATCTCTCAGTAGTCCTCGTGGGCCTCCGGAGACCTCCCTTCGAGCCTCTATTATCAGTTGGACTCAGGGCCCTCTCTCTTAAGACTGCCCTGCTGATCGCGCTCGCTTCCATCAAGAGGGTCGGGGACCTGCAAGCGTTCTCTGTTAGCGACACTTGCCTGGAGTTCGGTCTGGCAGACACTCATGTGATCCTAAGACCGCGACCGGGCTATGTGCCCAAGGTTCCTACCACGCCCTTCAGAGACCAGGTAGTGAACCTGCAAGCGCTGCCCCAGGAGGAAGCAGACCCTGCCCCTTCATTGCTGTGTCCGGTACGTGCTTTGTACGTACCTCTCTGGACCGCACGCAGAGCTTTAGATGCTCTGAGCAGCTCTTTGTATGCTTTGGGGGACAGCAGAAAGGAAACGCTGTCTCCAAACAGAGGCTTTCCCACTGGGTAGTAGATGCCATTTCATTGGCTTATCACACTCAGCCCCCCCCCTGCGGGTCCGAGCTCACTTGACAAGGAGCGTTGCATCCTCGTGGGCACTGGCCAAGGGTACCTCCCTGGCAGACATTTGTAGAGCAGCGGGTTGTGCGACACCCAACACCTTTACGAGATACTACAATCTCAGGGATGAGTCAGTTTCATCCCGTGTTTTCTCAGGTCCGAGCCAGTAGAACTCGGTAACACGGTGATGGGCTGGCCAGGTGAATCACTTGCATATACGCCCTTTCCTCGCTTGAGGTAAAACTGTGCGTCTTTTTTCCCAGGAGATTCACTCAACTCGAATCCCAGGTCGATTCCTCCCTAGCCCTCATGGGTCCGCAGTTCGGCGGAGGAACTTGCCGACCCAATCCACTGCGGGTACTCAGATCTACCCTGTACTAGAATAGGTGCTCTACAGAGTAGGGACTCCTACGCGGACTCCCCCTGTGTGTATTTTCCACGATACGGTCCCCTTACGAGCAGACCCGCGTTTTCCTTGGGGAAGTTTCGGCTGCCCCCCGGTCACCGTGTGTAGCAACTCCACCCTCGCTGAGGCTGGATCTACCACTGAGCCACTTCCACGTGTCGCCTAAAAACACATGTGATGTATTCACCACTGTACCTCCCCAGCTGGGCAGGGGTGGTCTCCGCAGGGTCTTTTCCCCTTGAAAGAATGGGAAATTGGGTAAGACCCCCTTCCCTCAGTGCGTGTAAGGGCCCCGGCTGTCTATTGCTCTATGCGAGAAACATAGAGAGAAAAGAGGCCCAGCCAGGCTTGGCCCGTTCCCAGGTTGGCAAGCATCACCTTGTTCCCCTGCCTAGGGTAACCAGAAGGATTCTGACGACTTTTTTGGGGCATTGGGGAAGGGTACGTGCAGTCTGACACAGCCGGTCGTTTGGCAAGTTACAAATACCTGCCCACTCCTGTGTCAGCAGAACACGTACACGGCTCAGCGCATGGCGGATTTAAATTGGACCCCTAGTGTCGCTTCTCCGACACAACGTGGAGAAAAAAAAAAAAAAGACTCAAGATGGCGCCAAGTATGGCTGCTGCGTTGCGAGTTCCGTTACAACACTGCGGTTTATTGTTTGTTTTGTTTACAGTTCTTTGTTTTTTTGTCTTGGATGTTGTCTGCCTTATTGTTTTCGACAGACAAACGCTTTTGGACATTGGTTCTACAATTACACATCGAAAACCGGACTTCAAATTCCTTAATGCCGACCCGCTGTTTACAAACACGCCGGCGGAGCCCTTTGTCTGGGCTGCTCGGCCGTGGAAATGCAGAAGGAAAAGAGGAAAACGAGCCGGCGTTCTCATCAGAGTAAGACGTCTTGCAAATCGACCCCGCTACCCAGTATACTACTGGCAAATGTTCAGTCTCTGGACAACAAGCTCTGCGAGCTGAGAGCGCGGATCTCTTTCCAACGAGAGACAGAGATTGCTGTGTTATCTGCCTTACAGAAACCTGGCTGGCTGCGGAGATTCCAGACTCGGCCATCGAAATCACGGGCTTTTCCGTGCACCGAGCGGACAGAGCGAAAGACCTCTCCGGTAAAAGCAGAGGTAGTGGTGTGTGTTTTATGATCAACAAATCATGGTGTGATAAGAGGAACGTACATTTCATCAAGTCTTTCTGCTCTCCTGATCTGGAATATCTCATGTTTCTGTGTCGACCATTCTGGCTGCTGAGGGAATTCACAGCGGTCATCATCACAGCTGTGTACATCCCCCCCACAAGCCGACACAGACCGGGCACTCAGGGAACTGTATGGGAGTATAAGTGAGCAGGAAACCGCGCACCCTGAGGCTGCGTTCATTGTTGCCGGGGACTTTAACAAAGCCAACTTCAAAACAATCGCTCCAAAATACCACCAACACATAAAGTTCAACACACGAGGGGATCGGGTTTTAGACCATTGTTACTCTCCTTTCCGGGATGGCTACAAATCCCTCCCCCGCCCCCCCATTTGGCAAATCGGACCATTCTTCCGTTCTACTTCTACCTGCTTACAGGCAGAAACTAAAACGGGAAGCACCCACCCTCAGAACGATCCAGTGCAGGTCGGACCAATCAGACTCTGCGCTACAAGACTGTTTTGATCACGCGGACTGGGAGATGTTCCGGTCCGCCTCTGATGACGACATCGAGGTTTACGCTGACAGCGTAACGTGTTTCATCAGGAAGTGCGTAGAGGACGTTGTTCCGACCAAAACTATACGGATATACCCCAACCAGAAACCATGGGTTAACGGCGAGGTTCGCGCGGCACTCACTGCGCGGACCTCCGCTTTTAATTCTTCTAACACGGAGGAGCGTAAACAAGTCAGTTATGCCCTACGTAACACCATCAGTGAAGCCAAACGCCAGTACAGGCACAAACTTGACGGTCAGTTCAACACCACTGACTCCAGAAGTATGTGGCAGGGAATTAACACAATCACGGACTACAAATGGAATAAAGTCTCCGCCATGAACACCGCTGCATCTCTCCCGGACGAACTTAATACATTTTATGCTCGTTTCGAGGACTACACCACCGCCCTCGCAGAGAGAGCACTCGCGGCTGACGCTACAGAGGCTGATTCACTCTCCGTCTCTGTTGTGGATGTAACCCGATCCTTCCGACGGGTGAACATCCGTAAAGCTGCGGGTCCAGACGGCATTCCGGGCCGCGTCATCAGAGCGTGCGCGAATCAACTGGCTGGTGTTTTTACGGACATTTTCAATCTGTCCCTCTCCCTGTCTGTAGTCCCCACATGCTTTAAAACATCAACCATTGTGCCTGTACCAAAGCAAGCCACAATCACTTGCTTAAATGACTGGCGTCCTGTTGCTCTGACCCCCATCATCAGCAAATGCTTCGAGAGGTTAATCAGAGATCACATCTGCTCTGTTCTGCCCCCTCTTTGGACCCATTGCAGTTTGCCTACCGCAACAACCGCTCCACCGATGATGCCATTGCATCTACAATACACACTGCTCTCTCCCATCTGGAAAAAAGGAACACATATGTGAGAATGCTGTTTGTAGACTACAGCTCAGCATTCAACACCATAGTGCCCTCCAAGCTTGATGAGAAGATGCATTTCCCCAGTGAGCCTTCTTGCACAGGTGCTGTGCAAGGTCAGGAAGGACGAGGAACAAGTCACACTAGTGGCTGCCTACTGGCCCAACCGGGCCTGGTTCTCGGACCTCGTGCTCCTCATGACAGCCCCTCCCTGGCGAATTCCCCTGAGGAATGACCTTCTTTCTCAGGGGCAGGGCACGCTCTGGCATCCGCATCCAGACCTCTGGAAACTTCATGTCTGGTCCCTGGGCGGGACGCGGAAGATCTAGCTGGTCTACCACCTACCGTCGTGAGGCACGATCAACCAAGCCAGAGCTCCTTCTACCATGCAGCTACGCCCAGAAGTGGCTCTTGTTCACAGATTGGTGTTCTTCCAGGGCTGAAGACCCTCAGAGGTGCACAGTTAGGTCAGTGCTCTTATTCCTGCAAGAGAGGCTGGAGGGAGGCTGTCTCCTTCCACCCTAAAGGTGTATGTCAGCTGAAACCGCGGCTCACCACAACACAGTAGACGGCAAGTCCCTTGGTAAGCACGACTTAATCATCAGGTTCCTAAGAGGCCCGGAGGCTAAATCCCTCCCGGCCAAGCCTGTTCCCCTCCTGGGATCTCTCAGTAGTCCTCGTGGGCCTCCGGAGACCTCCCTTCGAGCCTCTATTATCAGTTGGACTCAGGGCCCTCTCTCTTAAGACTGCCCTGCTGATCGGCTCGCTTCCATCAAGAGGGTCGGGGACCTGCAAGCGTTCTCTGTTAGCGACACTTGCCTGGAGTTCGGTCTGGCAGACACTCATGTGATCCTAAGACCGCTGACCGGGCTATGTGCCCAAGGTTCCTACCACGCCCTTCAGAGACCAGGTAGTGAACCTGCAAGCTGCCCCAGGAGGAAGCAGACCCTGCCCCTTCATTGCTGTGTCCGATGCGTGCTTTGTACACGAACACGCATTACGGCTCAGCGCATGGCGGATTTAAATTGGACCCCTAGTGTCAGCTTCTCCGACACAAGCGTGGAGAAAAAAAAAAAAGACTCAAGATGGCGCCAAGTATGGCTGCTGCGTTGCGAGTTCCGTTACAACACTGCGGTTTATTGTTTGTTTTGTTTACAGTTCTTTGTTTTTTGTCTTGGATGTTGTCTGCCTTATTGTTTTCGACAGACAAACGCTTTTGGACATTGGTTCTACAATTACACATCGAAAACCGGACTTCAAATTCCTTAATGCCGACCCGCTGTTTACAAACACGCCGGCGGAGCCCTTTGTCTGGGCTGCTCGGCCGTGGAAATGCAGAAGGAAAAGAGGAAAACGAGCCGGCGTTCTCATCAGAGTAAGACGTCTTGCAAATCGACCCCCGCTACCCAGTATACTACTGGCAAATGTTCAGTCTCTGGACAACAAGCTCTGCGAGCTGAGAGCGCGGATCTCTTTCCAACGAGAGACGAGAGATTGCTGTGTTATCTGCCTTACAGAAACCTGGCTGGCTGCGGAGATTCCAGACTCGGCCATCGAAATCACGGGCTTTTCCGTGCACCGAGCGGACAGAGCGAAAGACCTCTCCGGTAAAAGCAGAGGTAGTGGTGTGTGTTTTATGATCAACAAATCATGGTGTGATAAGAGGAACGTACATTTCATCAAGTCTTTCTGCTCTCCTGATCTGGAATATCTCATGTTTCTGTGTCGACCATTCTGGCTGCTGAGGGAATTCACAGCGGTCATCATCACAGCTGTGTACATCCCCCCACAAGCCGACACAGACCGGGCACTCAGGGAACTGTATGGGAGTATAAGTGAGCAGGAAACCGCGCACCCTGAGGCTGCGTTCATTGTTGCCGGGGACTTTAACAAAGCCAACTTCAAAACAATCGCTCCAAAATACCACCAACACATAAAGTTCAACACACGAGGGGATCGGGTTTTAGACCATTGTTACTCTCCTTTCCGGGATGGCTACAAATCCCTCCCCCGCCCCCCATTTGGCAAATCGGACCATTCTTCCGTTCTACTTCTACCTGCTTACAGGCAGAAACTAAAACGGAAGCACCCACCCTCAGAACGATCCAGTGCAGGTCGGACCAATCAGACTCTGCGCTACAAGACTGTTTTGATCACGCGGACTGGGAGATGTTCCGGTCCGCCTCTGATGACGACATCGAGGTTTACGCTGACAGCGTAACGTGTTTCATCAGGAAGTGCGTAGAGGACGTTGTTCGACCAAAACTATACGGATATACCCCAACCAGAAACCATGGGTTAACGGCGAGGTTCGCGCGGCACTCACTGCGCGGACCTCCGCTTTAATTCTTCTAACACGGAGGAGCGTAAACAAGTCAGTTATGCCCTCACGTAACACCATCAGTGAAGCCAAACGCCAGTACAGGCACAAACTTGACGGTCAGTTCAACACCACTGACTCCAGAAGTATGTGGCAGGGAATTAACACAATCACGGACTACAAATGGAATAAAGTCTCCGCCATGAACACCGCTGCATCTCTCCCGGACGAACTTAATACATTTTATGCTCGTTTCGAGGACTACACCACCGCCCTCGCAGAGAGAGCACTCGCGGCTGACGCTACAGAGGCTGATTCACTCTCCGTCTCTGTTGTGGATGTAACCCGATCCTTCCGACGGGTGAACATCCGTAAAGCTGCGGGTCCAGACGGCATTCCGGGCCGCGTCATCAGAGCGTGCGCGAATCAACTGGCTGGTGTTTTTACGGACATTTTCAATCTGTCCCTCTCCCTGTCTGTAGTCCCCACATGCTTTAAAACATCAACCATTGTGCCTGTACCAAAGCAAGCCACAATCACTTGCTTAAATGACTGGCGTCCTGTTGCTCTGACCCCCATCATCAGCAAATGCTTCGAGAGGTTAATCAGAGATCACATCTGCTCTGTTCTGCCCCCCTCTTTGGACCCATTGCAGTTTGCCTACCGCAACAACCGCTCCACCGATGATGCCATTGCATCTACAATACACACTGCTCTCTCCCATCTGGAAAAAAGGAACACATATGTGAGAATGCTGTTTGTAGACTACAGCTCAGCATTCAACACCATAGTGCCCTCCAAGCTTGATGAGAAACTCCGGGCTCTGGGCTTAAACAGCTCGCTGTGCAGCTGGATCCTGGATTTCCTGTCAGGCAGACGTCAGGTGATTAGAATGGGCAGCAACACCTTGTCATCACTGACCCTCAACACTGGAGCCCCACAGGGCTGTGTTCTCAGCCCACTCCTGTATTCCCTGTACACACATGACTGTGTGGCAACACATAGCTTCAATGTCATCATTAAGTTTGCTGACGATACGACGGTGGTAGGTCTGATCACTGACAATGATGAAAGAGCCTATAGAGAGGAGGTGCACACTCTGACATGCTGGTGTCAAGAGCACAGTCTCTCCCTCAACGTCAGTAAAACGAAGGAGCTTGTTGTGGTCTTCAGGAAGAAAGACGGAGAACACAGCCCCATCACCATCAATGGAGTACCGGTGGAGAGAGTCAGCAGCTTCAAGTTCCTCGGTGTCCACATCACTGAAGAACTCACATGGTCCATCCACACTGAGGCCGTTGTGAAGAAGGCTCACCAGCGCCTCTTCTTCCTGAGACGGCTGAGGAAGTTTGAATGAACCAATACATCCTCACACGGTTCTACACCAGCACTGTAGAGAGCATCCTGACTGGCTGCATCACCGCCTGGTATGGCAATAGCACCACGCACAACTGCAAAGCCCTGCAAAGGGTGGTGCGAACTGCCAGGAACATCATCGGAGGTGAGCTTCCCTCCCTCCAGGACATATATACCAGGCGGTGTGTGAAAAAAGCTCGGAGGATCATCAGAGACTCCAGTCACCCGAGTCATGGGCTGTTCTCACTGCTACCATCAGGCAGGCGGTATCGCAGCATCAGGACCCGCACCAGCCGACTACATGATAGCTTTTTCCCCCAAGCAATCAGACTGTTGAACACTTGATCTATCAGGATCAATAATTAGCACTGCACTTTATTCAACTGTAATCTCACACTTCTCCTCAATATACTACTTCATATATATATATATATATATATATATATTGCATATACTCCTTACTTATTGTATTGCATATTGTGTATTCTATATTGTATTCTATATTGTGTGTATTGTATATAATTATCGTGTTGTGTAAGTATGTGTACATTTGATATGTAAATTGTGTTGTGTAAGTATGTTGTTTATTGTAATTGGTATATGTCTCGTCACTGTCATGACTGCTATGTTGCTCGGAACTGCACACAAGAATTTCACCTACTGTTGCACTTGTGTACATGGTAGTGTGACAATAAAGTGATTTGATTTGATTTGATTTGAGATGGGGAACGTCTAGGTTATGGATGTCCTGAATGAACTCTAGTATTTGCCTCGCCTTTATACCCATATGTCCAGGGGCGGAGTATGCAAATACTGACTGTCAACTTCTCATTGGCCTTTTTTCATAGATCAGAGGTATATTCGGTGCTCAAGAGAGACCCCTATTGTCGCTTCTCCGACACAACGTCTCGTTCCCTCCATCAGGGAACGGAGGTTACATCCGTAACCTAGACGTTTTGTGAGTAATCTTTCATAATTCTCATATTATTGTGTGATCTCTACAGTAAGCGTATTAAATAATTCTACTCAAATCAATGTTTCATGTCCATTTATTTATTTAACTGGCAAGTAGTCTTATAATAAGATGGATAAAGAGCAGTCAGATGGTCATTATTTACTAAATAAACACCAAGAGAACTCCAACGCAAACCATTCAGCAATTTTTTTCTTCTTGCATAAATACATAATTTGAATGCAAATCAATGTTTTATGTCATTTTGTTAGTAGACATGTAATAAGTCAGTTGGCTGTTATCGAAAAAAATACAAATAAAAAAAATAAACCTCTGCTTCGGGTCAGGTCTTGATCACACTGTGGGGGTTTATTTTGTACAACCATTATGACCGTGCATAATGCCTTACTTATTTATTTGTTTGTTTAATTATCTTTGTCCTTTTTCAAGGTTCAACAAACAGAGCTGAGATCCTCCCCATATTTGTTTTTAAATGGGATTATGAGTGTCTCTCCATCACCACAATCTCTATCATCCAGAGCTGAACTACAACCCAAATCCACTTATTATATGAACACTATTCTAGAGAGCACCAGTTCTGGTGATTTGTGTGATTAAGCTTCTCATTTTAATCCCAGGGCACAAATTACCCTGATGTGGAATACGCATCACAATGCATGCCTTGAAAAAATAGAAAACAATCAGTTAATCGTTTCAAAGGCAAACAAATTCTCAAAAAACTCCAGCCATGATACACAATCTTCAGAGACATGGAGAAATTAACAGCTACAATGTGTGAGCTGGTTTCTGACATTTGGAAACCGATACATAATTGTGTAGGTGATTATAATCACATGCCAGTCCTTAAGTGATACATGCTATAAGGGAGCTAAAGTCTTCAATAGTCAGAATACGACAGTATCAAAGCAATCTAAACGAACACACTGAAAAAAGAGGAAAGCGTTTCTATTGAAGATACTACAGTATATCTGGAAACTTGTGTTCTTTTTTTTACATTGATGTTTGGGATGAGAATGTAATTATTTTGTGCTAAATCAGAGTTAAAAATCAATGCTTTCAAAAAATAGTGACATGATCTTTTTGCAATGAAATGTTCAAAATAATTCAAAATAAAACTTAGCATGGACTTAGTGATATCTATACCGGTAATAAAAATGAACCAAAGTAAAAATGAATTACTATTCAACACTTAGCTGTATCTGTTAAATATGCAGTTTGAATTTATGTCTGTTATTTAAAGGGATCTTTCATCCAAAAATTTTAATTCTCTCATAATTTACTCACATGTTATATCAAACCATCTTTAGACAAAAAAAGGACATGTTGGGCAGTATTTTCACAGTGTTTTTTTCCACACTATGACAGTGGATGGTGACCAGTAGATGTTGTATATCATCATAAAGTACCACAGCAGTAGTACTTATTCAATGAAAATCTTCCTCCCTGGCATAGCTCTCAAATCTCATTTGTCCATATGAATATGCACATAAAAATTTGGTTAGTCACGCTCACTCACGAGATACACGTGAGCCACTGATGTTTGCCATTTTTTCACATAAAATCTTATGGAACACATCTTGGCATGCCAAATTTGAATATACGGAATGTGAAAAAAATTATATTAAATTGTTATTCAGTGATAATATCCCCCTCTACCATAAAGTACTATCCTGTCCCTCAAACAAAGCTATTGTATTATTTCACAAGAAGCATCGAATGAAGTCTCTGTAAATTGCACACAAGTCTATAGACTTTTTTTATGGTGCTTTGCAGCAAAATAATTTGCTGTGCTTTTTGTCCATTTGTAGCTTCACAGCACCTGGTCACCATTCTTTGTAATATAATGGAAAAGAGCAGTGCCAACATTCTGCCAAACTTGTCCCTTTGTGTTGCATGGAAGAAAGAAAATAATAACATTTTTAAACAACATGAGGGCTGTATTAATTTGGGGGAACGACCCACTCATTATATTATAGATAAACTGATATGCAATACCCAAGCTTAATTTCTGTTAAAATCATATTGCTCACATTTTAGATACCTGGTGTGTTCTCTCCAATGAATTGTTGAAAGGGTATATACCTCTTTAATTATACTTTGTTAGCTCTAGAGATATATCATTTTATCATGACATGCAAATAAGCACTCAGTCCAAGATGATGTGATTTTTGTCACAGCACATTTCACATCAGTATGGGAAAAAATCACCCAGGTGCACTTCCCTACTTCTGTATGTCATTACACTTTTACTGTTTATTGAAAATTCATTATTCAACACATAATTTAGACAACCCGTTGATCACGTTATCATTGATTCTCTCAAAACAGGGGCTGAATCCACAGGGTGACCATTATACTTTTTTTTTTTCTTTATTATTATTTCAGAATTACTATAGTCAAAGAAGATAATGAGAAACATTAAAAAAATTTACTTGACAATTGTGTGGTGCTTCCCTATGCCAAAGTTCCCTCCACGGTGCTAGGTTGTTGGGGGTGGTTTGCCAGGGCATAGCTTTGCAGAGTTTTTATTTTTTATTATTATTGTTATTATATTTTTTTTTATTGCATTGCTAGAAGTTGTTAGAATGTTTATAAAACTTTTGCTGAATTCATGGAATTGATTGGTTAATTTTATTGTATTTATAATCAGTTACATTAATTAAATGTCTGGCAGTGTTACTTTAACAACTGGGCTATTATTCTTATTATGCTTACCTCCCCAAACACTAATATTTTTTGCATACTGCTTTGATAATGTTCATTCATTAGATTTACAGAAAAATGCATATAATCATTGGATTATCATTCTGCTTTTAAAAAATCCAAGACCAACATTTGTGCACTGTGACCATGGGGCATAAAATCCCAAGGCTGTGATAAAGGGTGTACCTGTGAGTTTCCTGAGCTCTTTTCCAATCACAGCTCAGTGGCCCTGCATAAATAATGGATTTTTCTTAACCCCCTTGCAATGCAAATCTTTCATTTACTGCAGTCTTTATAGGGCATGCAAACTTGAGAAATCAAGTGCTTTAAAGAGCATCTGTTTTTAGGTTATCCACAGTATGCTATAAAGCACAAGCTGGGCTAGGTGATTACATTAGCTCATCATCACAGGACACTTCAGTGAACCGCTGGACATTGCAGAGTTGGTAAAAGTACAAATAAACTTTGCTGTGCTGTTAAAGAAAGGAACGTTCAGCAACAGTAGCATAAAAATGTCCTGGGCTACCTTTGCCAATGTGCTTGCAACAGTCAATATGGTTGTTTCACTAGTCAATACAGATTTACAGCATTGAAAATTTAAGCCACTTTTCCACTACTGTGCCAAACCCCTTCAATTGCTGAATCGTGCCATTCTGTGCCATCACAGGACCATCGTTGAGCCTACTCATCAAATATTTCTCCACATAGCTTCCATATAATAACATCTTTTTGAAAGTGAGCTAACATGTTGCATAAGTGCATAATAACTGTGGGCATATTAATTAACCCAGTGACTGTTTAGTTCTAAGATAACCAATGATTTAATGTTTGTAAATTAGGTGTACCAAATTCATCATTTTCAATCTCCCTCCTACATTTAGTAAGCAATCCTCATCTAAGAATGGATCCAGCTTTGAGAGTGGAACTTTTCTGCTTATGTTTTCCCATTTAGCGAGTGTTTTAATCTCCTTGTGAAATGTTTCCCTCTGTACTGAACTGATTATCACATTCTTTGCCTTTAACAGCTCACTTGCAGTGTGGGTTTTTGAGATGCCAACCGCTGCATGTGTCAGATTTGATGGTGGACTTAAAGGAGTGAGCTACATGGATGAGTGATGCAACTGTTTTTATAGGGATTTCCAAGACAAGAATCTCTGAAATTTGTCAAATGTAAGTTGTTTGTTCTTTGTCACTATAGTGCAAGTTGTCACTTGAGGCCTGATTTCTGCATCTGAGTCTACACGTGTAAAGCTGTCTGTAATAATGAAGTCACCTTTGTTTGACGTAGGAATGCTGGACCTTTGAGCCAGTTGGGCTTCATGAGCTGAGAAGCATGAATTGACCTGGATGCTAGTGTAAGGCGGGTGCCAGCGAGTCTGGGCTACTCCTCGAGAAAACAAAAGGCTCTCAGGAGAATTAACATTTGAACTCTCTTGCATATGTAACAGCAACATCCGAGACGCAGTACCCAGTACAGTCTCATCATCTCCCCTTCTCCTCCTCACTTAAAGCTCACTAAAAACCTATGCAATGTTAAGTGTGTACAAAAGTAACTAGTGTGCCTGGTAAACTGGTCTAATCCTCCCAGCCATAATGAAAAGCAAAAAGAAGTAATAAAATATGAGAAATGTGGTGTGCCCCTTAAAGGTGTGCCCTCCCCCAGATCCTCCATACAAACAACCTCCTGTATGTAAATCTACAGGAACCCCCTCAATAGGGGACCAAAATCTAATTATAATGACAGACACCACCATTTGGTAAGCATATTGAATTATTTGGCTATTTAAGGAGATGTGACACATTGTTCAGGGGTCTCTGTAGTCAGATGATCCCACACAGTTTACTGTGTGTAGTTTATATCAGGTAATTGCAATTTTAATTTCTTATGTTTTGATAAAATTTCTAAATTTGACTTATCACTGTCTAATTGGAATTGATGAATTTATTATGTTACGTGGTCAATAAATTGTAAACATTTGATTTTATTCTGACTGACTCTGAAATTGTTTTTCCAAAACAGATTAAACGATTCGTATGTTACCGCAAGTCTGCGTCAGATTAGTGACAACTAATATTTGGCGTCAATTCAAGTGTACTTGGTTTGCAAAGACAAAAAGGGAATTTCAATTTAGAACAGCAAATGCTGCTTGACCAATCTAAATCCGGGTGTGTCTTACCTCTGTTTTAATTTGATGTTTCTCCAGATAAGTGTACGCGGGAAACCATGCATGCCCAATCCAAAGCTATTACAAGAGAAGTTATGTTGGTCAACTTACGTGAATGTGACCGATCTTAGGTATATATGGAGAGGGGAAGTATCCAAGCCACACCAGTTACTTACTGGGGTACCTCAGGGATCAGTGCTTGGGCCACTTCTCTTCTCCATATACACAACATCACTGGGACCCATCATCCAGTCACATGGTTTCTCTTACCACTGCTACACTGATGACACGCAACTCTACTTGTCTTTCCAGCCCAACGACACCACAGTGACCGCTCGAATCGCTGCCTGTCTGGCAGACATCTCAGCCTGGATGAAGGAACACCACCTTCAACTCAACCCTGCCAAGACCGAACTCCTTGTCTTTCCAGCCAACCCGGCTGTTGAACACAACATCACCGTGCAGCTGGGTCCAACTACAGTTTCGCCTTCCAAAACGGTCAGAAATCTAGGGGTAACCATTGATGAGGAGCTAAATTACACAGACCACATTTCAAAAACTGCAAGATCTTGTAGATTTACACTCTACAATATCAGGAAGATAAGACCCTTCCTCTCTGTACATGCCACATAACTGCTTGTTCAGTCACTTGTCATAACTAGACTGGACTACTGTAACGCTCTCATTGCAGGCCTTCCTGCATGTGCTATTAGACCTCTCCAAATGATCCAGAATGCAGCAGCACATCTGGTCTTTAATGAACCTAAGAGAGCACATGTTACACCACTCTTTGTCTCTCTCCACTGGCTGCCGGTTCATGCACGTATTAAATTCAAGGCCCTGATGCTGGCATATAAAACAGTCACTGGGTCTGCTCCAGCATACCTAAAAACATTTATGCAGAGCTACGTTCCCACCAGAAGCCTGCGGTCAGCTAAGGAACGTTGCCTTGTCGTACCAAAACAAAGAGGCACCAAAACACTTTCCCGGACTTTCAGTTTCATCATACCACGGTGGTGGAATGACCTTCCCAACTCAATCCGGGAAGCTAACTAACTCTCTATCTTCAAAAAACGGCTAAAAGCACATCTTTTCCAAAGCACTTAACCGGTCATTAAAAAAATAAAAAAATAAAAAAAATATTTACATTTCTTGTTGCACTTAAATCTGTTTTGTATACTATTATGATGATAGTGAAACTTTGTAATATGGCACTTTTTGTACCACTGTCTCTCTAAGATGATTCGCTGATGTTCTTCCTCTTTTGTAAGTTGCTTTGGATAAAAGCGTCTGCCAAATGAATAAATGTAAATGTAAATATATAGCAATTACCTCTGTTTGATGATCCAACACCGGCCGCTTGTGATCGTGAGACCCGCAGTGTAGAGAAAAACATGCGAGGACCTCAAAGTGACATATTTTCCTAATCTGAACGGGTAAAGTATAATTAAAGAGTTAAAAAGAATAATCAAATATTCGCTCACTAATGATGCTCAGATATCATTAAAACCTTTTTCATTGATGGAGTCAGATGAAATAACGAGGTAATACATAAGATAAAATGTATTTCATTTAATCTTGTTGTGTTGTGTAACAAGAAAGACAATAACGCGCAGAGACCTTCACCCGTATTATTGGAGACTGCCATTGGACCGATAAATGGGCTTACACTAGTTCAGCAGGATTGTGCTCTGTGTGAACGTATTGCCACTGCTTTGGTTCTGAAAATTGTCTGATTCTTTGAATCCTGTTGTGTACGTAGACATAGAAACATTTAGTCTCATAGAAGATGTAGCCAAGTACAACTTTGCTATCACAATAGAAGGTAATAGCATCAGGCTTGAAGTCAATATTTTGAACAATGAGTTCTGCCATCTCTATATGCTGCACAAAGCTCTAGTCTGGGCATGGCAGGCTCATCTCTTGGTGTCAGTTTTGCTTTCCCTAAGATGAAGCCAATGCTGATTTGACCATCTCCATCTGTTGTCTTGAGTTATGCTACAGAACCTATGACTTTAGTTGAAACATCTGAGAAAACACAGATTTCTTTGTGTTTTTCTTTTTGAAGGAGTTGCAGGTCTTTTAATAAGTCTTTTATGATTCCCACACATTACATTTCTCTTTTGAAAGTGGTGTGTCCTGGTGCCCTCCTTCAAAGGACAGCTCTTGGAGTAGAAACCTTCCCTATATCGTGACAGGAGCCACAAAACAAAGACGATCTAAGAGACTATTGATTAAGGGAAGGATGCTATGTCGTATGAATGGTCTTTGTCGACTGATGCTTGGAAGGTAAATGTGTAATTTGCAATTTCCCACATCAGACCTAGACTATACTGTGTAGGCATGGCTCCTCCACTGTCATATAGGTCTTTGATATCTCATGTATGATCTTCAGGTGAGAATGCTTGGAGTACTTTTTCACTGTTTGATGCAATCTTGTGCAGCCGCAGGTCTGATTCAGATAGGGATGCCTGTGCTCTCTTTAACAGGTTGATTTCTTCCTCTTCAATCAGCAAAGGAATGAGTCTGTCATCCACATAGAACTTGCATTCCACAAAGTGTTTAGTGTCTGAACCGTGTTGCTGTGCTACACATTTCAGGCCATAGATTGCTACTGCTGGGGAAGAGCTGTTACCAAACACATGGACTTTCATCCTGTACTCGACCACTGCTTTTCTAAGTTTGTTATCACGGAGACAGAGAAAGTGTAGGTAATCTTGATGATCTTCCCTCGCAACAAAAGAGTGAAGCATTTCTTGTATGTCTGCCATAACTACAACCCACTCTATCCTAAAGTGGAACAGGACACCCAGGAGGCTACTATTCAGCAGAAGCTGCTTGGATACAAATTTCTTCCCGGTTGTTAGGTATTTCATTACATTCAATTAATGTTGGTAGCATGAGGCTAATTCCACCATTAGCTGCTTCAATCTTATAGCCATTTGCTTAATTTAAGTTTGGGTGCACCACCAGTACACTGTCTTTTCACTGTACTGCTCTCCTTGTCTGTGTATATTGTTGTAAACACAATTCAGCAGCAAGCCAAACTCGGTTTAAATAAAGACAGGTTGTAGTTTTCCAAAAACTCATTGTTTACTCCAATTTCAATTGAATAAGAGTTAAACTATTAAAGATAAAACACAAATAAAGGCTTTCAGTATGCAAATACAAATAAATGCAGTGCTTATGAGGTTAAAACAAAACTACATATGTAAATGTTCTTAAAACTCACTAAATATGGAAATCGTCTCGGGTTACATGTGTAACCCTTGTTCCCTGAAAAAAGCGGAACGAGATGCTGCGCTTTGCTAAGCGCTTTTGGGAACAATCCTGCATATGTGTGTAACACGTCAATGAACATTGACCGGAATTTATAGCCTTGACTGGTGAGATCATTAGATGCACCTGTGGCCAGGCTATAAATAGAGGCGTCACCAGCGTGTCATCAGATATCTTTTTCTGAAGAGCAGTCCTGGGACGTCCCAGTTCGGCAAAGAAGCGCAGCATCTCGTTCCGCTTTTTTCAGGGAACAAGGTTTACACATGTAACCTGAGAACCTATGATGCTGCGCTTTGCTAAGCGCTTTTGGGAACGCAATACCCACGCCACCGCACTGGGGCTGTCCGGACCCCTACGGTTGTGAAGTGTGCTCACAAGAACGCAAGAGGTCTCAGACATGAGCTTGAGATGTCGACTCAAGGACGTAAGAGTCTGGAGTAGCAAAAACATCTAACCCATAAAGTTCGATGAACGTGTGCGGTGAGGACCAGCCTGCCGCATCACAAACTTGTTAAGGCATGAGCCTGCCATAAAAACTGATGAATGTGGGCAGAGAGGACCAGCCTGCTGTGTCACAAACTTGTTTAGGCATGAGCTTGAGATGTCAACTCAAGGACGTAAGAGCCCGGAGTAGCATGAACATCCAAACTATAAAATCTGATGAATGTGTGCGGAGAGGACCAGCCTGCCACATCACAAACCTGCTGCAGAGGGACCCCTCTAGCCAAGGCTTTAGAGGAGGCGACCCTTCTGGTGGAGTGAGCCCTGACACCTACTGGCGAAGCTTGACCGTGCCTCATAGGCCAGGGAAATAGCATCCCTCACCCAATGTGACATAGTCTGCTTGGTAGCGGCCGCCCCCCGCCCCCCCATAGCAGACTAATAATTGCCGGCATTAAAAACGGCGGGGAGCAGATGGCTTCCAGAATGACAGGACGTAGTGTCGAAAAAGCCACCTTAGGAAGGTAGTCAGGATGAGGATGCAGAATAGCTTTGGCCATACCTGGGGCAAATTCTAAACAGGCCGGCAAAACAGACAGAGCATGTAGATCCCCAATCCTCTTAAGAGAGGTAATTGCCATAAGAAAGACCATCTTGAGAGTCAGAAGTCTGTCAGACGCTCACTCTAGAGGTTCAAAAGTGGGTCTCAACCAGACCCTCCAGGACTATTGCTAAGTCCCATGAAGGAGTTCTGGTCCTAACAGGAGGCCTCAGTCGCATGGCTCCACGAATGAAGCGAGCAAGTAGAGGATGCCTCCCCAAAGGCACCCCGTCCATCAAGGTGTGGCAAGCCGAAATGGCGGCCACATAAACACTGAGAGTAGTGGGGCATATGCCTGCTGACAGTTTTTCCTGCAGAAAGTCCAGAACTGAAACAATTTGGCAGTTAACTGGATCTGCACCATGTGAACTGCACCACTTTTCGAAGACACCTCATTTATTGGTGTAGATTCTTCTGGTAGAGGGAGCCCTAGCACTAAGAATGGTCTCGATAACCTCAGGTAACAGCCCTGTGTCCCTCAGTTGGTATCCTTCAGGGGCCAAACATGAAGTTTCCACAATTCGGGCCGTGGATGAAATATCGTCCCCTGCGCCTGAGACAGAAGGTCCCTCCTGTCCGAAATCGCCCAAGGCAAGCCGTCGAGGAGAGATATTAGCTCTGAGAACCATACCCTGTTCGGCCAGCATGCCGCTATCAGTAAGAGGCAAGACCCATGCTGGCGAACTCTGGCCAAGACTCCCGGGAGCAGAGAAACCGGGGAAAAACGCATACAGACGCATTCAGGGTCAAGTAGAGGAGACATTGTGCTGTTTATAGAGGCAAAGAGGTCCTCTTCTACCCTGTAAAATCTCACCCAGATTTGTTCCACTACCTAGGGGTGGTGTTTCCACTCACCCATCGGTATTTTCTGTCTGGACAGTAAATCTGCTCCCACATATGGGCATCCAGGGATATAAACTGCCCTGAGTGACAGGGGCTTGCCATCAACTCGAGACAGTTACTGTGACAACCGAGCTGACGACTCTCCCATCCCCTTGAGCTGGATGACCACTTAAGACCGCTACCCAGCCCGTCAGGGAGGCGTCTGTCTTTAACAGCCTGCGACGACGAGACGCACCTAGAGTGGGACCCAAGGTAAGAAACCGGGGTCTGAACCACATAGCAAGGGAATGAAGCATGTGGCGCGTAACCCTTATTAGCCCTAGGGGACTGGCCCTTGCATGAAATCCCCTGGCTTTTAGCCACAGCTGAAACGGTCTTATATGGTCTCCAAAGGGAGCACCGTGGATGCAGACGCCATGAGACCTAGTATTTGTTGATACTGGTGAACAGTGCAACCTTGACCTAGCCTGAGTTTGCTCAGGGTGTTCTGAATGGACGTGATACGAGCGGGAGACAACTGTGCCCACATCTTGATCAAATTCAATATAACCCCCAGATATGTGATTCCCCGGGTGGGAGAGAGAACGCTCTTTGACGTTGAGTCTCAGACCCGGAGAAATCAGATGAGCTAAGACAATATCCCTGTGCTGAACTGCCAGTTCTTGGAGCTGCGCTAAGATCAGCCAGTTGTCTATGTAATTCAGAATGCGGATGCTCCGGAGTCACGAAGGACCTAGTGCTGCATCCATGCATTTCGTGAATGTGCGGGGTGATAGGGCTAGGCCGAATGGAAGAACCCGATACTGGAAACCTCAGGAACTTCCTGTGCTGTGGCAGAATTCCAATATGGATATATGCGTCCTAGAGGTCACATTTTTAAGTAAATCATAATGGCCAATTTTGCGAACAGGATCAACACAGACATAGGAGAGAATGCACCATTAGCTGGGTAATTCCTAGCCAATCACATGTAAGCCATTGCTTTATAAGTCTGCTCACAATCTATCACATTGCTGTTTCAGTGTGCTAACACGGCAACCTCCACCACCCCACCACCAGTTGAGTCCTGTCCTGCATTGGTCGTACAGCCAGACGGAGCCTACGCCAAAGAGAGACATTACTTTTCTCTTTTATATTCATCAAATAAATGTCATTTTAAATTTCACTCAAGTCTGCAAGTCTTCCTGATAGAACTGTTGTGAGTTCACCCTTCATCTGCACATCCCCATATTTCCCTGTTTGGATTTTACTCACCTGCTGTTCATATTATATCTGTTTCTGGATTGCCTCACCTGTTATTTTCATCACTTCATTCACCTATTAAATAAATCCTACGTTTGAGTCCATACCTCTGCCTCTGTGAGTTTTGTGACAGAATAACAGACTTCCTAAATAGGACTCAGTGGAGCTTCCAATATTCCACAAACACGAGCTTAATCACCAAGAGCATAGAGCTGACGGGTAAGTTTCTGGAACTGTTCAGACAGGATCTTCCACTTTTGGAGTATTCAACGAAATTTTACCAACTTGCTGCTACAACCACAATAACGGTTGTATAGCACAACCACTCATATCTCAAATACATTTATGGTATGGGATTGAACGTCCACTGAAGTACAGCTCTTTTGGAGGTGGGGAACCTTTCCTTTGTGGATTATGTGCGAGCCACACAGGCGATCTATTACCCCTCAATATTACCAACACGCTGGATGGAGGAGGTTATTCCCATCACCACGACCCACAAGGTGACTCCTCTCCCTACATTCCCACTAAATACATTTTGGGGTGGTGGGCAAACCCTCTCTGAGCTCTGGTGGTCGATTCCCCTCTACACTGTGGGTTATGGCGGGAACCCCACTACCTACACCTGCCATGGTAAATGAGCCAGATTTGCCGACTGTAGCCTCAACCATCCCAGAGCCGACACCTGTAGCATCGACCGTCCCAGAGCTGACATCTGTAGCCTTGACTATTCTCACAGCAGCGCTCCCAGCTGTCCGGAGGAAGAGAAGGAAAAGGACTGGATTACATCCATTTAGGTAGCTCCCTGGCCGCTGCATGTGCTCTCTTCCGTGACTCCTGGCTCCAAGCCTTCCACGGCTCCTTGCTCCAAGTCGTCCATGGCTCCTTGCTCCAAGCCTCCCATGTCTCCTTTGTCAAAGCCTCCCCATGGCTCCTTTGTCCAAGCCTCCCACGGCTCTGCCTTTTTAGCCTCCTATGGCTCCACCCTTCTAGCCTTTCACGGCTTCGCTTTCCGTGGCCTCACCATTCAAGCCTCTTAATCCAAGCCTCTAACGGCTCTGCCTTCCGTGGCCTCACTGCTCGAGCCTCTTACGGCTCCACCTTCAATGGCTCCGCTCCTTGAACATTGCATGGCTCTGCCCCTCAAGCCTCCCATAGCTCTGCCTTCTATGGCTCCGCCCTTCGAGTCTTCCATGGCTCTGCATTCCCTGGCTCTGCCTCTCGAGCCTCCCATGGCTTCACCTTCCCTGGCTTCTCCCCTCAAACCTCCGGTGGCTCAGCCCTTAGAGCCTTCCACAGGTCTGCCTTCCCTGGCTCTGCCTCTCGAGCTGCCCATGGTTCTGCATTTCCTTGGCTCCGCCTCTCAGGCATATACTGGCTCCCCCTTCCTTGGCTCTGCTCATTGAGCCTCTCCTGGCTCCACCTATCTTCGTTAAGCCTCCCTTGGCCCTGCCCTCAGAGTTCACTCCACCCCCTAAGATTACACCTCCTGTGGCCAAACCGCCAGACCCGTTCCCTTCCTAGAGCTGCCTCTCAGACCTCCTAACCTTGTGCCTGCTCTGTGGATGCCTCCCAGGCCTACTGACCCTATTCCTGCTCTGTGGCTGCCTCCAATGCCTCCCTTACCCTGTCCCTGCCCAGTGGTCACCTTCCTGGCCTCCTGATCATCCACAAACTTCGCCCTATGGTTCTATCATGGATCCACTGGACTCCCTCTCTCACTCCACCCTCTGCTCCCTTTCCGTTACCGCCGACACAGCGCTCACTCTCCCCTTAGTCTTGATCACTCGCACCTGCACATCATCAGTGACTAATCAAGGACTCCATTTATACCCAGCCTTCACACTCACTCTTGGTCTGTTCTCGTCTATGTTGTCTCTAAGACCATGGACTCCCTAGTTTTGTCTATACTTACCTGGTTAACTACTTACCTTGTACTTAACTCATCTGAGTTCTTGAGTTTCATCCTCTGTATATTCCCCAGCTCTTGGACTAGCCTGTGTTTTTTACTTTCCTGCTGAGATCAAAGGACTGTTGTGAGTTCACCTTTAATCTGCACATTGCCATATTTCACTGTTTGGATTTTAGTCACCTGCTGTTTGTATTTTATCTGTTTCTGGATTGCCTCACCAGTTATTTATTAAATAAACTATTAAATAAACCCCTCATTTTTGTCCATCTTTCTGCCTCTGTGAGTTTCCTTTGTGATATTCAGTCCCCAATCATTAAAATGTTATGGGGAAAAAACATCTAACCCAATCTTCAGAATTTCCTCTTTTGTGTTCTACAGAACAAAGAATGTCATATGAGTTTGGATCTTCATATGGGTGAGTAAATGATGAAATAATTGTCATTTTTGGGACATAGATTCCTTAAGCATTGCCTAGTGCTGGATGGTTTGTTTGAAGTTAAATGGCTGTATTTTTTTAATCTGCTGTGATACGGCTGGTCATGGTGACATTCTCCCTGGAGCTGCATTTTATTTATTTTTTGCTCTCGTCTTGATGGGCTTGCAGTAAATAGATGATATGTTGATTTCTACACTTTATGAATAATATCTCATATGTCTGGAAGATGAAAGCTGAATTGTGAGCAAGCCTGAACGTGGGAAGGGGAGGTTTTAGAAGCCCCTGCTCTTTGTCTTTTGTTAAGTTCCACATTTAAGTAGAGGCAGCTATTCAAGAACGGCAAATCTCTAATTCATAGAGATCACAAAATGCTGTATGGAATCAACTGCACACTCATTTCTGAGATCAAAATGCAGTAGCAATTTTGCTTAGTTCATTTTAAATCTGTAGACTCCTTACAAATGTACATTTACTTTTAAATGATAAAATAAGTGGATGGTTTAGCATGTTCAAAGGCAAGTTGATGCCTTACCTTGGGCAAGAAGAAGATACACTTGTTCCAGCTGTCATCTGATTTTTAAAATTTTTTTAAAATACAACTGACATCATTATTCAAATAATATAAAATTTTGTCATTTAATGTAAAATACTAAATCAAATAACAATGTTCAAAATTAAGCTAAATAATGACAAATTATATAACATATTCCCAGTCAAAGATTCATCTGATGACATGCCATACAGGACTATGAATATACACATTTAGACACCCATATTTTTAATTGAAATGATGTTAAAACAAATCTCACACAATTTAAAGGCTCCCTTCCTTCGAAATCTCAATTTATCCCCTGCAATCAAGACAAAATATTTTATTAAATGTCTACTACCAACTGTAAATGTTCACACTCCATACAAAACTTCCAGATTAATTAATTGTTATTATTGTTATTTACAGATGCCATTAATTTAGCAATGGCTACAGCAAGCAAAAAAATATATATATATTTTGGCATAAAAGCAAATTAAATAATATGTAGTAAGCACTCTTTGCTAACACAGCAAAATAAAAAAATACAAAACGGAACAGTTTGGACCTGCATGCGCCTTTAAAAGTGCCCCACACCTATAGGCTTATGTCATGCAGTTGATTTTAAATTTTGGAAATTAAAATAAAATCCAGTGGAGAGTCTTCTTCACAAGCTCAAGGAACGATGATGTACAGTATACATTTTCATTAATCTCCATGCTGGATCGTTTCGAGTTTGATTGGATGGTTAGGCTATTGATTTAAATGTGAATGGATGCAAGGAATGGAATGTTACAAATGTGGATACACTCGTTTCATTGCAACTGTAATCTAATAAATATGTATTAATGTAAGAATTGCACTACATTATTTTATATTTGTTTTAAAATGTTACATTCTTTCAGAAATAAAGGCAACCCACGCAGTGGCTAAAATGATTTACGTTTTAAGATTAATTTGGTCAAGGCCAGTGATCTCGAGTCAGCTTTCCTTTCCCTAGTAATTTAAGTTTGTAGGCTATATGAGGTGGGGGAACTCAGACCGTTTTCTGGCCAGGGGAAGGCTAAGACTCACCCAGTCTTAAACACGCTCCGCCTATGCCCTACCCTGCCTGTCTTTTTCTTATTCACATTATATGTGTTTATCATTTGCATCTTTGCCTTCAACTACTCCAGGCGATATATTAACAAGTAAGCTGGGAGAAAATTGGATTGGTTGACAAATGAGATGTGCTGAATCCAGTCTTAAGGATTATATTAAACACAGATGACAGTGGAGGTGTTGCAGGTAACAACACTGGCTCCAGGCAAACAAGTGAAATTATTCAATGGACCGGGCAGCATAAGTAGGGCTACCTATATTAGTTATTACATCATATTGTATGGAGGATGCAATGGCCCAAACATTTGTTTTACTGTGATTTCCAATTTGGTTTTAGTTAGGGCTGTTAAACCAGGGTGATCTCATTCATTTTCTTAGGTATTCATAAGTAAAATTAAAAAAATAATTTCAATAAAATGTATACCCTCCTTCGTATAAACAAAGCAGAGATTGAAGGCTGGTTGGAAAGGACATTTTCAGAACATTTGTGAGGGTACTGCCACATTGGACCAAGTGTAGAACGCATACAATATCCCTTAGCGGGCCTCTCGTTTATCATTAAATAATGGAGAAACTTTGTCAGAGGAAAAAAGTTTTTAATGGCATATTTATTCATAAATAAACTGTCTCGGTTACATGAAATGTAACCCTGGTTGCCTGAGTGAGAACGAGACACTGCGTAATCACATTGGGACATGCCCTGACTGTGACATGGTCTGAAGCCCTTGTACAATCATGCAAATTTATTGGCTGGTGGCGCTTAAGTGACGCCCCAAGGGAGCTAAGTCATGGGCTCCATACAAGGGCTCCCTTTGGTGCCATCGAGTCAAATTTTCTGCAGAAAGTCACAAGCCTGTACAGCTGCTTGAGAGTATGGCCATCTTATCATCTCATTCCCACTTGGGGAACTAGGGTTATGTTTCACGTAACCAAGATGTTCGGTTCTCAAGCTGTGTGATCGCATTAGGAAGGATATACATTCATGCCATGCACTGTCTACGCCCATGTGGAAAGCATTTAGCGGCACACAAGTGAGCTAAAGCATCTGGATAAAATAGAGAAAACTATGAATTCACTCCTGTTCCAACAGAGTAAGGTAAGCAGGAGTCAAACCCTCATCCAAATTATAAAATCTAATAAATTAATGCGTAGAGGACCACCCTGCCTCCTTACAGATGTCCTCCAAGGACACACCTCTAGTCAAAGCCCATGAGGATGTCATGCTCATCGTAGAATGGGCTCGAATACCCGAAGGCGAAAGTAAACCGCATGCTTTGTAAGCACTTGAAATTGCATCAGTAAGCCAATAAAACAGCCTTTGCTTTGACACTGAAACACCCCTGTTGCAGCCACCAAAGCACACAAACATTGCATATGCAATCTTTCATGCTCTTCCTTCTCAAATGGGGGAGGATAGAAAGCCTGAAAATGAATAGTCTGTGAGTGAAATGATCTTAAACACCAGTCTTAAACACCATGGCGCAAAATCCATACATAAGGGATTGATCGTCAGGGCATGCAAATCACGAAATCATTTAAACTATGCCAATGTTACTAGCAGGTCTGTGAACTGTATTTTCACCTCAAATGTATAACTTGAAAGCATAAAGCGTCCTAGTTGATGGAGCTCTAGCATTCAGAATGGTATCAACTACAGCAGGGGATAACCTATTATTCAAAAGAGTGCCCTGTTGAGGGGCCATACCCATAACTTCCACAAGTCCAGGCAGGGGTGCCAAATGCACCAAATGTCTGTTCTGACTGGAATCCCCCAAGTCATTTCCTCTCGGAGAGAGACCAGAGTCGAAAACCATACTTGAGATGGCCAAAATTGTGCCACTGACAGAAGCCGAACCTGATCCTACTGAACTCTCTCTAGAACTGTGAGCAGCAGACTGATCGGTGGGAACACGTAAAGACAAGTTGTCGATTATTGATGCGCCAATGCATCAATGCCCAGCGGTTCTGAGGGCAAGAGGGAAAACTATAGGAGATGGTCTCGCTCGAAGCTAACTGGTCAACTTCCACTCTGCTGAACCTTCTCCAGATTTGTTCCATAATCTGAGGATGTAATGTCCAGTCCCCGTGCATCAAGCCCTGTCTGGACAGGATCTCTGCCCCCAAATTCAACTGGCCCCAGTTTATGTGCCAATATTCCACTGGCCCCATAGGCTGGACGACCCTTGTATACAGTGCCCCAATTGTGAAGAAGGCATCTGTTATTATAGCTTTGTGGTGACACACCTGTCCCAATGGAATGCCCGATATCATCAACAGGCCAAAAGAGTTTGGTAGCACCCATGTGTAACTTTGAAGAGATTGAACGTACAGTATGTGGCAGTGGATGAAGTCCCTTTGTGGAGTTCATTAAGCACTGAAAAGTACTCACATGCAACATGCCAGGGGTAATGACAGTGGAAGCCATGATCATGAGCCCCAAAAGCCTGTGAAATGCTCCTTCAGGGAGAACATGTCCATCTCTGAACTGGAGACAGATGTGCCTGCATCGCTCGGGAATCCAGCTCCACCCCTAGAAACAGAGTATGTTGCTCTGGCAGCAAATGTTGGGCAGCAAAGTCTCAGAGTGGGAAACACCAACTATTCATCAAGATCATTTAAAATGGAGGATCACGTGACCCTTCGGCAGCAATGCACGCATAGTCTTTCGCTCTGCTCACGTTGTCAAATATTATATAATCCTGTCAATAAATTTTTAATCGCTCTTTATCTAGTCCATTATGAGTAGTACAGCAGTCAAAGACAGTCGTAAAAGAGAGGTTGAGCAATCGCCAATAAAGAAAAAATGTAAAGATTCCGCCATCTCTAGAGAGGATCTCGACGCTGCAATAGCTAACGGTATCAAGCTAGCGCTCAAAGAGCAACAAAGCACTCTGGATTCGGTTGTGGCTTCGGCAGTTAGAGAAGCGATTGACTCGGTATTGACCCCAGCACTACGTGACCTACATTTGGATATGCAAATGACCAATGATTCTGTTAAAGAGCTAAAAGCAGAAGTTGGAAAGTTAGCCAGCACGGCAAAACAGACACGTGACCGGGTTGATTCCATTCAGGTAGCTGCACGTGAGGATAGGAGGACAGTCACAAACGTAAGAAATCAGATAGAACAACTTACCGAAAAAATGACAGATATTGAAGACAGGAGCAGGAAAAATAACGTACGACTGGTGGGGTTGCCGGAGGGGGCAGAAGGCCCAGATACAGCCGGCTTCCTTAGAGCTAATCTTTCCAAATGGATCCCTTCACTGAAAGGCCGCGACATTGAGATTGACCGTGCCCATCGCGTGTATGATGGAAGAAAAAACTCCGGCCACGATCGGCCACGTACAATCGGCCACGTACTCTCATATTCCGTGTACTAAGATGGCATGACAGATCGCCGATCCTGAAGGGTGCTCGGCAGAAATCCGGTGAAATATAAGCAGGACAATGTCACACTATTATTTTTTACCGACTTTAACCCTGCCACAACTACCAAGAGAAAGAGATTTAATCCAGTCTTGAAGAAGATGACTGCACTCGGTCTCCAGCCCTTCCTCACCTACCCGGCGGCAATTAAACTACGGCACAAGGGTGAGCAGATGATGTTCGACTCTCCTCAAAAAGCGGAGGATTTTGTCAACTCATTGTCACAGAAAAAGACGTATTCTGCAGCTCTAAAAAGCAATGGGAATGCAACGGCTATCATCTCCATTCCTTCAGCTCAACTAGGAGAACCTAACGACGAGGTTTGTGGTGATCTTAAATGCCCTGAAGAGGACAACAGCAAGCTGGCCATGGACACTTGTTGATTTTATCTTATTTTGAAGTCGTGTCTTCCTTGTCTTGTACGCTTGTCCGTTGGATGGTAAACAACAATGAAACAACTTTATTTATTATTATTATTATTTTCTTTTCCTCTTTTTCTCTTCTCTCTCTCCTTCGGGCTAATGGAGAGTAGGATTGATCATTACGGTTTTGGCTCTGTGGGCCTTTTGGGGACATGTCTTGCGTTGAAGTGGGTTGGTCATGTATCAAAATTAGTTTTTGTTGTTCATGCAGGCCTACATTCTCGGTAATGTGCGGCCTGTTTTGGTTTTTGTACATAGTTGTTTGTCGTTCCTTTCTCTTATTGTTTTCCATTCCCTCCAACAGACATAAATACTTTTACTTTTATTTATTTTCCTTCTCTTTTCAAATAATTATGCATCTAGATGGATTGGAATCTAGGATACGTACTAACGTTTACATGTCACATACTGTATGGCATTGCTTTCGTTTCTCTTCACTTAGACATAATCTGCTTAGCATTGCGAATATACAATGCAGGTTCTGAATATTTTATCACTGAATGTGAATGGTCTAAATTCTCCTATTAAACGTACCTGCATATTAGAATATTTGCACCGTAAATCGATTTCCTGTGCCCTGATACAGGAGACCCATTTAAAACAATGCGATGTGGCACGGTTTCAAAACAAGTATTATAAACTGGCAGCCTTCTCCTGTGCTCTTAATAAAACTAAGGGGGTGCTTATCTTAGTCGAAAGGAAGTTACATATAACTATTGAGCTTACCGGGAATGATGATGAAGGTAGATTTGTTTTTATATGTTGCAAAATACATAATGACAGGTTAACACTGGCCTCCATTTGCTGCCCGAATGAGGCAGACAGTGCATTTTTCGTGAATATTTCCTATACATTGCTTGAGCAGACTGATTGCCATTTAGTGGTGGGTGGTGATTTTAATGCCGTCTTAAACCGTGCATTGGATAAATCTCACCCGGATACAACAGCTAACCCATCTTCCAAGTTATTGAATAAATTTATCACTGAACTTAATATAATCGATCTCTGGAGAATTCAAAACACTACATCTAAGGACTTTACTTTTTTTTCTGACAGACATAAGACTTTCTCTTGGATAGATTACATATTTCTCAGCCCATCTCTAATTTCGTCTAACTCCTCTATCTCTATATTACCAATTTTACTGTCTGATCACTCTGCAGTTTTGTGTAATCTTCACCTTTCCAACATTAAGACCAAGGCCCCTAGATGGCGTTTTAACACATAAATACTAAGTAATCAGATGTTCATTAACTCGCTAAAAGATCATATAAAGGAATTTCTTGAAATTAATACTTCTCGCGATGTAGACCCTCAAATATTGTGGGAAACAACTAAATGTGCTATACAAGGATTCTGTATATCTTTTTCTTCTACTCTTGCCAAAATGAAAACCCACCAGTTTACACAATTAGAAAGTAAGATCCAATCATTACAAAACTTACAAAAACAAAGTTTTTCTGATCAACAAGCTACACGATTGTCCTCCTTAAAAGAAGAATATGATTTACTTTCACAATCAAAGGCAGAGTTTATTATACATAGAACTACATAAAAATATTATTTCGAATCGGAGAGACCTAGCCACTTATTGGCCCTCAGGTTGAGGGAATGCGAGTCTAAGGCATTTATCAGTGCAATAAATTCTTCGGATGATCAGGTCACCTCGAATCCTGTGATAATTAATGACATATTTCAAGATTTTTACACAAATATATACAAAGCCGAAACTAATTTGGAAAGAATATCTAGGTAAATTAGACCTGCCTCGGATCTCACAGATGGATAAAGACTCTTTGGAGGCCCCGTTAAATTTGGAGGAGCTCCACAAATCACTAAAAAGTCTTCAAAAGGGCAAGTCACCAGGCCTAGATGGCATCCCTCCTGAATTGTATTTAGAAATATGGGATTGGTAGGGACTCACATGCTTGATTCATTTAATTTTGCATTGGCATTTCATAGGGATCAAAAAACATCTTTGATATCATTGCTTCTTAAAAAGGGGAAAGATCCGCTAGATTGCTCCAATTATAGACCAATATCACTCATCTCATGCGATTTAAAAGTTTATGCTAAAGTTCTTGCCTCTCGCATTGAGAAAGTAATCCATAGCTTAATTAAGGAGGACCAAACCGGTTTTATTAAGGGGCGTCACGCATCCGATAATATGTGTCGACTTTTTCATGTTCTGGATTTTGCAGACGCCCATCCGAGCCCTTGTGCGTTTTTTTCACTCGACACAGAAAAAGCCTTTGACAGGCTAGAGTGGGACTATATGTGGGTAGTTCTGCAATGTTTTGGTTTTGGTGAACATTACATCTCTATGATTAAGACACTTTACCACTCACCTGAGGCATCAGTCGTAACTGGTAATATTATTTCCCCCCATTCCCTCTACAGCGAGGAACGAGGCAGGGATGCCCACTTTCCCCCTCGTTGTTTTGTTTATCCCTTGAACCACTAGCGCAAGCCATTAGGAAATCTGAAGTAACACCGATTAAGATTCATGACCATAATCATATTATTTTGTTATATGCGGATGACATTATTCTATATTTAGATCATTTTGATATGTCAATAACCGGTATAATTAAGGAATTCGACCGCTTTAGTAGTTTATCGGGATACAAGATAAACTGGACCAAATCTGCTTTAATGCCAATTAACAATGTTAAGGTTAATTATCCTATCCCCTCATTCATTCCTATTAAAGATTCTTTCATCTATCTGGTTATTACCATATATAAAAACATCCATAAGATTGCCAGGGACAACTTTAATAACATTTTAGGCAAGATCAAGAGTGATACTCAAAGATGAAATAATCTTAAAGTCTCTCTTCAAGGCCGAATCTCCACAGTCAAAATTAATTTATTACCTCGGCTTAATTTTCTTTTTTCTATGCTACCGCTTTCCCCCCCTTCAGGTTACTTTAAGGAGATCAATTCCATACTTTCCCAGTTTATCTGGAATGGTATACGACCCAGAATAAAACTAGCCACATTGCAGCATCCTATACTTTCAGGAGGATTGGCTGTGCCAAATTTTGAATTATATTACTGGTCATTCCAACTTAAGGCTCTTCATATTTGGATTGATTCTCAGTCCAAAGTTCCATGGAGAGAAATTAAAGCTGACAAGGTCAAACCACATAGGCTCCAAGATATTCTATTTGCTGGTTAAGATGGGAGGACCTTTCAAATTTTGTAGCAACACACCCATATGGCACAATTTAAAAAAATGGAAATCAGCCATTTGTTCAGCCTTCTTGGTCTTCATTTGGCATAAACACATGTGGTGACTTATTTGATAACCAGGGACTCTGCACGCTTCAAGAACTGAGAACTAAGTTTTGTTTACCAGCATCCTCATATTTTGTCTTTTTTCAGCTACGCTCAGCTCTCAAAGCATATGGAGTTCCCTGGGCATCCCCCATTTCCTCCCATCCTATGTGGGATTGGATCGCACCATCCTCTGGTCGGCCTTCCATTTCTTTAATATATAGTAAACTTAATGATCACATTGCAAAGCCTCTTTCTATTAAATCTATCTGGAATCGTGAATTATCTGATTTTAATTTAACTGTCGACTGGGAGAGGGTGTGGTCTAATCTAATCTTAACTTCTAAAAACTTGGCCCGTCGTCTTATCCATTTCAAAGTCATCCATAGAGCATACATAACCCCTTACAAGAGGTTCAAAATGAAACTGCAATCAACTTATAACTGTCATATCTGTAACACTGTATCGTCAGGTACTTTTCTTCATATGTTTTGGGAGGGTCCAATTGTTGTCAGTCTATGGGCTAATGTATACTTGGTCTTGTCCTCCTTGCTACAAATTGACTACATGTCTAATCCAGGTTTATGTCTTCTTAATGATGATTCTGACTCCTGTATAAGTTCATTGCAAAAAAGAATGTTGTTTGCTGGGTTTACAGTGGCAAAGAAGACAATAATACAGAACTGGTTTACTCCGCACATGTGTGCAGAAACATATTGGATTCATAGCCTCCACAAAATAGTGACTTGTGAATGTACAACAGCATGAATTAACAAGGCTAAACCTAGTACCATTGGTGCATTGCAACGTTTTTCTTCCAACATATTGGTCTATATAAAGGAATGACTATATAAAGATATATATATATATATATATATATATATATATATATATATATAATTTTTTATAAAAAAAAAAAATTCTTCTCCTCCTTTCATATTGTTAAATAATTGATAATATGTCTGTTGCTCCCCCTTCCCTGTCTGTTTGTTTGAGTGGATGTTATTTTATTTCTAAAGACAATAAAGAGTTGATCACAAAAAAAGATAATTTAAAATGTGGATGCCCTGATATGTTCAGCGCATCAAAGCTGCATCCATGCATTTTGTGAAAGTGCATGGTGACAGTGTAAGTCCGAATTGAAGGATGCAAAATTGATACTCTTGGCCCCGAAAGCAAATCTGAGGAAACGCCTATGGTTCAGTGCAATCAGAATATGGAAATAAATGTCTTTCAAATCTATTGTCACAAACCAGTCCCCTGGCTGCAATAGTGACATTATTTGTTTTAGCATCAGTATTCTGAATTGACATTTCATTAGAGTGAAATTCAAACATCTCAATATCCAGAATATGACGAAAACTGCCATCTTTTTCCGGGACCAGAAAATAACAACTTTAAAAGCCTCATTCTCTCTGAGAAGGGGGATGCTCTTCTATTGCCCTTTTTCTAAGAGAGAATGACTTTCCCAATCATTCCTGAACAGAATTTCCTGAACTGAGACGTCTGTCAGAAACAACCCTATTGAAAACTGGCAGAGTTTGCCAGAATTAAGTGACATGCTTTATCATTCGAAAGCTCCAGTTCAAAATGTCCTACAGCTACTTCCAAGCAGACAGATGGATTAATGAATGGCTCTTGCCTGCAGTGCGACCTGTAACCACTTGATGGCACACTTGGCTTACATTTGGCAACTGCCCCAGAAACAGCGGCACAGCAGAGGGAAGCCTTTGCTCCTCTAATACTGTGGCTGGTTGAAGGGAATTTTATCATATGTTTGCCTTTTATTGTATTTAGGGATAAATGATGAGCACCCTGAATGTATCTACAGCAAGGACACTGACAGAATAAACATTTTGCCTGGTATTTGAATGGGGAAAATTGTATGAACATTGGGTGGAATGTTTAATTCAGAAAACTGGTTTACCACAACATTCTTTATGGGGGGACAACCTGTGGTGCTTATGTTCACTGTATGTTTTGTGTATACTTGTGCTTAAAGAAACATCAGATTATGTTATGCATGTCTCAAAACCCTTGGTCATGGAGATAGAGGCCGAATTGGATCAGGCAGTTTATATTGCATTATATTACACGTGCTCCGAGATCCTTGGTCATGGAGGCAGAGGGAAAACAAGCTGAAAATATTCAGTACTCTTTCACCAGTATAAATTACAGGGGAGACTGAGCTAAATTGGTGTACTGAAAAATGGGTTAGAACTAAACTGGTCCCAACATATAATGGGGGAACAATGGCCATACTTGGCGCAAAACACCCTCACGAACAAAAGCATTGCCCAGCGCAAGCCACAGGGGGGAAACTAGGGAAATTCCAAACAGAGACAATATGAGCTCAAAGTATTCCTTAATGCAATGTGCTTAGTTGGACAGCAAAACCAAAACCAATCCAACAGTTAACTGAAAAGATCGACTTCCATGCCGTCACTGAAGAATTTAGCAGAGATAGCAGTGCACGTCTCGTGTCTCACCACAACACACATGTGGTTCACAAATAAGTTAAAATACCTTACATCTCCTGATAGCATCCCGAAAGAATAAAGTCACATGTGAAGCGCTTGCACATTGGTTCGCCATAACTCTTTTATTATTCTTTTATTCCAGCCCCCTCATTCTGCAGCCTGACTCACTGGTCCATGTGTGATCCCCTCTGCCATGAGCAATACTCTTCGAACAGGGAGGGGAGAGAGAGAAATGCCAAGGCCACTCCTCTATTGCCTTATTCATGTGCATTCTCCAAGAACAACACAGAAAAAAACAATAGGGAAAATATGTTTCCGTACCTTCAATGACAAATTCTCTCATACAGCGTTGAGATAAAGAATGTACGACGAAACTTGTGCTTTTGCTAAATGGGAGGTTTACAAACATGAGGAAGAATCCGATGTCCGTTCGCGCTCCAATCTTCTCATACACAAAGTCAAAAATCCCAAACTGCCCCAGCACACGGAGCTCCAATATGGAGGCCGTGGAATTGGAACAAATTGGGATAATGCCTCGTGGTAAGAAATTGCATGCCTCGAACAGTGCCGCTGTCCCTGCCTGTCCCTTGTAATGTTTAGGAAAATCCACATTAAAATTGCTCTTAAATTATGCTATATAAAATGACGTCAGTCGCTGCTTAAATTCCATCCTGATTTGTCACTCAAAAGGGAGAGTAATAATGATCCCTGCTTCTTCGTGAATTGTTGGTACAACACTGGCCAGACAACATTTTGCACTGAAGAACAGAAAATCTGACTCAATGGCGCCAAATTGAGCACTGTTATGGAGCCCATGACGTAGCTCCCTAGAGGCATCACTGAAGCACCACCAGCCAATAATTTTGTGTGATTGTACAAGAGCTTCACACCACGTGACACTCAGGGCATGTCCCAGTGTGATTACACAGCTCGAGTTCCTACAAAAGGGAACGGACTGTGCTAATAAATGTAAAATAATTTATGATCATTAAAGCCCAACTTATATGACATACTGTTTAAGTTATTAATTGTCAATGTTGTGCTGTGAAATAATGTGTTTTTCAGTAAATACTGATTGCTTTCACAATGTTAACCACTCTTTAGAAATCACACAGAACAAAATGAACCATTTTAATGTTGAAATCTGTCAACGTGTTTAATAAATGTGATGGAATACAAAATATAAAAAAAATACAATAAACTCAACCAAGGTGCGAGCATTGCGATCTGTTTCAGTCAAAATGCTTTACACTCATCTCGCTTACTTCCAAGAGCCAGCACCCATTCTTTCATCATGGGGCTCTCGCATGGAACTGGCTGAGGAGCGAGAGACAGGTCCGTCCCCTATCACTCGCTCTCTCCCCAGATCCAGCTGGTCCTTCTCGTGAGTCTGAAGAGTGCTTCAGTGCCTCTTCGGTTCACAAGGGGGACGCTGAATCTTTTGAGTCTGCGGATTTGAGCTACCCACCTCTGAAAATTCCATGCACAATAACAAAGCTGCTGAGGAATTACTTGAGGTGGTTACTCGGGCTGTGGCCAGGCTACAGTTAGACTGGCCCCGCAAACAAGAGACCCCAAACGCTCTAAACTAGAAGACAGATTTCTGTCTGGTGTCCAAAGGAAGGGAACGCTATATCAGTCCCTTACTTTCTTCGATAACCTCCATAACAAGCTTTCTCGTTCATGGAGGAATCCTTATACTTCCCATGCCTTCGTGCCCTCGACGTCGACATATTCGACTATCGTGGGTCCTGAGACACGGGGGTATTCCACGATGCCGCTGGTTGAAGAGACACTTGCGGGTTATGTCTCGCCTGGCTCTGCCTCATCTCTTAAGAGAACCACTCTCCCCACAAAGCTGTGCAGGACCACCTCCATGCTTGTGGGAAAAGCTTATAAGGCAGCAGGTCAATTCCTCCCGCACTCAGGGGGAGGGGCTGTCGGCCACCCAGCCCCGCCCCGCTCCTTCTAGAAGGGAGGCTCAAAAACAAAGCACGGCGAATCATATTCCCCCTTGCAGAGACTGGGGACCGGCTCATTGCCCCTCAGCAGCCCCCAAAGCAAGACCTCAGGACCGTCATCTCTAAGAAGAGAAAGCCCTGATGGTCTTACACCCAGCCGTGGGGTAGCCCCCCTTAGGATGGTTTGTGTGAAACATCTACCTATACACTCCCGATACCCCCACGAAACCGCTCCATTCCCACCGCCTCTGGCGTTTCGGGGGTTAGCGGTTTCCAGCTAAATGTTGGGTGTTCCGTTGCTTCCAGCATGTAGCCCAGGACGCGGGACACTCGACATCCCCTCAACAGGAAGTTTCAGAATTGTTAAAAAAAAGGGCAAAAACCCATCTCAGAGAACCTGGCAGCGTGGAAACTACTACCAGGTGTTTCTATGAGGGCCCTAAGAACAGTAGAATAAGACTACAGAATTAAATACGTTCGCCGTCCTCCGCATTTCAACGGCATGGTTCCCACTACCGTGAAACCGGAACAAGCATGTCTACTTTGGGAAGAACTGCTAATCTCTTGGTCAAAAGGGCCATAGAACATGTTCCCCTTCCAGAGAGAGAGTCAGGTTACTAAAGTGATACTTCCTGGTCCTCAAAAAGGATGGAGGGTTGCGTCCGATTTTAGACCTTCGAGGCTTGAATCGCTCAGAGGGCGTTCAAGTTCAAGATGCTAACTGCCAAGACGGTCGTGTCTCAAATCCAACGATTGGTTGGTCACAATCAATCTCATGGACACGCATTTTCATATAGAAAGTCTGCCTCAACACAGGAAGTTCCTGTGGTTCGCTTTTGGGGGTGAAGCTTTCCAATATCGGGTTCTTCCATCGGTCTAGCCTTATCACTCAGCACATTCACGGAATGCATGGATACAGCACTGGCTCCATTGCGACTCCGGGGCATCTGCATTCTGAATTACATAGACGACTGGCTGATACTAGACACAGTCACAAGAACTGGCGTTACAGCACAGGGATATTGTCTTAGCTCATCTGGTTTATCTGGGGTTGAGGCTCAACGCCAAGAAAAGCGTCCTCTCTCCCAATCAAAAAACTACCTATCTGGGGATCATATGGAATTCAATCACAATGTGGGCACAATTCTCTCCCGCTCGAATCGTGTTCATTCAGAACACACTGAGCAAAGTCAGGCTAGGCCAAGGTTGCACTGTTCATCAGTATCAACGGATACTAGGTCTCATGGCATCTGCGTCCTGGTTGAGACCCCTTTGAACCTCTAGAGTCAGCATCTGATAAACTTCTGACTCTCAAGACGGTTTTTCTTATGGCAATTACTTCTCTAAAAAGAAAAGTGTCCAGTCCGTGACCTTCAGACTTATGTCCACCACACTAGCCAGTGGTGTAAATCAGGGCAACTATTCGTTTGTTATGGGGGCCTTAACAAAGGGGTGGTGGCCACCAAGCAAACTTTGTCACATTGGGTGAGAGATGCTATTACCCTGGTATACGAGGCATGTGGTCAAGCTTCGCCAGTAGGAGTCAGGGCTCACTCTACCAGAGGGGTCGCCTCCTCTAAAGCTTTCTCCCTCTGCAACATGTTTGTAATGCGGCAGGCTGGTCCTCTCCACATACATTCATAAGATTCAATAGTTTTGATGTTCATGGCACTCCGGGCTCTTATGTCTTTGAGTCTACATCACAAGCTCATGTATGAGACCTCTCGCTCTCTTGTGAGCACAACTACACAACTGTAAGGGGTCCGGACACCCACAGTGCCGCGGTGTGGGTATTCTCACCCCCAAAGCGCTAAATCAGCGCAGCATCAAAGTGTAGCTTTGTGATAGAGAACATCTCAGGTTACTTAACTGTAACCCCTGTTCCCTGATAAAAGCAGAACGAGATGCTGCGATTCATTGCCGCACATTGCCCCAGGACTGCTCTTCAGATAAAATATCTAATAATGCACCTGTGACGCATCTATTTATAGCCCTGCTACAGGTGCACCCTGATGATGTCACCAGCAGAGGCTATAAATTCTAGTCAATTTAATTGACGTGTTGCAAACATAGTCATAGCTGGTCACTCCTAAAAACGTTCCCAAAGTGCTAAATCAGCTTAGCATCTCATTCTGCTTTTATCAGGGAACATGGGTTAGAGTTAAGTAACCCGAGACAATCTCACTGAGAATTAACAGGAGATCGAAAGTAAAATTCAAACCACTGCCCAAGTGGCTGAAGAGGGGAGTGTTTTTGAGATTAAATGTCCACAGGGTGGCACCAAAAGTGAGTCTACCGTTACACAGTCAACAGAAATATGTTTTATGAAATACAACCTCCCAATCACACTCACCATTGTTTATGTGAACTTGAATAATTCCTGGTTTCCATGTGACCAGAACCAGTTTCTTAGAGATTGCTTCAGTAACATTCCACCAGAAAAGGTAAACACATTTAAATTGATACAAAAAAATAAATAGAAATCAGATTTTTGTTGGTTATGTCACTTGTCAGTAATGGTCATTTTCAGGGTAGCAATAATCTATTTCATGTGTGAAAATTTTGGATATTATGTTGATTTTTTTTTTCATTTTTATTTTCTATACAAATAATGCTGATGATATAAAGTTGGTTAGATGAACATTTTGACAACCAAGTGTTTTATATTAAATGCTTGGCAAATTGCACTGTTGTTTTCTTGTACAACTGTAAAATAAAGTCACACTTGTACAGACGGGAGGCATCGGTCAAAATCTGTGAGGGAGTCAGGGGTGAGAAGTGCTATGCAATGTGTTACCTGATTTTGCTGCCAATGTCAAGGCTGTTCAGAGTCATACAAAGCCAGGCAGTAGGGAATAAACAAAGCAGAGTGGGCTGAGGGGAAACACTGGCCCACGATGCAGCACTGATGCCAGTCTGTATTTATAGGCCTGCGCATCACTGGCTCCACTGTTACACAACCAACAGTTCATACTAGATTATTTTTTTTCTCTTCTCTGGCTTTGTCTTAGCAAGGGCACCAATTAGAGACAAGAATGTACAGTATGTACTAACATACTAGAAAATGGCTTTCATAAATATTAAGACATTTTTCAGAAACCAATTCTTTAATTTGACTTGACCACAAATTCTATATTATCACTGTGTATCATATAATTATTATCTTATAACAGTAAATACAAAATGTTACATTGTTGTTTCATTGTTACATATTTAAAAAAGAAAGAAAAAGTGCTGTTTGCATAACTATTGATTCCACAATGTAATATTTTGTGGGGACACAAATTGAAGCACAAACAGCTTTAAGTACCAGTTTCACACAATGTGCAGGTGTGATTTTGACCCATTTTTCCAGTCAGATTAATAAAATGATGCATCCACCTCAGTTTCAACTAGTGCCACAGATTTTGAAACCTGAAATGTGTAATTTCGCTAGCATCACTGAATGAAATTGGAAAAGAAATCACTTTTTTCAAACAGTTTCCAGAAAACTCACTTTAGATTAAACAAACCTATGAATGGCTTGCTTATAGATGATTGCATATTAAGCTGGTAACAAATTGTAACTTTTTTTTTACACACCTGAATTTTAAATAGGATTATGATCAAGGCTTTGAGCGATTGTTTACCTATTCTGTACATTTGTTGCTACCTCTTAGTGTACATTTTGTGATCTTTACCATTAACCCTAATTTAAACATTATCTGATAATATATTACAATTATTTTGATTAAATGAGTAGCTACTTTTCTTGGGGCTGATTTGATTCTACAGAATGCATTTACAGTGACTGTTCAATTCTAAATGCATGTCTGTTGAGCTTGAGGGTATTTGGTTTTGCTTGTGGCTATTTAAGCCCTGAAACTTGAGTGGAATGAGAGACGCTCATTAAGACATCTGCCTTTTCATTCAGCACCATGGACAGCACCATCAGGCACTCTTCAGCATTCTCTGCTCAACTGCTCTGAGTTCTGCTAATCAATTCAGGTGCAGATTTTGTCGACGCCCGAATCCCCCCACTCATCATGCATCCAAGGTTTCCTCTGCATCTGCGGAACTGTGCAAAATTACTCATCCTTCTCTGATCATAGAGCAGCAATACAACAGTTTAGTAGTGTATCCCACAACACCAAATCCAGTTTCAATAGCTATTTTGATCTTAAGCGCTGGGTTTTGTTGAGCCTTTAGGGTTCAATTTTTGTTTCCATCCAAAAGTAAGCAATAACCAGTCTCAGTCTTGCTCTCATGGAACCAAGCTCCTTTCCAACCTGATCCAGCCTCTGGCGATGCTATGTCTTAATACAGGAAGTCCACAGCCTGAATTCCTTGTTTCTGAGTTTTAAAATAAAATTTGATTATGTACCAGTGAATGATATAAGTTACATCACCATTTTCTGTGCTCCTTTTAACATGTATCTGCTTCTCAAGTACATTACATTGTACACTGAAAAATTTTTTAAACATTGCTTGTCAACAGGGCAGCACCCTAAATGGTACACCCTACCATTTACATGTCATTCGGAATATATTTTTAACTTTTGTTCCCCTAAAGGATAGATATTAGTTCCTTGTGAAGAGTGTATTTAATTTACCAGTTAATTTAGGTGTTACCACATGAAGCAACATTTATTATTAGACAACTATTATTAGATTTTTTTGCAGTGCATAATCTTAAAAACCTATTGATCTAGAGCAGCACTACTCAACAACTTTTGTGGCCTGCATTATGATTTCATCATCAAAAATATATTTAGCAATAGTCTATCAAATATGCACTTTCCAGAGAATTTACGGTAGCTCTCTGTATTGCTGAAGCGCTGCACATTTAGAGAGGGAAATGATCTGCAAAAGGTTGTAATGAACAAAATAAACAACAAAGAATATCTAAGCATAGCTGATGTTACATGAGAGTAGTGGTCTGTCTGTACGTGTGGTTGTAACCAGTCCTGCTTGACCCACTCCGAGCAGGATTCGAACTGGCGTTGACCAGCATTGGAGGAGGGCGTGCTAACGAGGAGGCTAAAGGCTACAGCGTCTAGTATCAATAGCTAGTGCGCCTCTTGAGGTCAGGGGAGTGAGGTTTACATACACTGAACAGCTATCACACGTACCAGCTGGCTCCCATTACACATTCATAGACACAGCTGTGCGCACATGCGTGATCTGTCAATCAAGAACGCACAATCTCAGCTGAGGCAATTATCAGCTTGAATCTGTCAAACCTATTTGAACAGCTAAACGAAGATACATGCTTGTCATGATAAGTCATAACAGGAAAAAATAATAGTTTATCCTGCATTAAGGGTGTTGAGATGCCTTCATTATTATCTGCATTCCTTCACTGCAAATGGCTGAAGAGGGTGAACATATCTTTGTCAGTGTTGGGTGTAATGCATTACTAAGCAATTAATTACTGTAATTAAATTACCTTTTGTTTGGAAAAAAAGTAAAGTAAGGGATTACTCTTAATTTTTCAGTAATTTAATTACAGTTACTTATGATTTAATTGCATTAAATACTGTATAGACTATAGGGTTTTAGAAAGTAATGCAGTTTACTTTCCATACTGAGTAATTGGTACAGTAATCTAATCATACTGTAGACAATGTTATTAGTAGTTAGTAATTAATTCCTTTTTTTTGGAGTAACCAACCCAACACGGATCTTTGACTTAGCAGTGGAGCAGTTTTGGAGTTTTGTATATTACTAGTGGATATTACTGTCTTGTTTTTGATCCTATTTCAGTTGAGTGTGATGTTTAACATGTGGTGTTTACAAGCTGACAGTGTCTTTGACAGTGACAACAGAACTGATCATATCTGTTTTCTTTATTTCAATAAATGTGCTAGAAAGGGGATCTTTGAAAATTTAAAAGCAAATTATGAGAATATTGAACTGTTACACCCCTAATTTATAGGCATTCAGTGTATGTGTGTGTATATATATATATGTATGTATATATATACACAACAGTTAGTTCTATCAGGAAGACTCGCAGATTTGAGTGAAATTTAAGATGACATTTATTTGATAAATTTAAAACAGAAATGTAATGTCTCTCTTTGGCGTAAGCCCCGTCTGGCTGTCCGAAGAAGTTGTACTTAGAACCATCATATCCTGATGGAGATAGGAGTGCAGGACGGGACTCAACTGGTGGTGGTGGGGTGGTAGAGGTTACTGTGTTAGCACACTGAAACCGCAATGTGATTGATTGATTGTGAGCAGATTTTTAAAGCAATGGCTTACATGTGATTGGCTAGGAGTTACCTAGCTAATGGTGCGATGATGTAGAGCTGCTAGTCTTCCAGCTAGAAATATGCTGTGCTTACATTTCTATCAGGAAGACTTGCAGACTTGAGTGAAATTTAAGATAACATTTATTTGATGAATATAAAATAGAAATATAATGTCTATCTTTGGTGTAAGCACCATCTGGCTGTCCGAAGATGTTGTACTTGGAACCGTATCCCAAAAGAGAGAAAGTAGAATACTACACCCAAAAGAGAACATCCAATCAGGTACATACCAGGTCATGTGTTCACTCTGGAGAAGGGGGGGGTGGGGTAGATATGACATGAAATGGGCAATATCTCTGGCATGGTTGTGCAATACCTTTGCAATAGGAAAAGTCGTGCATTTTTTTTCTTTCATCCTTTGAGATTGATTTTGTCTTTGTCCTTGTGTGTTTTTTTTTTTCCACTGAGTTTAATTTTATACTTGTCCTTGAGTATGATTTTGGGTTCTCCGTTGAGGAGCCCCTGATTGTGCAGAATCTTTGCCTAAGAGGAACAACATAGTATGAGGCCCTACATTAGGCTGGAGTTGTTGTGCAGTCTCTTTATTGAAAGATAAACAACATTTGATTATGAAAACCTTTTCGACGAGGGAAGAGTTGTTTGATGGTTATCTTTGCCGAAAGGTGAACAACATGCATAAAGCCATATGATAATGCTGACGTTACGTGCAATGAGTAAGGGAATGCATTGCGGAGCCTATCGCTAGGTGTCAGAGGAGCACCACAATAGTGGTGCTTCCGATGAGAATGTGGAAGTATGTATATAGTAAGAAAACACTGCATTTTCTGAAGCGGCATTAATGTGCCCTTGAAGGCACTCGGGTTGGGAACACTGCTCGAAATGTTGAACCAAACGAAATAGGTTAATTATTTTACTAAGGACCCTTTCACAAGATTTTAGTGAAGGCTATATTAAACTGTGATGCCATGTTCCCTTCAGAGTGCCCACATTATGAGCTCTGTCTTTCATAGTGAGTAGGGCATAGAGATGATACTTTGTACTGGAAGTTATTTAGAGTAAGACGACCAACAAACGGGGATATCTTACTGAATGGAGTGATGCGACCCCATACAATGAGCACTGTACATCATGACTTGCCTGAATAATGATCTTAATTCCCCAATAGGAAACACTCGGGCATGCAACACGGTGAATGACATGCGAGTGAACCTTGACCGAGTTACCCTCATGTGATCACACAGTGAACGTGTGATTGCCTGCCGTTACTATGAGAGCGAATGCGCTGTTGACATGAAATATTGGCTTTTGATATTGATGCAGATGTGTTATGATATGGATGAACAGACAGCATAGGCAGCAGAAAGCCTAGACCATGACTCAATCTGAATGCATTTGATGGATATGATAAGAACTTATCATTAATTCTGATGGAAATCAGCTGCCGACTGAGCCGATTATTTTAACAGTCTTGGCCTGGAGCGCACTCCTTCTGAGCCGGGTCCTGCATTCCGATCGAGGATGCGGTGGCTCGTGTAGGGTGCTATTGGTTATATAGATCAATTTTACTATAAAAAATTATTAATAATTATAAATTATTAATTACTAATTAAATTAAATAATATAATTTAGTTAATTGAATTCTATCCTCGGGGCACCACTCTTTGACAAGAGAAAAATTATAGTAAGTGACTTATGGTTGAGTATCTTGATTAATAATCAAAATAATCAAAAAGGGAAGAAAACTAGTCAAATTATTGCTGAACGAAACCAACAGTAATTTGGTTACAGTTGGCTTCTAACAACAACAAAATAACAATACTGAAGTAATAGGGGAGTTCTTGACGTGGCAGAGGCTGGCTTCAACACAATATTCAAACAAACAACTAGGAGTACTTCTTAATATAATATAACAATATTTATTATAATCAAACAGCCATGAACACTGCCAATACTACATGAATATAACACAAAAAAGTCCTAACTAAATAGTGGAGCTATATGCTAGTGTATGGATGTATGTATGTGGGTGTGTGTCTAGATTCGGAAACAAAGAAAACAAAATGGTGGAATAAACTCCTCGTGGGGAACTAGTTTCAAAATGGAGGATCGGTTTGAACATTGAGAACCAGGTTCAAAATGGCGAACTGAATAAAAAATTGAAACCAGTTTCAAAATGGAGGATTAGATCATAAAGGGCGGAGCCAATGATTATTTGAATGTGGAGGGAAAGAAAGATGGCTGGATCAGATCCAGGTGATCCAGCTAATACCACGTGGGAGTGGAAATGAGCAGGCACACAAAGGAACTGCCTAAACAGGCGGGCAAATTTGAAAACACCAGCCTGACTCGGACATAAACGGCGGTGCTGCTAACTCTGTGAATTTCAGTGTGTGCAAGAGAGAGAGAGAGAGAGAGAGAGAGAGAGAGAGAGAGAGCGAACAAACAGGGTGCATGCAATTTAAAGGAGGATAAACGCTGGTAACAGTGCGACTGAATCGCTAGTTCAGATCACTCAATAAACAACATTCCACCCAAAATTGACAATCTCACAAATCAAAAGAGTGATCAGAGTTAAACATACAAGATTATACTCAAAATATCAAACATTCAGAATCAAATATACAATTTAGTTTTATAAGAAAAGTCACAGTTTCTAAACTAAATCTGCTGAGATATCAAGCCTTACTTGGGAAATCCTGTGATTTTAGCAGGGTTGTCCGTTTTAATTCCTGTTGCGTTGAGCGGTCAGGAGAAAACGATCTGGAATCGGTCCTTTGTCTTGCGCTCATCAGCGAAAAGATGCATCACTGCTTTGTTCCTCGGGTCTGGTGATGGAGAGAAATGCTGTAGGTGGTCAACGTTGATAGAAAACAAGGGAGAAGGGAAGCTGGTCACCTTTCCGTTTTCTAAATAAATTCACTGTTGTTTTGCAGTGAAAATGAATGAAACGGTTGTAATACGTATACGACTAGACTGGAACAAAGCTAAGATAATCTTACTCTATCGTGGCCAAATGGTGAGGTTAGAAAAATATGTATACATTATATCTCTTTCAAACTGCTGTTTTAGAAGCTGGGCACAGAGAGACCGAAATCAAATCTGTCTGCTAGTTTTGTTGACAAGATGACGTCATTGGTCATAGACTGCTTTTGACTAATGGCGTTTGAGATTGGGTCCATGGGCGGGACTTCTCATCCAGCTGTGAAGCACTCTGGGAAACCGTGTCTCACCTTTTATCATAGAACAAAGGTCCATGCAGTCTCCGCTGCCATTTTGATTGGGCAAGGCCCTACACTCGATTGAGGGAGATCTCCTAAGTGAATGAGACATGGATGAAGATCCAGGTTTGCTGATTGTTTACTCCCTATGGGTTTGATGTGGGCAGAAGATGAGATGAAGTTACGGCATCGTTAGATAGGGAAGGCGGGCTTCCGGAGTTGTTCTGTGCACTGGTTCGCCTGTGGCCTGGAGAGGTCAGAGCATGTGTATTATCATTCCAAGAGGGCGTGATCCCACTGAGAATCCATAAATATGCAGATGTGTGTTGCGTGAGGAGCTGCGGAATCTGGATAAGCTAAGGAACAGTGAATAAGTTTGTGTCTGTGCTGGATGTTAGCTAGTCTTAGAGCGAACTGGACTCGACGTTGGACAGTGCTATAGAATAATTTTGGCGTGTTAGCACACTGAAACAGCTATGTGATAGATTATGAGCAGCCTTATAAAGCAATGGCTTACACGTGTTTGTCTAGGTGTTACCTAGCTAATGGTGCGATTATGTACATCTGCTAGTGTTCCCGCTAGAACTATGCTGTGCTTACATTTCTGGTCCTCGAATCTGATTGGACGAGAGACGTTCCATGAGTACTGATGGTCTCACACCATCAGCACTCTCATACCATTCTAAACTAAAGTGTAAGAGCAGTGCATATGTGTTAAGAGCTACTGTATGTGTGTCTCTTTACATGTATTTTTTTACATTTACATATTGTAGCCAGCAGGTGGTGGCAAAAAATTAGGTGAAGTGAATCTGCATCAGCCAGTGTTCACATACAACAGTGCTCCATGATCGCTTGTATTAATACTACTCTACTAAAGCTAAGAAATAGCTTTAAATGGCTTTAAACAAACAACTTCAGCATTATGACCCTTCAGAAGAGGCTCATGTTTATAACAATTACCTTGTGGAATAGATTCTTATAAACTAATATATTCATCTGGTTTAAGCTATGTTTCAGTCAAACAGAGCACATCCAATCTATGATCTGTAATAATTTAATTTACAATTAGTGCTAAGGTAGAAAGAGATCTAATGTTTAGTAGCCCTATCTTCATATTACTTTTATCTTTCATTTGTTTGTTTTGTTCAAGTTTGACCGTAATACATTTTTTTCTAAATGATTTAGTGAGGGTTTAGTGTTTGATAGTCCGGGGAACAGACACAGTCTCTATGAGATATCTAGGTGATACAATTCCTATGTGTTGTAGTTTATAGTGACCTGTGTTACATCTCAAGGCAGCTCACTATTAAGACTATGAGCCAAATTACTAAAGAGGAGAGCGGCACCTTCCCTGGTCTCTCTTTAGCAGGTCAGGTTACCCCAAAAACTCTTCCAATTGTCTATAAATCCTATTCTATTCACAAATCAGACATCCAGCCATTCAGTGACACTAATCTACTAGAAACCTTGTCACCACGACGAGCAGGGAGGGGACCAGATTAGATGTACGTGGAAAATGCATGCAGATGAATAGCAATAAGAGAGTAATGCGGGGGGAATCCCGATGCATGCTGAAAAATGGCAGATGTTAAGGATTAAAGTCTGAAAACAGATATGTAAGCGATGCTAAAAAAGCTAGCAGGCTACAAACACCGACTCAAGATGTAAAATACACACAGATGAAATAGTAGAAAAGAAGACCCGAAAAGCTTTGAAATGACAAAGGATAAAAAGACAAACGTATGACAAAAAGAATAATCAATGCTAAGAAGGTGTTAGGAATGAGGCAGCGAAGGCAGACGAAGGTTGAGGATCCAAATGCAGTTATCTTTATTGACTAGAATACAGGCAAAACACAAAGGAAAGCCCACAATGGGGAAACAAAACATAAACTAAAACAATAGGGCAGGAGGACACATACCAGGCTACAACATACAACAATCGACAAGGAGTGAACAAGAAACAGGGCTTAAATACACAAGGACAGGATAATACAAATGATAAACAGGTGTGAACAATGACACAAAATGGCAGTGATGATGGCAGGTGGATTGTGGGAAATGTAGTTCGGACAAAGACAAGTGAAACCAGGGCAGACAACAAGGGAATCGTGACATAACCCCCCCTCAAAGAAGCGGCTTCCAGACGCTCCTCAGAAACAACCAAGGAGTGTGTGGGGGAGCAAACAGACAGACCAAGAGAGCACAAGGGGCAAACAGACAGACCAAGGGAGTACAAGGGGCAAACAGACAGACCAAGGGAGCACAAAGGGCAGACAGGCAGTCCAAGGAGGCACAGGGGCAGACAGGCAGTCCAAGGAGGCACAGAGGATAGGCAGGCAGTCCAAGGGGCAGGGACAGGTTCAGGAGGCCTGGGAGCTGGCCACAGATCAAGGATAGGTTCAGGAGGCCTGGGAGCTGGCCACAGGGTAAGGACAGGTTCAGGAGGCCTGGGAGGCTCCGGAGGCGGAGCTGAGGGAGGTGGCACCGTAGGAGGCTCTAGAGGCGGAGCCCTGGAAGGCTCAGGAGGTGGAGCCGAGGGAGGTGGCATCATAGGAGGCTCTAGAGGCGGAGGCCTGGAAGGCTCAGGAGGTGGAGCCGATGGAGGTGGCGCCGTAGGAGGCTCTAGAGGCGGAGGCCTGGAAGGCTCTTGGGGCGGAGCCGAGGAAAGCTCGGGAGGTGGAGCCGAGGAAGGTGGCGCCGTAGGAGGCTCTAGATGCGGAGCCCTGGAAGGCTCAGGAGGCGGAGCCGAGGAAGGCGGCTCTGGGGGCAGAGCCGTGGGAGGCGGAGACGTAGGAGGTTTGGGAGGCGCAGCCGCAGGAGGCTCAGGAGGCTCTGGGGACGGAACCTTAGAAGGCTCTGGAGGCCCGAGGGGCGAAGTCCTGGTAGGCTCGAGAGGCTTGAGAGGCGGAGCCCTGGAAGGCTCGAGAGACTCGGGAAGCGGAGCCCTGGAAGGCTCGAGAGACTCGGGAGGCGGAGCTCTAGGAAGCTCGAGAGACTCGAGAGGCGGAGCCCTGGGAGGCTCGAGAGGCGGAGCCCTGGGAGGCTCGAGAGACTCGAGAGGCGGAGCCCTGGGAGGCTCGAGAGACTCGAGAGGCGGAGCCCTGGGAGGCTCGAGAGACTCGAGAGGCGGAGCCCTGGAAGGCTCGAGAGGCGGAGCCCTGGGAGGCTCGAGAAACTTGAGAGGCGGAGCCCTGGAAGGCTCGAGAGACTCGGGAAGCGGAGCCCTGGAAGGCTCGAGAGACTCAGGAGGCGGAGCTCTAGGAAGCTCGAGAGACTCGGGAGGCAGAGCCCTGGGAGGCTCGAGAGGCGGAGCCCTGGGAGGCTCGAGAGACTTGAGAGGCGGAGCCCTGGGAGGCTCGAGAGACTCGAGAGGCGGAGCCCTGGGAGGCTCGAGAGGAGGAGCCCTGGAAGGCTCGAGGGGCGGAGCTCTGGGAAGCCTGGGAGGCAGAGCTCTGGGAAGCTCTGGAGGCTCGGGAAGAGGAGCCCTGGAAGGCTCGAAATACGCTGGCTCACTGACGCTCGGAGGCTACAGGCACTGGCTCACTGACGTCGGAGGCTACAGGCGCTGGCTCAATGACGTCGGAGGCTACAGGCGCTGGCTCACTGACGTCGGAGGCTACAGGCATTGGCTGGTTGGCCGTGGTTGGCAGAGGCTGGAGAGCAGAGGCCTTTCTTCTCCTCCTCCTCCGGGCGGACGAGGTTGGCAGCGCTGGCTCACTGACCACGGCAGGCGTGGGGGTTGGCTCACTCTCCGTGGCTGGCGAGGAAGGCCCAGAGGCGGGAGCTGGGATCTGGAGAGGTGGCTCCCCGGCAGCGAACTCCTCCAAGATGAGTCCCACGTACTCCCGCCAGGTGCAGTCTCCGGTCTCCGGGAGTTCCCACCACCGGTGTTTGGGAACACCGAACCGGTACGCCACCTTCAGAGTGTGGTCATCCCAGCCGGTGCAACTGGCCACGCTGATGAAAAAGTAGGAGAACTCCCGGACTGACAGATCCGCCTGGGTCAGTTCGACGAAGAATGCTGCTGGATCCATTTTTGGGTCGATCGTTCTGTTAGGAATGAGGCAGCGAAGGCAGACGAAGGTTGAGGATCCTAATGCAGTTATCTTTATTGACTAGAATACAGGCAAACACAAAGGAAAGCCCACAATGGGGAAACAAAACATAAACTAAAACAATAGGGCAGGAGGACACATACCAGGCTACAACATACAACGATCGACAAGGAGTGAACAAGAAACAGGGCTTAAATACACAAGGACAGGATAATACAAATGATAAACAGGTGTGAACAATGACTGGTGGATTGTGGGAAATGTAGTTCGGACAAAGACAAGTGAAACCAGGGCAGACAACAAGGGAATCGTGACAGAAGGCAACAATCACTGCAGCATGGTGACAGGAACAGGAAGTCCAATGACATCAGCAACAACTCATCCAGTGAGCTGTATATATATATGTATATAAGAATTACTAGAAAAATTAAGAGTTTTGTCCTCAAGGCTAAACGGATCCAGCTTTGTGGCCCCTGAGCTTTCAAAAGTTGAATAGCCCTGATTTAGAGGCTTATGATGAAAAGCCTGAATTAGGTTTTGTAGACACATATAAATTGTGCCTTCATATAATTTATTTTTTAATGTATTTAAATAAATTAATAATGTATTCCTTGATTTAATTTTTAAAACAATGTTATAATATGTAACTTAAAAATATTATTTAAATATAATTCATATCAAATGTATAACTCTATTTATTTGTTCATTTATTTGGTTTTTAATAATGTATGTAATGTTTACCAATACGTTTGTAATTATATTTATATACAAATATATAAGAATAATTTATGTTCATTGTTTTTGAGTGAGCGAGCAAGTGATTGATTGGACCAGATATTGGCGGGAAAGCATCCATCATTTATTTGTTTTTTAATAATGTATGTAATGTTTATCAATGAATATTTAATTATGTTTATATACAAATCAGCATGAGTGATTGATTGATTGATTGATTGATTGATTGATTGATTGAACCAGATAGTGGGGGGCAAGTATCAATCAAGTACATAGCATACATGGGAACTCGGCAGCCCAGGTAGCACCTTAAGTTGGTGGAGAGAAAATGCCCAGTGTGTACAGTTTTAATCTTGTAAACAATACACATACTAACATTTGTGATATTTCATAGGTTTGATGATTTGACTTTTATTGTAAAATCTGGAAAATCATAATAACAATAAGTAGGTATGTCCGGATAGTTCACTGGGAGTGTACATCATATATGCTCCAAAAAATTATATTACTGGAGGCTGAAACATAATGTTCCTCTTCTTTTCAAAAGTCACATATAAAATAGACCTTCTTGAGTTGAAGGGTGGTTCCGCTTCAGTAGTGCTAAGAGGAATACATTTCAGTGCATGATTAATACATGCTATGGGCCCTGTTAACCAAGTGATCTTATCTGTTGGACTACTTATCCCAGAACTGCAATGCAAAATTGTCTCCTGCTCATCTCTATATGGCAAATCAAGCAGTTGGAAATTACGTGGCAGAGAGCTGGGCTGGTGCCCCTCACCTAACTCCGTTACTCAACTCTTAGTGTTCTTTTGCATTTGTCTCCCTGTGACATTAGAACAGGATGACCTAAAACTTATTATCCATCTAGTCAGTGGGTGGCTGTGTTGGTGGCAATAGCAGATAGGTAGTTTCACCTTGGCACAAGTCCATGCTCAAAGATGTTGAATTGAAACAAAAAGTTTACACATATAACCTCAGCTCATCTTTAAAACCTGTGTAGTGACCTGAGCATTGTGACTTGTATCTATCTTTAGAACTGAATCAACATTATATATAAGGGGTTTATGTAGGGCAGTGTTTAGTGTATAAAAATACTGTAATGTAATATAATATCACATATTGTAAAATAACCTCATATTTAACCTCATGCAGTGTTGTCATAATTTGGTGGGACAACATATAACGTGGTGTAATCAAATATTATTACATTACATTTGTTCATTTATTTTAATTACCAGTAAAAAATATTACATTCAAAATAGAAATTTAAAGTTATCCTCTCTCTTGTCTGATAATTTACACTTTCTGGTAAGTCACTTTGTTAAGATGGCATCTGCCAAGAACTTAGTTGTGTAATTATGTAATAACATTTATTACACAATTACCTTTACATCAGTGTTAGTTGTTATTTGTAACGACAATGAGAATGAAAGCATGAGTAAAGGTTAAATGATAACACAGCCATTCTCAAAGAAATGTATCTTATCAGTGTTAAATATCTCATTTATTATTGAGACTTGATCCATTTTTAGGAAATCATTCTAGATTTTAGTCTTTTAGTCAGAATGAGGTGTGCACCTGCCAATGTTAATGAATGTTTCATAAACATTTTTTTATATTTTTGTAATGTAATGTAAAGGTTTTGAGACCAGATTATACATACTGAAATCTTAATGTGTGTCAGGGTTCATGAAACACACAGTTGCACACACACAGACACGTGTAATGTTAGAAATGGCTGTTGGCAGGGAACAGATGAAACATGACGGCTTTGTTTAGTGTAGTTGGTGACAGCAAAAATTAAGCATACATCTTCATATTTGTAACACTGATGCTGTTTTTAAGCACATGCCTCTCTTTCTCTGCAAGCACGTCATAAAAAAATATTATAAACATTTAAAAGAAAGCAAAGCTTTGAAGATGATGAGCCTTTTTACTGATTTAGTTTCTTACCAAGGTCTGTTTTGACAGTTTCACAAATTTTCAGATTAAACTTAATTAAGAATTCATGTTTGAATGAACATTCAAAGCAAACAATGGCCTGAATGTCAGCCTTATGAATTATACCAATGTTAGGAATGAGTGTCTTACATTTATATAAACAAAGTTCCTCAAAGTGTCAATGTGGGACTATATTTTTGCCCGGCACATTGCTGTTTAGATTCTTTTGAGAACCAATATGGCTTTGCAAAGAAACTTATGTTGAAAGGAGGTGGACTGGGCTTATTACTTACCAAAGAAATACATGGTTGTTTACAAAATATTTATCTGAGGTTAAATTGTTTTATAATATAAAAAGAACGCTTAGCGTGGAGTGCAACGAGAGGTAGTTGTGTAGTATACACTAGTAGGCTTTGTCTGGGCCAGATTAACCACAAGGGCAGTTTTGTTTTACATCCATTCAAATATGGCAAGTTCAATGGTTTCATTCAAAGGTTTCAAAGTTGTTCCAGTATCATTAATCAGGTGTAGAAAATTACTATCCATAGGCCTAGACCACTGGTGGTGCAGTCCTATATGATGCTCTCACGTTTAACTTGTTACTTTTCTCAGTGTTGGCCAGGATGTTCCAATCACAGTTGTTTATTATTACTGAATGAGGATTAAAATATACAGTGTGGGTGGGTATATATATATATATACACTCACCTAAAGGATTGTTAGGAACACCATACTAATACTGTGTTTGACCCCCTTTCGCCTTCAGAACTGCCTCAATTCTATGTGGCATTGATTCAACAAGGTGCTGAAAGCATTCTTTAGAAATGTTGGCCCATATTGATAGGATAGCATCTTGCAGTTGATGGAGATTTGTGGGATGCACATCCAGGGCACGAAGCTCCCGTTCCACCACATCCCAAAGATGCTCTATTGGGTTGAGATCTGGTGACTGTGGGGGCCATTTTAGTACAGTGAACTCATTGTCATGTTCAAGAAACCAATTTGAAATGATTCAAGATTTGTGACGGTGCATTATCCAGCTGGAAGTAGCCATCAGAGGATGGGTACATGGTGGCCATAAAGGGATGGACATGGTCAGAAACAATGCTCAGGTAGGCCGTGGCATTTAAACGATGCCCAATTGGCACTAAGGGGCCTAAAGTGTGGCAGGAAAACATCCCCCACACCATTACACCACCACCAGCCTGCACAGTGGTAACAAGGCATGATGGATCCATGTTCTCATTCTGTTTACGCCAAATTCTGACTCTACCATCTGAATGTCTCAACAGAAATCAAGACTCATCAGACCAGGCAACATTTTTCCAACATTTTTCCAGTCTTCAACTGTCCAATTTTGGTGAGCTCTTGCAAATTGTAGCCTCTTTTTCCTATTTGTAGTGGAGATGAGTGGTACCCGGTGTGGTCTTCTGCTGTTGTAGCCCATCCGCCTCAAGGTTGTGCGTGTTGTGGCTTCACAAATGCTTTGCTGCATACCTCGGTTGTAACGAGTGGTTATTTCAGGCAAAGTTGCTCTTCTATCAGTTTGAATCAGTTGGCCCATTCTCCTCTGACCTCTAGCATCAACAAGGCATTTTCGCCCACAGGACTGCCGCATACTGGATGTTTTTCCCTTTTCACACCATTCTTTGTAAACCCTAGAAATGGTTGTGCATGAAAATCCCAGTAACTGAGCAGATTGTGAAATACTCAGACCGGCCCATCTGGCACCAACAACCATGCCACGCTCAAAATTGCTTAAATCACCTTTCTTTCCCATTCTGACATTCAGTTTGGAGTTCAGGAGATTGTCTTGACCAGGACCACACCCCTAAATGCATTGAAGCAACTGCCATGTGATTGGTTGATTAGATAATTGCATTAATGAGAAATTGAACAGGTGTTCCTAATAATCCTTTAGGTGAGTGTATATATATATATATATATATATATATATATATATATATATATATATATATATATATATATATATATATATACACACACACAACAGTTCGTTCCAGTCCTCGAATCTGATCGAACAAGAGACGTTCCATGAGCACTGATGGTCTCACACCATCAGCACTTGGACACTTCACTGTGTGTATCACTCCGCTTGTGTTCGTGCCGGTAATGTTTAAGAGAAGTGCAGATGTGTTAAGAGCTACTGTATGTGTGTATTTTTACATGTATCTGTTTTTACATTACATATGTTAGCCAGCAAGTGGTGGCAAAATATTATTTTTGTGTGTAATATAAGCCAGTTAGGTGATGTGAAGTGAATCCATGTCAGTCAGTGTTTACATACAACAGCACTACATGATCGCTTGTATTACTACTACACTACTAAAGCTAGGAAATAGCTTTAACGGTTTTAAACGAACAACTTCAGCATTAAGGCTCATCACAGCTGAGATACACAACAGACTGATTAATTACATAACTCAAGGTGCTTACCTATTACCGGAATTTCCACATTGGAGAGGACTTGCGGAGATTGCGGCTTCTATTGTGAAAGACTTTTGTGCACCGACTACCGTTATATAGGGAGAAATTCCCCAGCTTGGATGGCTATTTTTCCACTTAGAAAGCTGATCTTCAGAAAGCTGATCTTCAGAAAGCTGACGTCATCTCTGCTTGGGTGTGACCACAGGTGATCGCACGCTCCATCTCTCTCTCTCACACACACACACACACACACACACACACACACACACACACACACACACACACACATACACATAGACACACATCCATCCTTGTTTATCCAATAACTTGTTAGAAACAGCAGAAGCCGTGATATTATTTCTGATGAAAAAGTGGTGAAACACTTTCTTATGATGTGTTACATTCATACGAGCAGACAGAGAAGCAAGTTTGAAGTAAGTTTCAAGCAGGAGAAATAGAATAAACATTGTGTAAATTGTCAGCTTTACGCTAAGGTAAAATGCTATGTCTAGCCATTTTACATGCACATGTTACCAGGCACATTGGATCATAATTTTTGATACTTCAAAAATCGTATTCTTGATAATAATTTTTGTATTGTTTTCCTGAAAAAATATATAAACATCAATTTGATTTATCTTGTTTTAGAAACAACACTGCACAAGATATTTTAGGTTTTTTAGATAATGTATTGTGTTCAGCATGTGTTAATCAGAGTTTTTATATTGAAAACAATTGAAAAAATCTACCAGTGCTGAAGCAGTAATCCAAAGTATTTAGAATAAGTTACTGACCTTGAGTAATCAAATGGAATATGATACAAATTACATTTTACATGTATTCTGTAATCTGTAGTGGAACACATTTCAAAAGTAACCCTCCCAACCCTGCACACGAGCAAGAGTGTGATATGGCCCTAGATCAGCGCTGTTGTGATTTGGCTGCAGGCACAAGGCTGTAGGCTGAGTGCCATAGTTAATCACTCTTTTCTCCTCTTCCAGTCTTTCACATTGCCATTGGTGACTTTATGCCACTCTTGGCACAAAAATTCAAGCAGCTCGGCTTTGCTTGATAGCTTGTGGCCATCCATCTTCCTCTTGATCACATTCCACCCCAAGATTTATCACTGATCCTCCACGATATTTCACAGTGTGTGCAAGAAACTATGGCTTGAAGGCCTCTCCAGGTCTATGTCTAACCATTAGATGACCGAGTGGAGGATCGGTGATGATCTGGGGGTGCTTCATCAAGGCTGGATTTGGGCAGATTTCTCTTTTGTGAAGCATGAATCAAGCCACATACAAAGTTATCCTGGAAGAAAACTTGCTTCCTTCTGCTCTGACAATGTTCCCCAAATCTGAGGATTGTTTTATAAAGCAGGACAATACTCCATGCCACACAGCCAGGTCAATTAAGGTGTGAATGGAGGACCACTTGATCAAGACACTGTCCAGGCCTGAACTCCTCTGAAAACCTCTGGAATGTGATAAAGAGGAAGATGGATGGCCACAAGCCCTCAAACAAAGCTGAGCTGCTTGAATTTTTGTGCCAGGAGTGGCATAAATTCACAGCAATGTGAAAGACTGGTAGAGAGCATGCCAAGACGCATGAAAGCTGTGATTGTATAATCAGGGTTATACCACCAAATATTGATTTCTGAACTCTTCCTAAGTTAAAACTTGTTTTCTTTGCATTATTCGAGGTCTGAAAACACTGCATCTTTTTTGTTATTTTGACCAGTTGTTATTTTCAGGAAATAAATGCTCTAAATGACTGGAATTTGGGAGAAATTTTGTCAGTACTTTATAGAATAAAACAAAAATGTTAATTCTACTCAAACCATACCTAAATCCAGATAAACTGATAATTTTGCAATCACAGACTCATCATTTCAAAGTACCCAGCAGCTGTGCCTAATCTTTCACATATTCTCGGTCATAACTTCAGTTCAGATGTAAACATTTCCTATATCCGGTATCAAAATGGATGCTGCACTCTGACCTTTCGATTGATACCTCATTTGACCCAATAGGAGCTTCCATGTCCTGTCCATAGCCTTCAATATCCAACCAGAGTCTGTGTCGAATGTAAGTGCCTCCCCCCTTTCCTTTGTGTAAAGATCGAGACAATTGCAGCTGAGTGTGTGGATGACTGATGCATCGTATAGCCAATGAAATTCTAAAAACAATGATATGCGGCTTTAGTCGGAAGTTTTGAAGATGCATCTAAGAAGTCTGTGCATAATGCTGGCTTGCTGTTAACAAGTGTTTTGTGTGTCCATGCGTTAAAGCTGAAGAGTATAGTTTTGGAACTGTTGACACTTTTGGAGCTTGAAATATGGCGAAATGGACAATGAAAACAAGATATTCGCTCCAGGATGTGGTAGAAGAATGCACTCAGTGTGAATGCAACGAGTCTGGAGATGAGATGAAGTATCCTAAAAAAATACGGATGATTCGTCATATATTGACTCCGAGGCAGAGGAAATGTTTATGGAGGGAGGAGGCATTACTCTGGACCAGTAAGTGTCTTGAACTGTTTGCAGGAGTTGTTTGTGCATGTGTGAAGTTTTAGTTTATTGTTTGTTTCAGATCTAGCTCTATTGGCATGATATAAAGATGTTTTACATTGCCAAAGTATACAGTATTTACAGTTAATATACATACATGAATACATATTTACACACCCGAAAAGAAAAAAATATATATATAAGTTGAATATAAGATGTGTTTGTGTGTGTGTGTTTGTGTGTCTTGGTTTTACTGCTGACCTTTGGGGGAGGGGGGTGTGTGTGTGTGTGGGTGTCTCTTTGTTTCATTGTGTGAATTGCTGAGATGTGAGGAAACAAACTGTAAAAAGGTAGAATACAGAAAATATGGTGTGTATTTTTTTTATATAAAAATTTTACACCATAGCACTTGTTTTGACTCTTTATATGCACAACGTTTAGTTTCAAGAAGGGAAAAAGCACTCTAATATGTTTATGCTTCAGTTACTCTGTGTCAGCAATACTAATAGTGGATCAGGGATATTATAGCTCTAAGTGTCATCTTTCATTAGAGGCCAAAGTTATGACTGTATGTTGAAGCGTTTAAAAGTAGTAGCCTTTTTATCCTAAGTATATGGCCATGGTTACTAAGAGTCCTTTGGAGTATCCAAAAGGCACTTATGTAAAACGCCTGGATGTATCCTTAGAAAAACGTGTAAAATATTCATTTTTTGTGGTATTATTATAAAATTTTAACTTGAACTAGGTAAGGCTTCATGCTGTGGTTCCATTGTGTTTCAAGCTAGCTACTAGTAGTCATCTGCAGGCATCTGTATGCAAAAAAAAAGAATGTGGAAAAACTAACTTCTATTTCATTGTGTTCAAACTTCTATTACTCAAAATCAGTATCACTGAAACCATGCATGTACTCCAAAATGTTCAAGAACAGCTTTAAATTTACTTTGGGTATACCTTGATTAGGCATTTTAGGCTAATTTTACAGGATTGGTTCCCTATTTTGGATTGAATGTTATTTCATTGGTTTTATTTTTCAATGTTTGGATTGGTTCCTTGTTTTTTTTTTTCTTCTGAATAAAAGACAAGGTTTGAGTTTGAAAACCATTGTCTACTGCTTCCTCATTTTTCCTGGTGTTGAAATCATTCAGGGATGTACCAGTGGGTACATACCAAGCCTTTGTAGATTCATTTTCTCTGTTAAGGGAGCATGTCTTCTGTAAAAAACAGCACCTTCACTATTTGAAAAAAGTAATTTTTGATAAAATCTAGACAGGCCCCATTTCCAGCAGCCATCACTCCAACACCTTCTCCTTGAGTAATCATGCTAAATTACTATATATATATATATATATATATATATATATATATATATATATATATATATATATATATATATATTAGGGCTGTCAATCGATTCAAATTTTAATTTAATTAATTACATGGTCTATATATTTTATGTATATAAATTGTCCTGAGCAAGCTGCCTAATTCATCTTTAATTAATAAAAATATTCTAAGAACTTTAATGTAAAGTAAGCCTTTATGGTGAGTAATTGGACAAAATAAAATTCCAGGAATCTCAGTTTATTGCAGGACTCATCGTGTCATCCCTAACTTTAGAGGCATAGAAAAGTTGCTCCATTTTGTTTGGTTCGTGGCAGGACCAACAAAAACTATTGTGAAATAGCCATCACATGAGCTGCTTGGTCAACTGCCTGACACCTCTTACAAGGTAAGAAAGATCTTCCATCCAGCCTGATTTCACAGTGAGATCAGAAAGAGTAGGTCAACTTTTCTTTATATTCTTACCGAAATTTAAAACACTGCTCCCAGTGGCCAAAGCGGTATGTGCTGTAGGGCATAAAGGCAAGTGTGAGCTCCATTTATGTCCAGGAGAGGTGACCAAAAGCTAGATGTGAAGCGAGATCTTTTCAGCTGTACAGGATGTAATACAGTGAAGAGCAGGGCTGGACTGGTAATCTGGCATTCTGGGAATTTTCCTTGTGGGCCAACGCACTTTGGGGCTGATCAGGGGTGGACTGGCCATCGGGAGAACTGAGCGGGCTGCGAAATGTGCCAAATGGGCCGCGATAAGCAAAAATGACCACAAAACAGCGCCGCGATATGCAGAAAAGAACAGGGAACCCCACCGCTCAACAACTTTTGCCCCCCCTCAACAGTTGGGCCAGTTGCCATGTAAAATCATGGGCTGATTTCTCTTCCCAGTCCAGCCCTGGTGAAGAGGAATGCAATTTTATGGACTTCTTCCCTCTAACCATCAGTGGAGTAAAAAATAAATGTTAGGGGGAACAGTGCAACTTCCACATCATGCTCATCTCTGATTAAGTGAACGCTGTCTCTCACGCTGCTTACACATCACGTTGCCGGTCGAGTCACATGGAAAGGTAAACACACTGAAACTAATATTTCATCTTTCAGAACATTTTTAGACTCTATACATTCAGAACAATCCCAATACTATTTTGAAAGTGTTTTGAAAAATAAATAATGCATAGTTAAAATGATAAAGACACTTTTCTAACAGTGTACTTTAAAATATGCAAATAAATTCCACACCAGGGTGGGTGTGCCATGCTGTGGCTACTTCTGGTAGCAACAAGCAATCAAGTTGATTGATGTTGAAGATTTCAATGCCCATTCTACTGAAAAGATATAAAGCTATCCTCTGGATGGCCACACATTTGTTTGCAGAGTCTCCACTCCAGAAGGCAATAACAGTAACACTTACAGCTACAGAGAGAGAGAGAGAGAATAACAGAGCATCTAACGTTCTTAGAGTCCATCCGAGAGACAGTAGAAGATTGACCACATATCAAGTCTCACTACAAAAGACAATAGCAATGACAAGTTCGGAATCTGCATAACAGGGAGATAACTACAGTGAAAAGCTTTAGCTCTGGAGAGCAAAACTTCTCTTTACATATCTGCATATCGCAACATAAGGGCTGTATATCTGCATGTTCCAGATGGAATGAACCCTCACTGAGCTTCCAGGAGATCAGCATTCCTCAGCTCCTTCGTGTCCAAGGCTGTTGAAATGGAATCCAAATCATTCCCATTGTAACGTGGCCCCGAACCACTATTATAAAACGTTGCTATCACTGAACTAATCAATTGATCAAGGAGAACATACTGTATATATCACTACTAAAACTCTTTCCAGAGACCTTTGCATTAGTGTGTACTATCAGTTTATGATTATCTAATGTTCCTTAGATTTCTGTGTATCAAATGTCTAGCAAATAATTTGTATTTATTTATATACAAATAAGGTTTTCACCTTATTAATTAACAGAGAAATATCTATTTATCTGTCCAGAAGATAATAGTTATACTTTGCCATTGCTACATCCAAATCCACCACTTACATCTTTCCATCCTTTGCACTTTTACTTACCTATCCATTTGTATTATTCTTTAACCACTTAAACCCTCCGTGGAGAGGTGCTATTATGGCAAGTCTTTTTAACACTTAAATCCACAAAGTCCCTGGATGCATAAGTTGGTATCATGGCATATGTGGTATCATTTGAAAGCTTAGAATCTTTAGAACTTTTCAGAGAGCCCATCACTTTTGCAATTAGTTACATAAAATAACAAAATAAGGCCTGAAAACCTTTGTGTCGCAATCTGGCCCCACCTAGAGGTTATGTTGTAGACATTTTTTAAATGAATATAAAAGTAATTCATTTAGCACTTAAATAGACAAGTCATTTATCAAATAAAAGCATTCTCAGGAAGGTGATTGTGTTGCCATAATACCACAATTTGAATTATTTAAAAAAATATCTCTTACAAAATTGTATTTTGGTAAGGCATAATAAGCAATCTTCTCTTCTTTCCTGATCTCTGATCGGTAAGCCCCAAATAACGTCAAACTTTATCTAAAATCTTACGTTTGGTTGTTAGCTTTAAACTGAGTTAAATAAATTACTTGTTTACTTGTTTGTTAGCTTGCATGGGTGAATAATCCAATGTTGTGTCAAAAAAAAAGTCAGATAAAAAAATATGAGAAACATATCATATAAAATAGGTTCTCATTTACAGAATATTAGCTAAAGAGGGCTAAAATGCTTTAGAGCACCACCTACATTTCAGATCAGTATAATGTGATGGAAGGTGATAGAGGAAAAAAAAAAGGTTTATAGTACTTGCTGCAATCCAGTGTAATAAAATATGACTTTTTGCATGGAAATTGAGGACACAGAACTGAAATGGCATACTTTAAAACTTTAGACATAATTTGTGTTATTTTTTTTAAAACAATATTTTTTTTCATACAATTATAAACATATCCAATAATTATTAATTGTATGAAATTAGTCCACTGTTCATGTGAACAGGGAGCTTTTACATTTGAGAGTGAAAAACTTTAGTCAGCAGACCAAAAAATCCTGCAGAGCGTAAGAGGTTAACATATATGTACCGTTTTGTAGGTTTTGTTAGTTATTTTTGTTTCTTGTATCTTTTTGAATATAATTTTATTACAACTGGAATATCACAAATCTTTCAGATTATTCAGATGACCAACTCCCTCCAATTTACATATTTTTTATTTATTGAATGGTCCAGTTGGATCTTTCTTTTAATTTTAAAGTGAAATTCTCTAGCGGGTGCCCGGGGATGGAGTGAGGTGTCATCTGATATTCATACTCACACACACATACACACCTTAAATGACATGTGACATGTATTTTGATGTTATGTAAAGACCCACCTCTTATGGATGTTTCTGCTCTTTTTCCATTCATAACGAAGAATATGCCATTTTACTTCCATTCTGAATGAATAAAGCACTGATGCTGAATGAATGAATTACACTCCCTGTCACTGCTTAAAATTTAAGGGACTGTTGTAACTGGTTGGGGGGGAAACATTTTACCATCTCCTTTGGCCTGTGAAAATTAACCACACAGTAAATGCTAGTCGAGCCCTCAAAGGACAGAAAAAAATAGGTCTTGGTGAGAGAACATTATGGGAAGGCCATAAAAAAGCCAGTGGGTTTATGCATGTTAATATGTGTGTACATTTGCATCCACACTTGAATAAGTCAGGTCAGCCCTTTTGACTTTCAGTCCCTTGGATAGTTCATTATGCTGAAGCCTTTTTTGAACCTGAAAAACACTGCCTGTCAGTGCAGTGTGATGCAATTGTGGGCCCCTATTTCAGCAGACTGTCCCAGAACTGCAGACAGATTCACATTCCCTGTCTTTCAGAGTCAGCTTATACAACTGCTGAATTATTAACCAGGCTAATTTGGGAAATCATAAATCTTTCAAAATACAGAGGCCCTCATTTTGCCTTTTCATTTGAAAACAGCATCTACATTTCATGCAAAATGAAAGAAAAGAGCAGGAGGGAATGGAGGAGACGATGAAAGGGTTTGAATGAGATAACTGGCAGATGTTGACAGAATGTAACTGCCCTTTTTAGATATGATACTTGAAGAGGGGAAAGAGTGTGGCAAGACTTCTGTCAGAGGAAAATGCATGCAGGGTATCAACTGTGGTTGCTTGTTAATGAGGACAGACTGATTAAGAAAAAATGTCTTGTCCTCAAACAAGCCAAACTACCATTTCAAAAGCTACCCACAAATTAGTGTTCTGTAAGTGTATGGAATACAAAATTGCTCTCAAACTCACAATGGTTGACAAAGTGATAACTATCGATAAGAATCAAGGATGCAAAGAGATTAACCTGTTTGATGTAGGTTATTTTTGAAGACAAAAATATTAGCAAGTGGAGACATACAGTATTATCAACTGCCAACTTAAACACCGTCATCAGAAGTATTTTAATTTGTTTATGCTGTTTAAGTGACTGCTTTTAAACAGAAAGCTCTCCCTGGACTATGATATTATGGGTTACAACTAGACAGTGAGACAGCCTGTTAAATACTGATGCTTGTGCAAGAGCCCCCAGTGTCAATATGTAGATGCTAAAAGCACCCTCTAGCATCTGTCTTGCAAGGCAGCCGGTAAGTGCAATGTTAAATCAGCAACATTTATTCGTTTGCAGTGGTTAATTTTAGTTTTTCCGAAGCCATACATTTGTTTTTGTCTAGAACAGATCCACATTTAACTGATAACTTGCGCCCACCATTACAAATCCGGCACTCATTTGAACATTCATGGTATCATTTCATGGTACTTCATTAAATGATTATCCTATTCATAAAGCATTGCATTTACATGGTGCTGCAAGGTAATGGTACATGTAGAAAAATGTGGCCATGTTACGTTTTTGATGTTTTTTTTTGTTTTTTTTTTGTGTAGGCTACTAATTGTTGTGATACTCATTGGTTTTACAGACATTTGGTTGGAAAATGTCTTTACCATAGTTGTTTCCACTGATTGTAGATAAATATACAACAGTTAGTTCCAGTCCATGAATCTGATTAGACGAGAGACGTTCCATGAGCACTGATGGTCTGACACCATCAGCTCTCCAATGCTTCACTGTGTGTGTATCATTCCGCTTGTGTTCATGCCATTCTAAACTAACGTTTAATAGCAGCGCAGATATGTTAAGAGCTATGGTTTGTCTTTTTTTCTGTCTTTTTTTTATTACATATGTTTGCCAGCAGGTGGTGGCAAAAAATATTTTTTAAGTGTAATATGAGCCAGTTAGGTGATGTGAAGTGAAGCCGCTTCAGCCGTTTACATACAACAGCTCTAAGTGATCGCTTGTATTGCTACTAATAAAGCTAGGAAATAGCTTTAAACAGCTTTAAATGAACAACTTCAGTACTACGGCTCATCACAGCTGAGAGACACAACAGATTGATTAATTACACAAACTGAAGGCGCTTACATCTCATCAGACTTTCCACATTGGAGTGGACACAATGTTTAAAATGGATGACATCTATAGTGAATGACTCTTGTGCACCGGCTACTGCGAAATTGGTAGATATATCCCTGCTTGGACCTCTATTTTTCCACTGAGAAAGCTGATCTTCAGAAAGCTGACAGCATCTCTGCTTGGGTGTGGTAACAGGTGATCCCGCACGCTCCGTCTCTCACTCTCACAAACACACACACACACACACACACACACACACACACACACACACATACATACACACATACATACATACATCCATCTTTGTTTATCCAGTAACTTGTTAGAAACAGCACAACCCGTGATACTGTTACGGAGGCTTGACACATCATTTGGTTTGAATCAGCAATGGCAGATTAGGATAATCCATGTAATAAGTTCCATGCACAAATGCGTTTTTATGACCGTACTTAGTTTTTCCTATTTGTTTTATTTACTTGTTCATTGAAATGTTGTATATAAATACTATCACACTCGCAATTGTGCGATATGGCCTTAAATCAGCACTGCTGTGATTACCTACGGCCGAATCACAGCAGTGCTGATGTAGAGCCATATTGCACTCTTGCTCATGTGATATTGCTGAAATATCCACTGCAACAAGCATTATCTTTGTTTTCGTTTTAAAGCATTCCTTTATTATCTTGGTAAGTGAGAAACTATTCCAAACGATATAGTATGTGCATGAGCAGTTTGAGTCATTCAGATTGAATTACAAACCGATTCAGAACACTTTGCTAATTAATTTTAAAGAACAGACTCAAATAAGTGAATAATTTATAAATCTGGCATCTTTAGTTCTGATTCAAAACCGCCAACAGTAAACACTGGATACACAGCTTGATGTAATCTAGCTGTTTGCAGTGAAGGTACTGCCCATCAGTGAAATTATCAATATAAAAGTATAATATAACGTTTGGCAACTATATACTGACATGCAGTGCTTTACCACAAGTGCCAGTATTTGATGCCTAGGGAGTGAGAACGAGTTTGGTGAGAACAACAACTATGATTAAGTTAGACAAAATCTAAACTTGCAAATAAGTCAAGACACGTACCTCTGTTTCTATGATTTTTGTAGAAGGAAATCCTTTAAAAATATGTTTTTATTTTGCATACAACTTTTTAAAAACATGATTTTGATTTGTAGGATGATTATTGTGGAATAAATAATGCTTCTCAACAACTTCTCTGGTGATGTAATGTGGAATAATGAAGGCCTCTTTTACACTTCTTTTGTTGGGGGTAGCTACAACTGTTTCTTGTTCCAAAGATGTTCTAAGGAATGTGTTTTTGTCTCTGTTCTCACGTTTCACACGTAACTGAAACATGTATGTCACCCCCATATAAGGTAAAGAACTATTTCATTGGTGAGGGTCCAGTGGAATGTGGTTTTCTGGACCATAAAACAGAGTGTTGAGACAATAAATTTAGAAGAGGAGATTTGATACCATGGAGTCTCTGTGTCATTTCTTTTCTTCCCTCAGCTGAGCCGTATCGAGACGGGGATTGCAGATCAACAAATAAATTAAATACATTGGATGACAAAATGATCTAACAGTTTGGGGGCTCGTCCGGGATCTCTCCAGACAGGTAAGACTGATTTAAGTATCAGGTATTCCTGTCTGATGAGAGATTGAATAAAACTGAATAAAACTTAGTTTAATTTGGCTCGATATTAACTCCGTTAATAACTCTGCTCGGGGGCCCCGTCAGAGGGATGAATTTGCCTTATTATAAATAGGAAGGAGGGTTTTTGTTCTATTATAAATAGGGAAAACCCCACGACCGCAGCAGCAGTTTTAAGGATATCCTTCTTCTGGTATGAATAGGAAGAGGATGGTAATTGTCCTAAGGAAAAGACGGAGAGAATTTGATCTGCATTATTGATCTGCAGGAACCGTGTCGATCGGGAAATTGTTTGTATTATTATTATTATTATTAAAAGGGTGACATTGTGGGACAGGAAATAAGCCGCCCGTTATCGGAAGTAAACTCCAAAATAATGGATGTTTTGCAATAAATAAGATTATAATACTGAGCCATCAGCAATTTGGCTGGGTGGTCAGAGAAAGGAGAAAGGAAAAAGGAGGGAAAAAAAAGAAAAAACGTAGTTAGATCAATTCAGGAGTAAATCCAAAATCTATGGTTAAAAAGGGTGAACGGACCCTCAGTGAGATTATAAATATATAGTAATAGTATATATAGAATCATACGATGAGTGGAAGAAAATAAAACTATTCTGGGACATAGGTCCTGAACAAAAAGAGACTAATCAAATGCATGCAGTGGTCTCTGTTTCAAAACAAGCCGCCTAAATATGATATTGTCGTGAACAAAGCTTTAACCCCTAGCTCCCCAAAGACACCACGCGTTTGTATCCCGATTCACAATTTAAAGGGTAGCCTAACTCATTCGCTGCAGCCGCAGCCGCGGATGTATTCGATTCAGATTCAAAGAAAAATACGAGCAAAGATACAACAGCTGCATTTCCTTTAATCAATTGCCCAGACGGATATAAAATCGTTTCAATAACATTGTCAGAGACGCTGACTAAATGCAAAGAATTACTATATAAAAACCGCATACCTTTATCATCGAAACTGCCGCATTTAAAAGTTTATTAACGGCGCATTGCTATAAGGGCTCTACAGGACGCATTCTGAACTCTGTGGGAATGAATGGCATTCCTGTGAAGTGTAATATGACACCAAAATTACCCGTAACATCTCCAGATAACACAAACTTGTTTAAAATGCATGATTTTGCCTGACTCGTCTGTGATCCGATGCATAAAATCGGGGGGACGAAATAAATAAATAAAAACTTTTGATTCTAACTCATTACTATTGCTGTTTCCCTCAGTATATTTTCAGTCTGTGTATACAGGACATTACGGAGAAGTTTGCAGCTCAACGTCTGACAACACTTCTGCTGCGAAACAGGAAATGCTCAACGTCGACCCAGCACTATGGGCCGCCCACAAAGATGAGGCGGGCTTTATTGACGTAAGACCGTATGTTGCCAAACTCTGCTTTAACTAACCAGTATGCTGCAAACAGTATCCACTTTCCAAAGAAAAAGAACAGGGCATTGGCCCAATTATACAGGAATGCCTGTAACAAGGTATTTTGAAACACATTCACTCATCATATAAATCACCAATTAATAATACATGGAAATTAACACAAGATTTGAAAATTAATGACATTGTCACCAGTGGTGCCGGATGTGTGCACTACTATTAACTAAAACTAAAAACTCATTTTACTATTATTAATTTGTGTTAATTCAGTGTCAGTTATGCCAATTAGCCGCTGTTCACATTCACATATGGAGGCCAATAGTAACAGAATTTAGAGACTCGCCTGCTGTGTTCTCTGCTGTAGTGCACGCTACTTTGAAGGACACCAAGCTGCCACCTGTCTATTGCAATATACTGACGACATTCTGCTTTCCGGCCCGGACATCAAGTCATGCACAGCCACTTCAACTACAGTGTGCAATGTATTAGCGAAGGCTGGCTTCAAGACATCGAAAGAAAAGATGCAATGGGTTTTTTTTTGAACTATCAATCTGGGTCATGAACTACAGAAACTAACAGTACTTCTCTCCACAGACAGAGTGAAGATGATTAATACCTTCCAACACCCTAAAACAAAGGCTAAAATGCAAAGCCTATTGGGTTTAGTGAACTTTTATCGAGCACGGTTGCCAAACGGCTCGTTATATGACAAAATCCTGAGAGAAGCAACACTCTCAAGGGCTGAGGAACCTATCAAATGGACTGCTGAAATGAACATTACTACCAAATCATGATGAACCCTTTCATCTGTACGTGCACAAGGTGACAGGCACAGCGGAAGCGATCCTCGCTCAGTCCCATTGCGGAACATATAGACCAGTGGCGTACTTGTCAAAATTTTGGAGGCAGTCGCCAAAACCTCCCTGCATGTTTGTGAGCAGTGACTGATGCGGCGTTGATGATACAACATGCAGAACGCATTGTACTCTCACATCCATTAGTTGTGCACACCTCACACCAGATAGGAACAATCCTGCACAACATTACCACATGACAGCATAACATTGATCGGGGTATCAATTACTAACTAAAGGTGAATTTTCTAACGACACATATAATTGATTCAGTTGCCTAAAACATGTACTTTATGCAGGCCGGATGTTTCATCATCCGCCCTGGGGGAGGGGAACCATTGGTGCGTTGATGGGTCCTGGTCCTGTTCCAAGACAAATGATTCCATATACTGGTTTGGGTATGCTGTAACGGAACTTCTGAATTGAATTATTGAAGCTTATTCACCCATATAAATCTGCACAAGCTGCTGAGTTGTTTGCGTTGATCAGAGCATGCCATTTGGCTAAAGTTAAATCAATCGATATATACACAGACTCGAAGTATACTGATGTGGTAGCAAAGTGGGCTGCAAGGGAAGTTATGGTAAGCCCAGAGCTGAATCAAGCTGAAGAGACTTTTTCCATGATATAATCAATACTGGTAAACTCCACGGGCAAATCCATCTGAATCTGACAACATTGGGCCTCAAATTAAGTGAAATCAATCTTATGTCTAATATGCGCACCGAACAACAGACACAAGCCTACGAAGCACAACTCATTACCACACTCGGAACTGCCATTCTAAACGGACAGAAGCTTTCCTGTGTGTAAGGTAAAATGATAAAATGGTGAAAATTTGGCAAATTAAATAATACAGAGATTCGGCTGACTGAGCTCAGAATGTCACCATCCTCTTTTGTTAATCTTTCCATTTGAAATACTAATGGGTAAGCCTTTCCCGACCCCTTGGGGTCAAAGGCCGCGCTAGCTTTCTCTCCACAGGTGACAAGGAGGTGGTGACTGCAGAATATGTGGATTCCCTCATTAAATATTAAAAGACATAAATGATGGTATCTCTCTCCCTCTGCCTGCAGAAAGCCCTACTCATTTGTTCCGAATCAGCAGGTTCTGGTGAAGTATCTGAAACCAACACAGTTAGGTGAACCAAAGTGGGCCCAACTACTGAACTGCCGGTGACCAGAACGGGGGTGCTAACTGACCTTCAACCACAGTGGATCCACGCAAGCCGCATGAAGCTTGCTCCAGAGGAGGGCCTTACTGATTTAAGGTGAACGGTGAAAGCACTGGAGGAGCTGAACACGCAGCGCCAGTGCCCAACCGGGAATCTGTGAATTAGGAGGACCTGAGGAGGGACCCGGAACAGTCAACATGAAGACATTCCTACTGACACTTTGCATATGGCAGGTGTTTGTGCTTGCCTATGCCCATTCAGTATCAACACAACAGCAAGGAGTCGCAAGTGTAATTCCAGTTCCTAGAAATAATGTATGATGGTTTATGTTTTATGGTAATGTTTCAGGAAGAGGTTTCTGTTATGAAGGTACGGGTAAACACCCGGAAACGAAGGTACATAGAATGTGACGCCTCAAGTGACCCTGAAGTATATCTAGACAGTTTTGGACAGCCAAGAGGTATTAAATGTTTGGATTAACTCTTGGCTAAAGATGGAGGAATATATAAAATATTTGGTGACAAATGCTATACATTCATCCTGGGTTACATTGATGATGATGGTGAATTCATGAAGGTATGAAAGGAAATGGATAAGTTGAATAAAGAATTAGCAGATAACGCCGGACATCAGGGAATATGGGGAAACTTTTTCAATGTGTGTGGGTGGTTCGCACCCTGGATGTCTTCCATTATATCGATTGGTGTATCCATTATACTTATGTTATTATTTGGCCCATGTTTGCTACAATTACTAATGCAAAAGATGAATGTAATGATAAACAGGCATAATATCGCCATGCTCCATTATATGCATTTACCAAATACTGAAGTTGGTTGAGAAGGCTATGTGATCCTTTCAGGATCAAAGTGGGCATTGTGGAATAAATAATGCTTCTCAACAACTTCTCTGGTGATGTAATGTGGAATAATGAAGGCCTCTTTTACACTTCTTTTGTTGGGGGTAGCTACAACTGTTTCTTGTTCCAAAGATGTTCTAAGGAATGTGTTTTTGTCTCTGTTCTCACGTTTCACACGTAACTGAAACATGTATGTCACCCCCATATAAGGTAAATAACTATATCATTGGTGAGGGTCCAGTGGAATGTGGTTTTCTGGACCATAAAACAGAGTGTTGAGACAATAAACTTAGAAGAGGAGATTTGCTACCATGGAGTCTCTGTGTCATTTCTTTTCTTCCCTCAGCTGAGCCGTATCGAGACGGGGATTGCAGATCAACAAATAAATTAAATACATTGGATGACAAAATTATCTAACAATTATTCATGCAAGATTTAACATTTGACATCTGAAACAACATGCATTGTTGTCCAAGACAACCACAGTGACAAGAAACATCCACAGGAGACAAACACTAAATTACAACAATCCAGTTGGCATCCGTATTCCAATACAAACCATGTAATTAGTGCCTTCTCCAGAGAGACAAACATCTGTTGACATCCCGGACACAGGCTCTTACGAGCGAGATGTCAGACTAATGGCATCTAAAAACTTAAAATGGAAGTTTTGCCTCCTCCTGAACATATGGTGTGTGTGTGTGTGAAGAGCAGAACTGTATTATGTATAACGAAATGGAAAACATTGGTTTTCAGCCCTAGATGTTGTAAAAGGAACACTTTTAAAGGGATTTTTAAGGTTAATAACAATTTAAACTCTGTCAACAGTATGTGTGGCATGCTATGGCGTATGATGGTAAATAGTTTTGACTCATCCTATAGAAGCTCACTGGGCAAGTGTATCAGAAGTTTTATGAGCAGAAAATGTATAATTTTTTTGTATAAAGCACTGACAATATTATTCTGTTGTGTGCTTTGTGCTTTGTGGGACTACATTTCTGTGTGAATGTGAACCAGAAACTTCTGGTTATGCGTAACCATTGTAATTCCTGCAGGTGGAGTTTCCTCTAAATAAATATTGATTTACGAATAGTCATGTCACATCCTTTCCCCATATCCTTCTGCAGATATTATACCAAAGTTACTGTTTACTGTTTTTGGGTCATGACATGTATAAGTATAACTTTACTCAAATAAGGTAGGTGAGTGTTTCTATTGCACAAATCACATGCAAACACATGTAATGAGTTATGGTTATATAAAAAAAATTATAATAAATAAGACATTTGCATATTCTAAATGTTTATTTGTATTGCTATATACAGTACTTTCCCAATAGGTATCCAGTGTCATTGTATCAAGTGCTTTACTGTGTGTGTTTTTAAATAATTCGACAGAAAGATTCAAATTATTCCCTGTGGTAATTGACAGTGTGCCACCAACATGATCACACTGGAAGTCAGCATGTTGCTTCTGTATGTTTCAGTACCTTGACATCGACCCCATTATGTTGAGTTACTGACAAGAACCGTCTCCCATCATGCATTTTTGCATTGGTTCAAGAGTGTTTACCTTTTCCTGCAGTGACCGATAGCACATTCCATCAGCTGTGTGGGAGAACTTGTTTCTTGTCCTGCATTGATACCAAGGGCTCTATTTACGTTAGTGCACAAAGCACAGTGCTACATGCAATGACTATGTGCTACGTCTTGTCCAGTTGTCATGAGCACGCTAATTCTAAGCTGTGGTTGTACTGTATGTTAATGAAGTGGCGCAAAGTGCATTTTGCAATTTTCCTGAGAAATACACTGTAAACAGTTGGTTAATTTTACAGTAAAAAATTACAATAAGATCTTGTATTTCGCTATGAATTCTGGGAGCATAATATAAAGTTGCTGTAAATTTTACAGTAATATTTACAACAAAATATTGTTTTATGCAAATTACAGTATTATTGTATTTTACAATGAATTCTGGGAGCATGATATCCTGTAGCATTTAGCCTACTGCATGTCTTATCTGTAGTGAATATGGACTATTTAACAAAAGATTTACACCTTTTAGATGCAGTTTTTTACATTATGTACATAAAAAAAATGCTTCATTGTGGTTGCTGCACTGGCGCAGTACATGTGACACATCGTCCACACACCTCTTGAAAAGGGTTTCCAGCTTAGTTTTCTTGACCTCGTTCTCCATTTTCCTCAACTCACTTTCAACTCAATTTTATTTTCATGAAGTACGATAGAGAGTGAGAGTCTTGTCTGCCTTTTTTCACTATCCCCACCCTTCTCCTCCTCCACGCCCACCTGCAACTCTTTAGAATTTTGAGTGACCAGTCAGTCAAAAAAAGCCACTCTGCCATTTTGTACTGCTATAACCCGAAATTCATATCCACTGTCGTGTGTGTGTGTGTGTGTGTGTGTGTGTGTGTGTGTGTGTGTGTAGGGGCAACCTACACAGGCTAAATGGGGGATCTTTGATCTTTGATCTTTGTGTGTGTGTGTGTATGTGTGTGTCATATTTATATTTCATAATGACACTCCACATTTCATATAACATTTTATATTAAAGAGCAGTAATTTCAAGTTATTTGTATGGCATGTTTTAAACATTTATATTTATATACATATATTTCATTTCTTGACCAATTTGGGTTTAGTGTACACAACACATCACACATTTTCATCGAGGTATAATTCCCCACTTGCTGATCTGTGATATTATTTTGATGGCTGTATTAGAGCTATATGTGGTATGAAACAGACTTCCATCTTGGGATTAATTTGTACCAAATCAGACAAACTAAACAAAGCCCAATTTTCAATGACTATTTTTGGGCTAACATAAGGCCATGATGGGCTGACCAGATTTAGCCCAAAAACAACGTCCATTTGACGTCTGGTGCTTGATGGGATGATCACTCAACAGAATATCAATGTACAGAATAACAATAAAACAATGTACAGAATTACAATATAACAGTTTACAGTTTTACTTTTGAATCAAGCGCACACACCACGACTGCCCCAGAGTTGCAGAGGAACACTGCACAGAATCGGAATTATGGGTGGGACAGACACAGTATCAAGGTGAGTGACCCCAAACGTTGACGTTGCTCTCATATCCAGTCATTGTTTTCCCACTACCGAATGGATTTTTTTTAGTATATTGCGTGGTTTAATTCTACTGAATTGTGATAGCTAGCCATTAACTACAGGACCAGCCAAACTAGTTAGCATGTATATACCTGGGAAATTAACACTGTTTTTCTCAATTGAAGGTAATAGAATTCAAAGAGTCTTTAAAGAAAATTCTTCAAATGATGAGGTTTGTGCCATTCTGTTGAAAAGGATACTTCTCTGGTCCTGTGCATTCTTCAACTCCTAAAGGCCCATTTGAAGTAAGTGAATGATATAGATGTTTATTTAAGTAGGATCACTTGATTTTTCATTTCTGTCTTACCGGTTTAACTGTTTGTTAGTGCAGTTTGGTGGTCTGTCAGTTTTAAAGGAATAGTTCACCCAAATGTTTAGAGTAATGTAAATTATTTTCTAATCATTTACTCACCCTTGGGTTGTTTTAAACCTCTATGACTTTCTTCAGTTTTTTTATAATTGTTTTTGCTTAACAAGACATTAAACCACTGGATTACTATGGATTGCTTTTATGCTTCTTTTATTTCCTTTTTGGATCTTGAATACTTGGTCGCTATTCGCTTGCATTGTATGGACAAACAGACATCATATCTCCATTAAAATATCATTGTGATTTGAATTAATTGTCACGTCTAGATGTAGTTTTGTTCATGTTTTGTGTTCATGTCTTTTATTTTGAAAAGTTTAGCTCCTGTTTCATGTCATGTGGTTCCCCGGTCATGTTATCATCCTATTTCCCTCCATGTTCTTGTGTCTTGTTTTCATTGGTTTATAGTCTTGTTACTCATTATCAGTTCTAGTTTGTCATTGGTTTTAGTTTATTATTATCTTGTTTATAGTTCTGTCTGTTCATTGGTTGTCTTGTTACCCATCATAATACCCATGTCTGAGTATTTAAACCTTCATGTTTTCCATTGTAGGTTGTCAGGTATTGTGAATTTAACTTTGTTGCTTTGTTCAAGCCAAGCCAATCCGAGCCTGGTTTTATGTCAAGTCAAGTCTTTTGTTCACAATTAGATATATGGTTTTCGGATTTCACTCTTGTAAATAAACTGCACCTGGGTTCATCACTCCTACATCATCGTCTTTGTCATCGTCATTGCCAATTGCAGCAACATCGTTACAGAACACCAAACGAGCCAGTGTCCCACGTAATAGTCGACGAGCCAGCATCCCACGTCATGTTCGAAGAGCCAGCGTCCCACGTCATGGTTGTCCTGCAAGTTAAAAAAGTAAACTTCAATTGGTTCAAAATGCAGCAGCCAGAGTGCTGATTTGAACCAAGAAATATGATCATATTGGCCTCATTTTATCGTCGTTACCTTGGCTACCTGTTAAATTTAATTTTAATTAAACAAAATTATGTTAACTATGTATACAAATCTTTACATTTTCTAGCTCCGCAGTACTTATGTGAGCTTCTAACATGCTATATTCCATCACATTCATTACGGTCGCAAAATTTTGGCCTGTTAATAGCACCTAGAATATCAAAATCCTTAAGAGGAGGTAGATCCTTTTCCTATTTCTCTCCTAAATTATGGAATAGTCTCCCTAACTCTCAGTTTAAGTCTAGACTAAAGACTTGCCTTATTCAGCCAGGCACACACCTAATTTATCCATCAACTCATAATTAGGCTGCTTTAGTTAGCTCTGCCTTAACCGGAAACACTTCTCATAATCTATAACTGAAATAAATTGAATGGTATCTAAGCTCATATTTTTTCTATTTGTTTCCCTGTCTCAACCTCAGGATTCAAATCCCAAGGTTACCAGAGCTGATGCAGATGTGGATTTCATTCACACAAACAGAAACTCAAACAGGCATATAATATGTTTGTTTTCTAAAACAAACAGCCAAACTATCACAAAAGCACCAAGACAACAGTTTAAAACTCTTTTACTCACAGTGAAACATGCTGATCGAACGTGATTATCCGATGCACGCAGCCGAGACTGTTTACATTAGTGCTTGACACACACACATACACACACACACACACACACACACACACACACACACACACGTTGTGTTTCCATGTTTTATGGGGACTTTCCATAGACATAATGGTTTTTATACTGTATAAACTTTATATTCTATCCCCTAAACCTAACCCTACCCCTAAACCTAACCCTCACAGAAAACTTTCTGCATTTTTACATTTTCAAAAAACATAATTTAGTATGATTTATAAGCTGTTTTCCTCATGGGGACCGACAAAATGTCCCCACAAGGTCAAAAATTGCGGGTTTTACTATCTTTATGGGGACATTTGGTCCCCACAAAGTGATAAATACACGCTCACACACACACACACACACACACACACAATGGCTGAGAAGTTCACGTTTACTATATTATGTACAGTATTTTGATAAATTTTTTATGACATGAAATCTAAAATTAAAGTAAAATAAATACTTGTTTACAGTCTGCCCCCATCTACTGGCTATGCAGTGTCATGTGCAAAAAAAACTCACTACAGGGGGTACTGCAGGGGAATTTATACCCTACATATGAAAAGGTTAAACACTGGCCCTTTACACTTACTTAGTTTTCCATTTTAATCCATAACTTGCACTACACACAAACAAATATTATTGCCATTAAATTCATGCTGTTTAACCAGAGGGGAACTGGCCCCCACAGTGAGCCTGGTTTGTCCCAAGATAATTTTTCTCCATTAACCTTATGGAGTTTTGTGTTCCTTGCCACAGTCATCTTCAGCTTGCTCAGTGGGGTTCTAAATACAATTAAGATTTACTTATTTAGTTAATAACTTATTTGATTTATTTGTATACACAAATTACAATCATATTTAATCAAACCTCACAATGATGAATCTAAGACTTTATAAATATTACTGTTTATTTTTCTGTTAGAGCATTATTTTCTGTAAAACTGCTTTGAAATGATGTGTGAAAAGCACTTTACAAATAAAAATGACTTGACTTTACTTGACTTACAGTATTTTAACTCCTATTAGAATAACAGATAATGCAAATTTACAATAAAATAGCACAAATAAAATCCAGTTTCAAAGTAAATGCAAAGGTTTTAAATGCTTTAAAAAGGTAATTATAATAATTAAAAGCTTTAATAATCCACTGAGATGAATGGATATCACGTTTTATTTCATAGAACCAGATTGTGTTTGCAATTGCAGCTAGTTTTATTGACATTACACTTGGCAAACTAGCAGATTTATGACGTATGGTTCGGGTCCAGTCTGCTTGGCAGCTAAATGTCCATCACTTGAACCCTATGGAAATACAAGTTTTGAAAGGGCCTTGGAAGCAGCTATTTATGAGCACTTCAGTTTGGAATGGCCCTTCAACATGGCAGCCACAATCGTTCCCCCTTTGAAGTGCCATTCAAAGGTGGATTTATCCTGTTTGGAACGCAAGGTCTGTTTATTATTGCCTCAGCCTTTTTGTAAGAATACATACAGAATACAATATGACATTACAACAGAGATGTAGCATTTTATCACATGACACAGATCCTAAAAAATATGTATATATAATAAAAAAATGAATCAGTCATTCAGGGCCTATGGGGCAAGTTATTCTGGAGAGTTTAAAAACAGAAATGTTTCGCTTGTATTTTTTGTTAAAGCTTAAATTAATAGTACTGTACAATATGTGTTATTTAAGATGCAAAGGAATCAAAACTATACTTTAAGCAGTGGACTACTGCTCTAGGCAGAATGTACACTATTTACGGATATGTGTTCCTGACATAATTCCTGTGTCTGAATTTTTATCTTTGCAATCAGGGAAGGTACCAGGAACAGAGAAACCAGGAAGGAAAACACAGAATTTCAAAATAAAAGTCTAATAGGAGTCCTCTATGTGACAGATGTATTGCAAGATGACTTAAACCTCCCTATTATTGTTTCGCTGTTGATATTATTATTTTATTGTTGTGTTTTCTGGCTGTTCTCATTAGATAATTGTTGTTGAAACAATGAAACTATAAAGCAACAAAAAGACCATAAGTCCTTAAAACTGTTTTAAAGTCTGATACCTTTAAAGTAATTTTGTTTTAAGTTCAATAAGTTAGAGCTTTAACAAATATATCACCTTTATTTCCTTTCCATTGTGATTATTAATTTACTTAAATTTAAATTCTTATTAGTAGGTGTCACTTTGGGGTAGATATTTTCACTTAAAACGTTTTCAGAACATATTTTCTGATTTGTAGGACCATTATGGACACCTAAAGATCTGAAGAAACACAAATTTGACGATCACAGGGGAAGAACACATCCACATACTATCAGCACAATCCAGTTGGCAGCCATTTTACAATACAAAGCAAGTAATTAGTGCCTCCTCCAGTCAGCCAAGAATCTGTTGCCATCTCCAATAACATCCCAGGTCCAACATGCCAATGTTGTTCAGGAATGCTGAGCACACTAGAAACTTCTTTCCAATTGTCAGCCCTTTTTATGCATCCATGTGTAATAAGCAGTGGCAGTCTCATGATTAAATAAATTGGATATTTGAATTACTAAAATAATCTGTTCTGTGTGTCTCTCTCTCCAAGTGTAATCCCATTTAAAAATATTACACATCTGACATCTCATGATTTTAATTCTAGCTTTTGCAATTGAATGCTCAGAGTGAAGCCACATTTGGAGGAGGATTTAGCAGTCCTTGAGAGACTTGATGGAGAGGAATGACTGTGTTCACATTGCAGACAATGGTAATTTGTATCTTCAGGATTGTCCACACTTTTTTTCAGATCTGTGTTTAGTTTGATTATTTTCTAGCACATCAACGATGGTTCCTATAGTAATGATGTTGGCATCAGCACCATGCAAGGTGACTTTCTGGTATAATAACTAGTAGCAGCTAGTTTGTTGCTAGTAATAACTAGTAGCTAGCTTAAATTGTATTCTCTTCACATGTAGGTTAAATTGTAGTGTAAAATGAGTAGATCAGTGGTTCTCAACTAGTGGGTCTGTTTTGATCGGGTCATGAACAGTATGGGAAAAGCAATGCTGAATGCAAATAATAAAGTAGAGATATAACCCTATAATTGTAAACTGTTCAATGGCTAAATAAATAGGCTTATCAAATTGCCAAATGCAGGAGAAAATGCTTCACAAATCTTTTGTTGTTGATGTCAAAGGCTGTGCACCCAATCAAACTCTTCATTCTAAAAGAGGTTGCAAAAATGTCTTTCTTTCTTTCTTTCTTTCTTTCTTTCTCTCTCTATGAAATCTGCCTTACCATGTGCTTTCTCTTCTGGTGGTGCTGGGCTATTTTTGTGTTGTATTCTTAGATATGACTAGGAGTTGTGAAAGCATTTGATGCATCTTCAGCACTGCACATTATTTATAAAACTGACCTTTGGAATATGGAAATTTAGATAGATATTGTGGAGCACAGGATTTGGCAAAATATGGAGTTATATGAAAAAGTTTACTTAAGAGGACCTGGCTTTCAATTAATCAACTACTGGACAATGACAAAATGTGAAGACCAACAGTGCTTTGTGTATAATTATAAATTGTTTGGTTGTTTGAAAAAAAAATTGCTGAATATTTCAGATATTTCCTTGAAATAAGTCAAATATTTTCTAAAGAAACTAGTTATCCTGTCCAAGCATACATTTTAATGGTAAATGGTCTGCATTTATATAGTGTCTTTTTAACCTTAGTGGTATTCAAAGCGCTCTACACTGCATCTCATTCACACATTCACACACCAATGATGGCAGCAACTTGGGGTTCAGTGTCTTGCCCAAGAACACTTTATCATGTGGATTCGTGTGGGCTGGGAATCAAACCACCAACCCTGGTATTAGTGGACAACCCGCTCTACCACCTGATCCACAGCCATGGATATTGGAGCGTGGAGTCTGTTGGGAGCCTGCTCAGGGGGCGGTGACCACTCGAGCCCGAGGCGGTCGACGGCCTGTGTGAGGAGGCGTGTTAGTACCCCTTCGACTCCGGCGCGGGTCCTGCTGGATTCCTGGGCCGAGGAGGAGGCGTGTGAGCCTGACCACTCCTCGCTGTCCGAAGCCATGATGGAACAGCCCTTATCCTCCGCTTCTTCGTCCGAGATGGCAGCAGAGCGGCAACTGTGCGTCCCGGGTGGGCGGGGAGGGTGAAGGCGATGCTCGAGGGAGGGGCTCTGGCGAAGCAATCGCTTCTACCACTGGTTCCGGCAGCCTTTGAGAGCGGCGCTTTTTACTGCGCGGCTGAATGGAAGGCGGCGCGGCGGCTTCGGTCCTGAGCACTTCGAGTCGAGCCCGCAGGGTCGACATCGGAAGCTCCTCGCAGAGATCGCATCCGCCTTCAGCGAGCCCGCTCAAGGTCTGCAGCTGCCGCACTGCGTTGAAAATGGATACAAAAATTAAGGATAATTTTTTGGCTTCAATATCTCAGAAAAGATGAATCTTTCCCGTAGCGTAAGCAAGCTTACGCAATACGAGAGAACCTCTCGTAAGAGAACCATCATTGACACCCTCCACAAGGAGGGAAAGCCTCAAAAGGTAATTGCAAAAGAAGTTGGATGTTCTCAAAGTGCTGTATCAAAGCACATTAATAGAGAGTTAAGTGGAAGGGAAAAGTGTGGAAGAAAAAGGTGCACAAGCAGCAGGGATGACCGTAGCCTGGAGAGGATTGTCAGGAAAAGGCCATTCAAATGTGTGGGGGAGCTTCACAAGGAGTGGACTGAGGCTGGAGTTACAGCATCAAGAGCCACCACACACAGACGGGTCCTGGACATGGGCTTCAAATGTCAAACGTCTTACCTGGGCTAAAGAAAAAAAGAACTGGTCTGTTGCTCAGTGGTCCAAAGAGCAAATTTTGCATCTCATTTGGAAACCAAGGTCCCAGAGTCTGGAGGAAGAATGGAGAGGCACACAATCCAAGATGCTTGAAGTCCAGTGTGAAGTTTCCACAGTCTGTGTTGGTTTGGGGAGCCATGTCATCGGCTGGTGTTGGTCCACTGTGCTTTATTAAGTCCAGAGTCAACGCAGCCGTCTACCGGGACATTTTAGAGCACTTCATGCTTCCTTCAGCAGACAAGCTTTATGGAGATGCTGACTTCATTTTCCAGCAGGACTTGGCACCTGCCCACACTGCCAAAAGTACCAAAACCTGGTTCAATGACCATGGTATTACTGTGCTTGATTGGCCAGCAAACTCGCCTGACCTGAACCCCATAGAGAATCTATGGGGCATTGCTAAGAGAAAGATGAGAGACATGAGACCAAACAATGCAGAAGAGCTGAAGGCCGCTATTGAAGCATCTTGGTCTTCCATAACACCTCAGCAGTGCCACAGGCTGATAGCATCCATGCCACGCCGCATTGAGGCAGTAATTAATGCAAAAGGGGCCCAAACCAAGTACTGAGTACATATACATGATTATACTTTTCAGAGGGCCGACATTTCTGTATTTAAAATCCTTTTTTTATTGATTTCATGTAATATTCTAATTTTCTGAGATTCTGAATTTGGGGTTTTCATAAGCTGTAAGCCATAATCATCAAAATTATATCAAATAAAGGCTTGAAATATCTTACTTTGCTTGTAATGAGTCTATATAATATATTAGTTTCACCTTTTAAGTTGAATTACTGAAATTAATTAACTTTTGCACGATATTCTAATTTTTCGAGTTTCACCTGTACATGCTTATATAAAATAGCATGTCAACTAAAGAAAACTAAATGACTTACTTGTCCGAAATTGTATCCTCGGCTGGATCAAGTCTCTCTTCAAAATACAAACATTCATCGGAGTCCCGCTCTTCTGAGGAAAATATTAAATCTTCCTTACTATCCAGAAGTTTTCTCGCCTGTGTATCATTACAAACGAGCAGTAAAGTGAATGAATTGTTTACATAAAACCTCTGAACACTGTCGGGGGCATTTAACATTTGCCTTGATCGTCTCATTACATTAGCGTATGAATGCTGGTTGGTGTGATCACATTATCTATAATTAGGTAAAAACTGTAGATCACTTAGTTTCATAAAGATTACATTGCAGAAGAATATTTGTTTTAAATTTCAATTGTTTTATTAAAAGTAGAAATGTATGTAGACATATGTTTCATGTTTGTGTGATAAGTATTTGCAGAGTTTCAGTTTATTTTTGTGACATGTTTCAGAAATATGCTTGTGAACACAGAGACAGCTGAAAGCTCACCCTTTTATTTTCTTTATTTTACAAAAGCACAAGGTTTTGTTGTTATTGTGTGTGTACACAAATAAAAGTAGACCCTTTATAGTCTCTATTGATGTCTTACACTTATCTGTATGCCCCAAAATGACAGAGTATTTTAAGTTGTTTCCGCTGTAATGACGAAAATATCCAGCAGGACGTGGTGGCTATGTCGATCTGGGCTACTTGATCTCCCAGTTTAAATTCCCATAGCCAAGCTCCTCTGTTATACAGCCATGACTGACATTCTTGTGCCTGTATCAAATTCTCCTGTGATAGACACTAGAGAGTTTTGCTCTCAGGTCAAGAACGTATTGAATTTCCTTTTTGCTTTGTGAAGTTCCCTCCTCCCAATTTTCCTTCATGGCATATAACACACCACAGGGCTTATGCCCATATAATAATTCAAATGAGGAAAACCCAATGGAGGCTTGTGAGACCTTACGTACTGCAAATTTCAGGGGTTCGAGCCATCTATCCCAATTCCAAGTATCTTCATTCACAAACTTACTAATCATATTTTTTAAGATCGTATTAAATCGTTCCACCAAGCCGTCCGTTTGTGGATGGTACATGCTTGTCCGAATAGATTTAATACCTGGGTCAATGACAAATAAGATTTTCAAGATGAAAAAAAAAAATATTTTAAGCAAAACAGTTTTAAAATGCATTTTTATGTCCAAAAAAAATGTATGGTGTTGATTTATATTGGTTTTACAGCATTTTAGGCAGCATTAATTCATCATTAAAGAAGATTTCTGATTTTACCACCCAGAAAATTTCAGGTGGTGCGACCATATATTAATTTAAAATAATATACATTTAATGTACTTAGCACTACTGAGACTTGTAAATATGAATCATTATAGTGTCTAAAATGCATATCACATGGTAAATTCCCTTTCTATTTCTTTATTTATTGCCCTTTTATTCCAAATCATATAAACGGCTGCTTTTCTGTGTGTTCAAACACCCATTTTTCCATAAGGACTTTTTATGTTTTGTTTTTAACTGTAAAAATGATTTGTATAGGTTATATAAAGGTTTACAGTTATATTTCTTACTTCATTTTGCAATTGCAGTGGGAATTGATACATTTAAATGTAAATTTGCTGGTTGCACCACCTGACCATGACCGGTCGCACCACCTGACATTGTGATCAATAATGATTGATATTCACAAAATAAAAAGAAAGATATGTCAATGAATTTTATTCAGGTTTCAATTTTTAATTTTAATCCTCTGACCAATTTATACTGTATCTCAATCATATAATAAAATTTAATTAACAAGAAAGTGCAAAACAATACTGCATGTTATGATAACATTTGATCATCGCTTCTATAAATCTAGAAATTTAAAACATCTCCGGGAACACATTTCAAAAACGAGAACATCTTTTATAAAATGTCAATACAAAAAACAAAACTTGGTAATACATAATACATATACACTAAAAAATGTTGGGTTGAAAATAACCTAATTTGGGTTGTTTTGCAAGCCATGGCTGGGTCAAATATGGACAAACCCAACCGTGGGTTATTTTAACCTAACATGTTGGGTTGTAAAACCAACCCAACTCTATGGGTTGATTGTCTAATACATCTTATGGGTAGTGATAATTTTTGCTGGGTTACAACAACCCAGTTGTAGGTAATGTCTCCCCATCCAGCTTGAAGCACTGCGCTGATCAGCTGTCTCCAGTGTTCACAGACATTTTCAACACCTCACTGGAGACATGTCACGTGCCAGCCTGCTTCAAGTCTTCAACTATCATCCCTGTTCCCAAGAAGTCAAGGACCACAGGACATAACGACTTCAGACCCGTCGCCCTGACCTCTGTGGTGATGAAGTCCTTTGAGCGCCTTGTGCTTTCTCACCTCAAAGTCATCACTGACCCCCCTCCTGGACCCCCTTCATTTTGCATACAGAGCCAACAGGTCTGTAGACGATGCAGTCAACTTGGCCCTCCACTACATCCTCCAGCACCTGGACTCCGCAGGAACCTACGCCAGGATTCTGTTTGTTGATTTCAGCTCTGCCTTTAACACCATCATCCTGGCTCTGCTCCAGGAGAAGCTCTCCCAGCTAAGTGTGCCTGACTCCACCTGCAGGTGGATCACTGACTTCCTGTCTGACAGGAAGCAGCATGTGAGGCTGGGGAAACACATCTCTGACTCACAGTCCATTAGCACTGGATCCCCTCAGGGCTGCGTTCTTTCTCCTCTGCTCTTCTCCCTGTACACTAACAGTTGCACCTCCAGTCACCAGTCTGTCAAGCTTCTGAAGTTTGCAGACAACACCTCCCTCATCGGACTCATCTCTGATGGTGACGAGTCTGCCTACAGGTGGGAGGTCGACCACCTGGTAACCTGGTGCAACCAAAACAACCTGGAGCTCAACGCTCTAAAGACAGTGGAGATGGTTGTGGACTTCAGGAAGAACTCAGCCTCACCTGCACCTGACCCATCACCCTCTGCGACTCCACAATTGACACTGTGGAGTCTTTCTGCATCCTGGGAACTATCATTTCCCAGGACCTCAAGTGGGAGCTGAACATCAGCGCCCTCATCAAGAAAGCACAACAGAGGATGTACTTCCTGCGGCAGCTGAAGAAATTCAACCTGCCAAAGTCAATGATGGTGCACTTCTACATAGCCATCATCGAGTCCATCCTCACTTCCTCCATCACTATCTGGTACGCTGCTACTACTGCCAAGGACAAGGGCAGACTGCAGTGTGTCATCCGGTCTGCAAAGAAGGTGATTGGCTGCAATCTGCCGCCGCTCCAGGACCTGTATGACTCCAGGACCCTGAAGCGTGCTGGAAAGATTGTGACTGATCTCTCCCACCCTGGCCACAATCTCTTTGAATCACTCCCCTCTGGCAGAAGGCTGAGGTCCATCAGGACAAAAACCTCACGCCACAAGAACAGTTTCTTCCCATCCACCACTTGCCTTATCAACAATGCCCGGTACCCATTTTATTCTTGTTCATATATTTAGAGACTGTGTGAACGCACCTACAACACCACAACAAATTCCTTGTATGCGTAAAAAACGTACTTGGCAATAAAGCTTTTTCTGATTCTGATTCTGATGTGTTTCAAGCTGTTTATAAAGGGTTTGAAAGGACCATATCAGTATTTTCTGCAGTTTTTGTGAATTTATAACTCAGGTGTACATTGCATTTCTGCAGAGAGTATGTCATAGTTTTATATTTCACTACCTTCACTTATTGTAACTATATACAGACAAAAAATAGAAAGCGTTCTTCATAGAGAAAGCATAAGTAAGATGTTTAAGATGGACAATGTGCTCTTTAAATTGTCACACATACCATAATAAAATAAAAAATATATATATACATATGTAGATTGCACCTTTAAACAACTTAAAAGCTTTATATATTTATTAAAATGTATTTAATATATTCAAAAACATGAATTAACATGACTTTTTTTAGTTGGTTTAACTGTAACTCTTTAGTTGGTTTAAATGTTATACATACATTTTTTAAATCAAATACATATTTTTATAATAACAACACATTTTCAACGTTTTCCAGGGATCATACCACCTGACATGATAAGTTGAATCAACCTCATCATTACTCAAAAATGTCTAATAATTATCTAATATTTATGGGTGGGTGACTAATCTTGTTACTGCATCAAAGGGGTCCTCTGGAGTCTTCTGTGTGATGTCAAATGCCGTCACATGGTTTTCTTAAAGGAACGTTGCATAAAATTGCATTTTTATGTCGGTCGCCCTCCCTGACATTAGTAGAAGTCAATTTTTCGGACAAAAGTTTTTTAAGTAATAGAATAGTTTTGAAATAGGTCCGATACACTATTTCCCCTCATTTATAAGGAATTTAACATAAAATCATGCCAAAATATTTGATTAAGAATTTTATTGAGAAAATGAACATTTATATCTCAGTTTTGTTCTCTGCTTGTACATTCGGACGGTCGCACCACCTGACATTTTTGGTCTTTCAAACACCAAAACTAAAAAATCTATTGATTTCAATAAAATGAAAAGGGTTTCATATAATGGAGATATTGTAGATCCATTTGATATATGACACGTATTTATTCAAATTCTTTTTAGGAAAATAATGAATTTGGACACAAAAAATACATGTCATGTCATTGACCCACCTAATAATTTGTACAGCTCATGTAGTTATGTGACATGAAGTAGTGCCTTGGTCAGTGAGGATTTATTTCGGAAACCCCACTCGGGAGATTATTCTGAAGAGTGCCTCTGCAACACTACATGCTGAGATGTTGTAAAGAGGCACTGCTTCTGGGTATCACACTGCGTAATCCACCAGACCCAACACATAGTGATGCCCGTGTGCTGACCATTCTAATGGCCCGACAAAGTCCATGACAACTCTGTCAAAGGGAACCTCGAACAATGGAAGAGGGTACAATGGCACTTCTCCCACAACAGGTAGAGAGAAAGAGAGAGAGAGAGAGAGAGGCTCACCAGCCCCTGGGTACACTGCTAATTGCTCCAGTACCACAAGATCGATGACGCCCCTGACGTCGCTGGGCTCCACGGACATCACCCACCGCTGGCAGGCGTCGCAGAGCTGTTGAACAAAGGTAAATGGGTGGCTGACTTCACTCAGCGTCAACGTTCAGAACTGCTGTTGATGCTCTTTGGGACAGCAGCTGACCTGCTGCAGGATGGTTTTCTTTAACTCAGGGTACCTCAGGAGGTTGTCGACCAGGAGTTGTTGGGCCATGTGTTGGGCCTCCCCTGTCAGCAGTGGAAGGACGTGGAATGCCCATTGCGCCTATGGCCATTTCAGAGTTTGTGCTGTGTGCACAAAGAGCTCCAAAAAGGCCTCTGGCTCATCTTGCACCCCCATCTTCACCAACGTCACATGGGGGTTCGCTGCTACCTCGGGGTACCAAGCTCTGCAACAGTCCACCTCTTTGCCTCGAAGGAGTGCCTTGAATCACTGTTTCTGCTCTGCCCACAGATCCATGATGGCCTGGTGTTGCGCCTGGTGGATGTTGGTAAGGGATCGAATCACTCCAGTGGTGAAGACGACTCCATAGCAACGTACCTTCTTCCTTTTCCCAGGTTTCGGCACCAGTGTAACAAAGGTTCAGGTTGGTTAGATAAAGGAGGAAGTAGGAACCGGTTTCCACAGTTCATGTGAGTCCATTTTATTCACAAATAACCAGCAATCGCTGTACAGCTTCACTTCAAAACACAAGACGCCTTTTCAGCATCACTCAAATAAACAGTCCACTTTTCAGCTTCAAACAACACAATGCCCTCTCTCTCTCAGGGGACAGACACAAACCTTTACTCTATGCACCTTAAGGATTTCTGCCAGCTTCTGCAGGACCTGATCAAGCTGCCACCAATACTTCCTTGTTGCAGGGCTGTCTTGCTCCCAACCAATATGTGCTGCAAGTTTGCTCTTGGGGCCTCACAGAGGGGACAACTCTTCTCTTTGCCATACCACAGAGGAAAACTCCCAGGGCTTGGTAGCGTATCGTATGTGGATCTTATTAGAAAACATAGCCTGGCCTGGGGCACCTTCCACAGGTCAACCCATCCTATCACTCTATCAGATGTTCCCTCCCATATGGTCTTCTGCCAACCTTGTTACTTCTGTAACTACCATTGCTTTCCTCTGTTTTCGGGAGGATGCTGACCACATTTTGGGAGCCACCCCTATCCAATGCCTGTCCTCCTGACTGTGTTCTTCCAACAATCTCTTGATGCTTCGGTCTTGAAACAAAGTTTCATAACATAGTTTATGACCTCCTCTGCCTGTTCGGACTTGGACTTGACCAGTCCTCACTGCCTGGTCTGTTGATTCCCGTAGCTCCAAAACAAGCCTGGTCTTTTCCTGCTTGTAGCCCAGAGTGAGTGATTTTTGAGGCAGTTGTAAAGCATTTCTTACAAACAATGCTACATCTGAGAGAAAACGTGGCAGGCCTAGCCAATTCTTGATATAACAGTTGACCTTGACGTCCATCCTTCCCGCTGCAGAAATCTCACACATTTTTAGCGGCCACATCAGGTGATGGTAGAGTGTAAATTGGTAACACCAAATCTTGAATTAGCCTGGGAGATTAAAATTGAAAATCTTATCCAGGACCTCTTTCAGTTGCTTCAGGACCAAATCTGTGTGTGTCTGAAAGATCTGTTGTGTATTCTCTCCTTAAACTTCGAATAGGCTGCTCTGCCACAAACAGGATTCTTTCCCCCTCCACCTCAAATGAAATACAATCGTACCTTGCTCCCTGTCTAATAGAAAGACTATGTGATCTTGTTCTTCATTCTTCAATCTTCATTCTGGCAAATTCCAATAGCTCTTCCAGCCTTTTCAAGAGCTGTTTTTTACATGCAGCAGTCTGGAGGATGCTTGTGACTTCATCCATATCACTGTGCAGAGCTGGCAATCTTACCCCAGATTGTGCACGGATTCCTTGGACTATTTGCCTTGCACCAGTTAGGATGATCTCGAACTCAGCCATGAACAGGATAGGAGACATTGAACATCCCATTGCTATTCTTTTTTCCAGTTGCTGCCAACGCGTTGTGTAGTCCTGTGATGCATGACATATATTTAAGACCCCATAATAGCTGTCTACAAAGCTCCTAATGCACTGTACATGGAAAAACTCCAGTGCATAGCTAACAAGCTGGTGTGGAACTGATCCATAGGCATTTGCCAAATCCAGCCAGACTACGTGGATGTCTTTCTTATGTCCCTTAGCAGACTGGATCTGCTCCCATATTACTGACGCATGTTCCACGCACCCAGGAAAACCCGGTATGCCTGCCTTCTGGAAGCTTATGTCTATGTATCCATTTTTCAGGAGGTAGTCAGACATCCTCCTTCCTCCTCCAAGCTTTCCCTCCATGTTCAATTGAGCAATGCTCTTAAACTGACTAATGTTGGTGGATCCCTGCTCTTTGGCTATGCAAATGGCCACTGCCCTTAACCACACCACATTTATGCACTGATTCTTCCAGGCAACGCTCTGCTGTCTCCACAACATTTTGTGAACCATGGGGCACTTCGTATACAGCTTGTATAGTATCCCATTCAGGCCTGGGGCTGAAGTTGCTCTGGCTTTTTCTACCACCTCCCTCACCTCACTCAGCTTAAGTGGATCTATGTCAAATTCCACTACTGGCTCTACTGGCCGTGGGACATATCCAGGGGAGCCAAGCGGGTTGTCTTTGCAGGGGTCACCAAGTTGCTGTTCCATGTGGTCTTCCATTTCTTTCCTTCCCATAAAGGAGCAGGTAGATTACAAAGGGATGCATTTGATTAATGATGCTCATTATTGCATTATGTTATCTATTATATTGCTGTTTTTTTCCCAAGGTTAGGTTCCAGTCACACTTGCTACTCTAGTCTATTGTGTTAAAGCTCACATGTTATATGTTGTTTGTCACATATAAACCATTTTTGTGCCGGCAGGTAATGCCAGCCTTTTCTACCGGCTACCACTATGAAAGTATATTTCAGACCTGTGGTGAACACTGCTAGATATGCCATTTGGGCCATCAAACAGCCAGCAGCCTGATGGCACCCATTTGCATGCATTAAATATGAAGCTGAAAACTGCTTATAAAAATATTCACTTCGGTTCTGCTGAAGAAGGAAAGTCATACACATCTGGGATGGCTCAAATGTAAGTAAATCATGAGAGAATTTTCATTTTTGGTTAACTAAGCCTTTAAGAAATAAATTATCCTGCCCAAGCACATTTTGATAACCCGCCAGGAATTTAAGAAGGTGTAGGCCTTAGTGCACATGTGTATTTCTGTTAACTCAGACAGAAATGATGAAAGCTAAGAGCTTTGAACACTCTCACCATATGCTTCAGTCCAATTATGCAAATTCTAATGCTGGTGATAATGAGCTTCGTAATATTAGCCAGTAGCCCACAATGTAACCTTCGAATTATGCAAGCCACAGAATTACATCTAAAACAGTTATAAATAACATAATATCCCCTTCCAGAAGTCAATTTGTATTATTATAGACACTCTCACCAAATATACCATGTTTGGAGACCTATGAACAGTAAATCACATGGCACGATTGTTCATGAATGTAATAAATAAACCATAAATGTGCATACTCTGTATGTTTGGCCACCACTAGTAAAGGTCTGTGGCATTGCCAAGCAGAGATGATCATTGGAATCTAGGTCACTGGAAAAAGGGAGCGTAAGCTTTCTCTGTGGCATTGAGCAAAACGCATACAAACACAATTAATTCTTGATATTCCCTAAAGAACGGAGGGGGAGAAGGGGGCACAGCCTGTAAAGCATCTCTTTCACCCACTCTCTCTCTGTCTTTGATTAGTTCATAGATTTAGAGGGAGAAGCAGAGGTGTTGCATGAGAAGGGAAAGTTGTTTTCTGTAAGAGCCTTTGGGTCAGTGGTTTCCTGTACCATTGCATTAACTGTTATAGATTTACATGCTTCCAGTATCCCTGGAATGGTAGTATACTGTACTGGTGATACATAGCAGCATACTTTTATGTGCACCATATCAAATATGTGGCATATCCACTTTGTAAAAATGGGACACTGGATTGTGAAGAAACCCCTAATGTTTGGCAATAATATTTCTTCACATATAATTTCATGTTTTTAAGTTTCCCATAAATGAATATTTACATAAACAAAAAGTAATTAAACAGACATACATGAAATGCAAAAAATGCAGATCAGACTGAACACCTGGGCTTCAAAATGTATTTTTGTTTTAGGATTTTTAACTATTTAAAACCAATAAATGTTATGATGTAAATGAATAAGAAATAGTTAAGTTCCTGTACTATTTGTAACTAATCAAATGTGGTAACGGATCAAATTTCATAATTTTCCCCCAAGCGGTTCAATAGGCTGCCATAGACTCAATAGCGGAAGAAGAAGAAGAATAGGAACACTAACAAAAACAATAGATACTGCTAAACATTAGGGCTGTCAATTGATTCAAATTACTTTAAATAATTACAGTACATGATATACAGATGGATCACATTAATAGCATACATCAATATTTATCATATACATCAGTAATTCAAAGGCATCCAAATACAAATTATTCAATATATAATGATTACCTAAATCAGTATTTAAATGATTATAAATACCCCTGCTGAAAAATCCAGCTTAAACCAGCCTAAGATGGTCAGGCTGGTTTTGGCTGGTCTCCCAGCCTGGTCATAGCTGGTTTATCAGGCTGGTTTTAGAGGGGTTTTGAACACTTTTTTTAGCTGGTCAGGCTGGTCAGTGTTGGTTTTGGCTGGTCTTAGTTGGTTAGGCTGGTCTTAGCTGGTCAGTGTTGGCTTAGCTTAAACCAGCTAAGACCAGCCAACCAGCTTAGGCTGGTTTTAGCTGGATTTTTCAGCAGGGATAATGTAAGCTTATATAATAAGTATTAAGATTATTAAAATACTAGGGATGTGCCCGAAGCCAAATACTGTATTCGGAAAGGCACGATTAATACCTTCAGAACTAATAACAAATTAATCTGAACAATAGATAGACTGGTAATCCAAGAAGCACAAGGATAAACCAACAATTTAAATAAACTTTTCCAAAATTTCAACTAATTTAATAATCAGTCTTTGATGCCAATATTACTAAAGTAATAATAATGTTGCATTTATGTGGCACTTTTTCACACATCAGCCTCGAATATACTGCATCCTTAAAATTCCTGATAGACTTCATCTGTTTTTAGGCTCTATTGAAATATTTCATTTAATTTAATGTTTGTATTTATATTTGTATTTGTATTTATTGTACATTTAACAATTGCTTGACACCTTGTGCCTCCAGATATTCATCTTCATCTGGTAAGAAAATAATAATAATAATAATAATAATAATAATAATAAAAATAGTAGCATAATAATTAGATTTTTTTTTTATTATTATTATTAGGGTAATATTATAAATAGGCAAATACAAAGGATATTTTATTCATTGAAACTATAAATGTGGAGTCATATTTAAACATTTTATGTGTGCTCATAATTGGCCTAAAGTTTTTCAACTGAATTTGTCAATTTGTATGTGGTAGACTTAATATAAGGGCTTTTCTAAGGACGTGTCTATTTACATATTGGTCAGACGGATGCTTTTGGTGCATTTTACTTTGGTTGCATCGTGTCATTAAGAGCATTTTAGGAAGCTGTGTCAAGTTAAACTTAATTTAAAACATAGAATAACACCTCTTGAGGCCCATGCATTCAGAACTGTGCTCTTTCCAGCTGTTTCATTGCAAGAATGTGTCCTCAAATGTATCTCAAAAATATACATCAATAGCAGCTGTACAAATATTTATAATGGTTGCCTAAAGCATGAAGGGTTTTAGATTAGCTACATTACTAAAATAAATAGATAAATTAATAATGAGGATAGTAAGAACTTTACTGTCCTATAATAATAAATAGGCGATAAAGTCCTAATAAGCATATTTTGCCGCATCAAGCTCTTTTTATACGCAGTGTTAATGGATTCATGTCACGAAAGTAGGATCCACACTTAGCTACATCTCTTGCTCTCATCTCTGATGTACACTTTCACATAACCCATAAGCTATGGAGAAATGCTAACAGCCTCCACACAGCAGGATGCTTGGCTAATGAAGCCACTGCATTATCCATCTACTGATGAATATATCGGAAGGAGGTAGATAAGATTTTGCATTACACCATGAGGCTAAGAAGAGGGCTTTGGGAAATTCCATACTTCATGAGTGACTTGCCTCTCTCCCAGCTTGCCTTGTGTCATGCACTTACGTGTAAGCATGTGGCATGATGGTTTTTAAGGTACCCTGGATCATACAGGACATGAGGCTGTTTTTTTGACACATTAGTGATTCAGAATTTAAGCTTTTTTTTTTTAAAACTTGGGTTGAGTTTATTTGTCTCACAAGATGGAATTTAAAGAGCACACATCAATTATTTTTTAAATAAAATTATTACAAGTATAGACAATGCCTAGCCCTGCATAGCAAGACCTTTGTCTTTCAGCATAAAGCCTGGTCCATATTATTGTTTATTCTTCTTACATGATCTCATGATAATTTGAATGTATTGTTACGTAACATTTGGTTCTAGTAAATGTACATTTTACATTTGCATAGATACAGAAACGTAAAATACTGATGTATTAGTTATCATGTTGTATGCTTTGTATAATTGTTTCTTAATTGTTTAAATTGTTATTTTTCTACATGTGAAGCACTTTGTGATTTTTATCTGTGAAAGGTGCTATATAAATAAAGTTTACTTACTTATTGACAGCATATAAAACTTCATAATTTTAAAACCCTTAGAAACGTTCAAATGTTTACATATACTGATTAAATAAATGAATTACACAATTAGGATATTTGCATAAGTCCCAGGTCTGTTGAGATATCCTGCAACACCCCGAAAGACCTGGGACTAATGCAAGGATCCTATTTGTGGACTTCACTTCAGCCTTCAATATCATCATACCTAATCTTTTCTCAACCAAACTTGTCCAGCTCTCCATGCCCACCCCAATCTTTTGATGGATCACCAGCTTTCTGACAGAGAAAAGTGGCTAGTGAGACTATCAGCTAGTGAGACTGAGGAAACTCACATCCAGGATCCTCACTATTTCCACTGGTGCTCCTCAGGGATGCGTCCTCTCTTCACTGCTCTTCTCCCTGTACACAAATGACTGCAGTGCAAAGGACCCTACTGTCAAGCTCCTGAGGTTTGCAGATGACATCATGGTCATCAGCCTCATCAACACTGGTGACGAGTCTGCATTCAGATGGGAGGTTGGTCAGCTGGCTGTCTGGTGCGGTCACAACAACCTTGAGCTGAACATGCTCAAAACAGTGGAGATGATAGTGGACTTCAGGAGAAATCCCCCCGCATTGAAATGTTGCCCTCTGGCGAGCGCTACAGAGCACAGACCACCAGGACATCCAGGAATAAGAACAGTTTTTACCCTCAGGGCATTTTCCACATGAACAGTTAAACTGCCTCAGGACTCCCCCATAGTGCAATAATGTAAATATATATCTCATGTACATATGTAAATTCACATATTTTATTAAATAACTGTACATACCCCTACCTTGTACATACATTAGAACTTGCACTTGTCCATATGCCATTCTTTTATATGTGCTATTATTTGTATGTCTATTTATACTCTTACCTTGTTTAATATTCTGTGTCTAACTATAATGTTATGTGTGCACTTTTTTCTCCTATAATCAAAATAATTAATTGTGTAGGGACTGTAAATGAATGGTCTTCAAGTGAAATAACACAGAAATAACCTTGGGCATATAGCCCAAAAGAGGTCTTAACACAACCTTCGAACACCCTGGTGCAAAATCCATCCACAAGGTATTGATCGATAGGGAATGCGAATCACAGACTCTCTAAAACAATGCTGATACCACTAGCAAGTCCGTATAACCCTTGTGCTGTGTTGAAAGTTTTTATCTAATTTGGTGTTCCCGGCCAACAATTACAGCCTATTAAAAATTGCTTATAAATCTTGTTATGCTATATTATCACCAAATATGGAATTGGATTAGATCTTTCTGTCAATTTGTTTTCTTTCAATTAGCAAAGGTTTTGTGTTTCTTTTTGGAGCTTATTTATTGTAGGCCTCACTAGCTCTGTTTCCATCCATGTTGTGAATTTAATTTAAGCAAAAAAACATATCACAAAAACAGTGTGCAAATAGGGCAGTGTTTCCATCCAAGGGTGTTCAAAAGGAAGAAATCTTCTCGGGTTACATATGTAACCCTTGTTCCCTGAAAAAAGCGGAACGAGATGCTGCGCTGAAGAGCGCTTTGGGAACATGTCTCAGTTGTGACCAGCTGTGAATACGTATGCAACGAACATTGACTGGAATTTATAGCCTCTGCCGATGTAATCATTGGACGCACCTGGCGCAGTGGCTATATATAGATGCGTCACAGGTGCATCATGAGATATTTCGTCTGAAGAGCAGTCCTGGGGCATTCCAGTGTGGCAGAAAAGCGCATCATCTCGTTCCGCTTTTTTCAGGGAACAAGGGTTCCATATGTAACCAGAGACGTTCCCTTTACAAAAAGCTTCACTATGATGCTGCGCTGAAGAGTTCTTTGGGAACGAGAATACCCACGCCGCCGCACTGTGGCTGTCCGGACCCCCTACGGTTGTGTAGTGTGCTCACAAGAGCGTGAGAGGCCTCAGACATGAGCTTGAGATGTCGACTCAAGGACATAAGAGTAGCATGACAAAAAAATTTGATGAATGTGTGCGGAGAGGACCAGCCTGCTGCATCACAAACTTGCTGCAGAGGGACCCCTCTAGCCAAGGCTTTAGAGGAGGCGACCCCTCTGGTGGAGTGAGCCCTGATACTTACTGGCGAAGCTTGACCGCGCGCTCGTAGGCCAGGGCAATAACATCCCTCACTCAATGCGACATAGTCTGGTTGGAGGTTTCCGCCCCCCGGTTGCGGCTCCCATGGCAAACGAATAGTTGCCCTGACTTATGCCACTGGCTAGTGCGGTGGACATAAGTCTAAAGGGCATTGCCCTCCGGCATTGCAAACGGCAGGGAGCAGAAGGCTTAGAGAGTTATCTGATGTAGGGTCGTGAAAGGCATCTTAGGCAGGTAGTCAGGATGAGGGTGCAAAATTGCTTTGGTCATTCCTGGGGCAAACTCTAAACAGGCTGGCAAAACAGACAGAGCTTGTAGGTCCCCAATTCTCTCTAGAGATAATCGCCATAAGAAAAACCATCTTGAGAGTCAAAGGAGGTCTCAGACCCTCAATGACTATTGCCAAGTCCTATGAAGAGGTCATGGTCCTAACAGGAGGCCACAGTTGCATGGCTCCACGAATGATGCGCGCGAGTAGAGGGTGCCTCTGAAGTGCGCTCCATCCATCAAGGCGTGGAAAGCCGAAGTGGCGGCCACATAGACACTGAGAGTGGCGGGGCGTAAGCGTGCTGACGGTTCTTCCTGCAGAGAGTTCAGAACTGAAGCGATCTGGCTGTTAACTGGTTCTGCTATATGAACTTTTCATAAAGGGAAATGTATACAGGCGCATTCTGGGCCATGTATGCACCACCGTGTTCAGCCCCAGAGGGGGGGCCTGGGTGACTCTGGGAGAAGAATAGGAGACATTGCGCTGTTCATAGAGGCGAAGAGGCCCTCTTCCGCCCTGAAAAATCTACCCAGATTTGTTCCAAGTGGAGGGAGCCCTAGCACTTAAAATGGTCTCGATAACCTCAGGAGAAAGCCCTGTGTACCTCAGTTGGTACCCAACAGGGGCCAAGCATGAGAAGGTTCCACAACAATTCGGGCTGGGGATGAAATACAGTCACCTGTGCATGAGAAAGAAGGTCCTTCATGTTCGGAATCGCCCGAGGCGAGCAGTCGAGGGGAGAATTTAGCTCTGAGAACCATACCCTGGTCGGCCAGCGCAACGCTATCAGTAGGAGGCAAGACCCTTGCTGGCGAACCTTGGCCAAGACTCCCAGGAGCAGAAAAACCGGGGAAAGAAACGCATACAGACGCATTCCGGGTCATGTATGTGCCTTTACGTCCAAACCCAAGGGGGCTGGGAGACTCAGGGAGAAGTAGAGGAGACATTGAGCTGTTCATAGAGGCAAAGAGGTCCTCTTCTGCCCAGGAAATATCTCACCCACTACCTCATGGTGGAGTTTCCCATTCCCCTGTCGGTATTTTCTGTCTGGACAGTAAATCTGCTTGCTTATACAGGCATCCAGGGATATAAACTGCCCTGAGTGACAGGAGCTGCCCTGGGCCCCAAGGAGAATACGATGTGCCAGAAATTCAGCTGACATGAACGTGGAGCTCCCTGATGGTTTATGTAAGAGACTGCCACTGTATTGCCTACCCGCACAAAGACATGGTAGCCTCAGGAGGACGTATTTCAGGGCCAGAAATACAGACAGTTGTGCCCGCATTGTGATAGAACTCCGTACAGTCCCCCGAAAGACAGTGTTCAGACTGTGAGAGAGGACGATTTTCTTGGCGTTGAGCCTCAACCCCAGAGAAACTAGATGAGCTAAGACGATATCCCTGTGCTGAACTGCCAGTTCCTGGAACTGCGCTAGATCAGCCAGTTGTCTATGTAATTCAGAATGCGGATGCCCCGGAGTCGCAAAGGAGGCAGCGCTGCATCCTGCATTTGTGAATGTGCGGGTAAAAAGGGCTAGGCCGAAAGGAAGAACCCGATACTGGAAGGCTTCATCCCCGAAAGCGAACCTCAGGAACTTCCTGTGTTGTGGTAGAACTTCTAAGCGAAGAAGTGCGTCATGAGATCGATGGTGACCAGCCAAACGTGATGTTGGGCTTGTGACACGATCGCCTTGATAGGCAGCATCTTGGGCTTGAACACCCATACTGGGCAGTTCAAGCCTTAAGATCTAAGGTCAGACGCAACCCCCCACCCTCCTTGGGAACCAGGAATTATTTGCTGTAATAACCTGACTCTCTCTCTGGAAGGGGAACACGTTCCGTGGCCCCTTTAAACAAAAGATTTTGCAGTTCATTCCACAGTAGACATGCATGATCCGGTTTACGTTAGTGGAGACCACGGCGTTGAAGCACGGAGGGCGGCGAGCGAATTTAATTCTGTAGCCCTTTTCTACTGATCTTAGAACCCATGTAAAATATCTGGCAGAAGTTTCTACGCTTTCAGGTTCTCAGAGATGGGTATTAATTTTTTAACACTTCCTGTTGAGGGGGTGTCGAGTGTTTCCGCGTCCTGGATAAATGCAGAAAGCAGCGAAACACCCAACTTTTTGATGGGAACCTCTACCTCCCGAAACACAGAAGGCGGCGGGAATGGAGAGGTTTCGTGTGGGTACCAGGAGGGGTGAAGTGGTGCACGAGACTGTCCCCAGTCACCGCGAGGGGGAGCACGAATCACCACACTTTGCTTTTGAGCCTCCCTTCTAACAGGACCGAGGCGGGTCTGGGTTGCCGACGGACTCGCCCCCTGAGTGCGGCGAGAGAGGAACAGCCCGAAGGCCTCCTCGAAGGCCTCTTTCAACCTGGAGATAGCTGTGCTCATGGCGTCTCTGAATAGGCCAGTAGGTGAAACCGGGGCATCAAGGAGGAAAACTTTATTCTTGTCCTTGATGACCGAAAGGTTGAGCCAAAGAAGCCTCTCTGTGCTGACCAAGGCAGACATAGACCGGCCAATAGCACTGGCAGATCTGTGGCTCGACAAAGCTAAGAAAAAACTTTGCACCCACACTCAGGTCGTCCAGCAGGTCAGCCTGGTAAGCCTGTAATACAGCCATTGTATGCAGAGCAGCACTCTTTGGAGGGAGGTTGCTATAGACACAGCGACTGGGGGACAGTGGGAACTGCCCAAGGGAGATGCGGGTCCACTCGTAAGGGGACCGCACCACGGAAAATACACACGGGGGGAAGTCCATGTAGGAGCCCTGACCTGTGGAGCACCTATTCCAATACAGGGTAGATCTGAGTACCCGCAGTGGCTTGGGTCGGTAAATTCCTCCACTGAATTGCAGACCCAGAGGGCTAGGGAGGAGTCATACAGGGAGCCGAGTGATTGGGATCGCCTGGGAGAAAAACGCACGGTTTACCTCAACCGAGGGAAAGGGCGCTAGGTGCAAGCATCCACCCGGTCAGTCCGTCAGCATCTTACCGAGTTCTACTGGCTCGGACGTGGGAAAACACGGGACAAAACTGACTCTACCCTGAGATTGTAAAATCTCGCAAAAGTATTAGGTGTTGCCCAACCCGCTGCTCTGCATATATCTGCCAGGGAGGTGCCTCTGGCCAGTGCCCATGAGGACGCAACACTCCTTGTTGAGTGTGCTCGTTCCCTTTCCGCTGTGCACCAAAGCAGACAAAGAGCTGCTCAGAATGTCTAAAGCTCTGCGTGCGGTCCAAATAGGTACGCAAAGCACGTATTGGACACAGCAACGAAGGGGCTGGATCTGCCTCCTACCGGGGCAGTGCTTGCAGGTTCACTACCTGGTCTCTGAAGGTCGTGTTAGGAACTTTGGGCATGTTGCCCGGCCGTGGTCACATGTGTGTCTGCTGGACCGAACTCCAGCAAGTGTCACTGACAGAGAATGCTTGCAGGTCCCCGACCCTCGTGATGGAGGCGAGCGCGATCAGCAGGGCCGTCTTTAGGGAGCGGGTCCTGATTCCAACTGATTCTAATCTGTTCAATTGCCACCAAGTAAAAAATTTGATATTACACACTCTTACACATCATAAAAACTTTAACATGATCGAAGTGGACAAATAATGTGTCTGTGGGCAGCCCTGTCCCTCTTGGACACACAGAGGGTCCTCGGACCAACAGTGAGGAAGTTGTTCAATTTGGTACGTAAGTGGACAAATAGTGTGTTCGTGAATGAACAGATGTTTCCATTTACAGGTATTTCAATGGGCACCATATACATGGTCCATGGACATTTTATTATTGATCCTGAAATAGGGTCTAATAGAGTGCTACACAGGTGGTTTAACCAATACAATGTATTTTAAATAATAATAACTAATAATTAATCTTATGTCCACCAACAATGTATTTTATCCCTTTTAAATAAATTGAATTTGGGATGATATCATGTGCAATTATTTTATAAGGTCCAGGATCAATTTATAGATTACAGATCACATTTAGGTGACCATAGGTCTCCCCTGGACAGAAAGCACCCATTAAAATAAAAATTGTTGACTGTCCATGAACAACCTATATTTATGAATGGGATAAATGTGCGTGGGATTACCATATCTCAGCTCTGGATAGACTTACAAAGCAGAAACATGTAATATTTTTTTTTGGATGAACATTTTGACATTTTCTGATCCTCATGAAACTTGCAACATGGTAAGGAGAGGCTGAAATGAGCACATGAGTGGCTCATGGATAGTCCAATTTTGATGTTTTAAATGGTATATGCAATTCAGGGGGAGTCGTACAGTCACCTAAATATTAATTCCTGTATCCTACACATTAAAAAAAAAACACAATTAGACTGGGACAATCACGGTTGCAATCTATATAATAGGTGTTTGGTGGACATTGTTTTTATAAACTCTAGGAACAAACTATAGACTCAAAATCACATTTAGGTGACTCTATAACTCCCTCTGAACAACATTTACCCATCAAACCCTCAAAATTAGACTGTCCACAAAAGCACTATTTAGGTGAATTGATAAGTTGTATGTCTCAGCTCCGGTTAGACTTAGGAAGCTGAAACCTGTACTCCTGTGCTCATCTCAGTCTCCTCTCTCTGTTATGTGAATTGTGTGAGTGTCGTACAAGTGCTCCTATCAAAATTGATCAATTAAATCAAATGTCCACAGCCACCTATCTGGTGCCATTCAAATACATTGTGGGTGGACAGCCCATTTGCAATCTGTTCAACTGGTTGGTGTAATGTTTTTATTGATGATACATTTATAGAAAAACAGCTTTGCAACACTCTGCACATCCTCCTGAAACTTTTGCAACTACTTACAAGTCATAAATGCTTTAACATGGTCAAAGTGGATCATAGGACGCAGTGATGTAATATAGTGAGTATTTGAAAGGAGAGTGTTTTCACGGTCAACCCCCACCCTCCCCAAAAAAGCGCCCACTTGTGGTTTATTGGAATGGAGAGGGAGCGTATAACAATAAGCCTGCGGTGGGACGTGTGGTGCCACCATGTGGTTAAGTAGAGAACTGCACAAAAAATGGTCAGTATATGACCGATTGTAGCATTGGCACTGTGAAGAGCAGCCGCTTAGGGACAACTCTGGGTGTCTTCGAAGGACCCACTGGTCGACACAGAAATGTGCTGCTAGGCTGCAAAAATTGTCTAGGAGCGTCACGCAGCAACCACGAACCAGCATCCATGGAGTTGCCAAATATGTTGTCCGGAGCCACCCCGGCCTTACTGGTACGCTTCTGTAAGTTCATCCTACACTGAAAAAGGTCTTGCATGCAACAAGTCCAAGGGAATAACAGTGGACACCACCATTACGAGTCCCCAAAATCCTGTGAAATGTTCTCACAGGGAAAACACACCCCATCCTTATATTCTGGCTTAATTACAGTACACAAGCTGGAGACAGGCGTGCCTGCATCGCCGGCGAGTCTAGCTCCATACATAGTCTGTTGCCTTGGCAACAGGATGCTCTTGTCTAGATTCAGTTGCAGCCCTAGATTGCTCAAATGGTTGAGAATGGATAATGAATGTCTGGGCAGCCAGACTCTCTGAGCAAGCTAACACCAACTAATTGTCAAGATAATAAAAAATGCGCATGCTTGAAGCCTCAAGTGCATCAGAGCTGCATCCATGAAAGTGCGTGGTACCAGAGTAAGTCCAAATGGAAGGAAGCAAAATTGATTCACTTAGCCCCCAAAAGTAAATATGCGCTGAAGCACAGGCACCGGTTGAGAATGGATAGTAAACATACCATATGAGTATGGAAGTAAACATCCTTCAAATCTATTGTCACAAACCAGTACCCTTGCTGTACTTATGACATTATTTATTCTACATCAAAATTCTGAATTAACATTTCATTACAGTGATATCCAAAGGTCTCAAATCCAGAATGGGATGCAAGCCACCATGATTTAACCATGCTCTATCATTCAAATTACCCATTTCAAAATGTTTTGCAACTGCTGTCAAGCCGTTAGAAAGGCAGACAGACGAATTAATATATGACATTCTCCTGTAGCCACTAGATTGCACTCTTGGCTTACATTTGGTGACTGTTCTACAATCAGCATCACAGCAGAAGGATACCCCCATGCCTTTGCTTCTGCGGCCTATGGAATGAGAGTAAGTAATGATTTGCCTGGATTATATCCAGGTATGCATAAAAAATTGCCTTGAAGTGTCTACAGCAGGGATGCTCATGGAATACAACATCTTCCCTGTCATGTTGAATGGAGAATTGCCTTTATTATATCTAGGCAGGTATAAATGTCACCATTAAGTGTGTATACAGCAGGGACACTCATGGATTAAAGTATCTTCCCTGGCATGTTAAAAGGGGAAGATTGTAGGGAGAACTGCTCTTATTTTACAGTATCTATGTATGTATAAAAGCCACCTTGAAGAGTGTATACAGCAGGGACGATCATTTATAAAGCCTCTTCCCAAGCATTTTGAGTGGGGAAGAGTCTGTGAACATGGGATATATTGATATCAAGTTGGTCAACCACAACAGCCACATCATTCATATGGGGGATAGCATGTGGTGCTTGTGACTGTGTGTTTTGTTTACAGTACACTTGTGCTTGTTTCAAATTATGTTACACATGCCTTGAGACCCTTGGTCATGGAGACAGAGGCTGAATTCAGGAAGCAATCTCTCAGTGTTCACTCCCCAGCACAAGCTGCATGGGGAGGCTTTTGAGGAATGTACAATGCCAAACTCACCGATACAGACCGAAGGGCAAGAAAACGGATAAGTTTATATGGTCCAATTTCATTCACTGAAAGGGGGCTCACCCATCATTACACAGCAAGTCTGTCAGGCTAGTGTGTAGACCTATTGGTATTGTACATTAAGTTATCATTTGCGTGCCCCGAGACCCATGGTCATGGAGGTAGAGGCAAATCTCAAGCTGAAAATATTCAACATTAATTTGCCAGCACAAATTATGGGGGAAAAGTGGGAGCTAAATTGGTGAAATGAAAACAGGTTAGACACTAAACCGGTTCTAGCATATACAATGGTGTAAACAACATGCAGTGCTTTAGACAAAGTGCTTTGCACATTGCATAAAGAATTTAGTTGTGAATGCTCAACTTTTCACAACATTATTCATGTGGGGAGACAGACACAACTTCAAACGTTAGAGGCATGAAGAACGGCAAACTTGACAAGCTAGTGAACTCTGCTTCATCAATACATACATTAGGGGGCTTCGGCTGGTCAGAAGACTGCTATCCTCTGAAAGGTGCCAATCCCAAACCCAAGCAATCGTTTTTGTACCCGATACATGTGGGGAGGAGTGATTGCTAACCTCGATTCGTAGAAGGAGGCAGAAAGTCCGTTGACTATCATCCTCGCAAACAAATGCATCACCTTGGCCAACTTGTTCCCCAGCGCAAGCCGCAGAGGAAAATCAAGGGGAAAAAACAAGATAAATGCCTCACATCTCCTGATAGAATCCTGAGAGAATTGTGGCTCACACAAATTACTCCACGCATTGGTTTGCCATCACTCAGTTGGGGAATCCTGAGAGAATAATGGCTCAGACAAATTACTCCACGCATTGGTTTGCCATCACTCAGTTGGGGAATATTCTCTTATTCCTGCCCTCTCGTTCTGCGGTTGGGCTCATCGGTCCATGCAGGTTCCCCTCCACCACAAGCATTGCTTTAAATGGGGAGGGGAGAGAGAGAGGCCGAGGCTGCTCCTCTATTGCATTATTCATTTGCATTCTCCCAGAACAACAGAGAAAAAGACAATAGGGACAAAGGAGCCCATTTTATTTCCTTACCGTCCAACAATTAATTCTCTCATACAGCGCTTTTTAATGGCAATGGCTCATGACGCACATGGTCTCTCACAAGCGTTGTTAGTCAGAAAATGGCTGACGAAGAGTCCAAATGTCCAAAGAGACTTACAATTTCACTCAAGGGGAGGGTGACCCAAATGGCTCCAGCACACTGAGCTCCAAATCTTAAATTCCACTCTCTACCTCAAACAAAGCTATTGTATGCCATCAAAGAGTGCGTCAGATGTAGCGCTACGTCCTTTAGACATTTTGATTTCACAATTTTTCTGAATAAATAATTTTTATTTACTTTATCTGCCTGTTACATTTATATGGATTAGAAATGGTTATGGTCAGTGTAAAATAGTTAAAGGATGGGAAAGGAGGAGGCGAGAACCGGCTTGACGATATAAATCATAGTTTAATGGAAAACTTAAAAGACAACACAAACACACATGACGGACATGTCCGCTAACGATCTCTCTCTCCCGCACAGCCCTCTGCAGTCGACCTCTAAACCTCACGGAGGCATAATTAGCCTAATACGGGACCGGGTGTGAAGGATCACGACCCGGCCCCGCCCTCCGCCCTGCCACAGTCAGATTTGCAGCTATTAATTATATACCATATAAATATATTTACAGAAATATATGTTTCTTTAAATGTTCTGATTATTCACATATAAATAGCTATGTACAATAACAGTCTCCACAAATATGCGTGTGCATGCCGTCTGAGTCTGACACTAGCCATATCTACAGTACATCTAAAGTCACATATGAGAACAAATGCAAAAAACACACACATACATACACACCTTTCACCTTTCCAAATCCCCTTAATTAGCTTGTCAGCCACTGCTAGGTTTATTTAAATATAGGCTATCATTCTGAAATATCATAGGCATCACGGTTGTTTTGAAATTGAGTTGAGGAGGTCTCTTGACAGTTACTAGAAGGCCTGTAATTTGTGTCTAACCAACGTTGGACCTGCTGCTTGGTGCAGTACTGCAACGAGATCATAGTATCCAGGGATCAGCACTTCTTGCTTCTAAATGAATACACAGTACTCCATATTGGGGGAAAATAATTACCATACGACATGGAGGAGAGGACAGTCAGAGAATGATTAAGGGAACTACAACTGTAGAAGAGTGCAATAATCCATACAATGAGTGAACAGGATGAAAGCCATATCACAGAAACATTTCTGATAAGACTGAAACAGGATTTGGACTAGTACAGGCCTGATAAAAATTTGTCTGCACAAGTCATCTGGGTAATATACAATTTAATGCAAAGCCTATACATATGGACCCCATTATGCAATTAGCGTTATAATTAGATTTCACACAATAGTCCAATTTATCTCTAGCTCATAGACAGAGTGAGGAGGGATGCATTATATTTAATGAGGCAGATCTCAACAGCATTCACATAACCAGTTATACTAACTGATCTCCTCAGTAGAATAATATTAGAGCTATAGTATAAATTAATGTTACATGATTTTATGTGAATGGAGCTAAAACAAATTGCCCCCTGGATTTTAAAGTTTTTTTTTTTTTAGATACTTTTATGAGGGCTTTGTCTTTAAACATAAAAATGATATTACTCAGTTTAAACATAAAAATTATATATGCTCCAGTTTAATCAATTCCTTTTCTTATGTTATCAATCTGAATAATTAAACTTTATAATCAACTTCAAATCATATTTATTTGTTTTAATGTGCATAGCTAGGCTTAGAATAGAATATACCTAAATAAAACTGGATAAAAGAAACTGGAGCTCACACATGCCTATATGTTCAACAACACTTCCAGCTTCGGCCACCAGGGTACTAATTTAATTTCAGCAGCACAAATTTCAACCTACTGTTGCCGAATTGACTGTGATCATTCTGTACAACTTTTTTGCTCCATGGAAGAAAGAAACTCATTTGCATTTGGAAGTGAGTAAATTATGAAAATACTATTTTTATGCATGTATTCTATGTATGTATGTATTTATTTATTTGTGAACTATCCCTTTTATTTCCAAAATAGTTCTTAATATAATTGCTTTATACTTAAACTGTCTAAGCATGAATTAAACTGACTGGATTATGAATAAATGCAGTAAGATGGTAACCGGTAGACTGGCAGACCTGCATACTTCCTACGAAATAGAAGAACGAACGGGTGTGAATAGGTTTTGAGTTTGTTTCTGTGGTTTGTTACAGCTCACCAGTGCAAACTTTTAGGAAAATATCTTTACTACTGTTAAACACCTTCTTACTGTCATTGGTCCATGTCATTGTTAGGTGTGACCTGGAGCTCCACCTACTTTAAAGCCGACAACTAATTCTTGTTCAGTAAGTTAAGATCAGTGAACAAGAAAATAACGGCATGAATAGTTAGTTATTAGTGAACTGATACCTACATTACTGTGCAAAAGTCTTAGGCAAATAAGTTGCTTCACTAAAGCATTTGTCTTAAGATGGTTTCTTATATCTTCAGCTTTAGTGTGTCAATAGGAAATATAAATGTTAGACTCCCAAACATTACTTTTGCAAACATAAAAGATTAGAATAGAAGAACAGGAAGCCCTGCAACAGATGTCATGGCCCCCACAAAGCCCCCCACTGAACATTGTGTCAGTCTGAGATTACATAAATAGACAGAAGCAATTGAGATGGCCTAATTAGATAGAAGAACTGTGGCAAATTCTCCAAGAAGCTTGGAACATCCTATCTGCCAACAACCAAGAAAAACTGTGTCCAGGTGTACCTAAGATAATTGGAGCATTTTTAAAGGCAAAGGTGTTCACACCGAATATTGATTTAGCTTTTTTTATGTTTACTGGACTTTGTGTGACATTCAGTGATAAATGAATACTATTTATGTAATTATTTAATGAACTTAATAATACTTAATAAAATATTAAGACATCCTCACTATGCAAAATTTTTCACAAGTGCCTAAAACTTTTGCCCAGTACTGTACATCTGTATGATCATTCGCAAGGAGATATTTTACATGCAGTTTGTTTGGTTAACTTGCCTACTAAAGGAATCAAATCTACTTACATAATCTTAAGTGCCCATTCACTCATGCTATCTGTAATGAAAGCCATTCACAAATCTGCCAATAGTAAGGTATCATCATTCTTTTGTCTGTATTCTACCCATTAACAATTTTTGTGAGTGTGCAAAGTGCAGCCCTACGTGCTACGACTGTGCGCAAAGTGCAGCCCTACGTGCTACGACCGTGCGCAATGTCAAAAACAATTATCACTAAATCGCAGTGTAATTTTAGTGCCAGCACAAAGCGCAAATGGATGTGGGTGGTAGTATTTGCGCTATTGTTGGTGTAGGCACATAAACCATGAGAAAGAGTTCATTGTACTAAGAGGTTTCAAAGTTCAAATTCAGTTCCTGCTTTTGCAGTTTGGATATTCCACCAGCAGGTGGTAATAAAGTTAATGTTCAAATTCTGAAAGTACAGAACTTCCTGGTTACTCCTGTAACCTCCGTTCCCTGACAGTGTGTCGATGTAGTGACACTAGGGGTCCCCTACAAAAACGGCACAACTAGCTGAACTGTGTTACGTGGATTGGCGGTGTGAGATGGGTAGACTACTGTGTGCCGCATAGCCAGGGCAGCAGGCTGGCACATAACCTCCCCTGACGCTAGTATGAGTGTCGAACAGCCCTTTGGGGATGAGTCAACTGCCCAAAGGATAGGGACAGGCTAGCCCAGTCGTGCCTCTTCCCTCTTTTTTTTCTTTTTCTCCCTAGTAAAAGAGAGATCGTAAACCAACAGGGACACCAGTGTCCACATCAGGGGGATGTCACTCCAAAGGGGAGGAGACCGCAGAGACCACACCCTGCCCAGAGGGGGGTGGGGGGTGTATTTATAAGTGGAGATAAATTACATGGTCTTGATCTAGTCAGAAGTATGTCATGTGGAGAAATCACATGGTAGGTCCTACCCAATAGGGGAGGAGGCTCTTCGAGCATGGTGACTGGGGCAGAGGGGCTTCTGCCCAAGGAAGACGCAGTTTACCAACAGGGAAACATTTTCAGCTGAAATATACATCGCAAGGGCTTACCTATGGGGAACCAGTGCATGCAGAACACCTGTGCCAATACAGGGCTTAGTTAGCACAAGTACTGAGCTGGCAGCGAGTTTATCTGCAAACTCGCCTGCCACAGGGCTAGGAGGTAGTCAACCAGGGAACACATTTGTTAACGCTACTGGGAATCAACAACGCACATCTTCAGATCAAGGGAGGTGAAAGGTGCTATGTGCAAGCGATATACACTCCTGGTGGAATAGGCTCGTAGCCCTGCAGGGAGTGGCACATGCTGAGCTTGGTAAGCAATAGTTATGGCATCAATGATCCAGTGGGCAATCCTCTGTTTGGAGACAGTGCTTCCTTTTCGCTGTCCTCCAAGGCAGACAAAGAGCTGCTCAGAGACCCTAAAGCCCTGCGTGTGATCCAAATATATGCGTAAAGTGCACACCGGACACAGCAACGCTAAGGCTGGGTCTGCCTCCTCCTTGGGTAGAACTTGCAGGTTCACCACTTGATCCCTGAATGGGGTCATGGGAACCTTGGGCACATAGCCCGGTCGGGGTCTCAGGATCGCGTGCGAGTAGCCTGGACCGAAATCCAGGCACGTTTCACTGACAGAGAACACTTGCAGGTCTCCTGCCCTCTTGATGGAAGTGAGCGCCATCAGGAGGGCAGTCTTCAGTGATAGTGCCTTAAACTCTGCTGACTTTACGGGCTCAAAGGGAGCCCCCATAGGCCTTGCAGAACTACAGAGAGGTCCCACAAGGGAACAAGGTGCTGTCTGGAGGGATTCAACCTCCTGGCGCCTCTCTGGAACCTGATGATCAGGTCGTGCTTCCCTAAGGACTTACCATCCACTGTGTCGTGGTGTGCAGCTATAGAAGCTATGTACACCTTCAAGGTGGAGGGAGACAGCCATCCATACTCTTCTGCAGAAAGGAAAGTACTGAACCAACTGTGCATCTCTGGGTGTCTCTGCGTCAGGAAGAACACCACTTAGCGAACAGACGGCACTTCAAGGCATACAGGTCGCCTCGTGGGGGGCCCTAGCCTGAGTGATGGTGTCTACCATGGCAGGTGGTAGGCCAGTGAGGTCTGCCACGTCCCATACAGGGGCCAGACATAGAGGTTCCAGAGGTCTGGTTGCGGGTGCTAGATTGTGCCCCATCCCTGAGGAATAAGGTCCTTCCTCAGGTGAATTTGCCAGGGAGGGGCTGACACGAGGAGTGTGAGTTCCGAGATACAAGTCTGGGTGGGCCAGTAGGGTGCTACTAGGATGACCTGTTCCTCATCCTCCCTGACCTTGCACAGGGTCTGTGCAAGCAGGCTCACTAGGCTCACTGTACTTGTGTAGTACAGGCGGCCACCTGGTTGCCCAGGATGTGAGTGGCTCACAGCGACTTCCAGAGGAGCAGACAGCGGGCGGGTTGTGACATACAATGGGAGCGTAAACCGTGCTGACGGTTGATATATGCCAGCATTGCCGTATTGTCTGTCTGAACCAACACATGCTTGCCCTGGATCAACGGCCGGAGCCTCCGCAGGGAGAGCAGTATTGCCAACAACTCGAGGCAGTTAATGTGCCAACATAGCTCCTTAGACGACCAGGAGCTGCCAAGGACGACGTAAACCTACAGGCACAAGATGGGATCATTGGGCGCCCGCGCCAGGTGGCTGCACTCTGCGGGCATAGATGCATTATCCACTGGGGGCATTGCAGAGTAGTCCTTGGCCACCCCACCATCGAGGGTAGTAAGGGCATGCATTTCCAGGAAGAAATTAAATGGGGTGGGGCGTGGCTGTGAGGCGATACCAATCGTCGAGCCACAAGGGTTCAGGAGAGAGCGGAGGGTTCCACTCTAGCCCTACGCTTGCGGCTGCCCGGGAAAGCACTTCCTAGTGTATACATGCCCCCTTCTTTATACCCTTATGTCTGGGGAAGTGGCATACAAATACCACTCGCCAATTCCCATTGTTCTTTTATAAAAGATCAGAAGGTGTCTCGGGCTCCCAAGAGTGACCCCTAGTGTCACTACATCGACACAACATTGAGTGAGTGACAGATAGGGAACATCAATTAATGTCCCGAACACCAATTAATGTCCCTGGAATCGCAATTTTCATGGGCAATTGCTTACGATTTTTATAAAACTTTATAGAGGTCATGGTTTTTTCAAATATTTGTATTATTATTTGTATGTTTATATATATATTATTATTGTACATTTACAGATTTATTTATTATTTAATTAATAAATACTAGTAATTTTTTACCTGTTGTTGAGATTGAATTTTAAGACACTACAAAAGGGGCCGGTGGAAGAAGGAGAGACTAAAATGTTTGTATTGGGTAGGATTTCTGTACCACTTCATAATTTTTTTACATTTTCGTTTCCTTTAAAGTGTTAATTGTATTTAGAAATATTTTTGTTTTATTTATTTACTTTTATTTATTTACACGTTTGATTACATAATTTAAAAAAAATCGAAATCGACCGGTAGAAGTGAAGTGCGTTCCAATAAAATTATTGTTAATACTAGCCATGATTTGTGTGTCAGTAGATTAAAATTATTAAGAATACTTACATTCCAAATAATTTAACTGAGCGTACATCCAAATTCAGTAGAGAATCACATTTTCTATGCGTATACAAGGAGCATGTCACTGTCATAGAAATATGCCTGGCATTCATCAAGGACACATTTAATGCAAATGTTCTATTCTTCTAATTCAATGCATACATCTAAGGTCCATTGCTAAATTAAAACAGTTTCTCTCACAGAAGGACTTGGAAATAGTAATTCATGCTCTTATTACATCCCGGCTGGATTACTGCAACGCCTTATATGTGGGTCTGTCTCAATCTTCTTTTTCACGTCTTCAATTAGTCCAAAATGCAGCAGCTAGACTCCTAACTGGTACCAAGAAAAGAGAGCATATTACACCAGTTCTCACTTCCCTACATTGGCTTCCAGTTCGATACAGAGTACATTTCAAGGTTGTGATGTATGTTTATAAGGCATTGCATGGCTTAGCCCCTCAGTACATTGCTGATTTACTCCATCTACATTCTGCACCTATGTCTCATCAAATCAGTTACTCCTCTCTGTTCCTCGTTCCCAGTTGAAAACTAAAGGTGATCGGGCGTTTGTAGTTGCGGCCCCCAGATTGTGGAATGCACTCCCATTTACTGTTAGGTCTTCCACCACACTGCCGATATTTAAATCTAAATTGAAGACACATTTGTACTCTTTAGCCTATAATGTTGGTTGATAATTTTAATAGTTTTCTGTGTAGGTTTTATAATGTTTTATTAATTTGTTCTTTTTAACATTTTATAAGTTCTATTAAATTCTGTTATTAATGTTTGTAAAAAATTGTACAGCACTTTGGTTACAACATTTGTTGTTTTTAAGTGTGCTTTATAAATACACTTGACTTGACTTGACTTACAGTCCATTTACACTACCAACTTCTTATGAATGTGCTGTCTTTGTTTATATATCGCTGGTGCCTGACAGTGTAAAGACTATAATAGGACACAGATGGTGGAAATACCAGAGAAGACCCTCAGAATTCAATTGCACTTAATTAAGCCCATTTGCACGTTGTGCGGGCGATTTTGCCAAACCTACTTGCGCCTAGACTTAGCGAATACTTGCACAAAAATACAGAAATGACATGGCCATGTCCACTGACATTGTGCATATGACTTATGGCATAGTGTTGTGCTTAACGTTGAAGCTCTTAAAATAGGACTCATAGAATAAGTCATAAAGTCACTAATAAAGCAATTTAAAGTCATATTAGTTCATTTTTTTAATTAGTTAATCTTAAGCGTCCTCATATTTAAATCCTCCTCCAATTGCCTCACAGCAGTTTGGCAGGTGTCTGAATGTTCGCAAACAGTATTTTGTTGCTTACTTCTGAACAGAACGAAGAAAAATGTATCCGTTAGTGTGCTGGGGCCTTAAGTCTGCTTGCGTTGTGTGTGTGTGTGTGTGTGTGTGTGTGTGAGAGAGAGAGAGACTTTGACTTTTAACACACTTTAATTACACTAAGAAAACAATCCAAAAGAAACAAATAAACAAATACAATACTTATCACCAATTAAATACCAGATTCCCTGATTCACTTATAGGGGGTTTTCACACTTGGTTCGATTGCCTGTTCCGAACCCGAGTTCGATTGCTCCCCCCTCCCCCCTGCCCCCGATGGACTGTGTTCACATTATATATTTGTATCCGAACCGCGGTACGCTTGCGTCATGAAGCTGCAGCTGGTGCGTAATCGTGTTGCTTGATAACCGCGAAATGAAAAGGCGTCAAAATTCAATGAATAGACTTGCTCGGTTCACATTTGTTCTTCTTTTTTTAACCTTTGGTTTTGTTTTCAACATCAAGATACAGAAACACACTTGCGTCTGTCTGCCAATAGCGGTTCATATCAGCAGCGAACCGTACTGGAGTTCACATGAACCGTACCCCAGACCACCTTTTTAAGCGGACTCGAGTACGGTTCGCGGGTGCGCACCCAAGTTCGGAAGACAGCGTTCACATCATCCAAACGAACCGAACTCTGACGTCATTCGAACCGGGGTGCGCACCAAAAGTGCTAGTGTGAAAGCCCCCATAGTCACCAGAACCGCTCCAACACCCCATCTCCATTCAAAATAAGAGATATTGTTAGTGTTCCGATAACAGGTATATTCAATGACCACTCTTGACTTCACCAAAGACTTAAAAAGGGGCACCATGCTTACATCCTCTCCAGTATTTTTGCACTAATGTGTCTTAAAAATTGCTAGTTTAGCTTGCCCTATTAAAAAATTGGCAAGTGTACACTGTTACTGCCAAGACTTCCTATATTGGCATCCCAATATAAATAGACTATTGGTATATGAGAAACCCAATTTTACAATGATTTCTCCCAACAATTCAAACAATGATTAGAGTCTAAGACACTCACAAAACATATGAAAACCAGTATCAATTGCATTACAAAAAGGACATATCGGTAAAACAGTCTTATTAAGCTTTGAAATAAAAGAGTTTGAGGCAATAATACAATGCAATAACCTCCACTGAAGGTCCCCACATCTCTTAGAGATAGGGGGTTTGTACAGTAATCTCCAGAATGGATATACCTCATCAGAAATAGAAAGCCAAGTCCTCCATTTAGTTTCCAGTCTTTGTTTCAATTGCCCAAGATGTCCAGACTTCACACAACTATGATATAACATTTTGTTCTCAATACAAAAAAATACCAAATCCCTGTAACCCTTCAGTAAGTTTGTTAGGCATGTATCATCAACTGATTCCCAATCTTTAAAAACCACTTTAAATTCAGGAAATGTCTGAGGAATAAAACCATTCAGAAGAACATTATTTATAAAAGAAGTCAACATCGGAGGAAAAGAGGCCTTAAGATTCCTAACTAATCCCTCCACAATTCTAACCGAAGTTAGCCCAACTTGATTAGCAAGTTTATGATCAGTTCGCCACTGGCCTTTTGTTAAATCAATCAAGTCCATTACTTTCGTAATGCCAGCATTCCAAAATTTGGTGATTAAAGATGAGGACATATTATATGGCACTTCAAAAAGAGGATTAAAAAAAAGAGGTTCTGCAATACCATAATGCTCATCCTCTTTTCTTAGCAGTTTAAAACAATCCCATGATTTAAACACTGATCCATAAAAACTGAAAGGCAATAAATGCGTCTTCTCCACAAAGGATTTCTGCATTAGGAACAACTGCTTGTCAAGACCAATTCCTCCAAGACTCTTGAGTATATGAAGACCAATAGCAACCACAAGGCTCTATTAGACCCTGCCCTCTGCCACAGGGAGATACAGGACACCTGGAGGAAGCCAATGGCAACCATCCCAAAAAAACATAACAAATGCTTTTTGAACACCAATAAGTAATTCTTTGGGAGGATGCAACACAGTACATTTATGCCATAGCATTGAAGCTGCCAAGATGTTTATAACCAAACATCTCCCTCTATAAGAGTGTTGTGGAAGAATCCATCGCCACTTCTGAATTCTAAGAATCACCCGATCAAAAAGCCCTTCCCAATTCTTTTCTGTGTAACCATTAGTCCCAAAGTAAAGACCAAGGACTCTAAAGCCATCTCGGGCCCATCTACATTGCGGTGGGATCTGGGGAGGTCCTCCACCCTGCCATTCTCCCAACAGCAAGGATGCACATTTCCCCCAGTTAATACATGCAGATTAAGCTTTTCGAAATCTATCTAAAGAAGATATCAATTTTGAAACATCTTCCGAGTCTTTTATAATTACTGTTATGTCATCTGCATAAGCTGTAAGTTTAACTGGATCTACTGTGGGGAAACTGGGAATATTAACACCATGTAGTTGCCTCTTAAGTGAAGCTAGGAGAGGATCAATAGATATTGCATACAGGAGGCATGAAAGAGGGCACACCTGCCTTATTCCCCTGGTTACAGAAAAAGGCCTAGTTAGGAAACCATTAAGTTTTAACATGCTGTAAATTTCATTATATACAATTTTAATGAGAGAAACAAAATAAGGACCAAAACCAAAAGCTTCCAGGGTCTTAAATAAATATTGATGGTCCACCCTGTCAAACGCCTTTTCTTGGTCTAGTGAAAGAAACCCAATATCCAAATTATGCATTTTTGCAACAGTAATAGTATCTCTCAACAAAAAGAGATTGTCAAAAATCGACCTTTTAGGAATAAAAAATGTTTGAACATTATGAATAACTGATGCAATACATTTGTTAAGTCGATTAGTCAATGCTTTTGACAATATCTTAAAATCAGCACAGATCAATGATACCGGACGCCAGTTCTTTAGACACCCAAGATCACCCTTTTTTGGGATTAGTGTTAAAATTGCCCTTTGACAACTCGAAGGAAGAGTTCCTTGCTCAATACATTCAAGAAAAACACCATATAGGTCTTGTCCAATTAAATTCCAGAAAGACTTGAATAACTCTGCTGAAAGTCCATCCAACCCAGGTGATTTCCCAGAACACATCTCCTGAACCTCTTGAGAAAGTTCTCCAAATGATAAAGGACTGTCCAAGTCATCATGATCCTCTTCAGATAGTTTAGATAAATCATATAAAAATTAATCAGCTACAGCTCCATGACATTTCTCGGAACATTATAAATCCTCATAAAAGGAAAGAGCATATGCTTGAATTTCCCGTTGATCAGTTGTAACTCCACCACATGGCATCTTCAATTGATGAAAGATCTTCTGTTCTCTTGACTTTTTTTTTTAAGTCCAAAAAAGAAAACTGTTGGAGCATCCATGTCATTCAGCTGGGCAAACCTGGTCCTTAGAAGGGCTGTTTTTCCTCGTTCCTCCAATAAGTTCTTTAAAAGGATCTTATCTCTTGCAACAGAGTCAATAAAAGATGAATTATTATGGGTGGAATCACTGCTTTGCCCAAGAATATCTTTTTCCAGATACTTCATTTTTTCTTTAAGGGCTCTAGTACTATGTGCAGTGTACTGTTGGCAAAAAGTCTTAATTTGAGCTTTACCAATGTCCCACCATTGACTCAATGACTGAAAACTGCATCTCTCCTCTCTCCAAGTTTTCCAGAAAAGATTAAAAGAGTGAATAAAGGTGCAATCCTGCAATAATCTATTATTAAAGTGCCCATGTGATTTAGAGAATCTAGGAAATGAGACAGAAACTTTAATAGATACATAGTGATGCTCTAATAAAAAAAGATGGCGAAATTGAGCTATTAAAGAAACTTCCACTATTGCCTTTTGCAACATAGAAATGGTCAAGTCTAGCTCCTGACATATTATTTGAATATCTTTCTATCCAGATCTGGATTAACAGTACAATTAAAATCACCACCAAGTACAAGATTATTTTACTGTGGACACTGTGATAAAGCATTAGAAAGTATTTTAAAAAACACTCAAAAAAACAACTCAGAGTGAGACTGAGATTGAGAGACTGAGAGTGAGACTGAGAGTGAGAGAGAGACTGAGACTGAGAGTGAGAGAGTGAGAGTGAGAAAGATAGAGGAGTGGCTCTTAAAAGAGCCGTTGGTTTCTTATAAAGATAGACAGGTGGAGGTAACAGGGAAGGATGGTGGGTAAAAACAGGAGCTGTTGGACAAAGGAAAACAAAAACATAGTTAATTATTTTGCAGCAAAGATTCCTGGATTTGTCATATTATACATATAACTGTAACAAAATAAAGAAGATAACTGTGATGCTGCTGTTGTTGCATATTCAGCATGTAAACTACATTCATGAACAGAAGCAGTGTGTCGTGATAAATGAGGTGAATGCATCATTAATATGCTTAATCTGAATACATTTTCATGACCACTAAAAGATTTTGTGATTTGTCCTCTCGATGCGCCTGTAATTAGTTGTGTGTATGGTTATTGTTTTTAAAGGGTTACAGTGTTGTACCCCCAATTTTGCACATTTTCTTCTGACAGATTTATTAACATCAATTACAGAACATAACAATATGTATATGAACTTTAACGATCAATAAAAACTAAATGTAATTGCACAAACTAGAATAATTATAGTAAATTTTACATGTGGGGTCGGTAAGATGTTTAATGTTAAAAGAAGTTTAATATGCTTACAAATGCTTAATTTATTTGATCAAAAATACAGTAAATCTTTGTAAAAACTAAAATTGTGAAATATTATTTAAAATAGGCGATCTGTTTTCTATTTGAATATGTTAAAATGTAATTTATTCCTGAGATCAAAGCTGAATTTTCAGCATTATAATTATTAGAACAGCTTATATGATTGATATATATATATATATATATATATATATATATATATATATATATATATATATATGTGTGTATGTGTATGTGTGTAACAATGTAAAGGCCTTTACGGTCACGTATAATCGATTTATTGCATCATTTCTGAATAAAATAAATTCGTTCTAAATGAATAAAATTACTGGTTTTATGTGAGGATCTATCCTTTAGAATAGATACAACATCAGTATCGATATTTCAGGATCGACAGCAGCTTTCTGTGGTTAATTAATTAGCCAATTAATATCAATTTCCATTGACGTTATTGACCACAGTAACGTTAACAGCACCATAGATTAAAAAGCTCCACAGTCTTCATACACACAAATATAACGTTAGGCTATAGCAACGTAGATTTCTTAAATGACTGCACCGTAATAAAAATATGGCTTTGACCGACCAGAACGACGCGGGAATTTTGGAGAATGCACTATATCGCTTCTATTTGGTCCGTGGAGATTTGTTGGCATTGAGGAAATTATTGCCCCCTGCTGGTACTCAACCTTCATTCATGCGTGTCATGTTCACGCCTTGAGGAGGCAAAGCGTGACCCTGACACGCGTCCGCTATTGGACCAGCGTGTGTATTACACGCTTTAGCGTGATACCGGGTTAGTCATTTACACTTCACAACTTTCCTTGAAAGTTTTACATTAACTCAAATGCAATTAAAAAAATGTTAAACCTTGTTTACCAAATTTACACATATTATTACACCCTCGATTCTTGTTTATTGTAGTCTAAAATGAAAGATGCTGACACAAAGACACATAAAGGCACAAACAATAATGAACTTGCAGTATAAGCAAAAATTACACCAAATATCTCATGTACATGCATGCTTTCTTCCACATGATATAAGTACAGACATAAGCTCTTATAATTTCATTGTTTAACAAGTACAATTGTCTTGAATATTTTCTCATGAAGAAAAACAACAAATATTACTGTCACATCTAGATGTGTTTTTGTTCATGTTTATGTTTTATAGTCAAGTCAAGTTCATGATTATGTTTTCTTTTGGTTTCAAGTTTGTGTAAATATATATATATATATATATATATATATATATATATATATATATATATATATATATATATATATATATCTTCATGTAAATAAACTGCACCTGGGTTCTTCACTTCATCGTCATCATCTGCCTGTCATTGCTAAGCGAACATTACAGATTACCTGACCACAAAATTAACCCAGCAAATCAGCTTCTTCATTTTCTGTAATATATACGTGACTCACTTGCGAACATTTCTACCTTGTTGTAGCGAACACAAGTTGAGACAGTCACAATGTCGGGGAAAAACTGCTTTATTAAATAAAAGCAGGCAACAGTACAAAACAAGGGCAAATCCAGCGAAGAATGGTCAGTGTGAGCGTTAGGTCAAAAGCCGGGGAATCAAGATATAAACAAGGGGGCAAATGCGGGAGAGAGTAGTCAAAGGGAGCGTGAGGTCGAAGCCGGGGAATCAATATACAAACAAGACAAGCGAGAGGAAAAGACAGGGGAACAAGGGGGGCTGGCAAGCTAAGGGGTAAACGAGAGGAGTACAAAACTAGACGAGACTAGCAGGGGCGAAGATGCGGGGTAAACTAGAACACAAACCAACAACCGTGAGACGAAAGGGTAGTGATATATATAGGGGCGAGTGCAGGTGTAAACCATGACAGGTGATGAGACAAGTGCAGGTGAAACTAATGTGCAGGAGTGCAGATGACGCGAGTGCAGGTGGTCATAATGTTCTGGGGGATTGGAAACGCGTGAGAAACTCGAGGAAGGGAGATTGCCTACGAGCATGTGAGCGAGTAGGAGCAAAGTGGGCGTGAGGGCTCGAGCGAGCAAAAAGAGCGTGCGAGCTCGAGGGGGCGGAACGAGCGTGGGAGCTCGAGGGGGCGGAACGAGCGTGGAAGCTCGAGGGGGCGGAGCGTGGGAGCGGGGTTCGTGACACTTGTCAAGAATCATTATTGTTATTAGTAAACAATACTGTAGATCAACACATTAAAAGTAACTAAATAATATTAATTATCAATAATTGAACAAATACTTATTGTTATAAACCTACTTTAACTTTCAGGAGCTCTTCCTTCAAAACTTCATTACTTTACCACTCGAACGAAGGAAGGAAGGAAGAAAGAAAGAAAGAAAGAAAGAAACAAAGAAAGAAAGAGCAAGTGGCATTGCAAATTATCATCCAACTCATATTCGAATGTAGTGGAGGAGCCGTAATGGAAATAAGTGTACATGACACATACTGTGGATAATATGCTAATAAATGTGAAAACCAAAATGACCCACATAAAACAAATTTAACAGTGTACAATCAGAGAATAATTGCTCTTTCATTGTTGTTACTCAATAGTTGCACATGCATTACACTGTAATAGAAACACTAGCATAAACAGTGTCCACATTATAATGTCTAATTCACCACTGATAGTTTGTACGGCTTTAGCCTTTTAGCCTCTTAGGTTACATGGTTGAAAACTGCTAAGAAATTACTATAGTAATCTTTGACCACAGTTTAGCAATCCATGAATACGGTTTGGCAATGCACTGATTAGTAAATCATACATCTTTTTTATTTAACCTGTGCACAGTTTGTGATGAAAACTAAATACATCATACATCATAGATTGGACAACAGATATGCAGCCAGGCCACTCAGATAATGATTGATGAACTTTTGCACTTGAAATACATTGAATGATTTTTAATTGAGGACTATGCATTAGAATTAGAATTTGATGAACTTCAATTTATTCATGACAAATAAGAAGGGCAGACCTCAAGCAGATGAACTACCAATGAACTGAATCAAGTTTAAGTAATGGGTAGCATAAGAGATTATGTACTCTCATCCGATTGTGATCACTAATTGGAGGTGTCTTGAATTCCCCTGAAGGGGTTTATTGTGCAACAACTTCCGGCTGACTGTACAATATCCCACTTCTTACATGGCTACTAATCAAACAAATGGACATAAAATATTGATTTGAGTTGAAATCATAAAGTATTATTGGCTTAATCGTTGAGATTGCACAGTGATCAGAGAATTAGGAAAGATGACTCGCAATACCCAGATGACCTGTCTGATTTGTATTAATCCCCGGATGTGAGGTTACCCTGCTCACCACAACTTGACGGTTGACTCCTGGTGGTCCACCTTTCTGCAGATTTTAGATGCAACTTTGATTGAACACACTGAACCAATTTCATAACATATGAAGATGGCAGCCAGACGTGATGGGGAAGGTTTGGATTTAAACTTTGCAGGAATGTGGACATCTAAGAGTAGGATTGGGAATTGAGGAACAATTCTATATGGATAACTACAGTTGAAAACACAGTTGCACACTGTGTACTGTACCATATTATTCCCCAGTGAGTTTTTATAGCCCAGTATAAAGTAATGCTCCAGTTCATGTTCCATTATGTTTCTAGTTTCCAGTTTAAAGACACAGTGTATGGAACATCATTCTTTTTGGATTTTAAATCAACAAATCTTTGGCAAACATCACAAGAGTAATGAAGATCACTGGTGATTTTATGTTTTAAGTCATTTCAAGTTCATTTTGATTCAGACGAGGACAAAAAATGGTGAGTTTCACTTTGAGAACCACTTTGAGTCAAAATGTTCTGTATTTATTTTAACCATGTTGTGCAGTGTGTCCCATTTAGGAATGAAGCACTTGAAAATAATCAGGTGCTTGCACATATGCAGTGCTTCACAACTATAGTTTGGACATTCAGAAAGCATACATGACAGACAAAAACACTAGCATACAAAACATTTTACCTCCTGTCGCCAGTTGTTTCACCAGATGAGCCTGACATGGAGGCACTGCCTCCTCTTTTAAATTTTTATTATTTGATTTTATTTATGCAATTATTTGAAACCTCAGTGACACAATGAGCTCAAAAGGAACTCTACAATTGTTTGAAAAATTATAGTTTTACACAATATTTGATATTGTACTTCATTATATTTGTTTTGTATTATTTTTCTACTGTTGATTATGTTCCCATTAAAAAAATTTGAGGAGGCACTGCCTCCCTTGCCTCCTCGGAATATAAACTTCCCTGATACAGTATAGTATATAAAACTTACAACATATAACAGCATTTATAGTTTAATTAAAAAAGAGTGACTGTCTCTATGTTCTTACCGTGGCACGAAACACCACTACAGCCATGTATATCTTGTTGGAAACATTACTCTGGAAAAGCATTTCACATTAAAGTGAGTTTTATGCTCATTATGCAAATAGACAGTGCAAATTAAGTATGCTTGCATAAGCCAGTTCTCCAATAAACACATCTACAAAAAGAGACATGACCTCTTCCTAAAAGAATTGGATGACAAAACTAAAAAGAGAACCAGAGGGGCAGTGAAGTTAATTTCAAAGTTAACTTTTTGTTTTGAAGTTAATCAAAACAGCACTCATTTGTATGACATTTGATGACCGCCTAACCTAGCACTTAGCTGGAAGACTGCAGGTATTCAGAGGAGAGCCAGACAGTGTAGATTCATATTAGAAGGCACTTCACAGAAGAATGAATTGGATGAATCGCTTCTTTGGTCCTAATGAATATTTCATGCAAACCTAGTCATTGGTTAAGGGAATGCTGTGCCCTGATTTAGACATGCATAAACAAGAGGGCCTTCAAATGTAATTCCCTTGTTTAAAGTGTTGGCTGAACACAGACCTTTATGGCTGTAAGCACAGCAAAGCTAATAGAAATATAAGATATATTCCTCAAGAAGATACAAAGGAACAGAACAAGATTATTTTGCTTAAGAAATGCCCAACCAGCCACCTCAAACAAGTTTGTAAAGACAAGAGCTACTCATATGGCCTGAGAGAAACTAGTAGGGTTGATGAGTGCTGAGCTGGCAAGAAGTTCAAAGTGACCAAACAATGGACAATTTATGTATATGGCCCCAAGGCACTGCACATGAAGAGAGCCGCTGATAAGAAAATGCAACAGTGCCAGGCTGTGACAAATGTGCCTCTTCTTGAGGCAGTCCACTGCCGGGGAATCTTTGAAGTCCAATGTCAGTGTAGAATGTATACTGCGGAAACAGAATTTATCAGCTATCTCAATACCAGTGAAGCAATGGCAGAATGGGCAGTGAAGCAAGAGATGCTTAAGCTTTGCAAGTCCAAAGGAATTGCAGCATAATCAACCTGATAATTTGATGATCACATTTGATGAAAGGCCAAGGGTGTGACTGGAATGAATATCTGACCAGAGGGAAATAGCAAACAGAACCATGAACACAGCTAAATGCTAATTAGTTGCCACATTTGTGCAGACGTATACAGGAAAGTAACCATAAAGATTCGGGGGGACCAAATGTTACACAATATTCAATAAATGTGACTAGATATTAATTCACTATAAAGCTTAAAAAATTAAGTCTTATTCTAAGTCTTTTGAAAGCATACAATAGATTTTAGTGAAAAACACATAGACGGTGGGCCGAGGGCCCGTATCTGCTTTACTTTTCGAAATGGCTGATCCCCATGGAGGGAGAACCTGAATTTTTAAAGTTGGGACGGTTGTTTTATTCTCAACGATATGAAAAGTGTTGCCACTCCCATTTATTGCACATTTTCCCCCGAAATCATAATGCACGACCGTAAATATGCAGGCAAACGCGGTTGCCTACTATATCAGTCGAGCCAATAGCGTGGCAAGATACTGACATATGATTATTATTAACCAATCAGATGTAGCTTATTTAGAACAGCTGTTACACGGATGATTCAGCTGTCAGACACGAGCAGCATCTGCGGCGGCAGCACAGTGACTATCGCCAAGGACATTGTTTTTGTGATTGTAAGTATTCATTTAATTAGAATATGATATCTATAAAAAAAATTTGTTTTGTACACTTTGTTGTTCAAACGTATGTAAGCGTCTCGTTAGTGTCGTTTTAAGTAGGGTAGTTTCAGCTGGCTAACTAGCAGTAGCTAGCATCATGCGATTACATATTTGATTTGGTGTAAAGTTTAAATACTTAATTCTAACGGTAACACTTCATCCATCTCACATAGGCTACAGCTCCACTGTATGTCCGCGGATAATTACCTCCGACTGTTTTGCAAACGTTCGCCAAAAACTCAAGGTAAACATGAACCTCTTGATGGTTAAGACATATCTAATTATTAGTTACATCTGACATAACAATATTATAACCGGAGAGCTAAGAGCTCAAGAAGAACGGCATGTAATAATAATAATAATAATACATTTTATTTGTAATGCGCCTTTCTCAGACTCAAAGTGCTACAGCATGTACAGAACAAATCAAACATGTGAATAAAAATGTATATAGAAGTATCAAAAAAAAAAAAAAATACATAAAAAAAATATAGTACAATTAATTAAAAGTAATAGAAATAAGATTATACTATCAAAGAACATAGGCTATCAAACAGAGCAGAGTTATAATGTACATAAACATCGTACAGATTTACTTCTGCAGGAGTAGCAAACACACAAACACACACACACACACACACACACACCCCTCCCCACGTGTATTTACAAAACCACATGTGCCCTAGTCATCTTCAAGTGACTTATTGTCACAGTTTACACACTGACAGAGGTTTGTACATGGCAGCTCATGCAGTTTACATGTGCATCTACCCTTAACACAATTTGTTTTTTTACATGAGCAGTGCACAAGTTCCATTATGGCCTCTGGAGCTGGCAGAAGTGTCATCCAGTCCACTCCGTAGAAATCTCCTACCATCTTCCAGCCATGACTTACCTGAAAGAGTTTCCTCTCCGAAGTCATTATTATCCCAGACAAGAGTCACAGGCACTTCAGCACTGATGTTTTCAGGGATGTATATTTCTCCTCTCTCCATTTGTAGGTGAGCAAGGGCAGTATCATGCTCAAGGACCTGGGAATTGGATGAGCAGTGACCCAGACCATTTAACAACCCTATAAGCTGTGCAGAGCCAGTCATATGCCGAACTGCCATTGCAAGTGAGCACTGTTTTGGCATGAGCCACCGTCCTCTGGTTGCCAAGGTAATAATGTCCTGACAAGTGGACACTATCTTTCTGCTGTCCTCTGAAGTGACATCAACACGTTCATCTGATGGTTGTAATGACATTCCTGATGTCCATGCAATAAAGTTAAAACGTTGGTGAGACACTACACTCAGGGCATTTTCCAGTGTGATGTCACCTGCTGTGGGAGGCCATGGAAGCTTTGGTGATCTTTTTGATGTCTTTTCTATGATTTCTTTGAGTATCATTGCTGCATGATATAACACCCGAGAATCATTTGTGTTGATGGTGGCATTTTCAATAGCTTCTTGACTTGTCATTTCTCCTTCACTTTCTTCAGATGAGGAGGAAGCAGAGGAGACAGCAACTTCATGCACAATCTCGTCAGCTGACAGATTGTCCACATATACAAGATAGGTTGTGGATGCCTTCAGGAATTTCAAGAAGGGATGAGACTTTTGAAGTCTTGCCTTAAGTGAATGTGCCTTATAAGCTGCAATGTTCACTCCCTCTGTTTCTTCCACAGTTTTTTTGAATAGCAAATTCAGCTTTGACAGTTGAAGCACTTCGTGGTGTTTTAAAAGCCTCTCCTCAATGACTGTTTTGCAGAAGTGCTTCTATCCATTTTCATATATGTTTGTTTCTGTTCTCTCATTTTTTTGTGTGGTCAGGTACCGGGTATAATCTCGATAGCAGGTGAAGTGATACCGTGCTTCACTAGCCACCAAGTCCCTGTCTTGGATATGGAGAGGAGAGACTCATCCCTTCTCCCTTCAGCGGCGAGAAGCAATTTCCCAGCATGGAGTGTTTCACACTGTATTAGTAAAACATAGTACTTTCTTAAACGTATACTACTGTCTACACTGTACCGAATGTCTTAAACTGCACCACCTATCTATACAATATAATACTGCACTGTATGTCTTTTACTGCACCTCCTGTCTATACAATATAATACCAACCTTCATTTGCAGTTTCTTCAACTAATACTGCCTTCTCTCTTCTCCTTTGTGCTCGTTCTATCTTCGTGATATTTGTGAAATGGCTGTAGCACTCCCTGTGGTAGCCAATGTTAGCTGGTTTGACTAACTGGTTTGTAGGTTCCTGGCTTTGTAACTTGTATGCCTGTACTGCCTCTTCTGCTATAATACTTTCTCTGCATTCAAGGTCTTTCCACAGAAACACCGATTTAATACATTTCTCCCAACTTATGTCTGTGAAGGGAATGGTGGGTCCATTTCCCTCACATATATGCATGCAGCACTTCATGTTTTTGCTATTTCTTCCACAGTAAAAATGTGCAGGAAAAAGAGTATTGTCTGGCTCGTTTTTATCATAGACATAATAAATACATAGACGCCTAATTGCCCGCTGGAGCGTACGTCAAAGGTGCCGCCACATTGCGGAGGGCAACTTTCCCATAACTTTCATAGCGGGAATTGAGAAAAATGTGTTTTGTGTGCTGATTGGGGCTGTACAAATCGCCACACAATTGAAAACGGGTCTCGAGGAATTACCTTTCACAAGCAAGACTGAACATTTGTTTCTGGTTGTATCTGGCCATTATATAATTAGTAAATAATTCGAAATTTCAAAATACTACTGTTATTGTGTCATGAAATGTAGTTTTAATAGTTTTTCAGTCAACAATGTAGTTGTCTAAAGCTCAAATCTATGGTTTATTCATAAAGATAGAGCCTATTTAAAATTTTGATCTGACGTTTTCGGAGTGAGAGATCCAGGCGCTCAGTTCTCATGTACCCCACATGGAACAGCCTTACCTCGGCTAGTGCTTCTGACGTTTGCCGCTGGCTCTGATGTCTAGTGGTTAAACATGAGATATAATTTGTCTTGTGTATATCTAATGGGCGATCTTTGGTCTCAATCTATAATTGGTTCCTTGGCAAATCGTTTTGGCTGAGGGCAAAGTGAAGTTTCATAACTTTATATTTAGGCTATTTTAACGTTGTATTCTATGGGTTTTATAATGTTGTGTTTCCAAGCAATACCATGGATCAAATGTGTGAAATCAGAACGGTATATTTATTAAAGATTACAACGAAATGACAGGACATCGTATGACAAAAGATGGTTACATAAAATAAAAACAGTGAAAATGCATAACGTTACCTCTACATTCACATTTTGTGTCAAACTGAATATGTAGCATAAGTGGGCAAAATGAGTTAACAAGTTCAATCTTTCCTGGGCTAAAAGCACTTCTCGAAAAGATGTGCACAGACAGCAACTTCATATCAGCGGGCCAGTGTGTTGACAAACGCGTCACCAACACCGACACTTTCCCACGCACGCTACTGGATGAAGGCAACAAATACGTCATGCATGTCGGACCCCACACATAGCCGCCTGCTCTATTCGCCGGGAAAATAACCTGGAGAAAGTTACCGATATTATAGTAATGTGCAAAGTATGTGAGTGGCAACAATTTTTATTTGCTTTGTTGAGAATTGTAGTGGTTATATATAAAAAACTGGGTAATCCATCCCCAGAGATCGTCTAAAAACACAAACTCTCCCCTCGGCCCACCGTCTAACAGGGGAATTGGAAAATCAGCAAATTGTGAACTGTTCCTTTGTTATGATGAGACATGTTGGGTACTGTGTGTGTGTCTCTCTCTCTATCTCTCTCTCTCTCTATCTCTCTCTCTCACTCTGTCACTCTGTCACTCACGCAGGTTGCACCGCCCTAATTGAACGTGTCGGTAACGTGCCCCGTGGTTGGTCAGGATGGAACTGCGCGTCTTTCAAAAGAAAGGAAGGAACGTGGATCTAGAGAGAGAGATTGGAATGTTATTTATTGCGTGTCTTTGAAACTGTTGTTATTGTAGGAAAGAGAATTAAGTCTGTGTAGTGACTTTTATTTCATTGCGCTATCATTGAAACTGTTGTTATTGTGGGAAAGAGAATTAAGTCCGTGTAGTGACTTTTATAAGTACTGTGTTATTTATTTTTCTCTCACCTTATTCCCCTTGATTTGTTCTTTTCCCATTTCTTTTGTAAAGTTTTCTGTACACGGTTTTTCTTTTAACACTCAACGTGGCTGAGTGTTTCTGTTGGTTATTATAATTATTGTAAATGTCACTGCGTTTCAGCACGGAAGCCGTAGGGGTTGGGGTGCCATTTTTCTTTATTGTGAACATTATATTTTCTCTTGTTTTTGGCTAGTAAGGGAGTCAGTTTAGTCTCTGTATTTTGTTTAAATGTTTTTTTTGATAGGATAATAATTTTCTCTAAAACTAGGTAGTCTCAGTTTTGTTTGTTATTTTGGCCCTGACCCAACCCTGAAATTAATTTGCTTCCTTTTGCTGTCTTGTGCTGATCGTATCAGTTTGAACAACGTGTTTCAAAATAATAAAAAGAAAGAAACAAGAAGTCCAGGTGTAACAACTTTATTTATGTTATTTTCTCGGACCCTAGACCTGGGACATAACATAAATTGGGGGCTCGTTCACAAAAATTTGTCCAGGAACCCTTCTTGTGGCTGCGCAATTGGTAAGTCATTCCAATTCATTCTTTGTTTGACTGGTTTCCTTTGGTGTGGAGGGGGGTAGTGAACAGTGTGTTAATATGGAGTTTGATTTGATCGCCTTTACACTATCTCCAAGCACGGAACAGTTTAGTCGCTGTCGTAAGAATGATTTGTTTAAAATTGCAGAATTTTTTTAAATTGTGGTACCGCATAGTGCTTCTAAGAAGGAAGTAAAAAAAGTATTGCACCAGGAATTGATCATGCAGCGGATATTGCCTGATGAGTCGGGAATGAGTGGTATAGAGGAAAAACCTTCTACGCAGACAGAGGTCGACGAGAAATCTGCATCTGCGCCACTCTCGCCCGCACCGTCTAAATATCCAATATTCGCGCCACCGAGTAGTACTTTGTTAGTACCCCATTCGGACCCGATGTTAATGTTAAGATCGAAAGAGGTAGAATTGGAAATTAAACGGGAGTAGAGTGAGGCAAAAAGGCTTAGGCTAAGGGAACTGGAGCTGGAGATGGAAAGGGAATGGTTTCAGCGTGATCACGGCCGGCTTCACCCGACTAGGAGCGCGCTGGAGAATTCCCCTGTTTCTCCCTCGTTTGCTCGTTTACCTGCTGTTGCCCCTGTGCCAGTCTCTTCCAGTCCCGTTTTAGCTCCCGGGCGATTTCGTTGCCTGGGTTTGATGTGAGCAAAAACATTAACTTAGTACCTCCTTTTCGCGAAGCTGAAGTGGACAGTTATTTTACAGCTTTTGAATGTGTTGCAGCTGCCTTGCAGTGGCCGAAAGAGATGTGGGCTCTTCTATTGCAATGTAAGCTAACTGGCAAGGCACAAGAGGTTTGCTCTGCGCTGTCAGTAGAACAAAGTCTTAATTATGATGTGGTGAAGCAGTCTGTTCTTCGTGCTTATGAGTTAGTGCCGGAGGCATATAGACAAAGATTTAGAGCCCATAAGAAAGCGGACAAACAAACCTTTGTGGAATTTGCTAGAGACAAACGGGCTCGTTTTGACAAGTGGTGTGCAGCAAATAAAACTTGAGGGAGTTGATTTTATTGGAAGATTTCAAGAGCTGTGTTTCTGAAAGTTTAGTTGTACACTTGAATGAACAAAAAGTCATGTCATTTTCAGCAGCTGCTTTTCTGGCTGACGAGTCTGTGTTGACACACCAAACAGTTTTTTTCTCCTGTAATGCGATATGATAAGTTCGCTGTCCAGGGTGCTGAAGGGCAGGTCAAGGGCTCAGGGGGTGTTTTTAAACCTGTGAAAGCAGGATCTTTTAGAGGTCGTAGGGATGCTGGTGCTGGTGCTCAGTACCGTCCAGGGGAAAACAGGGTCTGTTTCTATTGCCTTGATGCTGGCCACCTAATTGCAGATTGTGAAGCATGGAAGAAAAAATGCAACTAAGCCTAAAGGTGTAAGTTTGGTACAAACTTTAGAACATGTTGTGTCACCTGATAAAAATACTACACAATTTGAACCGTTTATGTTACAGGGGTGGGTGGCATGTAGCCGTGAGGAAATATTCAAGTCACTGTCTATGTTATGAGATACGGGGGCCGCACAGAGTCTTATGCTAGCTGGCATTCTGCCTTTGTCACTTGAAACATACACTGGTTCCGATGTAATTTTGCGAGAAATAGGATGTGTAAAAGTTCCCCTACATAATGTCTATCTCCAAACAGATATAATAACAGGTATTGTGTGCGTGGGAGTCTGCAATGAACTGCCTGTGGAAGGAGTCGATTTTATTTTGGGAAACGACTTAGCCGGTGGTACAGTTTTCGCTTCCCCAATTGTTATTAATCCTCCCATAATAAAGGAGAAAAATGACTTGTCGTCTCAATTTCCAGCTGTGTTCTCTTCCTGTGTGGTGACACGAGCCCAGGCCCATAAATTTGAAGATGTGGTGGACATGTCTGATGCTTGTCTACAATCTATTGGTGATAGGATGACAGGGAAGTTGTATCTGGAACCAACATCTTCGATCAGTGATTTTGCCTCTTTACAGATGGGTCGGTCGCCATTGGCTGCTGCGCAGAAATCTGACCCATCGTTAGCGTCGTGTGTTGCGGCTGTGACAGACAAGATAAAAGTTCCTAGTAAAAAGGTAACTTATTTTTTTGAAAATGACGTTTTGATGAGAAAATGGGAAGATGGCGACAGTGTTCGTCAAGTTGTTGTTCTCACCGGTTACCGTTCGCAAATACTGAGTCTCGCTCATGACCATGTCCTCTCTGGTCATTTGGGAGTTCGAAAAACATATAATCGGGTTTTGCGATGTTTCTTCTGGCCTGGTCTAAAATCTGATGTTGTAGCTCACTGTCGGTCGTGCCATGTTTGTCAGCTAGCCAGGAAGCCAAAGCAAACCATATCTCCCGCGCCTCTACATCCGATCCCAGTAATAGGCGAACCATTTGAGCGCATCATTATTGATTGTGTGGGACCTTTGCCAAAATCTAAATCAGGTCATCAATATTTACTCACGATTATGTGTTGCTGCAACGCGTTTTCCAGAGGCCATTCCAATACGTAGCCTAAAGGCTAAAACAGTGGTTAAAGAGTTAATAAAATTTTGCTCTACATTTGGTCTACCAAAAATTATTCAAACTGATCAGGGTTCTAATTTTACTTCCACACTGTTTTCCCAGGTTCTTCGTGAACTGGCAGTTAAACATCAACTTTCGAGCGCCTATCATCCCGAGTCTCAGGGTGCCCTCGAACATTTCCACCAGACCCTCAAATCCATGCTGCGCGCGTTTTGCGTGGAAACTGGGAAGGACTGGGATGAAGGTCTGCCGATGTTGATGTTTGCTGTTCGAGAGACAGTGCAGGAATCTTTAAGATTTAGTCCGGCTGAGTTAGTCTTTGGACATACCGTGCGTGGGCCTCTAAAACTGTTAAGAGAACAGTTGTTAATGAAAAAAAAATCTCCTGTGACAGTATGTGAGTATGTGACTAAAATGCGTGAACGCTTAAATCGTGTGTTGGAAATTGCCAAATCAAATTTAACTTCGAAACAAAAACAGATGAAAGAACATTTTGATAAGAAGTGTGTAGCTCGAAGTTTTCAGCCGGGAGATTTAGTGCTCGTTCTTCTTCCACTTCCTGGCTCTGCACTTCAAGCTAAGTTTTCGGGGCCCTATGTCGTGGAAAGGAAATTAAGTGAGACAAATTATCTGATTCATACTCCTGAGCGTAGAAAAAAAAGCTGTGTTTGTCATGTTAACATGATTAAAGCTTATGTGAATCGAGAAACTGGTAAACCCTCTGCTGTTGTGGCACCGTTAATGACAGTTACTCCTCTGCCCTCTGTTGCCTTCTCTGAGGATGATGAGTTGGTTGCCACTGAAACTATGGCCATTACTGCTAAACTGTCCAACTCTGAGTTATTGCAAAATATAGAGCATCACTTGTCTTATCTTCCACAGTCCCAGCGTTTAGTTGATTCACGAGTTCTCTTCTCTCTTTTCCGACAGTCCCACCCAGACTAACGTTCTGTTTCATGATATTGAAATTGTAAAATCATCACCAATTAAGCAGCATACATATTGTGCAAATCCCTCGAAGAGAGAAGAGATGAGGAATGAGGTAGATTATCTGCTAAAACATGGACTGGCCATACCCAGTGAATGCGCACTCGGATGCTCAACAGGGAGTTAAAACCGCAGTTTGAGCCAGCGGCTCGAATTGATATGGCTCCGGCTCTGTGTCCACAGACAATTCACCCTCCTCCACTTCAGGTGAAGGTGGGGGAGAAAGGTCCTCGACTTCAAAAGACCGCTCCGTGGCAAAGCTACTTGCGTCACTCCAGTCACTCTCCATTTTAGAGTCTGACAGCAGCTGTCAATGAATCTGTCACTACGGGTCTCAGGTGCACACCCACATACACCTCCACGTTTTCCCTATTTAAATACAGTTACACGAGTAGTGTAACTCGACCAAGAATGGCGACACAAAATAAAACGTTGCGCTTTTCTAAGCGTGTAAAGTGGATAACTATAATGTATGGCGGAATACCATAGCAAGTGCTTGGGATGGTATTCTGCCATACATTATAGTTATCCACTAAGCTAAGTGCTATCGAAGTTTCGCTGAAAGACAGAGCGATTTAGTGCACGCACTGAGACGAGAGAGGTATGTATCAACTTGTCTTAGTTAAGGGAATAACATAGTTTAATATGAAAAAACGGTGGAGTATCTTTAATGTAAAATGATTATTGCATACAATTGGCCATACTTCTACAGTAGCCTGGACACCATTAAATTAAGTAACTCCTGAAACAGGCAAATTCGATAATCAGTAAGATTAAGATTTTTTTTGTTATTTCTCTCTTTTGTTATATCAGTTGAAAGAGTGCGCAAGTCCCTGCAGAGAGTGGATCCACAGGGAACACAGCTACGAGCCTTGTCGCTACGCACAATAAGTCGTCGATGCCATGTGGCATATAGATGGGAACCACAAACTAATTAGGTATGTTTTTAAGATTTAAAGGACAAGTTCACTTCAGAATTAAAAGTTCCTGATAATTTACTCACCCCCATGTCATCCAAGATGTTCATGTCTTTCTTACAACCATGTGACTGACCACATAAGCAGCGCTTTTCCATGTTCATAGGATCACAGAACTATCACTGTAAATAGAACCGTCTGAGTGCATGAGTTTTATCAGAGATGCCAAGCACTTTTTTTTTGTTTGTTTTACAGATGTCCACATGAGAAATGATTACTGCCTGAATAGGGCTAATGACAGAATTTATCTTTTAGTTTGCTGACATTTTGTTCCTTGATTTATAAACTCACTGTTCCGGCAACAGAGAAGATGTATATTTAAAATTTTTTTTTGCATAGGTGGAGAATAGTGGTCCATGGAGGCATAGATGGCTTCAGCAGGATGATTGTGTACCTAAAAGCTGCTATGAAAAATAGTGCTCTTCATCTTCATCCTCCTCGTCCTCATTCTGCGTCATTGGACATATAACTCTTTCTAAAACCATCTATGGACAAAGGAAATAGCATAAATGCTTTAGAAAATGAAAAGTTTGGTTAAAGATTGCATGTTTTTCAGAACAATAAATAATCCATTACTTCAGGAAGGATGATTTTGTCAACAGCTCTTGGGAACAGCACTGTGATGAGAGAAGGGCGTTCCTTTATCATGAGCAGGACCCCAGTGTCCTTCAGACCCCGTTTGATTTGTTTCATCTGCTTCTCTCTACGACCAATAACCTAAAGAATCAGGCACCATATTATAAGAACGGACATATTTATAAACATTATAAACGTTTGCAGCTTATGTTATCCCCTAGGTTAGTTTAGCTATTTGTTAATGTCCATTAAAATTACAGAAATTGCACACAGTTAAAACATACCTATTATTATATATTTTTCATTTGATTACATTTTAAACTAAATTGTTATCTTTATGTACTGATCTGATAAAAATTGTAAGGACAAATAAAATCGTTTAAAAATCTGGGTCGTTAGGCTAGAATCTTAAAAAATAAATACAAATTTTGTCAAAACTGCTCAGCACTAAATTTGAGCTAGGGAAGTTTCTGAAATTTGATTGATATGACCCTGTAATATGAACTTTTCTTCATCTGGTCTAATCTGCATTTCACTTCCTGCCCTCCATCTGAATTTCAAACTTCATTAGAATCATGTGACTGCAAACAAGCTATTCCTTCTCATTCAACATTCCGTTTCACACAGAACTACACCACAATACTGAATACCGCATGTTGAAGAATGGTTTCTGCAAGCCACTTCCGGTTTTCTGTAGTTAATGTTGGCAAGTCCCAGCTAAAAGCAAGATCATTCACTTTGTATCGTTCCACATCTGTTAGATTCCGTGGCTCTTCAAGCTATGAAAAAAGAACAAGCAAATTGTTTAATAAATTATTTGTCATTTAAATTGCAAAATAAAAAGCACTGTGATGACTTAAAGTAGAATTAAACTAACCAGAGAAACAATATCGATTATATCTTGGTCTGGGCAGTCTCTCATGTCTGTGATGGCTGGCTCATCACTTCCTAGAAGTAGGTTGAACATGGAGGTGCTCAGTCCTGTCAAGAGTGGCCCTCCATGAATGAACGAGTGGCCAATCATTCGACCAATGACCTTAAAAAGATCACTGTCCCATTGTTGCCAACTTAGCGACAAATTTTTAGCGACTTTTCAGACCCCTTTAGCGACATTTTTTCAAAAAAGCGACTAGCGACAAATCTAGCGACTTTTTGGACAAACCTTAGCAACTTTCCAAATTCAAAATATCGCCAGTACTGCAAGCTTGAGGACTTACTTCCCCGCTGCGTCTGCTCTGTTCAGTGAGCGGCTGAGAGGAGCAGCACATTCCGTTGACTGCACGCCAGCGGACATAGACATGAATGAGCTGCGCATGTGCGCGTGGTGTTAGCAGGAACCAATCAGTGATCACATATCAGCTGCCTTCTCCTTTGTTTTAATTCAAAACATTTAATTTGACCGTTTTTTCCCCTCAAACTCTTATACACATACAAAAACGCATATACACACAATATAAATTCAACTTTATTAAACATATGAACATAATATAAATATAAAAGGCAGATATATACACAAGCAAATATAAATACAAATACACACAGCTAGAACATTACAAACATTTTAAATAGCAAACATGTCACACTCTAAGGTATATTTACAAAAGTACAGGAAAGAATGGGAGTTAATGCCTGAATTTAAGGGGTGGCTGAAGCCCTATGTGGGCAATGACACAAGGGCTTACTGTCTGTACTGCAAGACAGAATTCTGTGCCAAGTTGTCCGATATTAAAAAGCATGCCTCAACTCAAAAGCACACTGAAAAGTCCAAGCCCTTCAATCAATCCAAGCAAAAAACTTTAACATTTGCTCCTAAAAATGCAGATTCTTGCAAACATGCAGAGGCAACCATGGCGATGGCGATTGCAGAGCATTGTTCCATTCTTTTTTGTGACCACATTGGTAAGGCATGCAAAGCTGCTTTTTCTGATTCTACTGCAGCCCAACATTTTCGGATGCACCGTACCAAGTGTACAGAAATGATAAATGGTGTGTTGGCCCCATATTTCATTCAAAGACTGGTGGCTGATATTGGGGACTCCAAATACAGCCTCCTCCTTGATGAGAGCACAAACGTAAGTGTCTCTAAATACCTCGGAATCGAGATTCGATATTTTAGTGAGGAGAAAGCAAATGTGGTGGCCACCTACCTAGGCCTTGTTGAGCTGGAGGGAGGGGATGCTAGATCAATAGCCAGAGCAGTTCTAGCTTTTCTTGGGAAGTGTGGCCTCAAGAAGGAGAACTTGCTTGGCATTGGCACAGATAACGCATCTGTAATGACAGGAGTGTACAATGGAGTGTACAGGAGGAAGGCTTACAACATCTTGTCCTTATCCGCTGTGTGTGTCATTCACTGCAGTTAGCTGTAAGCTCTGCCTCGAAAAACACTCTTCCACGTAGTGTGGAATTTCTTGTTAGAGAAACATATAATTGGTTCTCTATTTCTCCAAAGCGCAGAGAGGCATACAAGGCTGTCTATCAGACAATAAACTGTGGGGAGAAGCCTTTGCTGATAACAAAGGTCTGTGCCACACGCTGGCTTTCCATAGAGCCTGCTGTGTCCAGAATCCTGGATCAGTGGGAGGAGCTAAAATTGCATTTCAGCCTTACCATGTCAAGTGAACACTGTTACATGGCAGATGTTCTACATTCCATGTACAGTGACCCACAGAACCTACTGTATCTCACTTTTTTAAATCTATTATTAGTGAGGTGCAGTCCGCTGTTAAGGCTTTTGAGGGGGAACAATCAGATCCGCTTAAGCTGCTTGACTGTTTAATGAGGTTAATAAAGTCTGTTTGCAGCAGGGTCATTAACCCAATGGCAAAAATTGTATGTCCTAAAAGACTCAATAGATGGCCACATTTCTCCCAAGCCATACCTTGGCTATATATTTGAGTCCAAGGCAACACAGCTAAACCTCTCTCCAGAGGACGAGGACTGTGTTCGAAGGAGATGTGTGAGCTACACCATCTCCTTAGCAAATGAACTGAGAGTGAGGCTCCCAGATAATTTGGAGATATTGCAGCACATGTCTTTGTTCAATGTGGGGGAGACACTAAACTGCAACAAGAGCCTGACAGACATGGTAAAATCAGTGGAGGTTATATTCACCTTCAGAAATGGGAGGAAACAACAAACACATTGGCATTCTGGGCTGAAGTTAAAAAGTACAGAGATTCAGCTGGCATAAACCCATATGAAGACCTGGCTTCTGCTGCAGTTTCTGTCCTCTCCCTCCCACACTCAAACGCTGAGGTAGAAATGCTGTTCAGTCAAATGAGTGTCGTTAAAAACAAGCTGAGGAACCGCATGTCCCTGCAGACCCTCAGGTCTATTCTCTACATCTGATATGGGTTGAGGTTGGCTGGAGAAGCATGCTATGAGCACAAACTGCCTGATAAAGTGCTGCAGCTCTTTGGAACTTCAGCTGCTTATTCTTTTAAGTCCTGTCCAGGTTCTAGCTCATCCTCTGCATCCAATATCACCCCACAGGAGGAGAGCACTGAGGGTATGGATCTTGTGGATGAAGATGAATTCGGTCTCAACATTCTAATGATGTGATCTGGAATGAATCAAAGAAAAGTTGTAAAAAATTGTACAAATATTTTCCATTGTCTATGTACATAATTGTGGCACTCGTGTCTGCCAAATTATAACATATAAATGTGTGGTTCGGTTAAATTATCAGATTAGTATAAAATAAGATTAGATTGACTGAATTGTGAGAATTGTTGTGTAAATATGCACATAGTTAGTTTGTAATGCAGTTTTTTTGTTGTTGTAAATATACAAACAGTTAGTTTGTACATATGCACATAATTTGTAAATGTGCCCAGATGTTTTTGTAAAATACACAGTTGATTTGTAAATGTGCACAGGTTTGTTTTAGTAAATATAAACACAGTTTGCTTGTAAATGTGCTCAGGTTTGCTTTTGTTTTTGTACATCTGCACATAATTTGTAAATGTGCAGTTTCTTTTTTTTTTTTTTTCGTAAATATGCACATAGTTCGTTTGTAAATATATGTAATTAATTCAACCTAAGGTTTACCTTCTAGGGGCAGATTATCCTTAAAGCCCTCTGACTGGAACTGAATATCATTGTTGTAACTTATAGGCCTACGCTGTGAGAGAATAAGAAACACATTCTGTGGAATCTAATTGTCTCTATGAGTTATCAATGTACATGTAAATATAACTGATAATATCACAGCAGATATGCTGTCTTCAACTTACATGTATAGTGATTTTGTCCAACGACGTCGAGGTTACAAATCTGGAAATTTGTCAGTGCTGTGGAAGTAACTGCTGGTTAACATGTAACGTTAGCTAAGTTCCGTTCCGTTGTCTAACAGAAAATATGTAATTGAGAACCGTTTTACTGGACATTCGGCTATATACTTATATAAAAACAGTATGAGCACGGTTTAGGGGAGATAACCGTTATTATAAACTGAAGTAGGCTACAGTACCGACAAATTAGGCAGAATGCAAATACGACGCGATGACGTCATTAATATGCTAATGATGCATGACGTCATCTGTCGACATTTAGCTACTGTTCGAGCAGGCTTTAGCTACTTTCCATTGAAAATAGTTGGCAACACTGCGACTGTCCAGAAGAACTTGTGAGGACGATGGTACCAAGTGATCTTCTTCTCCATTGAAGAACAGCATTTTTCCAGTGTTATCTTAAAAAGTTGTAAAAGGTGGCAATTAGTTAACACAATAATTGCACAAGAAAAGTAAATAAAATACACTTACCAATATTTAAAAACAAGCCGTATTGTATTCTGGACATAAGCATTGCAAAGTAGTAACGCGTTACGCCATCCCCAATTGCAGCATCACCTGACGAAATAAAAAAGCATTCTTTATACATACAAATAGTATATAAATAATAATCCTATGTTTAATGAAAAAGATTACGTTTTAACCATACCTTTAAGGTTGATTGATAGTGGGGATGCCCAGTCAGTTCGGTTTGACTTGTAGAATGACAGAATCTGTCTATCGCTGTCTTCCATACTGCTGGTTAGATCTAGTGTAACCTTAAGGGGTGTCTGGTTCTCCGATCGATGTCGTCGAAGAGGTAAACACTCGACAGCAGCGGCTGAGGTAACGTTACACGGCCCGTTAGTCTCAAAGCTCCGCCCACGCAACTTAATTGAAATTCCTCATTTGCATTTGATTTATCATTTGCCGTTTCCGGCTTCCGTTTGAGCATTTGATTTATCATTTGCGATGTCCGTTTGAGCATTTCATTTGCCATTTTCGATGTTGGTTTGAGCATTTGATTTATATTTTGTCCATTTGATTTATGATTTTAGCATTGACTTATAGATTTAATTATGACAGGTTTATACTGGTTTGATAATGAAAATTAAAAATCAAATACAAATGAGTTTTAACTTGATTTTAATAAAATTGCATTTGAGCATTTGATTTATCATTTGTGCAGCCATTTTGAGAGTTTGATTTATTATTTACTAATTTGACCATTTGATTCATCATTTGAGCAGTTGTTTTGAGACTTCGATTTATTATTTGATTTTTTAAGCATTTTAATTTTCATTTTAATTATGTTAGGAAAAAACTTCCATAGTCTTGTGCTGATCGTATCAGTTTGAACAACGTGTTTCAAAATAATAAAAAGAAAGAAACAAGAAGTCCAGGTGTAACGACTTTATTTATGTTATTTTCTCAGACCCTAGACCTGGGACATAACACTTTAAAAAGCCAGATTCCAGGCTACTAAATTGCAATCGCTCCATTGCTTTGAACAGTAGCTTATCATGTACACACAACCAATCATTTACAGCATTTACAGCATTTTACGCATATAAGTTCATTGGTTTAATCACTCAAAGCATTTTATGCATTTGAAACATGATTAAATCACTCCAAGTATTTTGAAGACTTTTAACCAGACTTAAATGACTTGTATAACAGTTTAAAACAATATAATTCTCATTACACATGTTCACTTCATTGGAAACCACTCTGGGCTATAAATCATTCAATAAGATATGATTCATTCTAAATTTACATGCCCAGTCCTCTCATGTGCACAAAACGTGGTTAAACTCCACACATGCAATCCATATGCATCCTTCAAAAATAACCCATCAAAAACTATTTGTATATATGGCTCTTGTGAACACATATTTAATGTAATTTATCAGCATTTTGTGTCAAATTTTATATTTACACAAAAATTCTAAACCAATGAACAAAACTGGGAGCTCTCTTGCGCAATGCATGTTCACACGTTTCTAACCAGCACACATGTGCAACACAGAAAGTGCCGGAAAGCAGGTCGCAAAACTCCGGTTCTTAAAGAGGCCACGTCCAATATATGTCAGAGTTAAATTTCATTACATTTCTCCACTTGGCTACACTGAAAACATTTTTTTTTGGACAGTTGGCCCACGTATCTTATCACATGGATTGCTGAGCATGTTACAGCAGAGACTTAGTATGTGTAATAATAATAATAATAATAAAACTTTATTTCATATAGCGCCTTTAAAAGTTGCATCACAAAGCGCTTAGTGGCTGAGGCTAACACTATTCACTGTGGAACAACTCACCAAACCCCCCCTTCGAGAGCGAGAACCACGACATCATGACCACAAGGAAGGTAACTAACTTGACTCTACCCACCCTACCAATTGGTTGCTTAGGAAGCCTGGCTGGAGTCACTCAGCACAGCCTGTATTTGAACGCATGACTCCAGTGGTGATGGTCATTTGCTTGCGTCTTTGTTTGCTGAGCTACCCAGACTGCCCATAAGAAGAAATTGTGTTTCTTTCTCTTTCTCTGCTATCATCCCATTCATATCCATCCATAACCCCCTACTTCAGTAACAACTGATGCGTTAATATATTCAACGTCTAGGCACTCCTCACTGCAGCAAATACGTTTAGTTGAATAAGATGCAGTCAAACGTTTTATCTAAACTGTGCTGGTTCATGCTTTATAAAGGAGTGTGACTTAACTATGGCCAGAGAAACTTAAATATGCACACTCCGGTCTAGATCTGGGTATCCCTCAGCACACTGCGGCAGGCAAATTCGGCAGATGAATTCGATGCCAAGCCCAGTACTTGGGAAGTATGTCTTGTCAGGTCAGCCCTTGTACTTGGGATAGGTGCTCCATATGTGGGGGTTCCCTGTCAGTAACACCATATGAGGTATTTTCCACAGTATGGTTTTCCTGACAGTAAACCTGTGTCTTCCTTGAGCAGAGTTCTGCTCTGCCACCAGTCATTGCACTTGTAGAGCTCCTCCCTTCTAGGTAGGACCTACCACAGGAACACCTTTCCATATGTGGTACTATCTTGGTCCAAGCCAAATTAATTTTTAATAAAAAAAAACAAAGTGATAATGTCAAAACAGCTGGTGTGGCCTATATTCCCACTGTAAGATTGTTTTGCGAGGACTTTGCAACTTATGTGGGGCATTGCGATAGTTACGATGGGGCTGTGTGCACTTGTTACTTGGCACACAGCAGCCTGCCTGCACCTGTCCTTTAAGTCAAGTAACACAGTTCAGCTGGTTGTGGTGTTTTGTTTAGGGACCCCTAGTGTCACTAGGTCGACAAAATGTCGAGTGAGTCTTGGTTACTGTTGTAACCTCCATTCCCTGATGGAGGGAATGAGACGTTGTGTCCCTCCTGCCACAACACTAAACTGAACATGTCTGAAACTGAAAATTATGGGTTAAAACAACCCAAAATTAGTTGTTTTTAGTCCAGCTGCTGTTTAAATATGGGACAGAACACACATTGGGCTAATCTACAGTAACCCAGCAAGTTGGGCTGTTCATTTGATTTATTAAACCCAAATTCTGGTTTGTTTTTACATGAATGCTGGGTTAATTTTATCTCATAAGTGGGTTAATACTTAAAAAAGATTGTATCCTTTAAAAATATTGTAAAATAATCCACCCCATAAAGAAAATTGTATCCTTTAAAAATATTGTAAAATAATCCACCCCATAAACAAGAGCGTTAACATGGTACTTCCTTTATTTAGGATAAATACTAATACGTGCAGTAATTAAATTTAAACTCATTTTGCTAAACTTTTGATAAAGAGCTTGTAGAACAAACATTTCAAATTATTGTTAATTGCATTAGGCATTAAAAAACATTAAACATCCATTGTAATATTAATTTGACTTATAATGCCAGTGTCTGTTACCAGAAAACTATTCATGTAAGAAATTATGTAAAAATAATTAAATACAATTTTAAAATAATCTATGTGGAGCCCTGTGTTGCATTAGGCATTGATATCAGTCTGCTGGAGCTACTCCACCATATTCACACCAACATATTGTGGCAGGATAAGTGATTTTACCATCCTATTGGCCTGGTTGAAGTATGGTTTTCAAATAAAATCAAATCACTTTATTGTCACACTACCATGTACACAAGCGCAACAGTAGGTGAAAGTCTTGTGTGCAGTTCCGAGCAACATAGCAGGCATGACAGTGACGAGACATATACCAATTACAATAAACAACATATTTACAAAACATAATTTACATATCAAATGTAGACATACTTACACAATACAATATAATATACCATGTACAGTAAACAATACACACAATATAGAATACACATACAAAAAAAAAAAAAAAAAGTATATCAAATATATCTATATGCAGTAGTTGTATTGAGGGAATATATTTGACAGTCCAGTGTGAGATAATAAGGTGAAGATTAAGAAGATTAATAAAGTGCAGTGCTGATTGTTGATCGTGAGAGATCAAGTGTTCAAAAGTCTGATTGCTTGGGGAAAGAAGCTGTCATGTAAGGCTGGTGCGGGTCCTGATGCTGCGATACCGCCTGCCTGATGGTAGCAGTGAGAACAGCCCATGACTCGTGTGGCTGGAGTCTCTGATGATCCTCCGAGCTTTTTTCACACACCGCCTGTTATAGATATCCTGGAGGGAGGGAAGCTCACCTCCGATGATGTTTCTGGCAGTTCGCACCACCCTTTGCAGGTCTTTGCGGTTGTGGGCTGTGCTATTGCCGTAGCAGGCGGTGATGCAGCCAGTCAGGATGCTCTCTAGAGTGCTGGTGTAGAACCGTGTGAGGATGTGGTGGTTCATTCCAAACTTCCTCAGCCATCTCAGGAAGAAGAGGCGCTGGTGAGCCTTCTTCACAATGGCCTCAGTGTGGATGGACCATGTGACTTCTTCAGTGATGTGGACACCGAGGAACTTGAAACTGCTGACTCTCTCCACCGGTGCTCCATTAATGGTGATGGGGCTGTGTTCTCTGTCTTTCTTCCTGAAGTCCATCACAAGCTCCTTGGTTTTACTGACGTTGAGGGAGAGGTTGTGCTCCTGACACCAGCGTGTTAGTGTGTGCACCTCCTCTCTGTAGGCTGTTTCATCATTGTCAGTGATCAGACCTACCACCGTTGTATCGTCAGCAAACTTAATGATGATGCCTCATCATTAATGCCAATGTTTTGGCAGCCCAATGAAGTGGGAGCTACCATACCATTTAAGGACCCTTATTTTGACGGGTGTACACATGTCCTGATGAGTCTGGGTTGCTCACTTCCTGGCATTTCCGTTTTGTTTCCAGGTAGGTTGAGGTGTTGCTCAATGTTTAATGATATGAACATCTCGAGGCTAAAAATGCTGATGTACCATTTTTAATAGAGTGGAGCTGGTGGCGTGCGCATTGTGGTGAGTTTGCGGCGAAGGTCGCTTTCAGATATGTCTGGTATTTACATTTTCTAGATCGCATATTGTGGAGGTATTTATTGTATTATGTTCACAGTAATAGCAGCCTTAGCAGGTGGGTGAATGATGGTCTGTACACTGAGCCGCAGGTTTTATTGTGAACAACCATACAACTTTGCGTTTGGTGGTTGCTCAACCAAATTGTAAGCATGGGGAGTTGAACCTCTAACCCTAAAACAAATCGCTAGCCGAAGATGCTATATGTGCTGCTATTTTGTCTCTTTTGTTTTGCTTACAGGCATTTTGTCTCTTTTGTTTTGCTTATGGGCATTTGATTCTGCTGCTTGCTCACCGGCAATTGTTTGGCTGTTACGCTTTGCGGCTCGGTTGGGCTGTCCGGTTATGAGCCTCGCGTTGGCTGTGCTGCATATCAGCTCCTGTTTGTGTAGTTTGTTTCCCCTTTGTGCTTTGTCTTTCTTTTTTTGTTTTCTTCAATTGTTGCTATAGTGTTTAGTTATTTTGTGGCTATTGTTTTGATTTTTAGGTTGAGTAAATTTGTTTTGTGACCACATACAGTGTGAGGTGGTTTGTTAAATTGGTGCATGTCTCTGCCTCCAACCTATTATTTCAGGTTGGTATTTCCCACACTGTCACTTTATACTTGATGTGGTGTATGTTGTGTTATTGTATATTGTTATTTCTGTGTAATCTTGGTCTAATTTGTGTTTCTCTTTTCTCCAGGAGACAGTGAGGTCTTTGTGGGGAGCAGGGGAGGCTAGCTGTCTTGATTCAGTGGTGTGCTTCACAAGTGTGCGAAGTGTGCCGACACAACTTGTGTGGTGTTTGACGATTTTGGTGTGGATTTTAGGTGGGGTTGGATTATCTCCTGAGTTGGCTGGCCTGCCTTGCTCCTGCTAAGCCTGGCCCTGGAGAATTGTTAGTTGTTTTAAATATTTATTGTGCTTCAAGGGAGAGATAACCTATAATTGTATGTTTTTTTAGTAATGCTTAAGTGTCAATAAAAACTATATTTTTGTATTGATACTCACGTCTCCCTTTTGATTATTTCTTGGCCTTCAATTGGTACAACTTACCTGTGTGCCCTTTATTGGGAGTATTTCCCTGGCTCTCCCCCAGGGTGGCGTAGTCGGGTTTAATTTAATTTTTATTTAAGTTTCCCTCCAGTCTGGAATGCCACAATATAAAAATCAGACAAAAAGAAAAGGAAAAAATGTTAAGGCAAGGCAAGGCAAGTTTATTTATATAGCACATTTCATACACACTGGTAATTCAAAGTGATTTACATAGAAGAGATTAAAATAAGAATAAAAAAAATAAGAATGATTGAAACGGTTTAGAAAATAAAATAAAATAAAATAAAATACAGTACAAACAGTCGGATACACAGTGGCACAGTGCTCATTGCAAATAAATATATATAATCATAAATAAAAACAGGTTTATAAATGTGCTAAACCTGAAATGTAGAGAAATATAGAGGGCCTCATGGTTTTTCATTGGAGAGGGAATGCTCAGCTCGTGAAAAAAAAAAATATTTCAGAGAATTAAATGAGGGGACTAATTCTGCACCCAATTGTGAGCCAGACGCTAAGTAAAATTTTTACTGCCACATGATGCCGAATTGGGCCAGTCGGTGAATGAGCAAGACTTTTGGAAGTGTCTGATGTCTGCTTTGGCGAGGAGGGTGCTGTGCCCAGCCATGGATGGGGTTGAAGTATGAAGATGTGAATGATGTGATATTTGAAGCCAAGGCTTCTGCTAAAACCTGCCAAGCCAGTAGCACAAAGCTTCAGTCAACTGAATATTCTGTGTCTGCTTTGCAAGAAGTGCTAATCTGGCAAAGGTTTTATCCAAAAGTAAACAAAACGTTACTTACCTGGTGCAAAATGTAGCTGCCTTGACCACGAGTGTATTTACAGTGAACGGAGTGGAGAGCATAATGCATTTGTGACTTAAATAAAAAATTTAATGTGTTTAGACTAACATAATTGTTAAACTAATGAAGAGAGCATAATAAGGAGCTTATGTTTTACCAACAGATCCAGAAGATTAACTCTAGCGGAACTGAAATAATGAGCTGTGGAATTTAGAATACTGTGAAAAAAGGTAATCCAACACAGGTTTTATCCAATGAGTAAACGAAACCTTACTTACCTGTTACTAATCGTTACAGCCCCAATCACAAGCAAATAAAAAATGAATGGGGCAAAGACTGGAATGCATTAATACTTAAATAAAAATGTTTATGTAGTTAGGATAACGTAGTTGTTAAACTACATGAGCTTTGAAATGTGGAAAATTGTGATAAAGCCCCAATGCTTAGAAAGTCACCATTGATTGAAACTAGTGATGTGAGGTTTGAAACAGAAGCTTCGAAGCTTGTCGAAAAATTATTTATTGAAGCATAATATCGGACTTTGATTCATTTTGGGTAAAACCACATGATCCGTGACGTCCGAAGCTTCATATGGGTGAAAACCACATGACTGCTCGGTATCTGGTTCAAAAGAAGCACAAATCCCAGTACAAGTTTAAACCCAATAGTCACATGAGCACATTTCACTCCCCTGATAATACAATTTTACTCTTCAGCCCACAAGTGTATTTATGTTCCAGTCTAACAATAATATTTTTTTATTTATATATTTACTTAGAAACACTCTAGTGAACAAACAATAAAATGACATAATATATTGTTGATTATGAATTGTATTGCTTAAAAATTGTAATGAACCTATTTTCAATACAGTTTTCAATACAATGAGCCTCGTTGATTCATGAAGCTTCACTTTCCCTATCACTAATTAAAGGATAAATGGTTTATGGAGATCCAGATATTACAAATCTCTGCACTGTATTGATGCCAGCATGAGAAATAAGACATAAAACATAACTGTGGTATAAGAATTGACCCCTGGTTTGACTTGATCATATAGGCAGAAAAATGCATTGCGCTGTTAATGAAATGTGCTGATTTGAAATGCAAAAATGTAATGAGTAGAGCTTAGCACTAGGTGTCAGATGCGCACAACAACAGGTGGTGCTTCTTTTTTTGAAGTATAAAGATATCTGATGTAAAAAACACTTCATGATTTAATGTGCGATAGAAGCAATCAACAAAACAAGGTGTCATCTTAACTGAATGGATTAATAAGACCCCATATGCTAGTACTTATACATGATGACATGCATAAATAATAGATCTTGATTCCCCAAAGAGGTGTGTGCTCGGGCATGCAACACAGTGAACAAATCAATGTTGTGAACCTTAAACTCAGTTACCCGCATGGTGCAGCTGTCACGCTGTGAAATGTGTGATTGAATACCATGAACTAGAAGAACAGAAAGCACTAGTGAAATTAAATATTGTCGCTTGAATTTAATATTGATGTAGATGTGGGTTATTATGAAGACAACATTGGCAGCAGAAAGCCTAAAACCACATAAACTATCCTCCATGCATTTGACTATTGTTTCCCCCAAGAGAAGATGACTGAGAACTTTTCTGATGGGGACCAGCTGCTGCCTTGAGGCGGTGATTTTTACGGAATTGTCGAGGTGCGCATACCTTCCAGCACCGGGTCGAAGCGGTGGCTTTTACTGAGGGATGTCTCCTAATTGACTGAGATCTGGATTTGCTGATTGTTTATGCACGTAGGTTTGATGCAGGGCAGAATGATGACAAAGAGCACCGGCATCATAAGCGAGGGAAGGCGGGCTTCCAAAGATGATTTGAATGAGCTAGTTCACCTGTCGCCTGGAGAGACTGAGGATGACGGAGATACATGCTAACATTTCTATTATAATTCTGAAAAGTCCGCGATCCCACCGAGACTCCGGAAGATGTAGACACGTGCTGTGCTGTAGAGCTGCTGACCCTGGATAGAAGGTAAGGAGCAAGTGACTAATCCATGTCTGGAGCTTGGTAGTAGCTCCGTCCCCCAGACTCTGAATTAACAGGGAGTAATATACTGATGCCTCATGACCTTTTCCAATAGCAGTTGCATGCTACTCCCAAAAATAGTACAAAGCAGGTGGTGCAGTTGTAAATACCTAAATAACTGAGGGGAATCCCAAAATGTTGAACCATATATTCAAAGAATCAACACTCCACTCTCATGTAGGTCAACGAGTGTATTAACCTCCCTAACAATCAACTCTGTCTGACAGAAAGAGGACTTATTGATACATAACGTTGGGTTCAGCCATATGATCAAAGCAACATTTAAATAAATGTCCAAATTAAACACTCTGGACACTTTTGTCCATACCACATTTAAATGTGAGACAACGGGGTGTAACTTAACTTCTGCGGTTAATTTGATAGAAAGGTTTTGGAATGATGAAATAGGGGCAAGAACTTCCTGTTCAATACAAAACTAGGTAGGGGCTCTCTCAGATAGAAGCTACCAATGAGCCAAATGTCTGAGACCAAATGGATTATAATAAAACTAAATATTGCGTAGGCCTAGCCCACCTTTGTCAATCAGCCTATGCAATTTACTGAAATGTAATCTGGGACGTATACTATTCCAAATTAACGACTTCGCTATGCTATCAAATTGGTTGAAATAAGACAGGGGGACCTCTATAGGGAGAGATTGTAGCAGGTAGTTGAATTTTTGGTATTTATTTAATTTTAATAACATTAACCTTACCAATAATAAATCAATATTATGAAGCCCACCTGCCCACATCGCTCGAAATCCTTTTTATAAAAGGGTCAAAAATTAACTCGAACTAAATCACACAGATTTGCTGGGAATAAAATACCCAAAAACATAATGCCCTGTTTGGGCCACTGGAAGGCGCCCAGCTGAAAAGCCGTTAACAGGCAGTATGCTGTCAGAGCCAAAGCTTTGCATTTAGACCAAATTAACTCTGTATCTTGAAAATTATAAAAGGAATGAATCATTCTGAGGAGGCAAGGCATAGATCATGTAGGGTCGGAGACGAATTATAAAATATCATCCGCGTAAAGCAAAAGCTTTTGCTCCACACCTCCCACTACCACCCCTGGAAAATCATCCTCCTTTCTTATCACAGCTGCTAATGGTTTCAGGTCAAGAATGAACAATATGGGGAAAAGAGGGCAACCCTGCCAGGTGCCCCTATCCAGAGTAAAATAATCTGAAATGAATCAATTTGCTGTACCAGCGCTATCAGGTGTCTATAAAGTAACTTAATCCATCTAATAAAAGTGTTCCCAAACCCATACATTTTCAAAATCTTAAAAAGATAATCCCATTCTACCAGACCAAATGCATTTTCAGTGAGATGGCATCGACTGGAGTTACGGCCCTGAGCTACGGCCCTGAATGAACCCCATCTGATCTATATGTATAAGATATGTTATATTAATCGGTTAGCCAACATTATTTTATAATATATGAAAACTGCATTCAGCACAAACTGGGCTACAATAATATGTGAGCAACATATATGTACATGTTTGTATTTTTTATAAAATAACGTTTATGTGTGGTTTCTGAAAAACAAGTCATTGAAATAAGGCCATATGACACTTACTAAACATTTGTCCACAATACTTTTGAGAAGTGGATCTTGCAGCATAGAGTTTTTGCTACAAAATGATGTGAAAACCATCCTGATCACTCATTCATACAAAACAATATAGTATAATATACTGTTTAAAAGTTTTAGAAGAAGTCTCTTCTCAACAAGGCTGCATTTATTTGATCCAAAATACAGTAAAAATTGTGATATTGTGAACACATTTTACAATATAAAAGAACAGTTTTCTATTTGAATATATTGTAAAATGCAATTTGCGATCAAAGCTGAATTTTCAGCATCATTACTGTAGTCTTTAGTGTCAAATGATCCTTCAGAAATCATTATAATATGCTAATTTTGTAATATGGGCATATTTAAAGTGCATTTGACTAATTTACACCAGAAAATATATTTTTCAAGCACAAGCTTTGTTGATGATAACAAGGCAGCATTAAAATATAGTTAAAATATAAAATAAAATTCATATTATTTTAATATCATATTACATATCATATTTATATCATACAGCATACAATTTAAAAATCCTTTATCTGCCCAAACACAAACCTTGTCACACATAGATAATTGCTTTTCTGTTGTAAAACGGGAAACAATATGTTGTCATGATGTCGACAATGCATTCTTCACCCTGCATCCCTCACCATGCATATCAGTTTGCAAAGCACAAAGCAAGTATGCTAAGCTTCAGAACTGTTCCCTATCAAAAGCTACACTTTGATGCTGCACTGATTTAGCACTTTGGGAACGTCTTTAGGAGTGACCAGCTGTGAATATGTGTGTAACAAGGCAATGAAATGACTAGAATTTATAGACTCTGCTGGTGACATCATCAGGATGCACCTGTAGCAGGGCTATAAATAGATGCATCACAGGTGCATCGTCAGGTTTTTTTGTCTTCGGACCACTCTGTGTGTGTTGTGCTTCTCAAGCTGTCAGAACTTTCTTTTCCTCTGTAAAGAAAGCAGTTTTGTTTTGTGTGTTTGGGGGAAGAGTATGCTGCTCTTGCCTTGGGGCGGGGCAGGTGTAAGCATTGTGTTCTGTTTACAGTCAAAATGCTTCACACTCATCTCGCTTACTTCCAAGAGCCAGCGCCCACTCTTTCATCATGGGGCTCTCGCATAGATCTGGTTGAGGAGTGAGAGATGGGTCCGTCACTATCGCTCGCTTTCTCCCCAGATCCAGCTGGTCCTTCTCATGAGTCTGAAGAGCGCTTTGTCGCCCCTTCACAAGGGGGACGCTGAATCTATTGAGTCTGCGGACTTTGAGCTACCCACCTCTGAAAATTCCATGCACAATAACAAATCTGCTGAGGAATTACTTGAGATGGTTACTCGGGCTGTGGCCAGGCTACAGTTAGACTGGCCACGTGAACATGAGACCCCCAAATTAGGGGGGACAGATTAGAAGACAGATTTCTGTCTGGTGTCCAAAGGAAGGGAAGTCCCTTACTTTCTTCGATGACCTACATAACAAGCTTTCTCATTCATGGAGGAATCCTTACACTTCCCATGTCTTCGTGCCCTCAATGTCGACATGGTTGACACGGTTATCACCAGGTTCCAGGAGACAAAAGCCATGAGGAAGCCTTCAGGAAATTCCTCACTTGACGCACTCAGGGGGAGGGGCCGCCGGCCACCCAGCCCCGCCCGATCCTTCTAGAAGGGAGGCTCAAAAACAGAGTGTGGCGAATCCAGTTCCCCCTCGCAGAGACTGAGGACCAGCTCGTCGCCCTCAGCAGCCCCCAAAGCAAGACCTCAGGACCATCATCTCTAAGAAGAGAAAGCCCTGATGGTCTTGCGCTTAGCCATGGGGGTAGACCCCCTTGGGACGGGTTGTGTGAAACATCCACCTATACCCTCCCGATACCATCTGGCATTTCGGGAGTTAGCGGTTTCCAGAAAAATGTTTGGTGTTCCGTTGCTTCCTGCTGTAGCCCAGGACACGGGACACTCGACATCCCCTCAACAGGAAGTGTCATAATAAAAAAAAAAAGGGCAAAAACCCATCTCAGTGAACCTGGCACCGTGGTACTGGGCCCTAAGAACAGTAGAAAAAGGCTACAGAATTCAATTTGTTCGCCATCCTCTGCATTTCAATGGGTGGTTCCCACTACCATGAAACCGGAACAAGCATGTCTACTGTGGGAATAACTGCAACTCACCTTGGTCAAAGGGGCCTAAGAAAATGTTCCCCTTCCAGAGAGGTTACTCTGTGATACTTCCTGGTCCCCAAGAAGGATGGAGGGTTGCGTCAGATTTTATACCTTTGAGGATTGAATCGCTCAGAGGGCGTTCAAGTTCAAGATGCTCACCATCAAGACGGTCATGTCTCAAATCCAACATCGCGATTGGTTGGTCACGATCGATCTCATGGATGTGCACTTTCCTATAGAAAGTCTGCCGCAACAAAGGATGTTCCTGAGGTTCGCTTTCGGGGGTGAAGCTTTCCAATATCAGCTTCTTCCATTCGGTCTAGCCTTATCACTAGTGCTACGTACCCTTTCTATGTGGTTCAGACCCCGGTTCCTCACTTTGGGTCCCACTCTAAGTGAGTCTTGCCGTCGCAGGATGCTAATGACAGACGCCTCCCTGATGGGCTGGGGAGTGGTCGTCCAGCTCAAGTTGAATGGGAGGGTTATCAGCTTGATTGTTTCGAGTTGACGGATGTATTTCTGGCCCTGAAATACTTCTTTCAGAGATTGCCATGTCTTGTTGCGGGTGGACAACACAGCAGTAGCCTCTTACATAAACCATCAAGGAGGTCTACGTTCAAACCAGCCTAACAGACTGGCATGGCAGATTCTCCTTTGGGCCCAGGGCAAGCTCCTGTTAATCAGAGCAGCTTATATCCCTGGATGCCTGAATAGGGAGCAGATTTACTCTCCAGATGGGAAATACTGATGGGGAGTGGAAACTCCACCTGAGGTAGTGAAATAATCTGGTTGATATTTTTACAGAGGGTAAGTGGACCCCTTTGCCTCACAGACAATGCAATGTCCCCTCTATTTCAATGGCTAAAGCAATATTGCACCCTCATCCTGACTACCTGCCTAAGGTTCCTTCTCGACCGTACATCCGGTCACTCTCGAAGCCTTCTGCTCCCTCCATTTACAATGCTGGAGCAGGAAAGACTTCACAAACTATATCCAGTGCGTGCCCTTCAGACTTATGTCCACCGCACTAGCCAGTGGCATAAGTCAGGGCAACTATCCATTTGCCTTGGGGGCCGCAACAACGGGGCAGCCGCCAGCAAGCAGACAATTTCACATTGGGTTAGGGATGCTATTGCCCTGGCTTATGAGGCGCACGGTCATGCTTCACCAGTAGGGATCAGGGCTCACTCTACCAGAGAGGTTGCCTCCTCTAAAAACTTGGTTAGAGGTTCCCTCTGCAGCATGTTTGTGGTGCGACAGGCTGGTCCTCCCCGCATATATTCATAAGATTTTTGGATGTTCATGCCACTCCGGACTCTTACGTCCCTGAGTCAACATCACAAGCTCATGTTTGAGACCTCTTGCACTCTTGTGAGCACAACTACATAACTGTAAGGGGTCTGGATACCCACAGTGCGGAGGCGTGGTTATTCTCGTTCCCAAAGCACTAAATCAGAGCATTATCAAAGTGTAGCTTTTGATATGGAACGTCTCGGGTTACTTAGCTGCAACCCCTGTTCCCTGAAAAAGTGGAACAAGCTGCTGCGCTTCATTGCTGCACTTTGGATGCCCCAGGACTGCTCTTCAGACAAAAAACCTGACGATGCACCTGTGACTCATCTATCTATAGCCCTGCTACAGGTTTATCCTGATGATGTCACCAGCAGAGGCTATAAATTCTAGTAAATTTAATTGACGTTTTGCACACATATTCACAGCTGGTCACTAAAGACGTTCCCAAAGCGCTAAATCAGCGCAGCATCTCGTTCCGCTTTTTCAGGGGACAGGGGTTACAGCTAAGTAACCCGAGACGTTCTTTTTGTCTGTGCAGCTCTAGCTAAAACCATATAAAAAAATGTAAGGGAAGGTTAGGGTTTGGTTTATGGGTATGTCTTGGTGTAGGATGTCTGAGAGACTCTAAATAAACACAATAAACACGCTGCCGTGATGTCCTTTGTAACTTGTATGTTACTATTTAAATTGGGATGCAAATAGCATCTAACACTAATTGCACTTAGTGCAAAGAAGCTTTTTGTTGCCTTTTACACTTTGTATGAATAGCCTCTGCCTGTAAGAATGTTTTTTAAGTTCGATTGAGCTATCAGATGGTTTATAAAAGGATTATTAGGTTGCATGGATACTTAGCAATTAAGATATCTGTAGCACAACCAATGCAGAACAAGTTATGTAAAAAGTGTCATATTTATTGTAAGGGGTTTGTTCAAATCTCTATAATATGTGCAATAGTAATAGTGATGTTTGTATTAGCAAGCACCACTAATAATCATGACTTTAGTATATCCCTAATGCTCTGTGTTGTGGATAATTTCTGTTTTCAAGTCTTGGAAATAAATAATTTGAATGTAATAAAGTTAATCTAAATGTAGTAAAGAAATTTTGCATGATGCCTTGGTTATGCTTCTCACAGTAATTCAATATATGCCTGGGTTTATAAGTAGAGTAGTGAAATACGTTCTCTTTGGATTGTGTGAAGCCGCCCCAGGAGAAGACCAGACTACCTCAAGGCCCGGATTAGACTGTGAGTAAATCACACAGACACAGGCTGAGAAAGATAGTCCACATTGTCTGATGGGAGGATCAATCACTGGAATGATCTGCAGCATATGTGCTAACATTCATAACCAGAGCCCTCCTGCCTAAGCACATTATCCAAACTCTGCAATTCTGTGTCCAATCCATATGGTGTGGGCCAAGAAAGGTGTACATCCAACGATAAACTGCAGCAGTGGACAGCTGTCATGTTAACTGAGGATTTCACGCAGTGCTTTGAACTGACGGTTTGTAGTTTTGTCTTGGGATTTTGTGATTGACTTCTAAATATATGTAGTTTACTTTGCACTGTTTCAATATAAAACACCAAACTCATACTGAGGGCAATTTGTTAACAATAAATTGTGTCTGAAGGTTGCATCGTTTATTTGTGTGCTTACACTGTTTCAATGTCACATTCACTAAAGGAGTTATGTCACTTTTGGACACTAAAGCAGCCAAAAATCTAGTGCTGAAGAAATGTGCATGGCACAATTTTCCAACTGCAGACAGTTCTTAGTGCTACAACTTCCTTGATTCTTGTGCCATGACGTTTGGTCACAAGATGAGCAAGAACTAATGTGGTTTGATGTTATTGACGTAATGCCTTATTAGATTTGGGTGCTGTACACATGAGTTGATCAATTATTTTATTTGAGAGTGAATAACGTCTTATGTTAAATTCTGTTCATATTAAAAATGTATTGTTTGGCTTCAGAAGACATGGAATATGACAAATTGCATGAAATTCTTTTTATGAAAACTTGATGAAGCTTTTTTTAACCCTAAAGTGACCCAGGAAATTGTCCCACTGCTTTTACCTCTTCCATTTTTTTTGTTATTCCCCCACCTCTTTTCCTTACCCTTTCTCTAATAAATAATGTAATATATATATATATATATATATATATATATATATATATATATTAAAAAATTGCAAAACAAAAATTATATATATAATAATAATTGCGTACTTACCAAAAGTGTAGGGTCATTGCCGTGAAATGAGAAATGTAAAATTTTCATAATATATATTGGCATTTTCATAAATCATATGTCATGATTATTTAATATCTATTTAAGTTAACTATCGCATTATATCTATTTATTTGTTTATTACAATACAAATGAGTACTATAGTCATACAAATGACTACTAGGTGTTACGAAAGCAGGAGGAGGCAGACAAGGGGTGAGGATCTAAGTGCGGTTTTTATTGAAAGTGATGGAAACAAACAAGACTGGAACAAAATGAAATGTCCACGATGGGAAAAACAAAACCAAAACACGAAACACAACCAAGAGTACACGGGCTGGAGAAACATCCACGGTGGGCAAATGTAACAAAGACAAACTAGGCAAACACATGAAAACATCTACATCCAGACATCCACATTCAATGATCGACAATGACTGGGGAACAAACAGGGTTTAAATACACAGGGGTAATGAGGACTAAATGACAAACAGGTGAGGACAATGACAAAGTGCTGGCAGTGATGAGGGCCGGGAATTGTGGGAATTGTAGTTCATGACAATTGACTAGTGAAACACGGGGCAGACAACAAGGGATCATGACATAACCCCCTCTAAGGAGCGGATTCCAGACGCTCCTAAAAAAAGAGAAAAAATACCCACAAAAACAAAAAAGAACAAAAACGAAATTGTCCAAGGAGTGAGGAGGGGGGCAGGCAGACCAAGGAGGGTACAAGGGCAAACAGACAGTCCAAGGGGGCACAAGGGGCAAACAGACAGTCCAAGTGGGCACAAGGGGCAGACAGGCAGTCCACGGGGGCACAAGGGGCAGACAGGCAATCCAAGGGGGCACAGAGGGTAAGCAGGCAGTCCACGGGGACACAGGGGGCAGACAGGCAGTCCAAGAGGGCACAGAGGGCAAGCAGACAGTCCAAGATGGCCACAAGACAGGGACTGGGTCAGGTGGCCTGGGAGGTGGCCACAGGACAGGGACATGTTCAGGAGGCCTGGGAGCTGGCCACAGGGCAAGGACAGGTTCAGGACGCCTGAGAGCCGGCCGCAGGGGAGGGTCTGGGTCTGGAGGCCTGGGAGTCGGCCACAGGACAGGTTCGGGAGGTCTGGGAGTTGGCGTCAGGGCCACAGCCATGGGGAACCCCGAGGGCGGAGCCGTGGTAGGCGAAGCCATGGAAGTTTCTGGTGGCGGAGCCATGGAGGGCGGAGCGTGGAAGACTCAGGTGGCAGAGCCGAGGGAGGCTCAGAAGGCGGAGCCGTGGGAGGCTCAGGAGGTGACGTCAAGGGAGGCTCAGGAGGCGGAGCCGTGGAAGGCTCGAGAGGCGGAGCCATGGTAGGCGGAGCCGTGGGAGGCGGAGCCGTAGCAGACTCTGGAGGTGGAGCCCTGGAAGGCTCTGGAGGCGGAGCCCTGGAAGGCTCTGGGACTGAAGCCGTGGAAGGCTTGAGGGGCGGAGCCGTGGAAGGCTCGAGAGGCGGAGCCCTGGCTGTGGCAGGCGCGGAGAGCCCAGAGGTGGGAGCCGCGATCGAGAGAGGTGGTTCCCCGGCAGCGAGTTCCTTCATGACGAGACTCACATACTCCTGCCATGTGTAGTCTCCGGTCTCCGGCAAATCCCACCATCGGTGTTTGGGTATACCGAACCTATACGCTTCCTTCAGGGACTTGTCATCCCAGCCGGTGTAACTGGCCACGCTGGAGAAGAAGTGGGTGAACTCCCGAACTGATAAGTCTGCCTGAGTTAGCTCTTTGAGGAACACCGCTAGATACATTTTACGGTCGATCGTTCTGTTACGAAAGCCGGAGGAGGCAGACGAGGGGTGAGGATCTAAGTGCGGTTTTTATTGAAAGTGATGGAAACAAACAAGACTGGAACAAAATGAAACGTCCACGATGGGAAAAACAAAACCAAAACACGAAACACAACCAAGAGTACACAGGATGGAGAAACATCCACGGTGGGCAAAGGTAACAAAGACAAACTGGGCAAACACATGAACACATCTACATCCAGACATCCACATTCAACGATCGACAATGACTGGGGAACAAACAGGGTTTAAATACACAGGGGTAATGAGGACTAAACGACAAACAGGTGAAGACAATGACAAAGTGCTGGCAGTGATGAGGGCCAGGAATTGTGGGAATTGTAGTTCATGACAATTGACTAGTGAAACACGGGGCAGACAACAAGGGATCGTGACACTAGGCCTATATTACGTAGATTTTTTGTGAAATGATGGTGAATTATCAGTATCCCCAAAACATGTACACATACACACGTGTATGTAAACTATAGCAAGTTCAACACATGCATAGTATGATATGGCTATTGCCATTTTGGTGTACTACTGAAATTCTTTGACAAAAAAAACAAAGTTGTATGCCATTTTATATTCTATGTTGTTGAACCAATGTAGTTCGAACAATGGATGTGCGACATAGTTATTACAGTTTCGGGAAACAGTCATGACTAGCTAGTTATTTTCTCCAATGATGCACCGTACTATGGTGTATAAGCAGTGAGGTATGTCGTTGTTCGGGAAATACACCTCTGTACAACTCTGTGAAATAACTGAAATAATTTTTGGAAGTGATATGGAAACTTCATGCAGTCAAGACATGGAACTACTTCATAGTCGTGTGTTTACTGGAAAATAATTGTATACCTTAGAATGTCTATCAACTAATCAGAATCAAGTATTCAACAGACCCATGGTATAAGGATGAGTAAATAATAAACTAAAATTTTTGGGTGAACTATTCCGTTAATTGCAGTAACGCTATTTCAGTGCATTTAGCATCTGATTAAACTGAGTGATGAATAAAATCCATAAAAGTGCAACAACTGTTTAGAGTATTCAACTGCAGTGTCTTAATGATGATTCATGCCCAGTACTCATGGTTGGGGAGTAACGAAATACAGGTACAGGGAATAACTATTTAAAATACAAAATATATGTAACTGTATTAAACTGTCCCCTTCAGTTACAATTTAAATAATTGGTATTTAGAATACAGGTATATTCAAAAAGTTTTTTGATTACTTAAGACATTACTTGAATTTGATTGTATTTTTTTTCCATTTAATATTTAGGAAAACATTTATACATACAAATTATGTGATCCAAAGTGCATTTGAACAGCAGTAAAAAGAGCAGACAAAGTGAGTTTGAAGTTTGGAGTACAAGAAATAAAAATAAACCTTGTGTAAATTGTCAGCTTTATGCTAAGCTAAAATGCTATTTCTAGCCATTTTACATGTTACCAGGCACAATCATATTTTTTTCATAAAGAAAATTCTCATTGGATCGTAATAAGTTTTTTCTAGTAAGACCTTTAATATTAGGGCAAAAATATTATTCTTGATAATAATTTTTGTATTGTTTTCCTGTAAAACTATCAAAAAAATCCTTAAAACAATATAAATTTTATTTACCTTGTTTTAGAAACAACACTGCATAAGTTATTTAGGTTTTTCAGAGAATGAATTTTTAACATGTGTATTTTGTCTTACTGTACTGGCAGTCAGAATTTATTGGTTCAAAACAAGTGAAAAAATCTACCAGTGCTGAAAAAGTAATCCAAAGTATTTAGAATATTTTTCTGACCTTTTCTGAGCATGTATTCTGTAATCTGTAGTAGAATACATTTCAAAAGTAAACCTCCCAACCCTGCCAGTACCAGAAGCTCTTGCAGTGACAAGAAGGATGAGTTTTACAAGAGAGGAAGTTTAAACCTTGTCTTTGCAGCATGAGAAAGCTGAAGACACAGCAGGATAAGAAAAACAAGCGGACATGGTTTGAGATTAAATTCTGAGGTGGCTTTGTTTCTCAGCATCTACAAGAGTGGACCATTGTACATTCCTATCACGTGCTAAAAAATGAGAAAAGATTGATTGCCAGAGAGGCATTCAACCTTTTGGCGGCCAGCACAAATAGCTTCGAATTACAGAGTGCTGTGTAAACGAGAGGGGATAGATGAAGAAAGAAAGAGAGTGTGTATGTATGTATTTAAGACAAAGAGAGAGATAGTTGAGAGTAGTCTGCATGGCAGGAAAGGATGCCTAACAAACTGTTAATAAATAAAATATTAGCCTAATTCTGTGGGACTGGTATAACATTTTATTATTATCGGTTATAAACATTTACTCTTCAAGATATATTATGAATAATAGAACAGACAAACTTACGAAGGATTGTAATACGAAATACATTATTCATAAATAATGCCTTTTAAACAAAGATACTTGAGACCTCATTGAGAAAAAATACTTTATATTGAATATTTATGGAATATCTTCGAAAATATCTTGTATGTAAATAATAAAGATATTAAATACCAGGGGTGTAATAAGTACAGAGATATACGCATGTAGTATGTAGTGTATTAAAGTCTTAATTAAAATACAAAGTATCTAGTCCCATACTTGAGTGAAAGTGAAAAAGTGTCTACAATAAGATATTAAAAGTAGCATATTCTTTTTTCTTCTTTTTCTTAGTTATGGAAATATACTGAAGATATAATGAGACAGTGGAGAATGTATTTTTAAGGTAACAAAAGCAACATGTTTAATCACAATTTTCCTGGCTATGTGAAGCTCTAGGACACACCAACTGTTATACTAAAACCAGTGATACTTTACAATAATAATAATAAAAATAAATGTTTGTGTGCAAAAAAAGGCAAGATGCAGCACATCGAATGCCTGATATTATGACATTTAAAATGAATCAGAAGCTGATTTTATAGAAATATAAGTATAGTTGTTTAGAGGCTGATCATCAACCTTATTTGCACAAATACTGTATATATATATATATATATATATATATATATATATATATATATATATATATATATGAGAGAGAGAGAGAGAGAGAGAGAGAGAGGTAAAATTTCCTGTGAAATGTAATTAGTACTTTGAATATTTTGAATAATTTTTCCTGGCAAACATTTAGTAAACGTGTATACTTTCACACCAAAGTTTCTGATTGCCTAACTGTCTCCTTGTGAGAAACAAGATGTTCTGAAACAGAAAGTTGTTAAATGCACATCAGAAAAAGTCAAATCTCTATTGAGGGAAGTTTTGGTGAAAATGTACCCATAAGGACACAATTCTTCGTGTGAAGGTCTCTGATTAAGATCCTCTCTAATCCTACTAATTTCACTGCACTGTGGATAAAAACCTCTCTAACCAAAGTCTGCTGGGTATATAGCCACTTCAGGAACTTTATCCTCATCTATGGATGTAAGGACAGGCACAGGATAAGCTATTTAATTAATCTTACACCAATTTACTTGCAAATGGAATTCAGACTAAGGGAATGTGGAGGAAAGGAGCTGACAACTGTCCTCTATGGGGCAGCATTCATTGATATCTCATTCATTTGATTAACATGTAGACGAAATGGGAGCAGAAGTTTGCATTTCCCCCCACCTGTGTCCTCTGTAATGGTCCTTTACAGGTGGAGCAGTGCTGTGTGACTTGGTGATGGTCTGAATGCGGTGCACCATCTAACCTTCAGGGGCAGAATCTCTTGAAGTAGAAATTAAGATCAGAATAAATGCCTAAGGCAAAGAGTCATTTCATGTACCTATCATATCTACCATCTAGAAGAACTTTCTGCAGAGGTCATTTAACAAACATTGAAGGGAGTTCGTTAACAGACAAATGGTCATATCTGTAAGAAAAAAATATTGTTTCGAAATGTATTCTTATTTGTGTGCCTTTTGTTATGGATGTTTCGGTTGACTACCGCATGGCCTTGTATAAAGATTAAAGGAATAGTTCACTCAAAAATTAAAATTCTTTCATAATTTACCCTCATGCCATCCCAGATGTGTATGACTTTCCTTCATCTGCTTATCTCAAATGAAGATTTTTAGATGAATATTTTAGCTCTGTAGGTTTAATAAAATTCAAGTGAATGGGTACCTACATTTTGAAGCTCCATACATAACATAAACGTAATCCATAAAACTCCAGTGGTGAAATCCATGTCTTCAGACGTGATATGATAGGTGTGGGTGAGAAACAGATAAATATTTATGTCCTTTTTTACTATAAATTATCCTCCCTGCTCAGTCAATCTCCACTTTCACATTCTTCTTGTGTTTTTGGTGATTCACATTCTTCATGCATCCTAGTCGGCAGGGAGAAGAATTTCTACCAAAAAAGGACTTCAATTTTGATCTGTTTCTCAAGCACACACATCATATGACTTCTGATGATATGGATTAAAACACTGGAGTCATATGGATTACTTTTATGATGCCTTTATGTGCTTTTTTGAGTGTAACAATTTTGGCACCCATTCACTTGCATTGTATGGACCTACAGAGCTGAACATTTCTTCTAAAAATCATAATTTGTGTTCTGCTAATAAAGTCATACACATCTGTGATGGCATGCAGGTGAGTAAATGTTGAGAGAATTTTCATTTTTGGGTGAACAATCCTTTAAAGTTTAGATTACATTTAGCTCTAAAAGATATGAATGTACTATCACAGTTACAGATTCTAGAAAATTATTATGCCATTTCCTGTAATATACAAAATGTAAGTGATATAATGTGCAAGGTTGTGTCCGAAACATGCTGCCCAATCAGTGAAGGATTTAAGGAATAGTTCACCCAAAAGTATAATGAAATTCTGTCATAATTGACTCACTCTTGTGTCACTCCAAACTGAAGTCTGAAGCCATACAATAGCTTTGGTGATAAACAGGCTGAAATGTGTTTTTTTCAGCTAAAATCGATCTATTTTTTTTTTCCAATACCCGAACCCCCAGTGGGCGAAGCTGAAACAACACTTGTGTATACTGTATGCGCAATGGTATAAGGTCTGAGGAAAAGCACATGAAATGACTTTCAAAATATACTTGTTTGATCATGAGCAAGCACACTATGACTGTTTTGTAAATCTTTTTAGTACATTCAACTCTAGGCACATTTGCCCGATGGTCGAATTAGATTGGAAAGAATTTAGAACTAACGGCAATTCCACTTTGTGTTGTGAGTATGAGGTGCTTGTGGCCCATTCAAAAAGCTTTGAACTACCACATTAACAGCTGTTCTGTAAATGTGATGGAGGGAATTCAGATTAACACAACATTCTGAAGATTTCCTCAGCAATAAAAGAAACACGGATAGTATCGCAGTAACTCAGATGTTTCCTTTTGCAAAAATAAACACATTTCTTGTTGGCCAATTGAAATTCCATCGTTTTTGCTTATTTGTTGGTATTATTTTAGGTTAGTCTGACTGAGCTACACAGTTCCTAGTTCAAGATAACATTTCTTCTCCTCAATTCAGTCAATGGGACAGTGGACTTTTACTATAATGCCATGCCATGTCCGCAATACATTTTTGATTGAAAATGCATTGTTTTTGCTACATTTACACCTCTCATCCATACTGAAATGGCATTTCCTCCACCAAAATTGAGACATTTGAAAACGCACTCTAATAGAACATACTTTGGAAAACAATGGTGTTAAAAAAATGAAAATGTATTACTTTGGACCCTCATAGAGGGTCTGAATAGGAGCCAACTTGGTATAAAACCATAATGCGTACACATTAATGGTATTTGAGAGCTACAGCAGAAGGGAATATTTTCAACGAAGTGGCAATTTTGTCAATGTTTGTTCATAACTGTAGGATAATTCTTAATATAACAGAGCAATATTTTTTGTCGGAATTTGTGTTTCTGTAACAGGCCATGTTGGTGTCTGCTTTGGATTATAAATTAAGAGATAGTGAATCATATGAATCTAACTCTCATGATGCACAGATTCATATTCAGTGCTCTGTTGACCTCTGTTGAGTTGAGGACTTGTTAAACTGTAAAATTATCAAAAAGTCTGTTCCTTCTTGAGCCCTCAGAGTAATAGATTGGAGCTGCGATTTTGGATCAAGTATTTTATTTAAAATAATAATAATTCTATTCTCTGTGTATTTATCACAAGGTTTCTTCATTCCTAAATACAAAAGAAATAGAGCAACCTTCAGACCATGCCATAGGGCAAGCAAATTATGTCTAAATTACTTAGGGTGGACAAACACAGGCTTCTAGCATCAAGTATTTTAAGGCACGAGCGGTACAAGTGCAAAGGCCAATAAAGTATGGAGTTTTTGACAAGCATTTAAACATTCTCCTCCATTCCTTTAGCTCACATGGATTGTCTCACGCCTCATGCATTATTAATGGTTTTGGGTCAATTTTCCTGTCTTGGAGACATGGGGAATGAGTCAGAATTCCAGTGACCTTAGAAAACTTTGTTAAAACCCTGAATGCATAGCTTAGGAAATCTTCCTCAGACATTAATGGGAGAATGAGCAAGCAAAAATGAAAATGAGGAGACTGCTGCACGCCATACCCTGAAGGCTACAGTAAACTCACTCTTCACAGACTATAATCCATGGTTCATTATCTGGCCATCAATTCCTTGCAGCTGTCTGGCATTCAGCATTCTGGTGATATTATTATCTGTGGATCTCCTTTGATGCCCATTCTGTTTCTGGTCCATGGCAATGCAAACATGTTTGATGTCACTTCTTTGATGTTGTATGCTGGTCATTATGGCAAACAGTATGAGATTTTAGTTAATTTCAGTTGGGGTGCAAATAATATCTGCCACTATTTACACTGGAGCGTAAATAGCATATAACATTATTTGCACCAGAGTGCAAATCGCATCTGCCTTATTGTCTTGTGAGTATTCTAATAACAAGAATAGAATTATATTTTTAACTATGTCCATCAATGGTTTGCCTAAATATTAAGTAACATTTGTCATTATTTACCCAGCCTCATGTCATTACTACAATAAAATATTAATAGTTCCCGATCTGTCACTCACTCAAAGATGTGTCGATGTAGTGACACTAGGGGTCGAACTTGGGAGCCCCAAACACCTCTGATATTTGATAAAAGGCCAGTGAGAATTGGCGAGTGGCATTTGCAGGCCACTCTCCTGGACATGCGGGTATAAAAGGAGATGGCTTCCAACCACACATTCATATTTTTGGCCTACCGCAAGAAATTGATGCCCACCATCCCTTCGCAGCAGGAGCACTGTGAGCGTGACTCTTCTGCCTCCGCACACCCAGTGGCGACACACACATACCCACGATCAGGCGTATGTGATGCACTACGAGGACACCCAGCCTCCTCTCCCGTCAGTGGGAGGTAAGTGCTTTAACATTCTCTCAGCACAGCCACAACTTCGGAACACTAGGCCTCTCGACGTGGCTGCTCCTGCTCATCCCTGCTGTGAGGCCCCATTCACAGGTATGTCAAGGCCACTGTCCCCTTGGTTCCCCTTGCACGGTGTCTGGAGGCATGGCTAGCCCTCTCCACTGGCACCAGGATGACCCGACTCTGCAATGCGTTTCAGTTCGCCAGGCACCCGCCCAGGCTCAGTGGTGCACGCTTTGCCTCAATAGCAGGCAATGATGCCACTGTTCTGCTTGCAGAAATCGCAGTACTTCTATGGAAGGACGTGGTAGAGCCTGTCCCTCCAGCCCAGATGAAGAAGGGGATTTACAGCCCCTACTTCATCGTACCGAAGAAAGGCATCTGGCGAGATTGGTTCACAAGATTGGTTCATGGCAGTAGACCTGAAGGACACGTATTATCATGTCTGCGATTCTGACTCAACACAGACCATTCCTGAAAATGGTTTGCATTCGGCAGTCTGTCCCTGTCACCTTGCATCTTTTCGAAAGTTGTAGAGGCAGCCCTTGCCCCTCAATTATCTTGACAATTGGCTGATTCTAGCTTTCTCTCAAGATTTGTTGTTTGTATACAGGGACCTGGTGCTCAGACACCTCAGCCGTTGGGGCTTCGGTTCAACTGGGAATAGAGCACGAGTAAGCAAGCTCAGTCAGTGTTGAATTACCTGAAGTCATTCAGGGGAAAGTACAGTGGTCCCTCTGAAACAATTTCAGAGGCTCCTGGGGTATATGGTGGGGTTGATGCGTATGAGACTTGATTCCCGAGATGGATATGGCACTATGTGGTTATCACGCCAATCTGTCACCGCATGTTCAGCCCTTTGACGGACCACATATTCTACGAGCAGGGGTTCCTCTAGAACAAGCGTCCAGTCGTATAGTTGTCACAACAGACAAGTCTAGATCAGGCTGGGGTGCCGTTTGCAATGGGCACGCAGTCTCAAGCCGAGGACCTTGACTGTCTTGGCATGTCAACTGCCTTGAGTTGCTGATGGTGTTGCTGGCTCTGCTGAGGTTTCGGCCATTGATCCAGGGCAAGCATGTGTTAGTGCTCATGTCGCATGTCACAACTCATCCACCATCTCCTCCTTTGCAGTCAGCAGCGAATGATGTCGTTGCGGGCCACTCAAATGCCAGGCAAACCCTATCACATGCCGGATGCACTGTCATGACAGGGGATGCTCAAGGAGTGTAGAGACTCCACCCCCAGGTAGTTCAGATAGTTTGGAGTCAATTTGTTAAGCACAGATAGACCTGTTTGGTTCCCAGAAATCAGCCCACTGCCCAATATGGTATTCCCTAGCAGAGACCCTGCTCGGCACAGATGCAATAGTACCCAGTGAGCCTGCTTGCACAGACTCTGCCAGGGAATGTCAGGGAGGACGAAGAACAATTCGTGTTGGTGGCACCGTACCGGCCAACCCAGACTTGGTTCTCGGAGCTCACACTCCTCGTGACAGACCAATCCAGGAAAATTCCCCTGAGGAAGGACCTCCTTTCTCAGGGATGGGGCACGATTTGGCACCCGCGCACAGACCTCTGGAATCTCCATGTATGGCCACTGAATGGGATGCGGGAGACCTAAGTGGGCTACCACCAGCGGGCTACCACCATTTTCCTCTATGAGGCAGCTGTATGCCTTGAAGTGGCGTCTGTTCATGAATTGATGTTCTCTCCAAGGTGAAGACCTCCAGAGGTGTGCAGTCAGGTTGGTGCTTTCCTTCCTGCAGGTGAGATTGGAGAGGCGGCTGTCCCCCTCCACCTTGAAGCAACACTTGGTCATCAGGATCCTTAGAGGCACCAGGTTGAATCCTCTTAGGCCACGCCTCATTTCCTCATGGGACCATTCTGTAGTCTTGCTGGGACTACAGAGAGCCCCGTTTGAGCCCCTGGAGTCAGTCGAGCTAGAAACCCTCTCATTGAACTTGGCCTCCTGACTACTCTCACTTCCATCAAGAGGGTGGGGACACATGTCAGCGATACATGCCTAGGATGGTCACCAGAGACTAGCACAGAGGGATCCAAGAAGGTTGTGACATTTTCAGGGAAGTTCTGATTTTTCAGCCCCATTAAAAGATATCGGTTCAGCATCTAATGACAGATTAAATAGATGGACTGTGACAAGGAAAAAAAACACCAGCGTTTAGCAGCTTATTTAATTTGCCTTCACATGTTGGCAGATAACTTCCTGAAGCCAGTCAAATATTATTAAATCTATGGCTAGCAATTTGACCCTGTAAAGTCTGTTAATGTATCTATCATGTCATATCAAATGCTTGAACAGGGAGATCAGAAACCCTCAGTTGGCAACTCAACAAAGCTTTCAGTTTTTTTGAAGAGTCTGGAGAGACATTATTTACTTTGTGCGTAATAACTTTCATAAATGATGAAGATGAATGCAGGGCTGAACTTTAAAGTTTAATTCTGTGATAAATAATTGATAAAAGCAGGTAATATATTATTTATAATATTTTAGAAACATCAAATTAGAGAAGGCTTCTTCAAAAGGAGACACAATTGGTATAGAATTGCATTCCATGGTGAGTGGTTTGGAAACTTAGGAACATTAAATGTTGCCATTAAAATATTGATTAATGAAGAGTAATGGGGGCATTTTAAATTCAATAAGTATTCATGTTAATGAATACCAAATCGTCACAGCCAAATAAATCCAACACCTGACATTAAATGCAAGCAGCCTTTTGCATTGCCCCATTAAAAAAAAAGAAAAGAAAAAGGACAAAATATAAAATACACATACAAATGCGTTTTTATATCATGGTGGAGACTTTCCATTGACTTCTTTTATTTTTATACTGTACTAATGACTTGAAAAACCCGACCCCAGCCTAACCCTCTTTAAAAGATCTCTTGCTCTCTTGTAAAGGTGGAAGCAGGAGCCAGATAAACAATTCACATAGTCTTTTATTTAACAATATTTCTCAGTACAATCACATAAGGTTTGCTTTTCAGTGTAATGTTAATGCACACACTGGAACACAGCTGCAAGTGTCACTTTTTCACTCCTTTCTGGCAGTTTGGACTGACTTTTTAACTCCCTCCAGCTCTCACTGCAATGCAAAACAGCTGTTAGATGTTATTTCCCACAGGTGTCAATCCTTACCGCGCTTCCTATCCCAGCCTATCTCTCTCTCGTCACTTGGCCACACCCACAACACCACACCCTCCATTTTTACACTATGTTTATTAAGCCATTTTCATTGTGGGGACCATTGGCTGGTCAAAAAGTCATGATTTTTTTTTTTTACTATACTTGTAGGAATATTTGGTTCCTACAATGTAGGCAATGTCTGACCCACACACCCATAGTCTCCCGTTGAGAGTCGGGTGACAGTGGCTTTGAGGATGACAGCGAGTGCTGCCAAAGAGATGGACAGCATCCTCCAGTTAATATAACCTTTTCATCTCTCTAGCAGTCAGAGCTGTGCACTCGGGCAAGACCTCTCCTGCTGGAGCCTCGTGTACAGAACAAAGAGTTCACTTAAGAGCACATTGTCTTCCATGTGTTTAGTGCATGTTAATAGAAAAGTATGGTGGTGAAGGCAGGACCTATCAGGCTGTGACTCAGTCTGTGAGTAAAAGCAACCAGGCATTAATGGGCAGCTGAAATCCTTAGCAAAATCTGAAGGTCTGTGCAGGGATCACAGATAACAAGAGACACTGGAAATCTCTATATGCCTCACTGTTTACCCAGTCAATCGAGTACAAAGGACACAGGAAAAGCTTCCCCGACTTGATCTTTTATCGACTGCTCTGCTCTTTGTTTAAATGACACTCTCCTTACTATAGATTTGATATTTATCATTTACCAACAACAATGTTTCTTTTACAAAGGCCATTATATTCTTTGAATTACCTTGGATTACATTTATATTACATTGGATTACATGTTTGCACCGTAGCCAATACATTTATCTCTGTGTTTCGAATAGGTCTTAGCTTCATGTTCTATAAAGGTTTTCAGTGTAAGTCCATGAGGGAATATTCCAGGAAGGCTGTATGTAAACCTACAGAAGCCGGATTCTGCAACGGAAGGAGGAAATAATAAATGTAATTCAGAATATTTTTCTTGTAATTGCAAGTTTGTGTCTCACAATTGTGTGACATAAGCATGTATTTATGAGAAATAATTTTGAAATTGCAAGATAAAAATTCAGAATGACCTTTTTTGTTTTTTTTCTCAGTAGCAAAAATCAGCTTCAACATAAATCAGTATTGAAAGATCCAACCAATAAATGATTGTAGTGAGTTTTAATATCGGTTTCAGTGGTTAGCCAGGTAAGTTTCAGTTTGGTTTGCATCAACCCTGGGTTTTAGGTCCCATGAAAGTGGGTCAGGTTTTATCAGTGTTAATTGCCATAGTAGCTTCCCCTTCATGGCAAACCTGCTCAGTCAGAAACAATCTAATAAAGGGAGCCTACAAGTTTAGCATAAAATAGCATAATGCAGTGGCTCCATAGACATACTATGAGCAGTACACTGGCAAAGAGACAAGAGACCATTCTTTTTGAATGGATGTCTATGGAGGAGATGCTTCAGTGTGCTGAATAAACTGCTTTGTGAGGAAACAGCTCGTCACTTGATGAATTGGCAGGTCAGTTTACAGCTCTCCCCATTCATTTGTATGGTAAACGGTGACTTAATGTCATAACACACTAGTTGACCATTACGCTCTCTGCTATGATAGAACCACGGAGATTGTAATCTCAAAGATTAAAAGAATCTCTGCTGCTCAGTAGCAGGTTTTGTTTTGAGTAACATATCGCTACCATATACTGAACCAATCAGCTATAAGTAAAGATCTCTGATGAACTGAATTCCCTCCACAAACTCTTAAATTGCACATTTAAAAAAATAAAATAAATAAATCCACAAAATCGACTCTTCATGAAAAATTATTTATATGAGTCTAAATATAGATTTATGGCAGCTATTGTTTAATTTAAATACACTATAATTTTTTTTCATGTGCCTGCACAGCATGAAAACAAAATATCTATGAAAATATAAACAAATGTAATATTAAGCTTTTTTATATATAAAAGAGCTAGTAAGATGGATTAATATAATGCCTGCAAATAATGATTGATTTTAAAATATTAAAATCACCCTTCAAAATGGCCATAAAAAGGGATGACTGCCTCCCAAACTCCTTTGTTTCATGAACTAGAGATGAACAAACAATATAAGTAAGCAGTAAACAAAAAAAAGTCTTAAAAAAGTTATGTCTTAGTATACTAATTATTGGATACAGTATTCCAAGTGCTCACTTTTTAATTATTCAATAGCCTATATTCATATTTAATAGTGTTCATTGATATTAAGATTTCAATTTAAACAAATGTAAATTATTTTATATTTTAAATAAAGTTTTTAAGCTTTTATAATTAATAAGCCTGTGTGTTCTTGTTGTGGACCTGTAGTATTTAAATTCACTAACACATCAATATATCAGCTGTTTTATATTTGTATTACATTCAAAATTGTTTCCGGTAATAATCTTAAACTCTTGCTTCCTGCTTTGTACATGTCTTTAGTTTCTTCATAATTGCAAAGTGATCCCTGTTTAAATCATGTGTTTTGATTCTTAACGATTTCTTGGTGATCTCTTGTACAGTGTAAATGTATTTTCATTTTTCATATTGTTATAACAATCTATTTTTTTTATGTTTAAATGTATTTAAGTTCTTCATATTTTAATAATGATCTATCTTCAGCAGAGAGGTAAATTGCACCGACACTCAAGTGAATCTGAATCACACTCTTTCTCTCCATGTTTCACATGATTGGTGTTCGCTGCAAACATCACTCATTCATGTGCACAAGTATGTTAACTAATCTTAAACTCAAGATCAATGCATGAGTTGACAGATAAAGTTGATAAGCAGAATCATGGTACCAATTAAGCCTGATTGGATTTGTTTGTTTTTGTCAACTAAAAACCAATCCTGGAACCCTGAGTTTGTTCAACTAGCTTCATGGTAGATGCCCCATGGCAATAAAAAAATTAAATAAACAAATGGAGGGCCCCATTCCATTGAACATCTTGTAGCCGGTGGGCTGCAAATAACCACACATGACACAAAACTATTTTGGGGGGGTTTATCTGATGGCTGCTAAAAAATAAAAACAAATAGTGGTCGATGGGGAAGTATACAAAAAATGTTTTATACAAAAATGAGATACACAAAATGGAATGGAAAATGAAATACAGAAAATGAAATATGGTTCAGCGAAATAAGGTAGAGGCAAGTCCTTGCATGTGTAGAAAATGTGATCAAATTCCACACATGCAGTCCATATGCATCCCATAGAATTCTTAAACGATTATTTCACCTTGAAATCAAAGATGGCAAATTGAGCAATCCATCTTTGCTCAATTGCACCGATCTTGGCCATTTTTATATGACACAGAGGGTTGTTATTTGTGATGACCACAAACTTGGAGCCCAGCAGATAACCACATCATTTTTCAGAGATAGCCCACTTGAGGGCCTGTAGCTCAAGCTTCATGCAACTGTAATTTCTGTCATTCCTTTCTGCTTTATGAAGTCTCCTACTCACATAAGCTATGCAGGTATAAGACAGCACCCAGGCCTTCACTGCTCGCAACAGTCTTAGATGTGAAAGGATGGTTGAAATCTACATACCCTAACACAGGAGCAGAAGTAAGCTTCCCCTTCAGCAGCTCAAATGCTGATTGGCACTCTGATGACAACAAAGCACTAAACTCTCTCTTTGTGGTGCTAAACTGCTTGATACACAGGTTCACAAAATAATTATTTCTTATGTATTTATTTATTTTGTTCAGAAGAGTCTTGAGAAAAATTATTTACTTTATGTGTAATAACATCTTTCATAAATGATGAAGATGAATGCAGGGTAGAACTTTAAAGCTTAATTCTGTGACAAATCATTGATAAAAGCAAGTAATATATTATTTATTATATTTTAGAAACATCAAATTAGAGAAGTGTTCTTCAAAAGCAGACACAACTGGTAAAGAATTGCATTCCATGGTGTGTGGTTTAGAAACTAAGGGACATTAAGTGTTGGAGTAAGCGATTTCTGAGAAAGATATGTAAGTATCTAATTAAACATACAATATTTGACCACTGTTTTATGATTGAAATGTTGTATCAACTGACAGTAATTTCCAGTTGTGCAAACTATTCACCATTTGACGAAATTCCAAGATTCCCTCCCTTTATACACGTATGTCCGGGGGAGGGACATGCAAAATCTGCCAAATTCTCATTGGCCTTTTCTCAAGTTCACAGGTAACCGATAAAACCGGTAAATTTATTTTATTATTTTTATCAATTTATTTTTGGAGTGTGATAGCCATGGTGAATATGACCTTTCCTTGAATGAAAAAGAATAAACAATTGGGTAAAGATTCCCCTGAAAAAAATAACAGCATACTGGTATGGAACAACTTAAATAATAATATAGTATAAGAAATTCCAAAGGTATTATTCTTTTCTTTGAGAAAGCACAAAAAAAATGGTAAGCAGACCAAAACAGGAAAATAAGCAGCAATACATTGTAGTAGTCTTTTAATTTATGAGTGACAACATGTTACTGTCAATTCTTACATTCTCTCTTCTCTGATGTTGTTGTTAGTGCAAGGTGAGAGAGGCAAAGTCAGGGAGGTGTGAGATGACTTGGAGCTGGAGGGATCTCTAAATGGTCATATATTTACAATTAGAATCATAGACACACACACACACACACACACACACACACACAAAAAAAAAATAACAGACTCATATTTGGACTTTTTGTGTAGCCTACATCTATCAAAAGGATGACACTAGTTGGGTAAGTGGCATAATGTCGTGATCACTTCGGTAATTTCAGGGAAAAGGTAGACAGAAGGACAGAGAATAAGACAGTAGTGACAATACAAAGCCAGTTGATGAGGTGAGTGAGAATTAAGATAATACTAAAAGCCAGTGCCAGATCCAAAAAGGGGTCTATTCATGTAGATATTCATACTGGCCACTAGGCTTGAGAGATATTACTTAATAATACTTAATAATTTTAACAAAATAATGAACTGACCCAAGACTACATCCTACAGCAGCAGAGGCTATAAATTCTAGTCAATTTCATTGACATGTTGCACACATATTCACAGCTGGTTACTCCTAAAGATGATCACTAAATCAGCGCAGCATCAAAGTGATAGCTTTTTGATAGGGAACATACAGATCAGCAGTAGGCAGTAGTTTACTGGTAATCTAATTTTATTCTTATAGATTAAGGAAAAGGAGAGGCAGAAAGAGGAAGAAGAAGGAGGGAATGGGCAGGAACAGGTGACATTCAAGTGAGTGAGTGTCCTGCAAGGCCGTAACCACTGAAGTTGTCATATTAAGGTTCATGCATGCCAGTTTCGGTAGATCAGGAGTTGGTAGTAGTTTACTGATGTAATCACATATTTAATGTATCCGGGAAAAAGAAAGAGGGAGAGCAGGAAGGTGACAGTGCAGGGACAGGTAACAAGGAAGTGAGTGAAAGTAGAGCAATTGTTGAACAAATTACAGACAGTATCCTAAAGTTACTTTTTTGAAATCACTTTAGATCTTAATGTCAATTCTGTCTGAAAATTAAAAAAAAAAAATTACCTAGATGGATATTTTGATGTGTGTTCCAGAAGACTTCACTAAATTGTAATGGTCCAGAGAAAGAGCAATAGGGTAGAGACAGCCAGCCAGGGGAAGATCGGGAGAGAGAAGAGCTTGGAGCTGTCCCTAATCATCCAGATATCAAGTTCATGCTTAGTCAGACACTTTCAAACAAGACCATTTACTTTCAGGAGAAATGATTTAGAGATTATTCTTGGCTTCATTACAGAGCTTTTTTTAAAGGGTGTCTTTTGCTTTTACAGTGCAAAGTATTTTGCAAATTACAAGTCAAAGTTTGCATTGAAAATGGATGCAGCATTTATCTCAACTTGCTTTTAAAACTGGAAGAAAGCAGTTGAAAATGTTTTGCTCATACAGACAGTGTCACAGAGAAGCTCTTTGTGAAACAATCTGTCAATGTACAGCTTTCACATAAGTGTGAAAAACAACAAGAAGAGCAGGACAAAATCGAATGAAATTATTCAAGGCTCACAAAGTACTTGGTGCGGCAAGGGCTGGCATTAAGAGGGGCTGACAGTCAAAGTAGAAATTTCAGCCAGCTCCTTCAGTACCAAGCTAAAGATGATGCTGAGCTGTCCACCTGGCTGAAAGGACATGTTGTCTTTATCAGTCCAAAAATTCAAAATGAGATCCTGATGTTCATGGGCAATTCCATTGTCAGAGAAATAGTCTCTAAAATAAATAATTTGCCTGTTGTGCAGTTTTCTTTGGTAATTTATGGGACCCTGGACATAAAAGGAGTTGAACAAGAATGCATTTGTCTACGATATGTGGATTATGATCTCCAGCCAAGAGAGGAGTTCATTAGACTTTATGAAATGTCAAATATATCAGGAAAGACATTAGAAAATATGCCATGCGATGTCATGATGAGACTCAATCTTACTTTGTCTCAACTCCAAGGACAAACATATGATGGAGCTTCAAACATGGCTGGTCAAAAACAAGGTGTGCAAGCCATATTGAAAAAGGAGCTGCCATTAGCATTGTACTGTCATTGTGGTGCACATTGTGTACATTTGATTACACATGCTGCCAGTGTAACCACTCCAGTAATCAGAGACACTCTGGGTTTAGTCCATGAATTAGGCTGCCTTTTCAACCAGTCTAAACTTTCACCACTTTGAATCCACTTTGCCCCACCAGATGGACAGTTTGGCATCTGCAATTCACTCAGTTGTCAGTTTGTATGAGTAAGTGCTGACTGCTTTGAAGGTGATGTCATCTTATGGTACAGCAGATACATAAATTAAGGCAAATTCCTTAAAGAGAACACTGTGCTTGGTCTTGTCACAGCAGAAGACATAATGGGGCAGTTGGAGTGCCTTAACACTAACCTACAGCTCAAACACAGACAGAGTCAGGGATGTTGGAGGCTGTGGAGCATATCAGAAAACGCATCTAAGAAAAAAAAAAAACAGATGAACATTTCCAACACCTGTTCACCAAAGCCTCTGATTTGGTAACAAAGATGGATTTGCAACCCATTCAGATGCTACACATTCACAAGCAAACTAAATGGTACAGCAGTCAAGACTTTACCCCATGTACAATCTGATGTCCAGTCATTCTTCATGGCCCCAGTATTACAACTGCTTGGACCTAGTGAACACCCAGTTGTTTGAACGCTTTGAAAAAGACAGCATCCACAAACCGCAGAAACTTGAGAAAGTGCTTCTTAATGGTAAAATGGAGGAGGTGGTAGGTTAGTATCCTGAACTAAATTCCAGACAATTGCATGTGCAGCTTAGCATGTTTTAGGCTAATTACACCTTTCAATCTATGGCAGATGTTGCAAGAATTGTTAGAAACATGATATCAGTAGTAAGAGGTCTTTTCAGTCAAGTTGAGACTTTAGTAAGGCTGCTGTTGGTTGTCCCTGCTTTCTCCTCTGAGGTTGAGAGGAGTTTCAGCACCCTGAGGAGGCTCAAAACATGGCTAAGATCATCAATGTGTCAGACACGGCTCATGTGGCTATTTGCCATGTTCACATGGAAAGATATATTGGAACTTTAAGAAGTATGTCAGTGCTCCATTAAGGTAAATGATAAGCACATAAAGACCTTTGGGTGCTTTGTTTAAATTCTAGTGAAGTAGACATGCCTTTTTTCTTTGTAATATGGTCACTTGTTGTTCATATGATTGTGTTGATTTGAGAGCCTCACCTTGTTCCTATTTTACTCACTGTTATAATTACATTTTAACAGACAGTTTTTCTTTTACATTTACTGTGTTTTCCCTTTGGGAACTTGTTTCTCTATTAAAATACATATTTTACATATTTCAGTTCTTGCCATTTTCTATATTGCAGTAAAGATTGTATAGAAGAAATATAATAAAGAAAAATATGTATTAAAAGCTGTGATGCTATCAGTAATGAATAAAATTGGCCTTTATATCACATTTAAGGCCTTTATTTCCAAAAAATCTTCATAACAGTGCTTCAATTATACTAAGAACCAAAAACCACCTTATGGCCTATATTTGTAACCTGAACAAACACAACCCCCCACCCTCAATATCCAAGACATGGTTATGACATTTGGTTCCTACAATGTAGGCAAAGTCTGACCACACAAAATCTCCTGTTGAGTGCCGGGTAACAGGGGCTATGAGGATGACAATGAGTGCTGTCAAAGAGATGGACAGCATCCTTCCGCTAATATAACCTTATCATCTCTCTAGTAGGCAGCTGGTAAAGCCAGGCAGAGCCGGGCACTGGGGCAAGACCTCTCCTGCTAGAGCATGTGTACAGAACAAGAAGTTCACTTAGAGCACATCAGTCTTCCATGTGTTGTTAATAGAACAGTATGACAGACTGTAGAGTTCAGAATGCAAAGTAAGACTCAGTAAGAACACGCAGTGCCCACTGATGCTAGTTCTTTTGTTTGAGGGCATGATATTTGATGCTTGGGTGTTGGGTGATTTAAGAATTGGCTGACTAAAAAAAAAATCAATATGCACAGGGAATTAATTGGTTTGATGACGTAGTAAGATCAGCATGAGCAGAATGAACTGGTATCTATGCAGGTTCTGGTTGTGAAGGCAGGACCTTTCAGGCTGACAGTAAAAGCAACCAGCCACCAGGCAATAATGGGCAGCTGAAATCCTCACAAAAAGTCAAGGCCTGTGCAGAGTTTACAGATAACGAGAGACACGGAAAATGACACAAGACTCATCTCTATATGCCTCTCGGTTTACCCAACCATTCGTGTGAAAAGGACATAGGAAAAGCCTCCCAACTTGATCTTTTATCGACTGCTCTGCTCTGTGTTTAAAATGACACTCCTTCCTGAAGATATGATATTTATCATTTACCAACAAAAATGTATCTTTTCACTATTATTTAATCTGTGGATCGAAGCTGAAGGTGAAAATGCACTACTATTATATTCTTTGAATTACCTTGGATTACATTTACTTTAACTTGGATTACTGCATGTTTGCACCATAGCCAATATACATACAGTATATTTGGCCTTAGCTTGATGCTCTAAAAATGTTTTCTCTGTTCATTAACAGTGGCAGTCCTTGAGTGAATCTTACAGGAAATCTGTTATGTAAACCAGAAGCCAGAATTAAGGTAATTCAGACTATTTTTCTTGTAATTGTGAGTTTATATCTCACAATTGTGTGACATGAGTATGCATTTATGAGAAATAAACTCAGAATAAAAAGTCAGAATGACCTTTTTAGTTTTTTTCTCAGTAACGAAAATCTTTATAGAAAATTTTATTTATCTCTTTTTATTATTATGCTCCCTTACACAGATGATCTCTCCATGATATCTAAAAGCAGTCATAATAATTAACAACATGTTGATAAATTTCCAATCACAATCCCAACATTTGTGAATTTAGCGAACAAATGGAACAAATCACACAGAGTCAGACCTGGGCTCTATACAATGAAGCTGGTCTCAGAGGCTAGCCAAGTTTCACTTTAGTTTTAGTTTAGTAATCAGTGACTTAATGTTGAAACACGCTAATTGACCGTTATGCTCTCTACTATGATAGAACCGTGGAGATTGTTACCACATTGATTAAAATAATCTCTGCTGCTCAGTAGCCGGTTTTGTTTTGGGTAACATATCGCAACCAGATTCTAAACCAATCAGTTATGAGTAAATATCTCTGATGAACTGAAGTCCATCTCCAGTCTCTCTTAAATTGCACTTTTCAAAAATAAATAAATTCACAAAATGTATTTACTAAATCTAATTTAAATACACAATAATTGTTTTTCATGTGCCTGCTTGCCATGAAAATATAAACATAAACAAAAGCTTTTTTTTATAAAAGAGCTGCCAATAATAAATATTAAAATCACTCTACAAAATGGCCATAAAAAGGGATGAATTCCTCCTAAACTCAATTGATTCATGAACTAGAGATGAACATACAGTATTTCCATTTTCACCTGGGAATGGGCCGAGCCTAGCTGGGCCTCTTTTCTCTCTATGTTTCTCGCATAGAGTCAATGGCTGGGGCCCTTACACGCATCGGGGAAGGGGGTCTTACCCAGTTTCCTATTCTTTCAGGGGAAAAAGACTCTGCGGAGACCACACCTGCCCAGAGAGGGGGAGTTAAGAGTGGTGACATACACCCACATGGGCTTTTAGGTCACATGTGGGAAGTGGCACGGTGGTAGAGCCCGCCCAAGGGAGACTCGGGTCCACTCGTAAGGGGACCGTACTGCGGAAAATACACACAGGGGGAAGTCCACATAGGAGCCCTGACCTGTGGAGCCCCTTTTCCGGTACAGGGTAGATCTGAGTACCCACAGTGGATTGGGTCGGCGAGGGATTTAACCTCCGGGCGCCTCTTAGGAACATGATAATCAAGTCGTGCTTACCCAAAGGCTTGCCGTCTACTGCGTCGTGGTGGGCTGCGATAGCAGCTACATACACCTTCAAGGTGGACGGGGACAGCATCCCCTCCAACCTCTCCTGCAGAAATGAGAGCACTGAACACCAGTTCCCGAACAAGCGCCACTTTAGGGCGTAAAGTTGCCTGGTAGAAGGGGCTCTGGCTTGGTTGATCGTATCTACGACGGCAGGTGGTAGATCAGCTAGATCTTCCACGTCCCGTCCAGGGGCCAGACGTGGAGGTTCCAGAGGTCTGGGTGCGGATGCCAGAGCATGCCCTGTACCTGAGAAAGAAGATCTTTCCTCAAGGTAATTTGCCAGGGAAGGGCTGTCGCGAGGAGTACGAGGTCCGAGAACCAAGCCAGGGTGGGCCAATAGGGAGCCACTAGAGTGACTTGTTCCTCGTCCTCCCTGACGTTGCACAGCACCTGTGCAAGAAGGTTCACTGGGGGAAATGCGTACTTGCGTAGTGCAGTGGGCCAGCTGTGTGCCAGTGCGTCTGCCCCGAGGGGAGCCTCTGTTTGGACATACCAGAGCGGACAGTGGGAGGTCTCTTGGGAGGTGAACAGGTCTAGTTGAGCCTTGCCGAACCGTTCCCAAATCAGCTGGACCGACTGGGGCTGAAGCCTCCACTCTCCACTGGGCAAGCGTTGTCATGATAGCGCATCCGCCACCACATTGAGATTGCCGGGGATGTGAATGGCGGGCATCGACTTGAGTTGCTGCTGGCTCCAAAGGAGGAGACGACGGGCGAGTTGTGACATGTGGTGGGAGCGTACGCCGCCTTGGCCCACGGCTTCGTGTCCGTTGCACGCGGCACCCCAACCCAATTTGGAGGCGTCGGTCGTGACCAAGAAGCATTGGGACACCTGCTGCAAGGGAACTCCTACCCGCAGAAAGCAGAGGTCTGTCCAGGGTTTGAATGTTTGGTGGCAGGCGGGGGTGACCATCACACGGTTCGTGCCGCGGAGGATGCCATATGCCCCAGGAGCCTCTGGAAAATTTTTAAAAGAGACCGTAGTGCCTGGCCTGGAGGCAGCGAGGCAATCAGTACTGACTGCGTGCGCTTGTTGGTGATGCACGCTGGCATTGAGACTGAGTCTAACTCCATGCGAGAAAAGAGATGCTCTGAACCGGGGCGAGCTTGCTCTTTTCCCAGTTGACCTGAAGCCCTAAGCGGCTGAAGTACCTGAGCACCTGGTCCCTGTGGAGTTGGCCAGGATGAGTCAGTCATCGAGGTAGTTGAGTATGCGGATGTCGGCTTCTCGGAGCGGGGCAAGGGCTGCCTCTGCGACCTTCATAAAGACACAAGGGTATAGGGACATGTACTGATATGCCTGGGGTCGATGTCGAGGCAATACTGAGATGTGGAAGTAGTTGTCCTTGGCTGCGAACCAATCTAGATGCCGGACACAAGTTAAGATGTGTTTTTGCATGAGCATTTTGAATGGGAGTTTGTTCAAAGCCCAGTTGAAAACTCGCAAGTCCAAGATCGGTCGTAAGCCATGACCTTTCTTACATTTACATTTATGCATTTGGCAGATGCTTTTATCCAAAGCGACGTACAGAGCCCTTATTACAGGGACAATCGTCCTGTAATCGTTAAGTGGAGTTAAGTGCCTTGCTCAAGGACACAATGGTGGTGGCTGTGGGGCTTGAACCAGCGTCCTTCTGATTACCAGTTATGTGCTTTAGACCACTACACCACCACCACTCCGTTCTTCACAGGCTCTATCGCGTCTTTGAGTAAGAGGGTCACGATTTCCGCGTGCAGGGATTTGGCATGTTCGCCGTGTACTGCAGTAAAGCGGACTCCCCCGAGGGGGAGGGGTGGGGGGTCTGATGGTCCTGGCCAGCCAGGGTGACGGGTTGGGAAGTGAAAGCCATGCATCCAAGCTCCGTGCTATGGACACTAACGGGACGATTATTTTTGACGTACACGGCGGGGCGGAGCAGGTAGTACGGCGTCTGGAGGCAAAGGTGCGTCCTGAGGCTCTGGTGCTGAGAAAACACTCGTAGCACATATCTTGCTCCACACACCTGGCAGGGGGCGGGTTAGTGACTGAGGAGGAGGTCCGGTGGAGGCGTCCTCTAGACTCGTCAGAACTGGCCGGCCGGGGAACAGTCGCGGGGCTGAAGGCGGGGGGTCCGCGTCCAGCATGCCGGGACTGTTGAGGTGTGGCTGCAGAGTGCCGTGAGAACAGCATTTGCGGGCCAGGTGACCCGGAGACAAAGAAAATAGCTCTTTTATTGAGAATGTGGGTACCGCAGCCCCAAGGGGGCGACGGCTGTGGGGAGGACGGAGGTTGAAGGAAAGCCGCGACCGCAATGTTGCCATGGTCACAAACGCTGCCTCTGTGTGATCGCAGCCCAGACACACAAGACAGCGCCTGTGGCCATCTGAAGTGGAGAGCACTCTACCGCAACCAGGAACTACACAGGGGCGGAAAGGCATCTTTATAAAGATGCGTCCTAAAAAGGACGTTCAACGCCGCTGTGTATTGCTCTTTTAGAGGAAAATACTCTGTGGCAGGGCGGAGGGCAGGGCCGGGTCGTGATCCTACACACCCAGTCCCGTATTAGGCTAATTATGCCTCCGTGAGGTTTAAAGGCTGACTGCGGAGGGCCGTGCGGGAGAGAGAGATCGTTAGCGGACATGTCCATCATGTGTGTTTTTGTTGTCTTTTAAGTTTTCCATTAAACTATGATTTATATCGTCAAGCCGGTTCTCGCCTCCTCCTTTCCCATCCTTTAACTGTTTTACATTGGTGCCGAAGCCCGGGAAGGAGGAGGGATATGCCGTAGTAGAGTTCTCGCCACTACCGTCCACCCCAACGGAGCAGCCGCGGCCATCTGCCGGGGGACGAGGAGCCCAGCCACCTGAACGAGGACGATGGCCTCCGACCGCGAGGGGAGGAGAGGCTCCTAGCCGACCGCCTGGAGCGGTCAGGGCCGCTGCCAGGGGCGGAGGAGTCACCTACTGGCCGCTGAAACGCGACGGGGTTTAAGACCGCCGACCGCGAGCGGGGAGGGGCTCACTGCTGACTGCCTGGAGCGAGAGAACTGCTGCCAGGGGCGGGGGAGACCCCTTCTAGTCCCCGAGAACGCGGCGGTGTCCGTCCGCCAGGGGCTGGAGGACTGCCTCAGATCCACCCGGAGAGGCGCGGCTGTCGTCCGATAAAGGGTGGAGGAGTGGCCGAGGAACAAGCTGCGGCGTATCGGAGAACTGGCGAGTAAGTTTTTTTTTTTTCATCTCTCTCTCCTCTCTCTCTCTCACTGTCGCTCTGTGTTGGCCTTTATCCTCTTTTAAATCTTACAGTTTTTTTGGGGGGGTACTACACTGTTACAGGAGTACCCTCCCATTTTAATCATTTCTGTTTCCCTCCCCTTGTCCCCTCCCTCGTCCAGGTAGATGGGGATGACCTGCCGGCAGTCAGCGCGGAAGGCGCGCCCTCCCCCAGGGAAAAGAGGGTGATGTACGTCAGGCCGGGGCTCCCCAGCCTGAGAGAATGAGGGAGGAATGTGGCAGGGCGGAGGGCGGCGCCGGGTCGTGATCCTACACACCCGGTCCCGTATTAGGCTAATTATGCCTCCGCCCTGCCACATACTCTTTTAGAGAAAATCACTCTTTTATAAACTCTTTTAGTTTGCGCTGTCGAAGCGCCCAGGGGCAAACTGTACTGCCATGCAGAGAAGGAGAAAAGCTGCTGAAGTGTGCCGTAGATCCAACAGCAGATCACCAGAGGTAAGAGGAACAGGTGTGTGTGTGACTCGCAGCTCGCTGCATACACGACCATTGGCTCCGAAGAAAATTTCTGAATGAAACAGACGTATTTCCCTGCCTTTATTCCCGTATATCCGGGGTGGGACATGCAAACATGCAAAGTCTGCCAACTTCTCATTGGCTTTTTTCATAGATCAGAGGTATATTCGGCACCCAAGAGAGACCTCTAGTGTCGCTTCTTCGACACAACGTTGAAGATGGGGAACCATTTATTTCACCACTTTGTAATACATTTATGCCAAAAGATGTCCCAATTGTATTTTCTTATTTATTTTATTTTTGTATTAAGATCCCCCTTGGAGCTGCCTGGTGTTAAAGGAATAGTTCAACAAAAAAACTAATTTGCTGTCAAGCTCCATTTCACCGTTTGGATATGCGGATTGAAGAATGACATTTCAAAATTCCTTTGGAGGTGAAGTTTTTTAAAATTGGATATAAAAAAACAATTTCCTTTGGCAGCAATGTACCTTTGAATGTTCTCATGTAAGATTCCGAAACTTTGGCTACATCCATAAACATTAAATGGTCTTCATTTCCAGGCTTTTTTTAACAATCACTCAATCAATCAAAAACATGATCACACAGGAAATCATCATGTGAGTTCTGGATGTTTCCACCCACATTTGAAACAGATGAGCCAAATTCCAGAAAAGCACCACCATGCAGAAAAAGTTAATGCCTCATAAATGGCCCTCCTGCTAGATTCTTACGTTTCAGTGTCCCACAAAGATAATTTTACAGTGGTTGTGTCAATACACCCCTGACCTGATACATCATTGATGGAGTTTCAGAGGGGCCTTGGAGGATGAACACAGTGACATGGCGGTTGTGAAATATTATTACATTTTGCTGTGTGCAAGATCACTCCTCAATACAATTAAATGATTATTAAAGAAATGTTTAATTACTTTAATTTAGTTTGATTCATTGCAGAATATTGATGGCACTGAAGTGCAGGAAAGGTAAGGTTCTGAGTTCTTCCCAGATGAACACGGCGAGGTCTGTGGTGACCAATTCTCCCCTATTAGCATTTTAGGTGGATAAGCACTCACTTAAAAAAATGCTAATTATGACTCAACAGCTGCTCAATTTGAAATTGATTGACTTAATTACTACTTTCAGTGAATCCCTATTTTTATTTTTTTAAATTTTTTTTTTTTCAATGTTGTGGTCCTGTTCATTTCTCCCATGTGAAAAATTGGCAAGCACTGATAGTGTACTTTATTTACTTGTGCTACATCTGCATTATTTTAGCACCTGATTTACTAAAGGAATTATGCAATTCCTGTCACTTCAGTAAGGAGCAGTAATCCATTATCTAAAATACCCTGTAATAATCAGAGCTAAACAACACAAAATAGAACAGCTTGTTGCAGGGGATCCTATATCACTCATGAAATGAAATCACTTTACCTTAAGCTAAAGTTTGGAAGTGATGGAATGCCATTATTCAGTGAGTAGTTCTATATGCAAACAGGAACAATGAACTTGCCACATCCAATAATAATAATAATAAACAACAATAATACAAACAAGAAAATATCTGATTTATTATGAATTAATAAATGCATATGGAGCGTGACCATATGCATATGGTCAAGCTTCTAAATAGGTCCCACCCACAAGTCATTTTCTAAAACTTTTGAAATCTGAAGGATGTTTGAAATCAGAAGGACTTTCAAACAATATTTCAGTGCCTTTTTTTCCTTTTTTTTAAATTTTTATCATAGTCTATAATGCGAGACATTCTGGATGGTTTTAAACAAAAGTGAAGCTCATATTTTTGTTTAAGCACTACAAATGTATGCTTACTGTTTTATTTCTTCTTCCTGTATTCTTTGCGCTGCAAAGTTGTCTAGGTTTATTCTGGTGCAATGCCATGTCCCATTTCAAGTTCATTACTGCAAAAATGATTTTTGTTTCTTTTTTAAACGAATAAATGAAAAATAATTATTTTTAGTGGTTATTAAGAACATTAAGAGCACTTTTGTGTAACTTCCATAGATCTTTTTCATGCTAGCCCCATCTTTGATTTTTAAAGGGTAACTAAACCCTAAACCAACTTTTTTTAGTTAATGATCTGTAAGAATGGGGCTTTATTAGTACTGGTCATTGATTCAAGTAATGTTTTTGACATTTGTGTATAAAGTGTTTTAATTCTACAATATATGGTGTAAAAACGTCTGAGTGCTGCCCTCTTCAGGTTGAACGGTGGCTACTGCAGTTGAATTTTCCTATTGGCTGTTTGCGGTACTTTTTGACGTAACCGGTGACAGCTGACGTAAGCAGGTTCCAGCTCACCACGCCCTTGGTACGAGCTACCACGCCCATGGCAGTATAAAAACCATCTCGTTTCGTCAAAACCACTGTAGCGAGTCAGGAGTTGGAATTGCGAGTATTGAAAACGATCAGGATAGAGTATTTTAGCATCTATTTAGCATAGCATTTATATAGTTATTTAGATTATTTAGTGTAGTCTAGGTAGGTAATTAGCATATTTGTTAGTGTAGTATTGTTAGAAGCATAGTTAGTTAGTAGCATAGTATTGCGTCAGTTAGGATAGCTTCAAGTTAGCATAGATTATCTGTATTTAGTACAGTGGTCAGGATGGTACGTAGGTGTAGTGTTGCTGGTTGCAACAGCAACTGTATAGCTTTCCAGCAGACTTGGAAATTAGGCGCCAGTGGTTGCATGTCCTTGGCCTGGAAGACCGCGAGTTCCCGCCTAGAGCTGTAGGAGTGTGCAAACTGCATTTTACGCGGGATTGCTTCTCCAATGCAATGGAGGTGGAAATGGGCTTCTCCAAACAGCTCGCGCTGAAAAGTGCCAAACACTGCTCCTCCTGCATGGACTCCACCACCGCAGCAGCGTCTTGAGGTGAGTGATCATATATATTTGAATCACAATTTACTGGATTTGCTGGATTTTTTCACATAGCGGCAAAATATGAATATGCCTACAGAGCGCGCGCTATTGACATCAACTCGATAAAACTCATCAGATTCATGTACATGCTTGCGACCGTGTGAGGAATAATAATAACATAATAGTAATACTCCTGGAGAAAATTACCACTCCAGTCACTCTCCATTTTAGAGTCTGACAGCAGCTGTCAATTAATCCGTCACTACGGGTCTCGGTGCACGCCCCCGCTCAGCCCCGCCCTCGTTTCGTCCCCTCTATCCCTGCTGGTGTCTGCCCACTTTTCCAGCATTTTTCAAATATTGCTAGTGGGTGGAGTCAGACTCTGAGCAGGGGTTTAGTTACCCTTTAATTGGAATGACAACGAGGCTGTGAGTGATAGAGGGAACTGTACTGCAGTTTAAATTGTTTTTGGATCGTTTGTGCCAATGAAGAGACAGTAAGTCTATCCCTCACAGACTCTTTGTTATTCCCATTAAAAATCAAAGATTGGAATAGCACGAAAAAGGTCTATAGCCTGCCCAGTAGTGGTGAACATTGAGATGACAAGTAGAGAGAGCAGGTCAGTCAAGGGCAGAGAGTCAATCATAATAGTGGGTATTTACTGTCAAAGGAGAAGCAGCTAAAATCTTAAAGGAGAAGCAGCACCAATACAGAGCTGGGTGGACAGTGATCATGTTTTACAAATAGATCACTGTTTTATATGCAAGAAAACTTTACTAATAATATAAGTGAATCTCATGGAACATATTCAAATAATAATTAAAAAGTCATGTCATGAACCCTTTAAGGATATGTCCTAAAAAATAGACCTTTTTCACAAACTGTGATGGCGTGTTACAGACTCACATTGCTCCAAAATTCAGCACCTCAACTTGACCGATTATGGTTTCAAAATGGCAAATTTCTCAGAAAGGTGAGGAGCTTGGATCCCTGAAATAATTTTTATTGTTCATGCATTTATTTTATTTTGTGGAATTTAATAATTTTCCACGGCACACTAGTGTGCTGTGGCACTGTGGTTGGGAAACACTGCTTTAGACTACAAAACTGCAAAGAAGATATTAAACCATAACCAAAGTTATTTTGACTAAATAACTTTAAGTTGTTAGTCAAAATCCTTGTCCAGGTAGCATATATTGGTGAAAAGACCATAAGTAAGTTGCTGTTGCACTGTATTGCCACATATATTTCTTAATAGAGAGCAGTGCAGAAATGAAGAGTGGTAGGGCGCTTTGTTGAGCTGTGTAAGTTGGAGGGGCTCCAATGCTGCAGTGCATTTCATGGGGAGTCTCATACTGTGTAGTCAATGAATAGAACGAATTAGAAAATAACAGTCAAAGCTTTAAAACAAAATAAAGACAGACCTCAGCAGTCTAAGAGAGTGAAAAGAGATATGAATAGAGGGAGATAGGGGGTTAAAACTGAGAAATGGAGGAAGAAAGCAATGGGACCGAATTGAAAAGACGACAACCAGGAGCAAGAAACCCCAAAGGAGGAATCCATTCCACATTCCATAGATCATGTATTGATGACAGCAGACTCGAACCACTCTGTAATGTCTTCTCCAGCACATCCCAAAAACTTTCAATGGGGTTAAGGTCAGGACTCTGTAGTGGCCAATTAATGTGTGAAAATTATTCCTCATGCTCCCTGAACCACTCTTTTACAATTTCAGACCAATGAATATTGGCATTGTCATCCTGGAATATACCTGTGGCGTCATGGGAAGAAAAATCCATGATGGGATAACCTGGTCAAGTACATTCAGGTAGTCATCTGGCTTAATTTTAATGCCGCATAACATTGAAGCAACCCTAGATCATAATACGGCCTCCAGAGGCTCATTTCATGCACTTCCCATCTTACACTGAAGCTACACGCAGCATCATTTGGGGTTAAAAGAATTGTTGTCTGTTGAAACATATTAATCAGTGCAATAATGATCCAATCATAGGCTCTTAAGTATCTGCTTATTTAAATCCAAACAGTAACTACTTTTTTTTTTTTTTTTGGCCAGGCAGTGTACAGTATATCTATCTGGTAAATTATTACTATTGATAGTGGTTAGCTCACACAATTCCAGCACATGAAACTGACAAGAACTGCCCTGGGACTTATGCCATCCAGTGTGAGAAAACAAGCTCTCTCTTCTCCAAGCTAGGTACACAGCAAAGCATTATAAAAAGTCAGTCAATTCTGACTGAGTTCACCCCAGAACCATATAATTTGCTGTCAAAAATACCATGGATGGCCATTATGTTTAATTGACAGTTGGTGGATTTGGTTTGGCTGACTTCATAAAATGCAACATGCCATGGACCAAGAGTGAAAACAAACAAAAATGTAATCGGATCTTTGACAGGGTGAGAACATTTCTCCACAAAACTTACTATCTGCAATTACTGTGTCACTTGAAAATTAAAATCATATCAGATTTAAGTGTAATTATACACAATATTTTTGATTTGAAATTACAACAAATTTGTAATACATTACAAACCTAACACAAACCATGGCTGCGTGCATTTGTAGATGTGAATGTAATGAAACCTCTTAAAACAAAGCAAAGTTTTCATTTCAAACAGAAATCTAGGTATTTTACAGTATTTCCCTTTACAGGAATAAAGACTGTGACGTGGCACACTTTACTGGAACTGAAAAGCATCACTCAAACATTGCAATCCACGAGCCTAAATTGGCAGTAATGTAATTTAGAATTTTTTTGTTTCTTTTCTTTCTCGATTTTCAGCTTAATATGCAAGAGTCAACTATACAAGCCTAAAAATGTAACACTGTAGCTCTGTGGTGCTATTAATAAAACATTCCTATATTTGTTTGAGCAGCCCGTCACAACACCGCAATATCGAATCGACCAATGGTGCGAGTTTTTGGCTCTGTTGCTGGACTACTAGCCTGTGGACAGCCATGTCTGTCTTAACTGTCAGAGGCATGAACCTGTCAGCCTAGAGCTTTGTGTCCTCTACGCAGAATGAACTGAGTGATTTACTAATTTCACAGTGATGTGAAAGATAAATGAGAAGGATCCATTTCTCTTTCTTAACTATCACCTCCATACAACCTTTGAACACTACGAGAACTGTGATATGTATCCATTCATCTGTGCAGTTGAACAGTGGTATAATAATTTAGTATTAAAAGAAAAATGAAAAAAAATTGTTTTTCTTTATTAAATCACCAACAACAATTTGGAACACTACAAGAACAGGATATGAATAACATAATTACCTAGATTTACTTGAGCACTGAATAACAAGATTAACTGTTCACATAAACTAATAATGTAAAGAAAACAAAGTAAATTACTTTCCTCTTTGTGAACAGTAATCTTCAGAATGAAACAAAATGAACAATAAAAAAAATTGTGTGTAAACACAATTCAAGTAAGTTTAAATGTTTTCTTTAGGAACATCACCATGTCCACGGTGTCTGGTGAGAGGCTTGCTATCTGTGCTGTGATGATGTTCCCAGCAGTGGAGAAAACCCTCTCACCGGGGACATATGTGGCTGGGACGCCAACTTTGCTAAATGGGGAAACTGGCTCTCATTGTCCTTCCACCACATAAGTGGATTTGACTCCACTTGGAGGCTCTGCACTGCCTTGTAATGCTGCACCTAATCCTCCACCACTTGAGACAAGGGCTTGGGTGGTGGTGGTGCCTGTTCTGCAGGAAAGAAGTTTTCAAACATTTCAGTGATTGGTGCTCATTTTGCTGGAGTACAGTCACTTCTGCTGGATGCCACCTCTGATTGCTTCTCTGTCTCCACTCTGGAGGCCTGGGCCTATCAAAGACAAACAATTGCAATATTATGTCAGAAATTATTTTACACTTAAGTATCCAAAATACATAAATAAAACTACCTAAAAGACTTCTGATGGTTAAAGCTTTTATCATCTGGCTACAGTTAATTGCTAAAATTTTATTAAAATAAAACACAGTGCAAATCAGCACTGTGCTTTTCACATAATTTTATTTAAATGAATTGTGTTTAGACTGAAACTATTTAACAAATACCTGTGGAGGACAGTCTTCCAGAATACTGTCAATCAGGCTCCTGAAGATCATGCCACGGGTGGTTTTGAAAAGTGGTTCAAGTGCAGAGCTCACATGAAGGAACTGAGTTAGTGTTGTGCCAGTATCAGGGTATCTCTCTTGGAAGTCAGATGCAATGGCAGTTTTGACATTTTCACAACTGTTGAATCTGAGTCATTGTGCCTCATGGATGCCAAGATTGCATGTTTTAGTGGCATTATCACTGAAACTGTTGGCAGCTGGTCAGTGCTCATGATAGTAGTCACCATTTTGAGTGGTTTGAGAGCATGAACCACATCCTCAGCTACTTTCACGTCATCATTGGACAAAGTAACAATGTCCTTGATGTTCCTCTTAACAATCCTATGCAGAGAAAACAGCAGCCTGCTGTCCAAGGTAGCGCTCAGTCATGTCATGGCTTGAGCACCACCTGGATGTTACTTCTTGCATTAGCTTATGTGAAGGAAGCTGGAGCATTTCTTGTTTTGTCTTCAAGACTGCTGCAGCTCTAGTGCTTCGATGGCATGAGGTGACCACTTTTCTCACGCCCGGACATCTGGTTAACACTCATTCCCCAGCCCGGTATCACGCTAAAGCGTGTAATACACACGCTGGTCCAATAGCAGATGCGTGTCAGGGTCACGCTTTGCCTCCTCAAGGCGTGAACATGACACGCATGAATGAAGGTTGAGTACCAGCAGGGGGCAATAATTTCCTCAATGCCAACAACTCTCCACGGACCAAATAGAAGCGATATAGTGCATTCTCCAAAATTCCCGCGTCGTTCAGGTCGGTCAAAGCCATATTTTTATTACGGTGCAGTCATTTAAGAAATCTACGTTGCTATAGCCTAACGTTATATTTGTGTGTATGAAGACTGTGGAGCTTTTTAATCTATGGTGCTGTTAACGTTACTGTGGTCAATAACGTCAATGGAAATTGATATTAATTGGCTAATTAATTAACCACAGAAAGCTGCTGTCAATCCTGAAATATCGATACTGATGTTGTATCTATTCTAAAGGATAGATCCTCACATAAAACCAGTAATTTTATTCATTTAGAACGAATTTATTTTATTCAGAAATGATGCAATAAATCGATTATACATGACCGTAAAGGCCTTTACATTGTTACACACACACACACACACACACACACACACATATATATATATATATATATATATATATATATATATACAATCATATAAGCTGTTCTAATAATTATAATGCTGAAAATTCAGCTTTGATCTCAGGAATAAATTACATTTTAACATATTCAAATAGAAAACAGATCGCCTATTTTAAATAATATTTCACAATTTTAGTTTTTACAAAGATTTACTGTATTTTTGATCAAATAAATTAAGCATTTGTAAGCATATTAAACTTCTTTTAACATTAAACATCTTACCGACACCACATGTAAAATTTACTATAATTATTCTAGTTTGTGCAATTACATTTAGTTTTTATTGATCGTTAAAGTTCATATACATAGTGTTATGTTCTGTAATTGATGTTAATAAATCTGTCAGAAGAAAATGTGCAAAATTGGAGGTACAACACTGTAACCCTTTAAAAACAATAACCATACACACAGCTAATTACAGAGCATCGAGAGGACAAATCACAAAATCTTTTAGTGGTCATGAAAATGTATTCAGATTAAGCATATTAATGATGCATTCACCTCATTTATCACGACACACTGCTTCTGTTCATGAATGCAGTTTACATGCTGAATATGCAACAACAGCAGCATCACAGTTATCTTCTTTATTTTGTTACAGTTATATGTATAATATGAGAAATCCAGGAATCTTTGCTGCAAAATAATTAACTAAGTTTTTGTTTTCCTTTGTCCAACAGCTCCTGTTTTTACCCACCATCCTTCCCTGTTACCTCCACCTGTCTATCTTTATAAGAAACCAACGGCTCTTTTAAGAGCCACTCCTCTATCTTTCTCACTCTCTCTCTCAGTCTCACTCTCACTCTCAGTCTCACTCTCAGTCTCAGTCTCACTCTCAGTCTCAGTCTCTCACTCTCAGTCTCTCACTCTCAGTCTCACTCTCTCACTCTCAGTCTCTCACTCTCACTGTCAGTCTCTCTCTCTCTCTCACACACACACACACACACACACACACACACACACACTCTCTTTCTTTCTCTCTCTCTCCATCTCTCTATCTCTTTTCTAAAGCATCACTGTCTTCAAGTAAGTATTGTTACTCTATTATTTATTTTTCTTTCACCTTACTCTCTCTCACTGTCCAAAACATTTTTTTTAATTTAGTTTTTATATAGCCTGTAGCCACCCTATACTATATACATCCTTAATACTTTTTGTCTGACTGTGTTTTTATCTTCCTTTCCAGTATAGTATCTTTGAAATGGCTGCTCAGCAAGACAGAGGGAGAGCAGATGATGCTATTTTCCTTGCAGACATGTTCCTTGCTCAAACCAAAGTGAGTATTTTTTTAGACAATCCCGTATTGGTAATAATACTAAAGAGTGGGAATTAGAGTGCAAAATTTGAATGAACTGCTCAAGATTTGGCTGTATTTCAGTTTTATCATAAACTGCTCACTTTCTGTCATGCAAGGCAAAGAAAGCGAAGGACAAAGCAACATCTGCTAAAGGTAATAAATTTAATGTCCGATGGGTGGAGAGAGATGCTAAAGGACGTCCACTGCTAAAAAGAAGCAGAAGTGGAGAGACACGAAAACGTGCTTCAGCTACACTGCCCTACAAAGGCAAAACGCCGTAACATCATGTTTGGTCAAAAATGAGTTAATGTCATTTTTGGGGTATTCAAGACCTCCTTTATCATGTGAATAAATATCGTGAGTCAATTTGATTGTTTTAACGAGAAATTAAAGGGCTATGACAACCGTAACATCCAAAACCATACGAGAAACCACAGCAGAACGCCGTAACAGTTGTTACGGCTCTTAGCCTTTGTTCCGCACGCTGAATTTGAGTTTAAGGTGTTCTGACTTTGTTTCAGCCTGGCATCAAGAGAGATGTTACGGTGCCGCTGTGATGTTACTGTACTCTGGCTTTGTCATACTGTCAAAGATTACCGCTCTTTATTGTCACCAAACCGCGTAACATACACACGACACATCTTTGAAATAAAGTGTAGACTGCCGACTGCTTGTTTGTATTATTACTCTGTGATAGCGATGTGATAGGGCGATGGTTCAGATCTGTCAATGTCAGTGACAGCCCGAGCTAGCTAAATTTAATCTGTGTCACGTAAATTAGCGCTAACGTTGACGCTGACACTCGCCTCACATCAGATGCTGAAAACCAAATATTAAATACAGAGGCATCCTACCTTTCCATGCAATCCGATATAATCCATAGAAGATATAATCCATAGCAATGCACGTCATCTGCTGTATCCACAACAATCCATACGTGTTTGAGCTATATTTCCTTCTTGCAGGTGTTCACGTCAGATTTTACAGCTGGTTATCGCTAACGTCCGTACAAAGTAGGCTACCCTAAATAGTAAAAGTAACTCCAACTTTTTTCGGTATACTCTGTCAAATTCGTTGACTGAGCATCTTGAGCAGTTTGGTGGCCCTTAACCCTTTAACTGTCACCCCTCCCCCTTTTTTCGCATAGACATGAAAATCACTATCCAAACTTAAATGGTTGTATTTCAAGAATGCTTTGACATATATACCTATGGACAAGTTGTGTTCCGAATTTTAGGTTGATATCTCAAAAAATTAGCTTTCAGTAAGATTTTATTTGGAGCAGTAAAAAACTTGGAATGAGCAGTCTCTAATCTCTAATGTATTGGTCTAATGTTTAATTAATTATTACTCTATATCTTGCATTTAAATACATATACCTTTGTATTCAATTATAATTAAATTATCTTTATTGTGAAAATATTTATTGTATTTATTCATACTGTACATACTGTACTGCAAAGTAACTTATCTGTTATACTGTTTAACTGTGTTAGTGTTGCCGCACTATCCTGATCATTATAGCACTAAATAGGAACAACCAAAGGTCTTCTATATAATTTAAAACAAATACCATGATGACTAGACCTTGGTTAGGTGTTCTTATAATGGATGTAAGTATGGTGAACAGCAAGTAAATATTGATTATATGTCAGTTACAGCCTTTTGCCTTTGCATGACTCCTGATTTTTGGCACATGATACAAAGGCAGAGTACATTAACTGCCAAACAAGGGTCAAAGGTCAATTTTGAGCTCAAGATTTTTTTGCATACAAACATTTCTTCTGTATAGCAACTAGTTGTGAAATGTTGGGAGTCCTACCTATAATACTTTTGTCTGGACAAAACAGAAACTTTAAAGTCATTTTTCTCAGTTTCACACTCTAGTGAGTTAAGGTCTTTTGCTTTTGCAGGGCAGTACAGGTAGTCCATGCCTTCCAAGATTATTTGTGATAACCCACCACAGAATGCTTCTTAACTAAGTATAACTGTGCCCATTGTATACAGAATTCAGCTTGCTATTTGTTAGGTAGGTTTGTTAGGTTAATAGGATTTCTGTTTCTGGATTTTAATCATTTTCCTTTAAATACTGTATGTTAAACTGTGCCATCAGAAACACCACATGGTGGATGTGTTACTTATGTTATTGACTTCACTGTAATGCTTAGCAATTCCAAAGAAATTAAGTAGAAGTGAAGCATCAGTGTCAGGTTCATGCTTCTAACAGTTCAAGATTATGAGGAAAAAAACTTTAGAGTTTAAAGGAATTGTCAGACATATCAATCAACCTATTATAGCCTTAAGTCACTATATGAACACTGTATTGTATGCTTGTAAGACATGAACATTGTTATCTCTTTCCTTTCTATCTATCTTTTCAGTTGTTTCTGTGGTTGGCAGTGAGGACGCTACACCTTTTGAGTCATCTGAGGAGGTTCCCACAGTTACCCAATCAAACTGCTCTCAACACTTATTCGGTAAGATGACACCTGACCTTACGGTAATTATGCAATTTAGCAATAAGCGTGAAAGGAATTATTATTTTCTTATTTCTGTCTTTTAGACATTGAGATGCAGAAACTGCAGGATATTCTGACCTCAGCAGATGTTCAAGGCACCAACAAGTCCCCTTCAACATCCACATCATGGTGCTTGCGCCAATCTGTAGCCCAAGATGAGTGGCGGAAAGCAAGGTCCTATCACATCAACTGCTTGCTGTCCTGCAATGTGGCTCCAGAAAAGAACTGCAGCCACTGCACATCTCCTGCCGTCATTCGCTGCAGAGACTGCATGCCCCAAGAGTGGCTGTGCATGGATTGTGACACACACATACACAAAAAACTCACCCTCCATAACAGGGAGTCCTGCATTGAGGGAATTTACAAGCCCATTGAGCCAACAGTGTGCTGTGTAAAAAAAGATGGCAAATATACGCTGGTCAATCAAGGTAGTGTTTTGAACATTTTTTGGTGAATTTTTCTTTTAATTATTATTATTTTTTTACTTTTATTATGTTAATTGTACATATTTTTAATGATTTCTCTCAAATTATTTCTCTTCTCTTTTAAGTATGTTTATTACCTACAGTGAGACCTGTCCAGTTATGCACTTGCGACCCTTCAGACTTCACAGAATCAGCTGGCAGAGCAATCATTTTGGTTTGCATAAATGGTAGGAACTATGGTTTTATATTTAACATTTTTTCTTGTCCCTTTGTGTGTTAGAATGTTCTACTTTTTTATTTTAGGTCGGTATGACTTGCACTTGCCAAACTTGCTGTGCAGATTATGTCTGGCTCATTGGACACCTGACAAGAGCTGACCTAATAAGAAGTGGGTACTGGCCAGCATCTGTGAATGCTGACACGCTGTTTTCAGTCGATGTCTTCAGCACATTTGAAGAAATGAAAACTGTTGCACCAGGATTATCAAGACAAGGTTTTTTGCGGATGTTGGAGAGGAGGACTTGTCTCTTTGGAAGGGTAAGATCAGTGTGGATCAAAGTTGCCTTAAGTAGAGATGGGAGAATATTAGTGTAGCTATTTCATTTTACTCTTTACTAATCGCATGTACAGGCTGGGAAAATACATGGAGACGTATTTCAAAGAAGCTTCATGGAATACACATTCTGCCAGTACCAGTGTGAAGAAATGGCCAGTGTAGAGCACTTCACTTGCCCGGCATGTACACCCAACATGCTCGCTCTTTGTGCAGATGGCAACAGAAAAGTGTACCGATTTCGGCAGTCAAAAGGGTTAGTTGTTTTAAACTTGTAATCGTTTTACTTAATGTAAAATTAACAGAACATATAATGTCTTACATTGAACATATTTTTTTTCTTATTCTATTAAGGTCAGAGGAAACCTATTTTGATGGCACCTTCATTGCCAAGGACACTGATGTACACCATTTTGTTGATGAGATCAGGAGTAAAATGAAAAGTGTTAGTTTTTGCTCCTATGATTTAGATCCAAAATTTGAAATGTATGATTGTTGCTTTATTAAATAGATATTGTATCCCTAGCATGGTGCACTCTTTTAAGCAATCTTGTGTTGAGGTTTGAAATTAAACATGGTATGTGTGGTGGCATCCAAAATGGCTAGTTTAGCAGCTCATTCATTATGTAATAGCAGATCTCTGTAAGAGTTTGTCACCCTAAAGAAAGTGGAAGATGCATTTTCTGAAGCTCCTCTTTAGTAGTAGTTTGAAAGTAAACTTTTTATTATCACTGATCATTACAAAGATGCCAGTTGGTGTGATGTAATCTGACTCATCCTGATGGATGAAGTAACTAGAGCAAATAGCAACTTTCAGTTTTAACCAGAATTATTTTGTCATGCAGACTGCCAGCAAAGGGATCTGTGGAGCCAGTCAGTGGTCTGCTGCACGTGAAACAGCCAGAAAAGCAAGCAAACTGGATGAAGAGGGCCTTGAGGTGGTTGTTTGCAGACACGGAGTGCTACTCAAGGCTCTTAACATGTACAGGGTGGAAATATTTGCTTATCCGCTGTACCTGCAGAAGGAGCTCCAAGCAGCCACAAATGGGCAGTTCTATTGCACAGATATTGCTTGCAAGTATTGGCCTTATCTTGAGAAGTTGGCAGTCTCCATGTTGGAACTCAGACCTTTACTGCAGATGAGACCATTCCTTTCTGTCATGCATGCCAAGGCTCATTCAACCAAGTGTGAGGTACTGCATATTCTTTATAATACCATTTGAAATTGTATTTTTATGACTTATATAATACAGTGTATATGATTATAATATAAGTGCAACAATAATTTGTTAGATAATCTGGAGTGGCAAAAATCAGGAAGGTGCTGGCACAACTGCAGGGGAGGAGGTCGAAATGGTAAACAGCTACCTGTCTCGTTGTGCCCTCACAACCAAGTACATGACAAAATCTGGTAATTGTTGCTTATTTATATTATTTTAGGAAACCTGTCTTTTATTCTTTCTTCTTTTTATTGTTTTTATTCTTTATGTCTAATACTTTATGTCTAATACTCTGAGATTGCAAATATTATATAATATGTAGGCCTATTGCAAATATAAAGCTGGAAATATTCTAATATGATAGTAACACATTAATAGAACTGCATTACATCTCTCTTTAATTAAAACTCAATGGTCAATGTGTGGATGAAGTAAAATCCCATGAGCATTAATGGGACTTTCCTCCATCACATCATTTTGTTCTTTAAAGCCAGAAATGACATGCTAACTGTCCATGCAATTGGATGGAACCGACGGAAGCAGGAAGGCCTTCATCTTGCACTATCCAGCAGATACATCAAGGTATTATGTTGTGTCTGAGTTGGGTATAAAAAGCTTTTCATGATTTTCTCACTTTTTAAGATCACAAAGGCAGAAATCTTTTTTTTTTACACCAGACTTTCAAAAAGGCTGAGGCTGAGTCTCAGAGACTGGAGAATTTGAGCAGTGAGCTGGGGTGTCCTGAGAACATCGTGCATCAGTGGGTAGATGATGTCAGACAATGGGCTACTGACGGTACAGTGTTTTATGGACATTCTTCTATGTAGCTTACTAATATTGCAGCGTGATAATTCAATCTTTGCCATGCATAAGGATTAAGTAAGGACATGCCCTGTTTTGTTTGTTATAAACTTGTGGGCTTGTAAGCTCCTTTTAGACTGTAATAATCGATTTGGGGCACTAAATAAACTTAACTTGAACTTCAAACTTTAAATTTACAGCCTAAAATACACCATAATCATTTACTTGTATTATTGTTGGTGCTTTAAGATTCTGTAGGTACCAGATGTGATGACCAATATGAACGGCAGAAATCTATTGAACAAATGTTTCTTGGTGTTCATCAAAAAAAAGCCAGCCTTTATAATCAGACTGGTATGTTGATAAGTCACCTAATATTTATGTAATGTTTATTACTTGCAGACGTCTTATCTGTATTGTTTTGGTATTAACGTGTTTTCAGCTCCTTAATTTTAAAATGTCTTCCTTTTAATTTTACAGATATTAGTTAGGCCTCTATTACACCTTTTAAGTCATGCGATTTTTTTTTTTAAACATTTTAATTTATTAAATCTTTAGTCAGTTATAAGTATTAGTATTTCATTGAAATTTCTGATATCAGCATGTGCTTGTGCATCATGTTTTCTGTGTTTTGCAATTTTTATAGACAGCAATAAAGTTCGACACTTGCGTCGAAGAAAATTGTGGGAAGAGAAGAGAAAACTCTTGGAAACAATCAAGCTCTACAATGAGCAGGTGGCAGATGAGGAGCGCATCGCTGAAGAGAAGGTGGAGAGCGGGCTCTCTGTGGGGGGAGGAGACAGTCTAATATGGCCTTGGGAAGTGCACAGCAGTGGTATGTAGCAATTTCTCTCTAAGGCAATTTTGCACCCTGCACCAGGTTATGGGATGTACATACACTACTTATTTTTGGCCTGCTGTTTAGAATGTACAGGTCAAATTTGTATTGATGGGATGTTATTTGTGTTACTTCAGAATCCAGCAACATTCTCACCAAAAGAAGATTTTTGATGCGCACATGTCAAAAGTGCGCCTTCAAGAGGAAAAGATCATTGTGATGAGGGAGATGAGACAGCACTGCACCTATCTCAGAAAGCTGTCTGGAAACATTAGGACAAGGATATCAGATATGTCTTTTGTCAGAAACAGTGGTAAGAAGCTAACTTTTATTAGATTCTTGCTGTAATGGTTTTAGGGATCCTATAAAACCCCACTCACTTTGAGATCCTCAAGTGTTACATCATGGATTCATTGTGGCTGGATCTAAATGGTCTGTAGTTATTTAGTAAAAGTCAGTTAATGAATAGCTCAACAACACTAACTCAATGGAAGTATTGTCATGCCTCGCTTTTAATTTTTCCTTCTAGGCAGTTTAAGTGAAGAGGGTCATGGCGGGCTACTGTGTCTTCTTCAGAAAAGGCTTGCAGATGTGGAGGAGAAGTTCCAAGTCATATGCTCAAGTTACAGCCTGGCTTTAGGACCAAATGCTGCTTCTCTGCTGGAGAATGGGCCCGAGGAGATGCCGGAGGACCATGAAGAAGTTGATTATGAGAGTTCAGATGACAGTGATTCTGAAGCAGTTTAAATGAGTGCTTAACTGGTGGGATGCGTTTTCGACTGCGTGTCAATTATGCCTAGACTGCAGGTGTGTTTCAAGGAAAACAAAAAACTTTTTGAAGTAAAATGGTGTCTGATACAGTGCTAATATTTTGCACTATTGTTTCCAGCAACATATTCACAACAATATGTTGTGTAAGCAACATTAGCTTCATAGATGGTTAGACATTTTTTTTATATGATTCTCCAAAACTCAGTTTACAAACAGCAGGTCGGTTTTAAAGTTTCACCTCCAATGTTTCACAGTCTATTTCTGCAGTTAACTGTGGTGCTAGAGCTTGCGAATGACAGCAGCCTCTTGCAGTGGTGACTTCCCCAAGCTTTGCCCATCTCATCTTCTCAACATAATGAACTTTTCTGTACAAAAATGTTACACTTACATTGATATAATAGTTTGATTGTTTTTTACTCTATACACCTGTATAATGTTATTCACAGTGATTGTGGATACTTTTGGAATGAACCATTTACTGTACATGGCACTAGATTAAATACTTTACAGAAATGATTGATCAATACCCATAGTTGAGTCTTAAGTGTAGTATTTCCTGTTGTTATTGCTGCTGTTACCTTGCCAACAAAGTGAATTTACCATGGCATTACTTCAGGTAACTATAAAACTATGTTGTACATGCATGCAAACTAGTTCATTTTGAGCTGTTGATTTGTTTGTCTCTGTCTTCTTGCAAAATAAGATATTCAATTACTGATTTTTCATTTTTATCTTAACACTGTATGCCAGTTGTATACAGGGTATATAACTAAAAGGAATCGCACAAAATAACACTTTCACATGTTAATTGTCAAGTAGGTATAGAGTTATGTGTTGTATTAATTAATTAATTAGTAAATTATAGCCTTAAATAAGACACATTTTTCATTATTACATTACATTTATGCATTTGGCAGACGCTTTTATCCAAAACGACATACAGAGCCCTTATTACAGGGACTTATTACAGGGACAATCCCCCTGGAGCAACCTGGAGTTAAGTGCCTTGATCAAGGACACAATGGTGGTGGCTGTGGGGCTCGAACCAGTATCCTTCTGATTAGCAGATTATGTGCTTAGACCACTACACCACCACCACTCATTATCCTGCTGCATAACTTCACTCTGGATACAATATTTAACACTAGACAACTGGTGTATCAGCTTACAATCATAGAGGCTATTTGCTTTAAATTATGTCTACCATTTTATACATACATATATTTATGTATGAATGTCCTTGTGGTCTTTGTATCACATATCACGTTGTTCTTTACAAATAAAGTTTTTTTTTTTTATCATTATCTTCTGTATAAAAACATAAGTTGAAAATATTTAACCTAAAGAAAACGAATAGAATAGGTTAAATGAAGAATTTCCCTAAGTGTGGGTGGTTGTGTGATGGACTGGCGACCTGTCCAGAGTTTTCCCTGCCTCTTGCCAAAATGTCAAATAATATTAAATATATATAAAAAATATAGATATAATAAAGGATAACATATTTTTAAAACATTTGTTGGCAATGTCAGTTATTTATATATTTATATATATATATATATGTGTGTGTGTGTGTGTGTGTGTGTGTGTGTGTGTGTGTGTGTGTGTGTGTGTGTGTGTGTTTGTTTTTGCGCACCCTTCTTCCGTTTCTGTTAGACAGGTTTCTGTGGTCAGGCTACGCGCCTGCGCCAACCTATGGCGCCAACACGGTTACCCTAGCAACTAGCATAAATCTCCCATACAAGCAATTTTGGCTAATAATAATACCCATAATACGATGTTTTTGGTCTGAATTCATACAACACGTATTATGCTTTTGCAGTAGCATGTCTGTTAGGAAGCTACTTCATACGATAGTTCTTTTTGAAACCCTACTTACTTGCAACCCTATTTTGCCAACCGGAAGAACTACATATTTAACGGGCTGTCTTTCACGTTGCAATCTGTTGCAACAGGGAATTGTAGTTTTGTTTTTGTAAATTGCTAAAACATGTAAATGGATGTCTAGAGTATAAAACTAAGAGTGCACTCATGGGTATGGGCGTATGTGAAACACAAAGGTTTGGTCAGAATTTGAAATTATAAATGATAACTAGGTGAGATTTCATCACTTTTGGTGATGCCCCCTATTGGTGATCGCACCAACCGGTATCCCTTGTGATGGAAGAGTCCAAGAGCTTTATATAACAGTTGGTTTTATTATTTTAGCCCATTCAGTTGCTGAATTATAAGACTCACAACGTGCATCAATATCAAAGTTCAGAGGTCAATATTTCAAAGCAGGAGCCAGGTACAGCCTTCAGGTTGCAAAGCTGTTACTCGGCTGATCAAGACCTTTCCAGTGATGTGTTTGGTTTAATCATATGACAAAATTTTAATTTTCACTCTGCTCACTCAGCCCTTGTGTCATGCATGCATTTCAAAGAGACATGAAGTGGTCTAATGTATAAATGTTAATTAAAATGTATTTGTTGGTCACAGTGGCCAAATTCATGAATTAAATGTTTATTTTGACTTATTTTAATCACATATATCACTGTGGGCCTCTTGGAACATTTCTTTTTCACAAACCTTAACCTAATAAAAAAGCTTTCAGATATTCAGTGTCCATTCTCCCATACCATACTTTTATAGGTCATAATTAAGTGTTTTTATGCTGTGGTCATATGGCTAAGTGGCTGTTTAGACAATCGTCATCTAATTTACCTTACATAAATATGTCATTATATTACACTTGCTAAATCTCCAAGAGCAATACAGCAATTAGATTTATTAATTACTTTTGTGTTACTTTTTAAAACTCACACCACCAACCACCCTATACCACAAGCAGAGCAAGACACCAAATCATGAGGTCTGATTCAGGGTCAGTTTTACAAAAAACATATTAAAACCTGGTCCTAGACCAAAAGAAAGGAGGCAGACTGGTTGGGACAAAAGTTCAGCAGACTAGGTTGAAACCTCAGCTCACATGATATCTTTCAAAAGTCCTGTGGTGAAGTAACTGAAATAAAGATAATTTTATTACTATAGTAGCTGTAATGTGATTGCTAAGAATAAATGTAGTTCTGTACATTACCTTGTTAATGAAAGACATTTGCAGTAATCTTAGTAAAAGTAATCTATACACTGTTGGTAACCAGTGAAGAGGACGAGGGATCCAGGGACAGCTCCATCCAGAACAAAGTAAAGTCACAAACTGTATGTCATAATGACACAACACATACACTCACCTAAAGGATTAATAGGAACACCATACTAATACTGTGTTTGACCCCCTTTCGGTGCTGAAAGCATTCTTTAGAAATGTTGGCCCATATTGATAGGATAGCATCTTGCAGTAGATGGAGATTTGTGGGATGCACATCCAGGGCACGAAGCTCCCGTTCCACCACATCCCAAAGATGCTCTATTGGGTTGAGATCTGGTGACTGTGGGGGCCATTTTAGACCACACCCCGAAATGCATTGAAGCAACTGCCATGTGATTGGTTGATTAGATAATTGCATTAATGAGAAATTGAACAGGTGTTCCGAATAATCCTTTAGGTGAGTGTATGTGCAATGCTTTATGAGGGCACTGACACACATTTAAACCCATTTTATTGAACAAAACTTAACAATGTGACTGGTAGGCAACAGTTAACATTATTTTAAATTATGGTATGATTACACAACACATTATGTAATGTAGTTTTACATATATTTAAGACCAATGCAAAAATTGCAATATAGTCAATCTTTATGTAAAAAAGCTTTGTATAAAGTTGTTTAACAGGTTGCCATTTAAAATCATGGTGCTGTATGCAAAGGCATTCCCATTGTTTGATACAGAAGAAATGTGTAGGCAAAATATGTGATCAATTAATTACTGTGGATGATTGATATGTTTCAATAGCCCAACACTGACAGGACATCATGTATCATTCATAGGAGAGGCAGTATGTTTTCTATATAGAGAAAGGTTAAGGATCAAAAGCTACAAATGTGTTTTTTTAATTTTTTTTATAAAACTATTCACTGAATAAATTCCCAGATACATTTTATGTTGTCTTGGATGCTCATAAAAAAGTGCTCCAAAATGGCAATGAAAGGGTCCAGTCGCAAGAAGCGTTTATTTTCACAACAGTAAGAAGAAAGAAAGGCAAACTACACACAAAAAAAGTGCTCCACAACCTGACGGGAGCACTAACAAGTGTCCATATCCGCCACCCACTCCAATGGCCACTTCTTTCCACTGTAACACAAAAAGGAAATATGCAATTAGATGTTTTGGTTCTGCAGAGGAACTGTAGACACAAAGACACACATTAAGACTCATGTAGCTGTTTTCCAATGGCTGTGTTTTAGTGGGGTTTTTCATTACATCACAGTTGTCTAATGTTAGTCAACTACAATGCAAGGAAAGCCTTAATTGTTATTTTAAGTCAAGAAAATTCTATAATCTGTTATGTTTCTGACATGAATCACTGTTTGGTGTGCACAAGACTCCAAAGTGTTTTACATTTTTGGGTTGGGTTTACATTTATCGGAAAGTTAGGCCAACTGCTCAGTTTTTGAGACGATTCTATTTTAAAGCATAAATTGATTTTGTCTTAGTAACTCAAAAATGAGTAATGTGAAGTCCACATTTTACTGTGAGACAATGTGACAAATGAAGATCTCAAGCTGACATTAAATATATTGATCCAGTTTTTAAGTAAGGCAGTAATGCTGTAACTGACAATTTCTGTATCTCTGGCCGTGTAGTTTGGGCATAACATCTTTATCATTATTGGCTATAACTGTATTTTCGGTGTGCATGTAAAGTGTTAATGGCAAACAAGATTAAGGGAATAAAGAGAAAAAACTAAATGAAGTGTCTTAGTAAGGTGTTGGGCCACCAAGAGCCACCATAACAACTTTTTGGACTGAAGCTGTTATAAACACCAAATAAAAGCATATATTTTGGACCATTGGGGCTCCCCAGATTTCAGAGACTTAGAGAAACTATGCCAAAGAGCATGAAACTCTTCTGGGGGCACGTAGTAGCCCAACACCTTATTAAGACACTTTGTGTGGGTTATAAAAATATATTTATGAACTATATAGACAAATCTTACCTAAATCTTACCTAACATATGTCAATAGTTTGTACATGTTAAAACTAATTGGCTATGTGTTACCCATGAGAAGTTGTACATACCAGAGTTTGCATGGCTCCCACTCCACTTGCTTCCATTTTTGACCCTAAAAATAGTGAGACTTTTTCAGTTTCAAATATTTGCTTTGTTTAGCAGTTATACTAATCACCAATACTTTTTCAAGACCATTACACCAATAAAATAACATTTTGTAACCTTTGTAGTGTTTTAGTGGTATTTAACCTTAATGACTTTGTATTTGGCAACGCTCTTCACAGGGTAATATCCCTGGCTCCCTGTCACTGTATGTGGGCATTCTGAAAGGAAACAAATATTACATTCACAAAGCTTAACACTACTATAAACAAGCCATTATAGAATGATAAGTGGTTATTAAGCTAGAATGGGTTGTACTTAGTTACAGTTTTGATATTGTAGTTATTATGGTACAGAAGTTGTATTGAACACTGGTAATTTACTGTAAATGTAATCAACACAAACTTTAGGGTTGGGCAGTTGTAATAAATATATTGGCAAACAAAGACAAGTTAAATCTATGAATTCAAATAAATCTCTATTGTGCTGCCTGGCAGTTGTTCATTGCTTTCTCATAGCAAAGACTGACATGCTTTTGACTGTGAAAACCAAAACCAAAAGCAAAAAACATGTATGTTACTTTCTGACTATGCTATTATGTTGCCAAATAATTGCCAGAAGGCTGTAGCTAGGTACTACAGCGCATACTAATCAATTTTGTGGCATTCAGTCCACACTCCTATACAGAAAGCTGGACAAGCAGTACATCAACATACCTTTCCTTTTTTTCGGCCGCACTGTAGTGGGAGCAGGACAGCCTCCTTCCACAACTTCCACTGTCAAACAAGGTAATAACAACACATTTCAATGTTTATGGTGTGATTTCTGCAAGGATTTGTATCTAACAAAGAGCTGTAGAATATGATGTGTAGGCCCAGGACATCTCTGCAGCGCCACAATATTTAATTTAAAATGGTATTTTAACACACATTTTGCCTTTAACAAATATTGCACCTCCTGTGATTTGAAAATTGCAGTAGGTCATATTATGAAGTTCGATAAGATTTTGATTAGTTGTTCAGCCCTACTGTTAAATAAACAATTGAACATATTAATTTGGACATCGCCCAAACCTAATAGACCACAGCCACTTACAAATGCAAATACAGCCTTCATGAAGACTCACAACAATTAATATAAATCCCAATGTATGGATTACACACATTACATCAACACACCTTTCCTTTTATTCGGCCGTACAATAGTGGGAGCAGGACAGCCTCCTTCCACAACTTCATCTGTTAAATATAGAGAAACATTTAAAATATGTAAAAAAAAATATTTTAAAACATTTGTCAAAATGTTTTTCCAAGGTGAGACAGAGACCTTTAAAGAATGCTCTTTAGACACAGGCCAATTTCGAATAATACAACCAGGTGTCCTACACATTTCAAAATTGACGGATGCAACTCTCCACAAAATAAAAGGAATATTGCATACATTCTGCAACATTTTCATATGATATTGCACAACGTGATATTGCAATAACGATAGTGAGTCAATATATTGTGCACTACTGAATGGGAAGACACCAAAACACCCAGAAACAATGTCCTAAATATGGGCAAACACAGGCATGATTGAAGTAATGAAGTAATGACAACAGCAGCAGTTCATGGAATTTGATGAGAGGTTCTAATCCAATAATCATTTTAAAATATATATACAGTGGTGGCCAACATTATTAGAACGGTAAAATTTTTTTGATGTTTTAAAAGAAGACTTCCTATCTCCAAGGCTTCATTTATTTGATCCAAAATACAGCAAAAACAGTAATATTGTGAAATATTTTTACAATTTAAAATATCTGTTTTCTATTTGGTTATATTTTAAAATGTAATTTATTTCAGTTATCACAAAGCTTTTCAGCATCATTACTCCAGTCTTCAGTGTCACATGATCCTTCAGAAATCATTCTAATAAGCTGATTTGATGCTCAAGAAACATTTATATATATATATATATATATATATATATATATATATATATATATATATATATATATATATATATATGCATTTGGCAGACGCTTTTATCCAAAGCGACTTACAGTGCACTTACAGGGACAATCCCCCCGGAGTAAAGTGCCTTAGTCACAGACACACTGTGTAATTTATTATTATTATCAATGTTGAAAACTGTTTATTTTTTTTAAATAATAATAAATGTTTCGGGACTCTGAATTCGTTTAGTTTCACATTACACAAACTAAGAGTATTGTTTTGTGGGGCTTATAACTTATTTTCAATACTCTTCATATACTGTAGCTCCTTTTATGCTTAACTTTATCAAAAGAAACTGGGGAGGCTGCTGAAGGTCCTTCTGGGGAGTGGGGTCTTTTCCCCAGGTTCTGGGATTGCTTTACCGAGGGTGCTAAAGAGGACACTGACTGTCCAATTGGGGACTTCGGTGGTCCAATAAGGGCTGCTGGAGGTCCCGTTGGAGCTGTTGGGGGATTAAGCAGGGCCACTGCTTCCTGCTGATTTGATATGACCATTGGTGGTCCTGTTGGGGGTTCAACTGGGGCTGATGAACTTTCAATTACATGTGGGGTCCAGCCTACATTGTAGAAGTACATAATTATTTAGAAAACATCGATCAACCTTTTTCACAATTTAAAGTCATTTTATAGAACAAACATCTAATCAATTAATCAAGAAAAAAAAACAACAGTAAAAATAATCGTTAGTTGCAGCCGTAGTAGCAAAAAGAGATGTGTATAGACCTAACAAGTGCTGTTCTACCAAACTACTTCTTCCTAAGCTGTATTGATTTAATAGGTGAATGTTCTCAAGACACGTGATGGATGTTTTGAGATAGTCTGGTGGATGACCAATTGTGCCATTTTTTCTACTGGAATTTTATAATTAAAATTATAGCATGGCTAATTACATTGTCTTCCAATTCAATTCAATAGAATAGAATAGAATGACACATTTATTTAGAACTTTCATATGTACTACTGTACACCCAAAGCGCTTTACAATCATATCAGGAGGTCTCCTCAACCACCACCAGTGTGCAGCATCCACTTTGGTGATGTGACGGAAGCCACCGTAAAACGGCGCCAGTGCGCTCATCACACCAGCTACTCTGCTAGGACTAGTGTCACCACCTAAAAAGTGTAGAGCCCTGATCTGCAACATCTATAATGAGCATGGATCACTAAGTTTAGGGTCAGGCACTGTTTTAGTGAAAAAAGGCAGCATATCTGCATGCGTTTATAAAAGAAATGTAATTTCTTTAATCCACCATCACAGTTCAAGCTTGGTTTAGTATAAAAGCCAAATATACTGGATACGCCTGGTGTGTGCGTTCTATTTTATTTAAGATTAAAATGAAAACCAAGCAGATAAAATGAATGTTATTTTATTGGTACTTAAACGTGAGCAGCTAAATAGCTAGCTGCTTAGCTTTTAACCTCTCCCAATTAGTTTAGTTTTAGTTGTAGCGAAAACCATCAATGATAATCTGAATGATCTATTAGTCAAGAGAAGGCAACCACAGGCTTACCTGTGAGGCTGTGACAGCATCAAATACAGGACATTTTTTAAATAAATAACAGAATATTCTTACCTTGAATAACAATATCATACATGCCCTTAATTCGTTCAAGGCATGTATGTGATGTCTCACTCAGCTGGCAGCGGGGTGCCAAAACCTCAGACACCCAATTGTTTGGCTTTTTTCCAGGCTTGAGAGAAGTAAAACCCCCTTAACCCCAGGGCCTGCAATTTTTCGAGCTAAAAATACAAGGACACACATACAAAATAACATATATTATTTAAAAATATATCTAGCAACATTTGGAAAATAATCTGCATAAAAACAATACAAGAAATTGCATACCAACAACACAGCTTTATCCTGTATATGAGAGGTAGTCCGATTTTTTTTTTGCATTTGAACCCAGCTCTCCCTCTTCTGATCAAATTTTTTTAGTTTCTTTTCTAGCCTCAGCTTATGTGGCTGTTCTTTCTTGCATGTGTTGCAAGTTTTGCAGGCCACATTTAGATCGGTATGGCAGACCATACAGTTTCGCCTGGTTGACCCCTGGCCTGGCATTTCTATTATAGATAAAGTAAGAGAGTGACAGATTTTGTGAAGAACTTCTTTCACACATCCAAAACAGAACAAGATTTAAATAAAAAAATGCAATACTTCGGCTACTTGAAAACACCAGGCTTCTGGAAGAGAGGAATAAAGAGAGATAGTGTGTGTGTGTGTGTGTGTGTGTGTGTGCGTGTGTGTGTGTGTGTGTGTGTGTGAGAGAGAGAGAGAGAGAGAGAGAGAGAGATAGATAGAGAGAGAGAGAGAGACTGAGAGTGAGAGACTGAGAGTGAGAGACTGAGAGTGAGAGAGAGAGAGACTGAGAGTGAGAGAGAGTGAGAGACTGAGAGTGAGAGAGAGTGAGAGACTGAGAGTGAGAGAGAGACTGAGAGCAAGAGAGTGAGAGTTTAAAGAGGAAACTACCAACAACATCCACCAGCTCCTGAATAAGACCAGCCATCACAGCATCCAACAACTACAACAGCTCTGCTCGGCCGTTAAACATCTGGAGGAGGCCAATCAGGAGCTGCGACAGGAGCTGAGGAGGGTGAGAGAGGAGCTGGGTAGAAGATAACAACACGGCCACACACTGGAGAGACTGCTGGAAGAGACCAGAAACCAGCTGCACACGAAACAACATCAGCAGTGTGTCAGCACCCAAACACACAGCACCTCCACTCCGAACGCATCCCAACATCAGCAGTGTCAGCACACACAAAGAAGAGCTCCTTCACTCCGAACGCATCCCAACCACAGCTCAACATCAGCAGTGTGTCAGTACACCACCACTGAGGTCCTTCACTCCTGCAACCCCACAATCTCATCAAGCCCCTCAGAGGAAGGTCAGCAGCAGCATCACACCATACCGTCCACCCACTGCAACACCATCCACAAGCACCGGCAGAGATCAGGCGAGTAAAGACAGCATCGTCATCCTCTGTGACTCCAACGGCCACCATCTTGACCACAGACGTCTGTTCCCGGGTAGATCTGTGAAGAAGTTCTGGTGTCCCACCTCACACTCTGCTTTGAGACTGCTGCAGGAGGGAGTGTTGGGTGCACCGTCACACATCATTCTTCACACCGGAACAAACAACCTCAGTGCAAGGGTGGATGTCACTAAAGCCCTGTCCAACGTGGTGAAAACAGCCAGCAGGATCTACCCCGGAGCCAAGGTCACCATCTCAACCCTTCTACCTCGCAGAGACGTCCCTCAAAGGATCATCAACACAATCAACGCGGAGATAGCTAACATCTGTGCTTCAATGCCGAACGTTCAAATAGCCAACCATCAGCGCATCACCCATGAGCATCTATATGACCGTATCCACATCCATCGAGAGGGCATGAGACTGTTCGCAAAAACCATCAAGGTGTCAGCCCTGAAACGCCCTCAGAAAACACACCCTGAGCGCGAGTCTGTCAGACAGACGGACAGCTACGCCGCTGTAGTGGCAGGAACAGGTAGATCTGACACCACTGACCTGATCCAGATCAAACACATGCTGAAAATTATATGTGACAATATGTTAGCTTAAATACTCATAGTGTGTCTGTCAAGAATGATCATTATTTCTTAATTTCTTTTTTCTTTTTTTTTATTTTATAATTTATTTTTTATTCAATGTGTAAAACTGACCGACTCACCATACTTCTATATATCCTCTATATTACCGTTCTAATTGATTAATCTATATTTTAAAACATGATTGGGTCATGAATTTCATACATTTTTCTGGTAAATCCAATATTCGTCAATGTCATCGTTTAAAATAACATGCTATAACATTCAGGGATGTTCTCTTCTGCTTTTGGGGAGAAAACGACTAACCCTGATTTTGTAAATATTGTATATAGTTCAGACATAATTATATTACTTGAGACATGGTGTCGTTTAGACTCCAAAATCTGCACTCCTCCAAACTACAGAGAGCTACTGAATCCCTTCAATCAAACAGCCTAATATTAAAAACGGAAGAGATTCAGGAGGAATCATAGTTTGGTTTAAAGATCATTTGTGGCACTATATTCAGCCTGTGAAAAAGGGAAAACACATATTTGGTTAAAACTTCAAAAAGAGCTTCTGTGTTTAGATGAGGACTTGTACCTGTGTGCCACATACATCCCCCATACGAGTCTCCTTATTATAATGAAGACATCTTCCCAACCCTACAGTCAGAGATCGTTTACTTTCAAGCTCTAGGATCGGTTCTGTTAATGGGGATCTGAACGCTAGAACGGGGAAGGAAGCAGATTACATTACCACAGATGGAGACAAATATATTAACAACTCACATATATATCAACGGAAACACTTTACTAAGGCACGTCAGAATTATGACAACACGATAAACAGGCACGGAAAACAAGTCCTGCAGCTCTGCAAAAGCCTGGGCCTGTATATCGCTAACGGCAGAACAAAGGGAGATTCTCTGGGTCGGTTCACCTACTGCTCACATCTCGGCAGCAGCGCAGTAGATTACGCCATCACTGATGTAGACCACAGTAAAGTCAACTATTTCACAGTAATGCCACAGCTGCCATTATCAGACCACAGCCACACAGTCCTCAGTCTGAACAGATCCGTGAATCTCCGGCCTTCAGTTCCCAAGGTTAAACTGCACCCCTCCCTCCACGTTTATATGGGGTAAAGACAGTCCTGCCCAGTATGAAGCCCAGCTCCACAGCACTCAGGTCCAGAACATGATAGATTCATTTCTGTCTACTTCATTTAGTGAAGAGAAGAAAACTATCAATTTAGCAACTCATCAATTAAACGAAATATTTTCTACAGTGGTCAGAAAAGCCCTGAGAAAAAGAAAAAATTATAGATGTAAGAAAGAAATTGCTAAAGTTGGTTGGTTTGATAAAGAGTGCCAAAAATTAAGAAAAGAATTAAGATCATTATCAAATATAAAACACAGAGACCCTGCAAACCAACAAACACGAGACAAATATCAGCAAACCCTCAAAACATACAAGTCACTTCTAATACAGAAAAAAGCTGATCACATGAAAGCAAAGCTTAATAAGATTGAGGAGGCAGTAGATCAGAATTCTTTTTGGGAATTATGGAGTAAATTAGATCAATCAAAAGAACCTAAACACATTCCCATCTATGACCCAAACATCTGGACCGAACATTTTGGAAAACTCTATTCACAAAACGAACTAACCCTCACCCAAAAACATCTGACCTCCCAACTATATACCCTGGAGCGCACTGTAAAAGACCAGCTAAACCATCTAGACCAGCCCATATTACTAAATGAACTGACAGACAAGATGAAATCCCTAAAAACTCAAAAATCCTGTGGCGTGGATTTAATATCAAATGAGATGCTGAAACACAGCAGCCCCAAACTGAAAGATGCAATTCTCAAATTATTCAATCTTTTATTAAAAGCAGGACACTTTCCTGAGATATGGAAAGAAAATTTGATTACACCAATCTTTAAACAGGGTGAGAAGTACGACCCAAATAACTATAGGGGCATCACAGTGAGCAGCAACCTGGGCAAACTCTTCTGCTCCATCATCAATGACAGATTAGTTCAGTTCATTCAAGAACACAAGATCCTTAACAATTGTCAAATTGGATTTATGCCTAAACAGAGAACATCAAATCACATTTACACACTTCACACACTCATACAAAAACACGTCCAACAAACAAAACAAGGGAAAATATTTGGCTGCTTCATTGATTTTAAAAAGCCTTTGATTCGGTATGGCATAATGGACTTTTCCTAAAACTAATCCAAAGTGGAATAGGAGGAAGGACATATGACATCATAAAGGACATGTACAATGGGAACCAATGCGGGGTTAAGATTAATGACAAACGTACTGATTATTTCAGCCAAACTAAAGGAGTCCGTCAAGGCTGCAGCCTCAGCCCGACTCTATTTAATATCTATATTAATGAACTGGCATCAACACTGGAGAAGTCCTCTTGTCCCGGTCTGACCCTCGAGGACAGAGAGATCAGAAGCCTCCTGTACGCTGACGATCTTCTGATGCTGTCTCCTCATGAAGAGGGTCTGCACCACAGCCTCTCGCTTCTGGACCAGTACAGCAGCGACTGGGCCTTACCCATCAACATGGACAAGTCTAAAATCATGATCTTTCAGAAAAAACCTCGCCTTACTGACAAGAAATACAAATTTACACTTGGGGAACAATTCTTAATCATGTCACCTGTTATAATTATTTGGGTCTGACAATCTCAGCTTCTGGAAAATTTGACACTGCAATAAAAGATCTGACTGATAAAGCACGTAGGGCTTATTACAGTATAAGAAAACCCCTGTTCAAATTTAACCCACCCATTAAACTGTGGCTGAAAATCTTTGACAGCATCATAAAACCCATCCTTCTTTACGGCTGTGAAATCTGGGGCCCCAAATTTAAACTAAATTACGAATCCTGGGACAAAAGCCCCGCTGAAATTTTCCACCTTGAGTTCTGCAAGAACATCCTGGGAACTCACAGAAACGCTCCAAGCCTGGGTTGCCGGGCAGAATTAGGCAGATTCCCTCTGCTCTCTGAAATCCAGAAGAGAGCCGTGAAGTTCTGGTTCCATTTGTCAGACGCACCTCCAGATAATTACCATCACTGTGCCTTTACTCACAGGACAGGACACCCAGAGAGTGACCCTATGCACTATTTAGTACAAAAATATCAGCTAAATTCCTCCATCCAGTTCAGATTGGCCAAACTGAAACAGACAGACAGAATAACGCAGGAAGAATACATTCACGATTGGCAGCACAAAGTCACTCAGGTACATAAATTAAACTACTTCCACAGAATTAAGACGGATTATAAATTGGCACCATATTTGATCCATATTAAAGATTATAGACAAAGAAAGCTACTGTCAAAGTATCGTCTGAGTGAGCACAGTCTGTCTGTAGAGACGGGTCGACACGGACAGAACCGGAGACCCAGAGAGGACAGACTGTGTTCACACTGCACTGAAGGAGTCTGTAGAGACGGGTCGACACAGACAGAACCGGAGACCCAGAGAGGACAGACTGTGTTCACGCTGCACTGAAGGAGTTGTGGAGGATGAACTTCACTTCCTCACTCACTGCAGTAAATATGAGACCATTAGAAGCACTCACTTTACACAAATAGCTCATATTCTACCTGAATTCCAGGACATAAATAACTTAGACAAACTCTCGTATCTAATGGGAGAGAAAGTGGAGTGTGTTCAGCTGGCAGCGCAGTATGTGTCGTCCTGTCATCACATGAGGGCGAGAGACTGACCCCTCATCATATTACACCTCTATTCAAACTCATATTTTAATTGATTTGTTTGTTTTTTTTTTCTTCTCCTTCCTTATTGCTCTCTGTTTTTCACTTTGTCGTTTGTACTTATTTTTATTTGTTTATTATTATCATTATTATTCATTTATTGTATATACATGTTGCTGTTTTTTTTATGTTTGTAATGTGTTTATTACTGCTTTGGCAACATTGTACACTGTATACAGTCATGCCAATAAAGCTCATTTGAATTGAATTGAATTGAGTGAGAGTGAGAGAGAGACTGAGAGCGAGAGACTGAGAGTGAGAGACTGAGAGTGAGAGAGCGAGAGACTGAGAGCGAGAGACTGAGATTGAGAGTGAGAGAGAGTGAGAGAGCGACTGAGAGTGAGACAGAGTGAGAGACTGAGAGCGAGAGACTGAGAGTGAGAGAGAGAGAGAGACTGAGAGCGAGAGACTGAGAGATTGAGAGTGAGAGAGAGACTGAGAGTGAGAGACTGAGAGTGAGCGACTGAGAGTGAGAGAGAGACTGAGAGCGAGAGAGAGACTGAGAGCGAGAGACTGAGCGCGAGAGACTGAGAGCGAGAGACTGAGAGCGAGAGACTGAGAGCGAGAGAAAGAGAGAGAGAGAAAGAGAGTGAGAGAAAGAGAGAGAGAGACTGAGAGTGAGACTGAGAGAGAGACTGAGAGAGAGACTGAGAGTGAGAGTGAAAGACTGAGACTGAGAGTGAGAGACTGAGACTGAGAGTGAGACTGAGAGTGAGACTGAGAGTGAGAGAGAGACTGAGACTGAGACTGAGAGACTGAGAGTGAGAAAGATAGAGGAGTGGCTCTTAAAAGAGCCGTTGGTTTCTTATAAAGATAGACAGGTGGAGGTAACGGAAGGATGGTGGGTAAAAACAGGAGCTGTTGGACAAAGGAAAACAAAAACATAGTTAATTATTTTGCAGCAAAGATTCCTGGATTTCTCATATTATACATATAACTGTAACAAAATAAAGAAGATAACTGTGATGCTGCTGTTATTGCATATTCAGCATGTAAACTGCATTCATGAACAGAAGCAGTGTGTTGTGATAAATGAGGTGAATGCATCATTAATATGCTTAATCTGAATACATTTTCATGACCACTAAAAGATTTTGTGATTTGTCCTCTCGATGCGCCTGTAATTAGTTGTGTGTATGGTTATTGTTTTTAAAGGGTTACAGTGTTGTACCCCCAATTTTGCACATTTTCTTCTGACAGATTTATTAACATCAATTACAGAACATAACACTATGTATATGAACTTTAACGATCAATAAAAACTAAATGTAATTGCACAAACTAGAATAATTATAGTAAATTTTACATGTGGGGTCGGTAAGATGTTTAATGTTAAAAGAAGTCTAATATGCTTACAAATGCTTAATTTATTTGATCAAAAATACAGTAAATCTTTGTAAAAACTAAAATTGTGAAATATGATTTAAAATAGGCGATCTGTTTTCTATTTGAATATGTTAAAATGTAATTTATTCCTGAGATCAAAGCTGAATTTTCAGCATTATAATTATTAGAACAGCTTATATGATTGATATATATATGTGTGTGTGTGTGTGTGTGTGTGTGCGTGCGTGTGTGTGTGTGTGTGTGTGTGTGTGTGTGTGTGTAACAATGTAAAGGCCTTTACGGTCACGTATAATCAATCGATTTATTGCATCATTTCTGAATAAAATAAATTCGTTCTAAATTAATAAAATTACTGGTTTTATGTGAGGATCTATCCTTTAGAATAGATACAACATCAGTATCGATATTTCAGGATCGACAGCAGCTTTCTGTGGTTAATTAATTAGCCAATTAATATCAATTTCCATTGACGTTATTGACCACAGTAACGTTAACAGCACCATAGATTAAAAAGCTCCACAGTCTTCATACACACAAATATAACGTTAGGCTATAGCAACGTAGATTTCTTAAATGACTGCACCGTAATAAAAATATGGCTTTGACCGACCTGAACGACGCGGGAATTTTGGAGAATGCACTATATCGCTTCTATTTGGTCCGTGGAGAGCTGTTGGCATTGAGGAAATTATTGCCCCCTGCTGGTACTCAACCTTCATTCATGCGTGTCATGTTCACGCCTTGAGGAGGCAAAGCGTGACCCTGACACGCGTCCGCTATTGGACTAGCGTGTGTATTACACGCTTTAGCGTGATACCGGGTTGCATTCCCTTCTGTGAAGCCAGATTTAATGTGCAAAGCATTTAATGTTGGGTGAAAATAAGGCAGCTTCAACGACATTCACAATGTTCTTGGCATTGTCCGTTGTCATTGTGCATATTTGATGTGTTGCCAGTCACCAGAGGAAGTTTTGTGAAACACTTACGGCAAATTGTATGTGTTCTATATGATTCAATTGCCATTCCTATACTCCACTGATAACCAAAATAATCATATACTTTGAGTTGTATGTGCTGGGAGGGTCTGCAATTTGAGGGTTATTAGCCATCTTGAGATCATTGAATAGCTCAACTTTGCAGGCGTGGACACATGATTGGAAAAGTGGTCACATGACACATAGCTGAAAGATGCTAAAACAAGTGTAAAAGTCATACTTGCCTTAAATATCTAACTAAATAGAATAATAATTTAATGATTTATATTTAATGTTTACTGTGAAATGAGATGAATTTTGTTGTAGTGGAATTTTATTGTTGTGTGTGTAATGAGCTCAAGGGGTTGCATCTGAAAATTGAGTTAATTAACAGAGGTTCGGGAGGAGCATGTTCATTTTAATCTGACAAATCACAGCCCACAAGCAGGATTATATATGCCGCTGCTTACCTGCTTCCTGTGACAACTCTCCTGACATGAGAGTCTTTCAGTCATTCGGCCCCACCCATTTCCCCACGCACAGACCCAGGCAGACGGATTATCGGATGCAACTTCCCTGCAAAGCATCCGGCTCCACCAGAACAGCTCTTCCATCCAAACGGTCTCATTATTCAACAGAAGCTGTTTTCAGCAGTATTGATGGCTACCACATTAAGCGTTTATAAATTTTCTTTACCTGTCTGTCTTTCTATGCTCCATTCGGCGAAGCAGTTTATAGCGTGATGTTGCTTCCACAAACTGGCTGCTCCTGCACTTGTGAATGTGAAAATGTGAAACCGCTCTCTACGACTGCTCATATGTTCTCTTACCTAAACTTTCTACCCGGAAAGCAGTGCCAGCTGCCTCCGCGAAAGGGCACCATTTCGGCTTCATGCCATTCAATTTCAATTTTATTTGAAAGTGAAATAAATGAAGATTAACTATTTAATCCAACCACCATTTCAACGGCAGCATGTTTAATCAGGTTCTGCTGCACAGGTGATGCCTGTTAGCCTCATTACTACACCACAGCTTTTTTAGAGGGCGTGCTCTATTAACCGATTGTTCCTCATCTTCTAACATGAATATCAATATTGTTTCTCCCTCGAAAGTGCCCTTCGGAGTGTGATTTATTTCACTCTGAACACAGGGGCATCATGCAACACAGAACTTCCTTCAATCGACCGATAATCTAATGACAAATTCTTTTCAAACCAACACAGTTATTTATCCACAGCACACTGCAGTTTTACACAACCTCTTTCCGAACAGACACGAGCCGAATTCGGCTCCACAAGAGGCGGATCATGTGCCGCGTTCCAATTCATAATCTTTCTGCAACATGTCTCGCTTCCTCTCAGCATAATTTACATATATTGACGTATATTGTACAGCAGGGGGCAGTCATACTCCTAAGGGGCAAATTACCACACATGTATTATTATTCAGTAATAAAATATTATTACATATGCATATCTGCATGCAGTACAGAGCCAAAGCTCTTATTTCTCAGATCATTTCATACTGTTTTTCACATTGTTTATTAACACTAGAACTACCGGAATTCTATATCTACTAGAATGGACATAGCGGTCATTCTGACCGTTTATACTAGACTGTACCAAATGTAATTTTCATGTCATATTTACATTCAAAACTTCTATTGATGTTTTAGAATGAAGCTTCTAATGTCTGTCGTCATATTTTATGATGTCATCACCCCAAAACAATTTTAAAATCTTCGAACAAAATCCTCAATTTGAATAAAATAGAATAATATGGATTAAATGGAGCACGGAGCACAAACAAACGCAGATAGGCCTAAATAATGCGATCTTTTTTGTAATATATAATAGTTCTAGAATATACATATAGAGCTGCTAGAATGCCCCGGAATGTGCGTGCCTCGCTTTGTGTCCAGCAATTTCTTTTCCCCACAGTGAAAATATTTTTAAAAGTCTAAACGCCAACAAACATGGATTAGAGGCAGAATATTTCATTAGATAAAAACATGTTGTGAATTTTGGAAATTATTACATCTATCTTTTTTCAAAACATGTTGACTTTTGGACTTGATAACACTCTGGAGTTATTGGAAATGTTTGGACAACACGAATCGGAAACAATCCTATGCAGCCACCATTGGAATCAAAATCCATGCATACATTAATCTGTTATATTAATAATAAACACCAGGACACAAAATTTTAATTCTAATGAATGTGAAAATGTATTAGTTCATCGACAATCACAGAACTTGCTATTGTAGCCAATTACAGATACAAATTTGATTATTTATATTCTATTATTTTCTTTGTAAAATAAAAACAAATCAATACAATGGCTTATAAAACATCACCAATGTGTATTTCACTGCCTAGTAAAAACCTTAGACATGTATGAAACAAATAAAGGCCTAACCCAAACATTCACATACGACCAAAACGTCGTATGTGAATGTCTCTGGTTTAGCCTTTTGGCCACCTGTGATGGCAACAGCTGTGTGGACAGTGCTTTCCTTCTTTTGCACTGATAGACTGTGAGCTTTGCATTGTTATTTCTCAGCACCTCCGTGGTGAACAGTGCCCTTTGTTCCTTTACGTAGCAAACGCTGAAATGTTTGCGGTCAAAAAGACCGTTATGGCCATTCAAGGTAGAAACACTCAGAACTCTGTTTTGAAATTTTTATAAAACAACAATGTTAGAATAAAATATACACACATTTAAGAAAAGTCATGGTCCTATGATTATATGGGTTTTACTTCAACAAAATTATTGCATTGCAAAATTTAAAAACGGTCAAAATGACCGCCGTGGTAGTTCTAGTGTTAAGACATACTGTATTTCCCAGCACATTTTTCTTGCATTTCTGTATACAGTGCAGAGCTGCAACTCAACGCAATTCTCGATATTTCACTCCTATTGTTACGCAATGTTAGCCGGTCACTTTCTCCATCTAGGTGTCTGTCCAAGACTTCACCATTACTTACCGAGGAGCCAAAGACGGCAACCATTTTAGTTAAGAAAGCACAACTGCGGTGCTTCTGCCTTCGGCTCAAAACATCCCTAAGAAGCACAAATGTGCTGTCCACGTGCCACAACTGTGGCGTCTTTTGCGTCATGCAACAAACCCCCACAACACCACAAAACAGCGCAAATGTGCTGTACAGGTGCCGCAACTGCGGTATCCATCGGACCATGCGACAAATTCCCACCACAGCGCAAACGTGAAGTACAGGTGCTACAAATGAGTTGTCCTACGGACCATGCGCAAGGCAGCGCAAATGTGTTTTTCCCAGGTGCCGCAACTGCGGAACCTTTCAGGCCTTGCCACTAAATCTCCCACAACACCGCAATCATGTTTCTTGTTTCCTCTTATTAAAACTCGAGTGGCACAGCTCATACATATATACCCATCACAAACCGCAATTCAGCAAGGTTCTTTACCTTCTGCCACCCACCATTCGAATGCAGTGTGGGCCCTCCCTTTCGAACGCTATGCAGGCTTTCCCGTCAAATTGTTATGTGGGCTCTCCCATTCTAATGCAGTGTGAGACTCTCCCGTTAGAATCACAGGGTGGGCTCTCCAATTCGAATGGAGTGTGATATTTCATGTAATTCATTCTATGGGCTCTGCCATCCAAAATGCAGCATGAGCTCTCCTGTTCAAGTGCAGTGGTGGTGTAGTAATCTTAAGAGCCTTTTAGCTTTTCCCATTAAACATGGCATTGGCATTTCCTTTGCTCATGATCGAAATGAGCCCAACACACAATAATGTGTGCCTAAATGTGATAAATATGGAGGTTTCTCAGCCATACCAGTCATATCGTTTCTGAAGATATGGATTTAACCACCTGATTCGTATGGAGAGGTTTTATGTTGCCCTTAAGTGGATATTGGAGCTTCAAACTTTTGGCACCCATTCACTTGCATTATAAAAACCTACAAAGCTAAAATATTCTTCAAAAAAATCTTAATTTGTGTTCTGCAGGAAAGAAAAGTCATACTCATCTGGGATGCCAGGAGGGTAAGTAAATCATGAGAATTTGCATTTTTGGGTGAACTATCCCTTTAAGTAATAAATGTAATTGTAAAAAAAAAAAAAAATCAACTCAACATTGCATTGCCACAATTGGTTTTGTTGAGCACACATTGCCTTTGCCTGATTTTTGTTATGGCACTGTGACCTCGCCTTACATTTTTGTTTGAATGAGTCAACATGAGCTCTTGTCTGGTGGGAAGGGATTAGATTTCCAGCATAAACATGGCCTGGATCCACATGGAGCAAGGACAGCTAAGCCTCTGCCACATCCAGACAGCTGTGAAAGGGCTACCCTGTTCTGTTTAGGGATGGATTATGACTAGGTCAATTTTCTTTTAGTGCCCCCCAGGTCTAATTATCTTATAAGTTGAGATCTACGCAATCTATTTTAATTGATTTACTGTGAATTCCTTTTAAACTGATTCTATTTTAATACCTGTTATATTATTTACAGTCAGTTTTATTAAAACACAGCAAGGATGTGGTAAAGAAACTGCTCAGTCAAAACACATTCACTGTACAGCCACTGTTCGCTGTATCTCCCCTTTTCTGTCCAATTTGGCATGCCCAATTCACAATGCGGTCCAGGTCCTCTTGGTGGTATAGTAACTTGCCTCATTCCAGGTGGCGGAGGATGAGTCTCAGTTGCCTCCGCGTCTGAGACAGTCAATCCGTGCAGCTTATCACATGGCTTGTTGAGCGTGTTACAGCAGAGACCTAGCATGTGTGGAGGCTTCATGCTATTCTCCATGGCATCCAGTCACAACTCACCACGTGCCCCACCAAGAGCGAGAACCACATTATAGCGACCACGAGGAGGTTAACCCAATGTCACTCTACCCAACCTAGCAAGCAGGCCAATTGGTTGCTTAGGAAGCCTGACTGGATTCACTCAGAACACCCTGGATTTTAACTTGCGACTCCAGGTGTGTTAGTCAGCGTCTTTACCTGCTTTACATGCTGAGCTTACCAGGCCCCCTAAACAGCCACTGTTCTTAAAGAGATAGTATCATTTTAACATTGGTAAATCATAACGTTAAATCAATATTAATCATGGAACTAAACCTGTGAGAAATGTTTAAACGTGCATATATTTAAAGGGACAATAATACATTATTAAATATTTTAACTTCATTAAAAACTAAATATTGAAGAATTTAACAAATAGACTCCTACACAATCTATGCATGGGTTTGGTGAAACTTGGCAAAGAGTTCAGGTAGTTATGGGTCACGCTGCTATATTTTTTCTAACTCATCTGAATTATTGGGGGCGTTCCATTCAAAAGTGATCATCCCTATACCCTATTTCCTTCCATTGTGAGAGCTTCGATGGGCTGAAAGGTGTGTGGCTCAAAAACTTTGGTCATTTCGTCATTTTATTGGAAATTCAGTTTGGAACGATCCTACAGCTTGGCTACCATTATTATTCTCCCATCAAAAAAGCCCTGTGAAAGCATCATTTAAGCCAAAATCCCCTAGACAACATTACATTGACAGAATGTTTAAATGAGCTACAAGTCTGTTTTGACATGATTTCAAACGTCAGCTGTCTTACACACAAGCACTTTAATCTGCTTTAAGATGCTCTCTTTCTTTCTTTCTTTCTTTCTTTCTTTTAACTTCAAGCATTTAAAAACAATTTTAGACTTTCAGAGAAGGTTTTGTCAAACCAACATTATAGTTTGTCTAGACAGACTTTACGTATCTAGTTTAATCAGTACTTTTGTCCCACTCAAAATAAAATATCAATATCTTATTTTTCCTAACCACCTAAGCAAAGTTATTTTTTTTAGTAATGTAGGGCAAACATGCAGTTTTAGCAATCAGTGGTACTATATAATACATGCTTTTTTCGACAGCCCTTTTATACAAAGAATAAAGCTTAACCATATAAAACCATACAACATACAAAACAATCGTTAGAAAATTATATATTTTTAAATCGGCTTCAACTTATTTTTTCTTTAAAATAATGACATTAAGCATGTTGTTTGAATTAAAAAAATACTGATTTTAAAATATCAGTAACAAAAAAAACTTTCACCAGGAGACAGTAGACATCTCATACAAATAGTGATGTAGAGACTAGAAAGTCAAAAATATAATTAGAAACATGAAGGCAAAAGGGTCCTAAGAGGGATGGGGCCCTCATAGTCACAGGGCCATGTGGAGGGGGTGTAGTATAAGCTGTGGGGCCCACACATTTAAGCATAAATAAACATTTGTTTTCAAAGTTGATGGGCAGCGATACCTTGCAGCCCCTGGGTACAGGCTCAATTTGTCCGGTCCATAATTATCCTATGTCTCAGGTTCATGGTGAATTAAGAACAGGAGCCTAAAATCTGCGAAAGTTTCAGGAAGAAGGTTCTAAAGACTGGATTTAGACACATGCTGTTGTTTTGTAGATTTTACAAATGTACCGTCATGTAGTACTACCAATAGTTCCACTGGCATGGTTGGAAATGGGGCTGGCACATGATGTAGGCCCTGACTCAAACCTGCATCCTGCATGGTGAGCACCACAAATATAATGTGTTGTCAGTGTGTAATGATGAAATGATGAAATTCAGAATCTCTAGGAGCCACAGTGCAGAATATGTGCCATAATATATCAAATATTTTTTTGACAAAAAACACTTTTATACAACAAACACTAACAAATCAACCAGACGAGGTGAATATATATAGACATTCACAATTGTAACTTATGTTTTAAATGTTGCATATACAATAAATGTTGGATAGTTCTGCTAAGCTACTTATTCAAAATCAACATGATCACACAGGAAATCGACATGTTGCTACAAAATGTTTCAGTACCCTGGAATCGTCGCCATTCTGACAAATTACTGACAAGTGGCATTTAAAAAAATTAATAATTCAAATTGGTTTACCTTTTCAGACATTTAAAAAAATTAATAATTCAAATTGGTTTACCTTTTCCTGTAGCACTTCTGATGGTGTGTTGTGTGAGTAATATCCAAGACATGGTTTCTGGTCCAATGAAAAATCAGGAAGTAATCATGTTCACATAATAAATGACAAGCATGATACAAAGATTGCATTTTCCCTCCAAGATTACATTTTTACTCCAATGACAGTTAAGGATAATAAAATATGCATTCCTGTTGAATCATTAACTACTTTAAAATACAACTCGCTTTAAAACTTGCTATTGGTGGCACTCTGTGGACATTTCACCCAGAAATAGTTTGCACTGGCCTTAAAAAAAAAAAAGACGTACCTGAGACCATGTGACCAGACCCTATGTGACCCGGATGGTACCATCAGAATTTAAGCCCAAAAGCAAAATCGCTCACTCTCTATATATATTTCTTCTCCAAGCAAGTATTGTTTCAATAGGTTGATTTTTATTCTTACCTCACTCTTGGTTCATGACTGCAGCATGGTTCCGGGGGTGGGTTTTAAGAGAATGTCCGGCCTATCTGTTTCCTGTTTTCTACAGTAATCATGGAATTATGGGTAATGTAGTACTAAGTCAAATAGGCCTTCTGTTGAGGAGCATTCACCGATTATAGTATATGTATTGTTAATGTTAGATGTGGTAGTTTATGGTTTATTTGTTATTTACTGTATTTATACTAATGATTATTTTATGTTTTAATGTTAATTGTTAAGAGTTTGTTTATGTATGTATTTATCTTGTGTTGTGTTGATTATTTTTGACCTGGGAGTGTCAGATAGTTTGATCCTTGGGATAAAAATGTGGTGTCTTTGTCTGACTAATCAGTCAATGTGGAGGGTCAAAGATTTTTCTCCATGGTATGTACATTTGCCCAATAGACATATATATGCAAAGGGGGGGGGGGGAGACCAATAAATTGATTATGAGCATTGTTTCCTGATGCCTTTCTGGTCAACACCCCACAGCTAGTAAGGAGTCACTAAGGTGACTTGTTCCGCGTCCTCCCTGATCTTGCACAGCACCAGTGCACGAAGGCTCACTGGGGGAAATGTGTACCTGCGCAGCCCCCGAGGCCAGCTGTGTGCCAGTGCGTCTGTCCCGAGAGGGGCCTCTGTCAGGGAGTACCAGAACGGGCAGTGGGAATTGTCTTGGGAGGCAAAGAGATCTACTTGTGCCAAGCAGAACTGGCCCCAAATCAGCTGGACCACCTGGGGCAGAGCCTCCACTCTCCACTGGGCGAGACCTGTCGTGTGTTGCCCGGGATATGAGTGGCGTGCAGCGACCTGAGTTGACTCCTCTGAGTTCTCTTAAGATCCTGAGTTTTCACCACCTCTGAAAAGCCAAGCCGATGTTCATTCGGGTTTTATTACGGACTGTCGCTTTCCATTTTTGCTTGTAGACTGCTCTGTTTGTAGTTACTTTGTTTTTATGAGGTCACCAACATCCCAACAGCTCTAAAATAAAAATTCTTATTTTAAGTTTGTCAAAGTGTATTTGGGATGGTTTGGAAGATGGATTTTGTTGCACTCTCTCATTAATAACATTTTGTTATTTTTTTTTTATTACAAAAATGAGATAAATAGTGTAGCTTTAAATTGTACTTAATTATTAAAAAAGTAAAAAGTATATTTTCCTAGCTAGAATGAAATCAATAGATGAGAAAATGTGAGAGGATGTTGTTAAATTAGATTTTTTTTTAAGGTGCCATATTTCTCCCCAAGTGGCATTCGCAACTCGGTCATATGCTGCCTTCAATGGACCTAGGAAGCTCCTACCTCTAAGTCGGCATTTGTTACAATGACATGTCATGCATTCAAGAGGGAAACAAGTCAAGTAAAATCATTTTTATTTGTATAGCGCATTTCACAACACATATTGTTCTAAAGCAGCTTTACAGAAAATCATGCATTAACAGAATATTAAACTGTAATATCTATAATGTCTATAGAGTCATCATTGTGTAGTTTGATAAAATATGATTGTGAATTGTGTTTAAAAATAAGTAATGAAATAATAATTGTATTTAGAACTCCATATGATGTTGGTGAAAGGAGAAAAATAACCTTGGGAGAAACCAGGCTCACTGTGGGGGCCAGTTACCCTCTGGCTAACTTCATAAATATGATGCCAATATTATTTATGTATAGTGCATCATAGTTTAAAATTATTAAACTAAGTAAGTGTTAAGGGTCAGTGTTTAAACAAAGATTTTATATGAACTGTAAGATTAATGACTAATCCTGGATTAACTGCAGAAGTTCACATATATGCATTGTCCTTGTTAGCTGGCTGATGCAGTGTTTGTTGGCAATTAACTGATAGTCTATGTATTCCATTTCAAGAGTGTAGTCCATCATTAGTCTGAGGTGATGCAGACAGAGATCAGTTAGGTATCACAGTTCAACTGATCGGAAAATTTGGTGAGGTCTATCCTAAATCCAAGGTTCAGGCAATGTGAATCCAGCCGGTTCTGGTAGGAGTCCCGAGGTTGATACAGGGAAACCAACAGAATAATATTAGTGTAGATGCCATTCAATTTATTGCAGAGTTATAGATCATGATCAAAGTTTCTGGTTGCTGGTTCTGGCAGATCTAAAGCAGCCTAATTGTGAGTTTAAGGATAGATGAGGTGTATGCCTGGCTAAGTAGACGAGTCTTTAGTTTAGACTAAAGTGAGTGTGTCTGCATCTCGAACAGTGTTAGGGAGACTATTCCATAGTTTGGGAGCCAAATATGAAAATTATCTACCTCCTTTTGTGAATTTTGATATTCTAGGATCCATTAACAGGCCAGAATTTTGCGATCATAATGAATATGATGGAATACAGCATGACAGAAGGTCACTTAAGTACTGTGGAGCTAAACCATTCAAAGCTTTGTATGTGGTTATCAGAATTTAAAAATTAATATGAAATTTAACGATGATAAAATGGGCTAATATGATCATATTTCTTGGTTCTAGTCAGCACTCTGGCTGCTGCATTTTGAACAAATTGAAGTTTATTTATTGATCTTGCTGGACATCCACCCAGTAATGCATTACAATAATCTAGTTGAGGTCATGAACACATTCATTTCTTTTTCGGCATCAGCAACAGAGAGCATGTGTCGTAATTTAGCAAATATTTAGTAGGTGGAAGAATGCTGTTCTACAAACATTGCTAATTTAATTTTCAAAGTACAGATTGTATCAAATATAACACCTAAGTTCTTCGCTGTTGAAGACGATGTAACAGTACATTCATCGAGAGTCAAATTATATGTTAGCGGCTTGTTTGTAGAGGTTTTTGGTCCAATAAATAGTACCTCTGTTTTGTCGGAATTGAGTAGAACGGAATTTCTGGCCATCCAATCTTTTATTTCATTGATACAATCCTGATAATATCTCCCAGGGGAAGCATATGGAGAAAAGCAGAGGCCCTAAAACTGATCCCTGTGGCACTCCACTACTTTAATTTTGTTTGGTTTGACAATTCCTCATTTACATAGACAAAGTGGTAGCTGTCTGCTAAATATGCTAATACAAGTCCACAAATGCCAAGATTATTCTCTAGCCTATTCAAGAGAATGTTGTGATCCATCCTGTCGAATGCAGCACTAAGATCTAAAAGCACTAGAAGTGAAATGCAGCCACGATCAGATGATAAGAGCAAGTAATTTGTAACTCTGATAAGTGCAGTCTCTGTACTGTGATGGGGCCTATATCCTGACTGATATTGTTCATATATACAATTTCTCTGTAGAAATGAACATAGTTCGGAGGATACTACCTTTACTAGAATTTTCGACATAAACAGGAGATTTGAAATCGGTCAACAATTATCAAGTCCTACATGTTGTGGCTTTTGATGTTTTGATAAGTTTTGTTAGCTCTTCATGACCTATGGCAGCAAAGGATTGAAGATGCATGTGAGGAAAATATGAGACACTGTTCCCTTTACAAAAAGTTTCACTTTGATGCTGCGCTGCTAAACGCTACGGGGAACAACTCTAGCTGTGAACCGAGCTGAAATAGTGTGTGTAACACGTCAATGAACATTGACCGGAATTTATAGCCTCGGCTGATGTAATCATTAGATGCACCTGCGGCCAGGCTATAAATGGATATGTCATCAGGTGTCATCAGAAACTCTTTTTTCAGAGCGATTCTGTTTCTGTGTGTTTCACAAACCCTGTCAAAACTTTCTTTCCTCTGTTAGAAGTTAGAATCAGTTAGGCAGTGTGCAGTGAACGTTGTTCTCTTTTCTCTTCTGTTTAGAAAATATTATATATATATATATTTCTAAAAAAGAAAGAAAAAAAAGAGAGAATGACTGAAAGCCGCAAACGGTGCGTGTTCCCCTCTTCTCGCTCTATAGCTGAAGACGACACACATCAGTTTTTGCTGTTTGTTTGGGGGTAAGAGCACGCTGCTCTCGCGTTGCAGCAGAGCGGGTGCGAGCACTGCGATTTGCTTTAACAGTCAGAGTGCGTCGTGCTGGCCTTGCTTGCTTCCGGGAGTCAGCACTCAAAAAAAAAAAAAAAGATCGTTCGTGGGGCTCTTGCATGGATTTGGCTGAGGAGCAAGAGACGGGTTGTTCCCTTTCTCTCACTTTCTCCCCAAACCCAGCTGGTCCTTCACATGATCTCGAAGCGCGTTCCAACGCTTCTTCGGATCATGAGGTGGATCGCGATTCTCTTCCCGCCTCCGAGCTTTCCGTCCGCGATAGAACATCTACGGAGGAATTGCTCAATGTTGTTACTCGTGCGGTTGCCAGATTGGACTGGCCACGGGAAAAATAGACCCCCAAACGCTCCAAATCAGGGGATAGATTTTATCTTCCAGTCGAAGAAAGGGAACGCCTCATGGGTCCCTTCCCTTCTTTGATAACCTCCATGAAGAGCTTTTTCGCTCATGGAGAACCCCTAAAAAAAATAAAAATAAAAATAAAATAAAAAATATATATATATATTTTCTTCCCGTGTTCACATACCCTCGACGTCATTATATTCGACTATCGTGGGTGCTGAGGCACGGGGGTATTCAGTGATGCCGCCGGTCGAAGAGACGCTTGCGGGCTATCTCTCGCCGGGCTCGGCATCGTCACTTAAGAAGCCCTCTCTCCCCTCGAAGCCTTGTAGGACAACCTCCACTTTAGTGGGAAGGGATTATCAAGCAGCAGGTCAGGCTGGTGCTGCTCTGCACACTATGTTGTTTTACAGGCGTACCAGGCTGACCTCCTGGACGACCTGAGTGTGGGTTCTGCGCTTGACGAGCAAGCCTCAGACCCGCCTCGGTCCTGACTGAAGGGAGGCTCAAAAGCAAAGCGTGGCGAGTCGTGCTCCTCCTCCCAGGGATTGCGGACAGTCTCGCCGCCCTCGCCAGCCCCCGAAGCAAGACCCAAGAGAAAACCCTGACGGTCTTGCGCCTAGATTAGGGGGTAGCTCCCCTCAGGACGGGGCGCGTGCTTCACTTCACCCCTCCCGGTACCCCCTCGAAGCCCCTCCATTCCCGCCACCTCTTGGTGTTTCGGGTTGCAGAAGCTTCCGTCAAAATTGGGTGTTTTCGCTGTTCCTGCATTTTATTCAGGACGCGAAACACTCGACAACCCCTCAACAGGAAGTGTTAAAATATAATACCCATCTCAGAGATCCTGGCAGCGTGGAAACTTCTGCCGGATATATTCTTTTCTGTGGGTCTTATAAGGGCGTCAGGATTTAATTCACTCGCGTTTTTCCGTGTTTCAACGGCGTGTTCTCACTACCGTGAACCGGATTTCTTTTTATGTAAAAACAAAAAAAACTCAATCTCCTGGTTTAAGGGGCCATGGTATGTGTTCCCCTTCCAGAGAGAGAGTTAGGTTATTACACTAAATACTTCCCGTTTCCCATGGAGGGTGAGGGGTGGCGTCTGGCTTAGATCTTAAAGCTTGAACTACCCGTGGGAGTTCAAGTCCAAGATGATGCCTGTCAAGACGGTTGTGTCTCAAGCCCTACAACTCGTTTGGCTGGTCACCATCGATCTTATGATGCACTTCTATACTTCATTTAGAAGTTCTGCCACAACATGGAAAGTTCCTGAGGTTCACTTCCAGGGGCGAAGTCTTCCAGGGTCAGGTTCTTTCACTCAGCCTAACCCTTTTTACCCGCACATCCACAATGCATGATGTAGCACTGGCTCCTTGCGACTCCGGGGCATCTGCATTCTGAATTATGTAGACGACTGGCTGATCCTAGCGCAGTTCCAGGAACTGCCAGTTCAGCACAGGGACATCGTCTTAGCTCATCTGTTTCTCTGGGGTTGAGGCTCAATGCCAAGAAAAGCATCCTCTCTCCCACTCAGAACACCTTCTATCGGGGCATCGTATGGAGTTCAATCACAATGCGGGCACAACTGTCTCCCGCTAGGATTGAGTCCATTCAGATCACCCTGAGCAAAGTCAGGCTAGGTCAAGGTTGCACTGTTATCAGTATCAACGATTTCCAGGTCTCAGGGCGACCGTGTCCACGGTGATCCCTCTGGACCTTCTGCTCATGAGACCGTTTTTGTTGTGGCCTAAAGCCAGGGTATTTCTTCCAAGGGCCAAAACCCCTAGGCTAAAAAGGGTTACGCGCCTCAGGCTTCGTTCCCTTTCTATGTGGTTCAGACCCCGGTTTTCTGCCTTGGGTCCCACTCTAGGTGGGTCTTGTTGTCGCAGACTGCTAACGACAGATGCCTCCCTGACGGGCGGGGTAGCGGCCTTAAGTGGTCGTCCAGCTTAAAGGGATAGGAGGGTCGTCAGCTCGGTTGTCACAGTCACTGTCTCGGGTTGATGGCTGTATTTCTGGCCCTGAAATACCTCCTCCTGAGGCTGCCATGTCTTGGTGCGGGTGGACAATACAGCGGTAGCCTCTTACATAAATCAACAAGGAGACCCACGTTCTTGTCAGCTGTATCTCTGACACGTCGTATTCTCCTTAGGGCCCAGGGTAAGCTCCTGTCACTCAGGTCAGTTATATCCCTGGATGCCCGTATACGGGAGCAGATTTACGGTCCAGACAGAAAATACCAACGGGGGAGTTAAGAACTCCACCCTAAGGTAGTAGTTGCCCAGAGTTCGCCAGCAAGGGTTTTTGCCTCTTACTGATAGCACCACGCTGGCCGAACAGGGCTTGGTTCTCAGAGCTAATCTCTTCCCTCGACGGCTCACCTTGGGCGATTCCAAACAGGAAGGATCTTCTATCTCAGGCACAGGGCAATATTTCATCCCAGCCCCGAATTGTGTAATCTTACATGTTTGGCCCCTAAGGGTACCAACTGAGGGACACAGGGCTTTCTCCTGAGGTTATCGAGACCTTTTTAAATGCCGGGCTTTTTCCACTTGGAACAAGTTTGGATGAGATCTTAGGACCTCTTTGCCTCTATGAATAGCGCAATGTCTCCTCTACTTCTCCCTGAAATCACCCAGCCCCCTTGGGTCTGGACGTTAAAAGACACATACATGACCCAGAATGCGTCTGTATGCATTTCTTTCCCCGGTTTCTCTGCTCCTGGGAGTCTTGGCGATGTTCACCAGCAAGGGTCTTGCCTCCTATTAATGGTGCTGCGCTGGCCGAACAGGATATGTTTCTCGGAGCTAATTCCTCTCCTCGACGGCTCGCCTTGGGCGATTCCGAACAGGGAGGACCTTCTCATCCTTGGCCCGAATTGTGAAACCTTTCATGTCTGGCCCCTAAGGGTACCAAATGAGGTTTACAGGGTTTTCTCTTGAGATTATCGAGACCATTTCAAGTGCTAGGGCTCCCTCCACTTGGAACTGATCTGGGTAGATTTTACAGGGCAGAAGAGGACCTCTTCGCCTCTGTTGATAGCGCAATGTCTCCTCTACTTCTCCCTGAGTCGCCCAGTCCCCGGGAGGGGCTGATCGTAGTAACGCATACATAGCACAAATGCGCCTGCATGCGTTTCCTTCTACTAAAGTTCTTATTACAGAACCAGCTTACTGCCAGTTTGCTTCAGTTCTGGATTTTCTGTAGAAAGAACTGTCAGCGGGCGCTTGCCTCGCCACTGCCAGGTTCTATATGGCCACTGCGGTTTGCCACGGCTTGGTGGGCGGGGTGCCCTCAAAGAGGCATCCTCATTATTGCCCGGGCCTACAAGGCACGCGGTCAAGCTTTGCCAGTAGGTTTTAGGGCGCACTCTACCAGAGGGCTCTCCTCCTCTAAAACCTTGGCTAGAGGTCTCCCTCTGCAGCAAGTTTGTGATGCGGCAGGTTGTGCTCTCCACACACATTCATCGAACTTTATGGGTTAGATGCTTTGCTACTCCGGACTCTTATGTCCTTGAGTCGATATCTCAGCCCATGCCTAAACAAGTTTGTGATGAGGCAGGTTGTCCTCACCGCACACATTCATTGGACTTTTTTTAGTTTGGATGTTCTGCACTCCGGGCTCTTATGCCCTTGAGTCAACATCTCAGCTCATACCTGAACAAGTTTGTGATGCGTCAGGCAGGTCCTCTCCGCACACATTCATCAAAATTGAATGGTTTAGATGTTTATGCTACTCCGGGCTCTTATGCCCTTGAGTCGACATCTCAAGCTCATGTCTGAGACCTCTCGCGTTTTTGTGAGTACACTGCACAACCGTAGGGGTCCTTACAGCCCCAAATGCGGCGGCGTGGGTATTACGTTCCCGTAGCACTTAGCAGCGCAGCATCAAAGTGAAGCTTTTTGTAAAGGGAACGTCTCGGGTTACATGTGTAACCTTTGTTCCCTGAAAAAAGTGGAACGAGATGCTGGGCTGCTTTGCCGCACTGGGACGTCCCAGGACTGCTCTTCAAAAAGAAGTATCTGACGACACCTGGTGACGTATCCATTTATAGCCTGGCCGCAGGTGCATCTAATTATTACATCAGCCGAGGCTATAAATTCCGGTCAATGTTCATTGACATGTTACACACACTATTTCAGCTCGGTTCACAGCTAGAGTTGTTCCCCGTAGCGCTTAGCAGCGCAGCATCTCGTTCCGCTTTTTTCAGGGAACAAGGTTTACACATGTAACCCGAGATGTTTTCTGAGGTAGTGTGACAGATGATTGCCTAATTCCAAGGCAATATTTCTAACAAGGCTTTATTCCTAACCAATTTAGCCACAGTACTGAATAAACACCTAGGATTGTTGTGGTTATTTTCTACGAGTTTGGTCAAATATGCTGACCTGGCAGATTTTAGTGCCTGTAGCTACAGACACTATCATTCCATGTACCGCGAAATAGCACTAATTTTGTAATCTTCCACTTGCACTTAATTTTTCCTAGCTGCGTTCTTGAGAGCATGACTGTGATCATTGTACCATGGTGCAGGGCTTTTTTCTTAAATGTTCTTTAATCGAAGGGGGGAAACACTATCAAGAGTGCTAGAGAAGACTGTATTTATTTTCTGTTATTTCATCAAGTTATTCTAGGCTTTGGAGCTCGCTGAGTGTATGAGATAGAGCTGGAAGATATTTAGTGAAGCTATCTTTAGTGGTCGAAAGAATAGTTCAACCTGAACAATAGCGTGGTGTAGATTGAGTAACATTAGCTGATCGCAGCATAAAAGAGATGAGGTGATGATCAGAGATGTCATTGCTCTGTGGGAGAAAATCTATAGTATCAGAATCAGCTCCATATGGCAGAATTAAATCTAGCGTATTGTTATGGTGATGAGATGCTCCTGTCACATTTTGACTGACTCCAAGAGATTTGAGAATATCGATAAATGCTAATCCCAATGTTTTATTTTCATTATCTATGTGAATGTTGAAGCAACCAACAATTAAACTCTATCTACAATAACTACAAGATCTGATAACAAATTTTAAAATTCACCAAGGAAATCAGAATAAAGCCCAGGTGATTTTTAGGGTAAAAGACGACATATTTTTTTTTATTTATATCTGACGGTGTCACATTAAGCATTATCAGTTCAAACGACTTCAACTTATATCCTGTCCTCTGAGTAACACCAAAACACCAAAACTGAGTAACACTGAGTAACATCGGCGGTTTCCTTCGGATCCGTTTAAAGTGTTCGGTGGAACACAATGTAATCTCAACTCGTCCAGCGAGATGGAGATTGTATGGCCGCAGTTTCAAGTTGCACATTACTTCCTTTTGCAATGAAGCAACACCTGAGAGCAGCGAGGACTGCGTCTACATACGGCACGCAAAGTCACAAAGGTAGAGAACTATTTCCGCTGTATTTCTACTCCTGATGACATCATAGTTGAGGTGCATTCTGTTGAGTGCCTCATCCAATAGGAGTTGAGAGGTCGATGCTTTGGAATTTCACAAAGTTGTAAAGTGAGCAAGGCTTCTTGAGATTTGTAGTCTGTTTTGTACTCCCTTTGTTTGATTTTGGCGCGTTTATTATCAGTAAGATTTATGACTTTGTTTTTGTGGGCCTCATTCAGGCTTCACGACTGTGTTAGGCCTGCCTTTGTCTCGGATCTGAATACATGAGGACCAACAGTAGATTATGGGAGTATGATTTATGGAACAGCCTCAGCATCTCTGCTTGATAAAGTCAATGTAATACAAAATCAAGCATTTAGAATGTGCTGTGTAGCATTTAAAACATCACCTGTGTCAGCTCTACAGGTTGAAATGGGTGAGATGCCATTAGAGTTTCATAGGTTAAAACTGAAATTGGTATATTGGGCTATTGTAAAAGTGCATTCAGAAGAACACCCAGTTAAAAGAGCATAAGAAAATTGCTGGGAACATGAATATATAAATCTGAATAGCTTTGGATTGAAAGCAAATAAAGAGGCTCATCAGATTGGAATAAGTAACTGTGCTGTTTGCCCTACTGTAGTTTTGCCAGCAACATCCCCGTGGCTATTCCCAATGCTTATAATGTACTTTCAAATTCTAGTGAGTATAAATTATAAAAACAGACAAGAACCTAAAGAAACAATAGTACATAAATATTTGGATCAGAAATATGTATCAGTGTTTCAGCTTTATACAGATGGATCTAAAGATCCTGAAACAGGACATACAGCATCAGCAGTGTATACCAAGGTTCAGGAACAAAATAGCAAAAAGAACATCTAATCATATATCAGTATATACAACAGAAATGCTTGCAATATTACTGGCTCTTCAGTGGGTAGAAAAGATCAAAATACCTGAAGTGGTCATATGTTCTGACATATGTTATGACTCTTTTGCAGCATTATTAAGTCTAAAGAGTGGAAAATCATCAACTAGGCAGGACATTTTAACTGACATTCTTCAAGTTTTTCAGAATACATCAAACAAGAACAGGCATTCCATCTGTATGGGTACCCGCTCATATAGGGGTATAAGGAGATGAAGTGGTGGATCAAATAGCAAAACAAGCATTAAAACTCTCAGACATAGATTTGAACATTCCAATGAGTAAATTGGAAATAAAAGGGTAAATTAAAGGAGCTATAAAGGATATGTGGCAAGATAGAATAGATAGAATTATATCACATCTCAGAATGTTTCATTCTGCTCTTAACCTGTCACTACATATGATTGGAAAACATGAATCCGGCTGTTGCGTCAGATGTGATCTTCCTGAAACAGTCGAGCATGTTTTAATAAAGTGTAAAATTTATGACAATGAAAGTCTACAATTTATAGAAGCACTTAGAGATATAAGAGTATATGTAGTTTTCCCCTCTACATCAATGCTCCACACTCTATCCCAGTAGGTGGCGGATTATGCAACAAAAGCTGGTTGCCAACTGCCATAAAACGTCAAAGAAGAAGAAGAATACACTCAGCTATTTTAGATTCACACTTTCTCTCATTGTGAAATCTTGTCTTGCCCAGGCTGACATTTCTGAGCATTTTATTAGTTTGTTGAATTACCTGTGTATTATCCTGGACTGTTTGGCCTGTCTTTGATCCGTTGCTGCCTGCCTACTATTACTGCCTTGTTTTACCTGGATATAACCCTTGATTGTCTGCCACCTGCCCTGATCTCTTGCCTGTTTATTGAATACCCCTCTGGACTGCCTTTGATATTATTGCTGCTGGTGATTTACCCCTGCCTATCTGAATTACTACTTTTATTGTTATTAAAAGCTGCACTTGGATCTCAAATCTGTTGACTCACCATTACAGAAGATTTCTGCCAAAAAACGATCCAGCGGCTTTTCTCAACTAACCACCGAGGTCTCAGCTCCTTCATCAAACCCAGCGGCACACCCAGACTCAGCTAGAACAATTCACCGCACCATATAGCAGAATTCTTCATTCAATTAAGCCAGGCAGACATATCAATAAGGGAGTACTCACATTACTTTTCCACCATTGCCGCCCACACTGGCTTTGATGATGCCTCTTTGAAATACAGATACCGGATCGGACTCACAGCACGTCAGTGGAGGGAATTGCCAGACTCCGGAGACTACATGTGGGAGGTATATGTGAGGCTATTACTCAAAACACTCGCTTTGTGGGAGCCTCCTCTCTCAATTCCGATCTTCTTCTGAAAACTTCCCACGCCGTGTCATAGCCACATCTGAGTCTGCTCCACACCATGTCACAGCCACATCCGAGTCTGTTCCACGCCATGTCACAGTTAGATCTGAGTCTGCTCCATGCCTTGTCACAGCCACACTTCAGCCTGCTCCATGCCATGTCACAGCCACTTCTGAATCTGCTACACGCCATGCCACAGTCCAGCCTTCCGCGACTCATTTCTAGAAAGCCTTCACAGCCCTTGTCTCCATGTTGAATTATCTGACACTGATATCGGTGTGTAGGGCCATGAAGATTCTTTCCCAAAAATCATCAGTGCCCTTGCCTGCCACAGCCATTGAGCCAACGGCCACAAACACACAAGGTCCTCTCTGCCCATGTACATGACCACGGAGGTCGTTTCCGAGTCTCTTCCCATGTACACTACCACGGAGGTCGTTTCCAAGTCTCTGCCCATGCACATGACCACAGAAGTTGTCTCCGAGTCTCTGCCCATGTACATGACCACAGAGGTCGTCTACAAGTCTCTGCCCATGTACACAACCACAGAGGTCGTCTCCGAGTCTCTGCCCATGTACACGACCACGGAGGTCATTTACAACTCTCTGCCTATGTACACAACCACAGAGGTCTACGCCTCTGTGGTTGTCTACGCCCACGACTACATAGGTTGCTCCCGAGACTCTGTTCATGTTCCCGACCACTTAGGTCATTTGCCAGTCATCCTGGACTCTTAGCCTCGAGCCTGCCTTGGCTCTGCCTTCTACAACTTTTCCCCTCGAGCCTGCAACGGCTCTGCCTTTCATGGCTCCACTTATTGAGCTTCCCATTGCTCCGCCTTCCATGGTTTTGTCCCTCAAGTCTCCCATGGCTCTGCCTTCCACAGCTCAAGTCTCTGGTCTGTGATCACCATCCATGCCTCCTGAACCTGTTTCAGCTCTAAGGTCTTCTGATCCAGTCTCTAACCTGAGATGTCCTCCTGGATCTGCTGGCCAACCGCCTGATCCACTCTGGTCTTCTTGGTCTTCTAGTCATCCACCTGATCTGCTCTGGTCTTCTGGGTCTCCTGGCCATCTGTCTGATCTGCTCTGGTCCCCTTGGTCTCATGGCCGTTTCTGATCCGCTCTGGTCTTCTGGGTCTCCTGGCCGTTCGCCTAATCTTTACTGGTCTTCTGGATCTTATGGCCATCTGCCTGATCTACTCTGGATTTCTGGATCTCCTGGTTGTCCACCTAATCTGCTTTGGTCTTCTGGGTCTCCTGACCAGCTGCCTGATCTGCTCTGGTCTCCTGGGACTGCTGGCCATCAGCCTGAACTGCTCTTGTATCTCTGGTCTCAGGGCCATCCTTCTGGCCTGCTCTCGCTACCTTGGTCTCCTTGCTGACCACCTGTCTTGCTCTGGTATACCTGGTCTCAAGGAAATCTGCCTTGTCTGCTCTGGCTCCTGTGGTATCCTGGCCATCCATCTGACCTGCTCTAGTATCCGTGGTCTCAGGGCCGTCCGCTTGGCCTGCTCTGACTACCTTGGTCTCCTTGCTGCCCACCTGTCTTCCTCTGGTATCCCTGGTCTCATGGCCATCTGCCTGTCTGCACTGGCTCCCATGGTCTCCTGGCCATCTGCCTTATCTGCTCTAGTTTCCTTGGTTCCCTGGTCGTCTACCTGATCTACCCTGGTTTCTTTGGACTCAGGAGTTGCCTGCCTTAAGGCTCATGCTTGCTCTTTCTCATTGCAAAGTCTTGTTTTGCCCAGGGTGACATTTCTGAGCATTTTCTTAGTTTGTTGAATTACCTGTGTATTATCCTGGACTGTTTACCCTGTCTTTGATCTGATGCTGCCTGCCTACTATTACTGCCTTGATTTATCTGGATATAACCTGTGATTGTCTACTACATGCCTCCATATTTTGCCTGTTTATTGAATACCCCTCTGGACTGTCTTTGATATTACTGAATTACCATGTTATTTGTTATTAAAAGCTGCACTTGGATCTCAACTCAGTTGACTCATCATTACACATCAGTTGTAGCTATTTTTTTAATTAGACTATTATTGATTGTTTTAGTTTATTTGTATTTGTCAGTTGTGTGTTAAGAAACACAGACATGACATTTTCAGTATCAAGCCCGATATACAGTACAAAAATTAATTGAGTAAACTAATTCTTGGTAGATAATATAACCAATGTTTGAATAATTTAAAAGGACTGTAAACCATACCATGCCGTTTGTTTTAGTTTTTTCTGTTGTTCAATTATACAGGATGTAACTTCAGAGAGGATCGGATCAAAGATATTAAAAAACTAAATTTCAAAGTACAGCAAGGCATTTGGCTGAAACATTTTCCTATGGGAATGCAGACACACCACTTTGTACAAACAATGATAAATCACGTTTCACAAAATCCACATCTTCATGAAGAACTTTGTCAAGTAAACTTTTTGATTTTTCTTGTTGGTGAAATACACATCACTCTTCTAGGGGATTTAGGAGTTCTCGGAGCAGCCATTGTAACAGAAAGTTGCAGAGTGTCTTCTGTGTTTTATGTACGGCACCTTAAACCATTATTTAAACAACATATTCAGGATGTAGGTAGTGATGTAGGTGTGAAAAGCATACCAGGAAAGAAGAATGGTGATTGGTAAGACATCATTAACATAAACACACCATAAACAATCATTGACATCCGACGACTGGCCAGTACATCCCAGGAAGATCATGTCCAAAAATTTTCTTTAACATGTCCGGAATATTTTCTAGCCCATCAGCCTGGAAGGACATGTCACCACATGTCACACATACCTGTCAATCAGGGGTGACAGGGGGGGTTATAAATCACATGTCATAAATCAATCATTTTGACATGTTGACACGTAGTATAGGTTATAACTACTAACATACATTTACAGACAATCTATACATTATGTGCACAGCAGCACAGAGTAGGAATGAACATTTGGTATCAGTGAACATTAGTCTCATATTTATTATTGAATGTTTCTTGTTGAGGATATGTGGTGTTTTTTTGCAAATAAATAGGTAAACCTGTTTGTTTTGACTGGGTTACAACTGACCCCAAACATAATAAATGTCAATATTTTCCTAAATATACAGTGAAGTAGTTTGCCCTTTCTTAAAAAAAACTAAAAATATATTACTCAATGCCACAAACTGAGCCTTCATACAGCACAAAGTATTGGGGTCATTTTGACCCCTGATATTAAAGTTGTTGCCGAATTTGAAATGCTAGAGAAGGGTTAAGTAAATATTTTAAGGCCAGACAGCAGTTTAAACCAGCCTTCATGCTGTGAAGATGGAGACTTGTTGTGGAAATGTTCTCTGTCCAATTTGTTAGGGGACACAATGGAGAAACTGATTTTACTTCTGTTATGACATATCTTTGAGTGAAAAGTATATAAGTAAATATAGGGTGCCACTTGGTTTTATCCATCACCAATGAGGTTTGAAGCTCTCGACGTTGCCACCATATTTGAGTTAAGCGCTTTATTAATATGATTTGATTTCAGAGTGAATACCAACTTAAATTTCACTCTGTTCATCGCATAAAGTGTTTATATCACTTCAGGAGACATAGAATATAGTGCATGAGTTGTATCGATTATTTTTACTGTGGTTATAGATTACTTTTACTCGTGCATGTTTTTTGTTTGTTTGTTTGTACTTTTCTTGAGTTAAGAAAATACATCTAGTCAATTTTGATTTCATATGACTAAGTCCTCTAAGTGATATGTTTGGATTTCACAGAAATCGAATATACAACAGAGCGATTAAGCTCTATCTTCTTCTTCTATCTGCTGTGTGTAGTCGGTTTTTTGTGACTCTTGCTTTAGCCTTATCCAAAACCAATATACACAGCAGCTTAAAGCACAGGTGCGATCCATAGGAAGGTAGAAGGTGATTGCCTGCTAGAGTATGAACCAAGGGATCCTCCATCTGCTCTCTCCGTCTGCGTTAGTGCTTGTACCAACTCTGGCTGCGGTTCTCCAACTCTCAAGGGTGAATATGGGAAAAGTCTTAGACAGCTCTTGATTCCCAGAGGCTTTTGGCCATGCAATTGTGCTTTTAGTGGTTTGTGTAACTTGAGATCACTCAAGTGATGTTGTGGAGTTGGTGAAGATTAGCTCTCACTGTTTGGCATGTGGTTAATTTAGCCTGAATGATGCTTCAAGCTCCATTTGGCCACTAATTGATCAATTGTTTGAAAACAGGCTGATAAATGAGAGGCACCAAGAAGACAACTTAAGCTCCCAGAAGATAAACTGGTCTGATCTGAAGCTGCTCGAGTCTAATTGGAGATTTTTTTTGTGGTTTCTGAAATTCTGGATTGGGGTTGATATTCTGTATGATTCGATGGTCTCTGATCAAGTGTAAAGGACCATTTACAAGAGAGAATGAAAAAACTTCTCCTTTAATGAGTCAACATGGAAATTGAGTCTTAAAATAAAAATAAAACATTGCATAACACAAATCCAAATCTGAAAGCTGTTAGTCTTTAGATAGTCTTTTAAGAGTTGAACTTTAGCCCTTGTGGTGAGTTGGGCATGCAAGCAATTGATTTATCATTTAAATTCCTCTGGCCAGTATGATTCTTCAAATGAAGAAAGATCAATATCATGGATTGCTTATCTTTCCTTTTTTTTTTAGATCAATGCTCTGACAAGACAATGGCAAAGAGAAGGTAGTGGGTGTGTGTTCAAAGATGTAACTATATGTGATCAAGGACTCCAACAGAGGGGTGTCAATAAATTTGATCTGGAGAGAGCTCTATCAGTCAGTCCCTGTGAATACAGCACAGCAGGATTGGCCACCACTGGCCTACACCATCTTTGATCAACATTTCCACTGATTCCCAGTCACTAACTCTGGAGTTGTGACAAAGCCCCTGGGGTGAGCATCCACAGGGGCCTCTCTGTCTGCAGGGTATTTAAAGCAACATTGTCTGGCCTGCTGAAAAAGAATATGGACATGCACACTCCTACTTGTTTTCATTTACTTATTTAAAAATGTTAATGCTATTTTATGTCTGCTTCAGTTTGTTGTTTTATTATCTTGGGGTTTTTATAATGTGTTTTTATTCAAATTTATTCTGTCATTTGTGTGCACAGAAAACTTTTTTAGCCCTACTTTATATTGCACCTTGGAGATTAATAAAGCCCTCAAATGAGATGGTGCAATGCTCAAATATTTAGTTGTGCATAAATTGTGACTTAGTGCCAATTTACACCACAACTAGGCTAAGTTTGAACTTACCGGCCCCAGTAATCATTTCTCTGTATGAAGATGTATGTGTATTAATTTAATGCTGTACCAAAATTATTGGAGTCTGATTCCTTATACAAGATTCCTCTGGATTCAAGAATAAATGAACCTTTCAAAATAAAGCCTTTTGCAAATACACCTCGCCCTGTTAAAAAAAAATACAACTGTTAATGGCAGTAATGGTAAACAAGCAGTATAACAAACTCTGAAATTACATTGTGTGCCAAGTTAATATTCAAAACAATGTATTTAAAATAAAACACAAAAAAGCAATGGGAATCTGTTAACCAAAACAGTTAACAACTAATAGTACTTTTTATTATTTGATACAGTTTTTACTTTTTATGATCACTAATTTAGAAATCATAAATGTTAGCGTTTGTACTGTACTGCTTAAATAATATAAACAACACATAAACATAGAAAAGTACATTTACAAATGAGATTGGAAAAGTCCAAATGAAAAATCAAATACACACACACACACACACACACACACACACACACACACACACACACACACACACACACACACACACACACACACACACACAATGTAGTAGTTTATTATGTTATTAAGCAACCTAATGTGTGTGTGTGTGTTTGTGTCTCATAGACATACACACACACAAGATGCAGTAGTTTATTATGTTATAAGCTACCTAATGTGTATGTGTGTGTATCTCATAGACATACACACACACACAAGATGCAGTAGTTTATTATGTTATAAGCAACCTAATGTGTGTGTGTGTGTGTGTGTGTGTCTGTCTATGAGATACACACACACACACACACACACACACATTATGTTGCTTATAACATAATAAACTACTACATCGTGTGTGTGTGTATTACTGTTGGGTTGAAGTCCACCTTAGTTGAGTCAAGTCCAAGTCTAATATAAGACTGCATATCAAATGCATATCAAACCTAGCGTAGATTTATGTTTTGTTATCATACCTTTAATTTATGTAGTCCAGTCTAAAAATGGGTAAAACAGATGTGTGAAAATTGTAAAACCTGCCGGAGTGTAATTATGCCCATTAAAGCTGCATTTACACTGCCAGCAACACGCATTGACAAAACAACCTCATCTCATTCATTTTCAATGAGAGCTGGTGACTTCCGGAAACATGACCTTTGGTGACCGGATGTGGGCGTGTCCAGCGAAGCGTCAAATGTGAGAAATGTTTTACTTTATGCAAATGAAGAGCAACTTTCGGGAGCGACAGCCAATATGAGAGAAGATGGTAGAGCTCATGTGATCCTAATATTTTATTAATAATATTAATTGTGATGAAACAGTGCTGTTTAGGCTCTCCATACACACCACTAGCGACCTAACCGTGCGCACGCAGCTCAAGAGATTCACAAACGGTATCGCAACCAGCATAATGTAAACATCTCTGTGTATATTTACTTCATCAAGATGTCGTGTGTTAAAGTGAGATGCTAATTGAGATATTAGTACATATTTCAATGTTGTAGAAGACAGTGTTGCTAGTATGTGTTAATATTGTCAGCTACTTTAAAATTCACACTGATTTCATTTTATCTTTAGAGGTAAAGTTAATGTTTACATGATTGTGTTATAAGAAATAAAGAAAAAAACTGAAATATAACACTGAGATAAGTGTTCATGCCCTTTGCTATAACACTTGAAATTTACCTCAGGTGCATCCCATTTCTCTGGATCATCTTTGAGATGTTTCTACACTTTGATTTGAGTCCACCTGTGGCAAATATAATTAATTGGGCATGATTTAAAAATGCACACATCTGTCTCTATAAGGTGTAACAGCTGAAAATGCATATCAGAGCAAAAACCAAGCCATGATGTCAACCAAACTGCCTGCAGAGCTCAGAGACAGGATTGTGTGAGGCACAGATCTGGGGAATTCTACAAAACATTCTGCTGCATTGAAGGTTCCCAAGAGCACAGTGGCCTCTATAATTCTTTTTTTATTTTGTATTTAATTTTCTCCACTTTTTCTCCCCAATTTGGAATGCCCAATGCACTCTAAGTCCTCGTGGTGGCATTGTGACTCGCCTAAATCCGGGTGGCAGAGAACGAACCATCAATCCGCGCATCTTATCACATGGCTTGTGGAGAAATCACATGGAGACATAGCACGTGAGGAGGCTTCACACTATTCTCCACGGCATCCACGCACAACTCACCACGTGCCCCACCGAGAGCGAGAACCACATTATAGTGACCGCGAGGAGGTTACCCCCTGTGACTCCCTAGCAACTGGGCCAATTCGATTGCTTAGGAGACCTGGCTGGAGTCACTCAGCTCACACTGGATTCGAACTCACGACTCCAGGGGGTGGTAGTCAGCGTCAATAGTCGCTGAGGTACCCAGGCCCTCCTTTTTTTCTCTTTTTAATACATTTGCAAAGTTATCACAAATCTGGTTTTTGCTTTGTCATTATGGGGTATGGAGGCTGGTCATTCCCACAAAATTATCCAGGAAGTAGCATTGCAATCCGATGGCCACTGTAATCTGCTTTCTGTGTGAAAACCTTTAACTTTGACGCTTTTAAACTTCAAAATATGCACATTTGATAGATTAATTAAAATAGACTTGATAAAACACTTGAAATAATGTGGCACCAATGGATGATAAAACTATCAGACAGGTAGCCGTGTAAGTAAATTATGATCTGGACAATTCATTGCCATTCCTGTCAACACTCTTTTTCCCAGGAGTCTTCCGTATTTCACACCCCTCTCCCGTTTTGTTATTTCTCCCAGGAAACTCCCGTAATTTGTATGGCCCAAACCTCGTTATATGAATAATCACATCAATATATTATTCCAAGGTTGTACAGTTGCCATATCTTTCATGAATCCATCCTACTCACACAACTGAGACATCATACAAATTTCAACCCATCTGTGACCTCAACCTGGCAACCTACCACCCTGTTGCACTGTTGATATTTGCGCAGGTAGAAGACGCAGGAAGTTGAATCAAGCATCACTGGTAGATGGGAGAAGATTTAGGTGGAGCTCCGGCAAAAAAAAAATATATATACACATGTAAATTTAACAACAGCTGGACGGAGGAATTTAATTTCACATCTCGAAGAAATATCGACAATGCCCATGCATTTTGCAATGTGTGTCGCACTGATTTTAATATTGGACACGGTGGGAAAAATTATGTTACTCAGCACATTATAATAAAAATGGCACAATTGGTATTTAGTCTGCCTCTGCCATCCAGAACCCCCCAACTCAGTGGTCTCCTGGATTTTGGTACCCAAATTTTGACAGGTATGGTCATTGTCAAGTCTATCAATGCAAATTAGCAGGTTATATATATTTTATTTAATCATTTTAAATTTAACTACATAGAATTAAAACTACAGAACTGCAGAATTAAACCAAGGGACAGGTAAGCAAACAGAGGCAATATACAGAGATTGGATTTGTTCTTACTAATTTGTTTCATGAAACCATGTTCCAATTAAATTCATTTTCATTTGTATAGTACCATCTCATACAAAAGTAGTCCAACATGCTTTACATAAAAACAAAGTAAAACAGCAAAAATGTAATTATAAACAGAGACATACATTCATACACACATACATATAACTACACATACAAGCATACATTGCATTCAGAAAGTATCCAGACCCCTTAATTATTTATTTTCACATCAGTCTACACTTCATAGCCCATAATGACTAACAATAAACAGATCTGTAGTAACTTTATTAAAAATTAAAAAAACTGAAATTTCACACTGAGATAAGTATTCCGGCCCTTTGCTATAACACTAGAAATGTAGTACTTGTCTTGGAGAGATGTTCCCTTATCAAAAGCTGCACTTAATGCTGTGCTTGATTCAGCTCTTTGGGAACGTCTTTTAGGAGTGAACGTCTGTGAATATGTGTGCAACACGTCATTGAAATTGACTAGAACCTTTATAGCCTCTGTTGTTGACATCATCAGAATGCACCAGTACCAGGGCTATAAATAGATGTGCCACAGGTGTATCGTCAGGTCTTTTAGGTCTTCAGAACACTCTGTGATGTGTTGTGCTTCTCAAGCCTCTCAAACTCTTTATTTTCCTCTGATAGGAGTTAGATTGTCAGGCACTGTGCAGAAATCTTTTTCTTCTTTCTTCTGTCACTTAAGTGTGAAAGACAAAGAGAAAATGAGCAATAAACAAAGCAAACGGTGTGTCTTTCCCGTTTACCTCATATGGCTGATTCGGACACACACCAGTTTTGTTTTGTTTTGTTTGGGGGAACAGCACTCTTGCGTTGGAGCGAGGCGGGTGTGAGCATTGTGAGCTTCTCACAGTGAAGATGCTGCACGCTCATCTTGCTTACTTCCAAGAGCCAGCCCGCACTATTTCATCGTGGTGCTCACGTATGGATCTGGCTGAGGATCACTCGCTCTCTCCCCAGATCCAACCGGTCCCTCGCGTGATCTCAAATCCTCGCCTCGGTGCCTCTTCAGTTTATGAGAGGGACGATGAATCTCTTGGGACTGCGGACTCTGAGTTGCCTACCTCTGAGCATTCCTCGCATGAGGACAAAGCGGTTGAGGAATTGCTCGAGGTGGTTACTTGTGCGGTGGCCAGATTACAGTTAGACTGGCCGCATAAACAAGAGACCCCCTTATGATCAAAATTACTCAAATTTGGGAGGGGAGAGACTCAAAATCAGTCTCTCCCCTTCTTTGATTACCTCCACGATTACGAGTTGACTCATTCAAGGGGGAAACCTTATACTTCCCGTATCTTGTGCCCTCAACATCGATATATTCGACTATCGTGGGTGCTAAGGCTCGGGGTGTATATGACGATGCCACGGGAAGGAGAGATGCTCACGGGCTATCTATCGCCTGGTTTGGCATCATTATTAAAAGAACCAGCTCTCCACACAAAGCTGTGTAGGACCACCTCAACACTTGTGGGGAATATCAAGCAGCAGGTCTGGCTCGTGCCGCCCTACACACCATGCCGGTTTTACAGACATACCAGGCTGATCTATTGAAGGACTTGTGTGCGGGGAGTACTATCAACAAGGAAGCATTCTCAGAGCTTCGTCGAGCCACAGATTTTATCCCTCCATGCGCCCAAGCAGACGGCTCGCGCTATCGGCCGTTCAATGTCTGTTATGGTCAGCACAGAGAGGCATCTGTGGCTAAACCTTTCAGGCTTTAAGGATAAGGACAAAGTGTTCCTTCTTGATGCCCTGATTTCACCTTCTGGCCTGTTAGGCGACTCGATGAATACAGTCATTACCAGGTTTCGGGAGGTAAAAAGAAACAAGGAAGCCTTTGTGCAATTCCTTCCTCGCCGCACTTAGAGGGATGGTCTGCCGGTCACCCAGCCTCCCAACGGTCTTTCTTGAAGGGAGGCCCATAAACAGAGTGTGGCGAGTCGCGCTCACCCTAGCAAAGAGGTCATACTAACAACAGACGCTGGGGAGCCGTCTTATGTGGTCGTCCAGCTCAAGGGGAATGGGCTTGATTGGCACATCAACTGTCTCGAGTTGATGGCTGTATCCCTGGCCCTGAAATACTTCCTCCACCATATGAGAGGTTGCCATGTCCTGGTGCGGGTGGACAACACAGCAGCAGTCTCTTACATAAACCATCAAGGAGGTCTACGGTCATGCCACAGTCATGCCAGACTGGCATGGCAGATTCTCCTTTGGGCCCAGGGCAAGCTCCTGTCACTCAGAGCAGTAGATATGCCTGGATGCCTGAATGTGGGAGCAGACATACTGTCCAGACAAAAAATAAAGATGGGAGAATGGAAACTCCACCCGAGGTAGTGAAACAAATCTGGCTAAGATTTTACGAAGCAGAGGTGGACCTCTTCGCCACCCAACAGACAGCCCCTCTACTTCTCTCTGAGACACACAGCCCCCCTGGGTCTGGAAGTGATGGCACATATGTGGCCCAAAATGCACCTGTATGCATTCCCTCTGGCGTCTCTGCTCCCAGGAGTTCTTGCAAGATTTCACCAACAAGGGTCTTGCCTCTTACTCATAGCGCCGCATTGGCCGAACAGAATATGGTTCTCGGAGATAATAGTTCTCCTCGACGGGTCGCCTTGTGTGATATCGGAGTGGAGGGACTTTCTGTCTCAAGCGCAGGGGACAATATTTCATCCCCGGCTCGAGTTGTGGAACCTTCATGTTTGGCCCCTGAAGGGTACCAACTGAGGGACACTGGGTTTTCACCTGAAGTTTTTGAGACCATTCTGAGTGCCTGGGCTCCTTCTACTAGAAGAAGTTATGCCAATAAATGGGGTGTCTTTGGAAGGTGGTGTACTGCACATAATGCAGATCCAGTTAACTGCCAGATTGCTTCAGTTCTGGACTTTCTGCAGGAAAAATTAACAGCAGGCACATGCCCCCCCACTCTCAGGTTTTTTGTGGCCTCTCTATCGGCTTGCCATGCCTTGATTGACGGGGTGCCACTGGGGAAACATCCTTTACTCACTCGCGTTGTTCATGGAGCTATGTGACTGAGGCCTTCCGTTAGGACCAGGATCTCTTCATGGGACTTAGCTATAGTCCTTGAGGGTCTGGTTGAGACCCCTTTTGAACCTCTATAGTCAGTGTCCGACAAGCTTCTGACTCTGAAGATGTTTTTTCTTATAGCTATCACTTCTTTAAAAAGAATTGGAGATTTGCAGGCTCTGTCTGTCTTGCCATCCTGCTTACACTTCGCCCCAGGAATAGCGAAAGCAATATTGCATCCTCATCCTGACTACCTGCCTAAGGTTCCTTTCTCGACTGTACATCTGGTCCCTTTTGAAGCCTTCTGTCCTCTGCCATTTATAACGCCGGATTAGGCGAAAATGTACATTGTGTGCAGTCTGTGTTCTTCATGCCTACGTCCACTGCACTAGCCAGTGGCGTAAGTCAGGGCAACTATTCGTCTGCCATGTTGGCCGTAACAGGGGGGCGGCCACCACAAAACAGACAGTGTCACATTGGGTGAGGGATGTTATTGCCCTGGCCTATGAGGTGAGCGGTCAAGCTTTGCCAGCACGCATCACGGCTCATTCTACCAGGGGGGTCACATCTTCTAAAGCTTTGGCTGGGAGTGTCCCTCTACAGCATGTCTGTAATGCGGCAGGATGGTCCTCTCCGCAAACATTCATAAGATTTTATAGTTTGGATGTTCATGCCACTCTGGGCAGTTACGTCCTTGAGTCAACATCACAAGCTCATGTCTGAGACCTCTCGTGCTCTTGTGAGCACACACTACATAACCGTAAGGGGTTCAGACACCCACAGTGCAGTGCGGTTGGTATTCTCGTACCCAAAGCGCTGGATCAAGAGCAGCATTAAGTGCAACCTTTCATAAGGGAACATCTCGGTTACTTTGCTGTAACCCTTGTTCCTTGAAAAAGCAGAATGAGATGCTGAGCTTCATTGCCACACCAAGGATGTCCCAGGACTGCTCTTCAGACAAAATATCTGACGATGCACCTAAGGCAAATCTATTTATAGCCCTGATGCTGGCGCATTCTGATGATGTCACCAACAGAGGCTATAAATTCTAGTCAATTTAATTGATGTGTTGCACACATATTCAAAGCTGGTCACTCCTAAAAGATGTTCCCAGAGCACTGGATCAAGCACAGCATCTTGTTCTGCTTTTTCAGGGAACAAGGGTTACAGCAACGTATCCCGAGATGTTATATATATATATATATATATATATATATATATTTTTTTTTCACATTTTAGATTAATAGTAAAGTCATCAAAATTATGAAATAACATAAATGGAACTATGGGAATTATGTTGTGACTAAATAAAATCCAAAATAATTAAAAACTGTTTAAAATTTTAGCATCTTCAAAGTAGTCACCCTTTGCCTAGAATTTGCAGACATGTACTCTTTACATTTTCTCAACCAACTTCTTGAGTTATCACCCTGGGATGCTTTTTAAACCATATTGAAGGAGTTCCCATCTATGTTGGGCACTTATTGGCTGCTTGTGTTTATTATTTGGTCCAAGTCATCAATTTCAAAAACGTTTTTTTATATAAAATGTTTGTTTTAAAATGAAATTGTGGCACAATTATAGTTTTGTCTACAAAACTTATTTCAAACATTTAAGCGTACGCCTTTAAATCATGAGAAACTTTTCAGTCAAGTGTTTCAAATCTTTTGACCGCTAGTGTGTGCGTAGCTGCTTGTTTCTTTGAGTAATTTTTACATTCCCATTTCCAACAATTGTCTTATAATGGCAAATGTTGGAACAAATTTATTTAATAATATTTGTTTAAACTTGTTTAAAGGAATGGTAAATTAAATCCTACTCTTTCATGACTTTTCAGTGAATCTTAGATGCACCAAGCATGGGTTGGCGGTTCGATTCCTGGCCCACATTCCTGCTGCTCTCAGCCAGAATAATCACTTTGCGCATGCATACAACAGCAGATTGTGCAAAAACTCCCACACATGCTACCTGCACTGGCACGGAAATAGTGTTTAGAATACTACATGCCTGCCTGTGACTGGATTATGTCCCGGATTATGGTCTGGGCCAGTGCCACCGGCCTTTGACTGTTTGAAGCCTCCAGAGACTCATATGAGACTGCCACAGGAAGACTGCAGTGTTTAGTTGGGCCCCTCAACACATAAAAAGGGGGAGGGGGGCTCCAAAGGATTTCGAGGGACAGCATAGCCTTGAAGCAACTTTGTAATAATTTGTATGGGATTGCAAAATTGAAAGATATCACACAAATAAACGAATAGGTACTTGTAGGAATTCTTATTCCCCAAGATACCAACCAATGAACAGAATTTCAATACAATAAAGACATTCCGTTTTAGCTAGCCACTTATCGAACATTTTATTCTGAGAAAGGACATAACTGTTAACAAATTTGATTACTCATTTCATATTAATTTATGCAACACAATGGCCAATGTCTTATTGGGATTAATCACATGATTTTGTACAGTTCAACGCGAATAATGAAAGTGCTGAAATTTGACACTATATACTTTTTTCCTGTCAAAATGAAAACAAAACAAAATTATTTATTTTTTATTTTTTTCCCAAAAAAATCCTTCCACAGTATAAAGATATAAATGCACGAAAATAGCACCAATTCAAGTAACATTAAACTTTTACAAAGTGTCAGTGGGAGGTTGACTAATTAAAAGATCTAGACCCATAGGTTGTGTTTATATTGCAATGTGCATTAAATCTCTTAAACCCACATCATCCCCAGTAGTTCTTGGCCGGCAGGCTCTGGTCATCCACTTTTGAAATGGAATGCACAATTCGTGTCACGGCGTCAAGCGCCGCTTTGAAATCCACATAAAAATTGCTGATGACAAATTGCCAGACACATGTAAATCATGTATGTTTCTCCAATTCATCTGCTCCTAAGTGTGGAATCAATATATCAAGAGCTCTTTACAGCACATTCTACCTCTGTGCCAGTTTCTTCCTAACCACAGTGTCTTTCTTTAGTTTATTATCTCATCTCATCCAATCTTAAAAGCTTATCTGCCTTTTTATCGTTACTGCCTGTGTCTGCATCCTTCTCTCTACTTACTTTACGTTGCAATTTATTTAATTTATTCTGTGACTGTGACACTTCTAAAAGCTGGTTCTCCCATGCAAGTTGCGGGAAATAGATCTCACATGAAGTGTCAGCAAGTTGTGCTTCTTGCAAAGCCAGGCACTTTATACACCTTAATCTTGACCATCACAGGACAGACTGAGTCTATTATTTGAATGTAAAATATACTGTATATCGGGCGCCATTTAAGCATCTACTGATATTGCTGGCAAAGGAAAACACTTTGGAGGACGGACGTAATCTTCACACATTTAAGGTTTTATATGGTAAGAATACATTTGGATGGTGAATGAAACTGGTTTCAGAATTTATTTATTTATTTATAGATTAAGCTCTCCTCGTTTTGTGACACCATTTAATCATCCCATGCTTTTTTAATTTACATCTTCCTCCTAGATGGGCACGTGATCAGCTTGGTTGTGTTTGCCTTGGCTGGTTCATGGAGGTAATCTCAAGAAAGGATTGAAGACTGCCAAGAGAATAAAGGACAGGGAGAATGAGAGAATCATCCCAGTGAGTCATTGGCTGTCAGCAAAGGGGTTCTGTGCTCCAAATAAGGGTCTTGAGTGCCACTGTAGTGAGCTTTCGAAATCTGTATGCTAAGGCCCGGATTACCACCAGTGCAGCTCAGATGCGTATTGTTAGCAGCACGCTGTCATGCCTTTCCAATGCCAAAGACAGATGAATGCACACAATCCGTCAAGTATAATACAATTAGTTCTCAGGTGTATTTTCACACTGGCTGATCAATACACTCCTCCTCCATAGTACAGTTACATATATAAAGCTCAAAAAATTTTAATGTCAAAGGAGGTAAATGGTGTAGCTTAAATAGTGGCTGGTATGAACTAGATTTGCATTTGCTGAGGAAAATGACAGTGCTTGCCAGGTAGCAAAAGTATACTGTTTAAGTTTTAGGTAAGCTTAGAATTTATGTTTTGGTTCTGTGTAAATTTATATAATGTATATATTAGAGGTCGAATGATATATCGGTTTTGCAGATTAATCTGCACCGATAACAGATTTCTGGAATGGTTATCGCCAAAAATCCGCACTGACAGTTTTTCTCCATTGCATCCAGTCCAGAGCTGCCTCTAGAGGCAAAATAAAAACTATCACTTCACTGAAGCCTTGTGGTGTTTGTTTTGACACGAGACTACATTCTGCATGGAGTGGAACACTTCAGATGCGGATTTAAAACATCAACAACAAAAAGGTATGTATACAGTATACTACAGTACACGTTGTCATATCATTATAAAGTAATTCATTTGTTGACTAGATGCTGTATTATTAAAGAACATCAGTAAGTTTGCCGGCAAGGCTGAGAGGACGCTTACACTAAAGCTAACCTCAAGCGGTAAGAAAAATGTGACAAAAATACATTACATTTACATTTATGCATTTGGCAGACGCTTTTATCCAAAGCGACTTACAGTGCAATTATTACAGGGACAATCCCCCCAGAACAACCTGGAGTTAAATGCCTTGCTCAAAGACACAATGGTGGTGGCCATGGGGCTCGAACCAGCAACCTTCATATTAGCAGCCCTGTGCTTTAGCCACTACGCCAAAACCACTCCAAATACATGCAAGTCCTACCCAAATGTTTAAGTGACATGATTGTTATCATCAGTTACCATCTATTTGCATTAGTTTATATCCAGCTGGTCACATTTATGCATTTGTTAGCCAGCAAAGTTGCATATTTAAAGCTTGTGATGTGAGAAGGCAAATTAATATCTTCATGCAGCTGAGAGAAACGTATAAACAAATCAGAAACACATATGATTTCAATAAAAAAATTATTATCCTCACTGTAATACGATGTCTTAAGATCGAACACATTCTTCTGCTAAAAAAGGCAAGACACAGTGCAACAAATACAGTTTAACAGAAACAGGTGTCTTAATATGCTTTTAAAGTTGTTTTTAATTAGACACATCATCTAAAAAACAGCGCTCCTGCATGAGACACTGAATCAACAAAAAAAATGTGGATAGTTGCAAAAGCGGTCGGTGTGAACAGCCCCTTACAGTAGGTGGCTGACTTTAAAATGTGAATATTAGTTCATAATATATACATAATATTATGACTTTAAAATATTAATATTAGTTAATATATATTAATATTGAATGTATTTCATTTAAAAGTACTATACATTTTCATTGTTCAGTCAGTACTGTTTATTTTTGTAATAAAGTAAAATTTTACTTTGAGGTTTTTTTTTTATTCAGTATCAATTTTAAAAACTATTGGTTGATTAATAAGTTATTGGCATGTACTGCCCGACTTTGTTATCGGTATTGGTAAAATCCACTATCGGTTGACCTCTTATACATATATATATATATATATATATATATATATATATATATATATATATATATATATATATATATATATTATAAAGTTGCACTATAAAGATTTATGTCCAATCAAATGCTCTCTAGAATGAAAATGTCCCTTCTACTGCAACGGAATATCAAATGGTCATATCTAGAAGGGAACTTTCTGGCTGGGAAAGTCTAGGGGTTCATGTACATTTTTTTTCAGACTCCAAATAAACACTTTGACCCAGTTTACACCCTACGAATCATCTAGAGTTTCTGCTAAATTGATGCAAACTTGCTGCAAATTTGCCACTTGTTATTTTCACATGCAAATGAGCTTGTTATTTGCTGCAAATGTGCGCCTAAGTTTGCAGTTCTTTGACCAGTAGTTATGAACCTGCAGCAAAGCTTTGATGCAATAAACATTTTGAGGCAAATCTCATATGCATGTGAAAAATAAGGAGTGGCACATTTGCGGTAAGTTTGCAGCAAGTTTGTGGCAACACTAGATTTTTTGTAAGGGTGATATTAAGATGCTTTTTGGGTGATTCGATCACATGTGGTCAGTGCTAAGTACAGGTATACATGGGGTCCATTTTGTGATTGGAACAAAAAAAACACATACTGTACAATGGTTGTCAAAAACATATGTGACCACATCGCATTTGAGGTGTAAATGTGAATCCATCCTGATGGGTCCCAGACAGCATCGAAGCACCACCCCTCACCCACCGCTGTGCTAATACAAGAACTTAAACTTTGAGGAAATAACTATATGATTGGAAAATGGAAAAAAGCAGATACATACAAAAACACAAGAACTTTACAGATCTTCTTTAATGTGTATAATATCAACATGCAGTGACACAGATGAGAAGCACACATGTAAAGCTCAGCTAACACAGGCACTCCACTCAATCAACAGCGAAATCTGCTCAAAATGTTGTGTTTGTGGCTTTGTGCTTAGATTAAATTTCAGATGCATCTGGCAGAAACACCACGCCAGAGCAACTTTTTCATGGTTTATTATTATCCAGTAACACAGTGGATTTGTTAGTGATGTACTGTATGTCATTATGAAATCAGAAACCCTCCCCTCGAAATCTGAACACAAGTGAGGTCACAGGAGACGCATTTAACCCTCTACAGCACAGCGTTGCCCTCAGCGGAAAGTTTTCTTAAGCCCCATGTTCAGAACATGTATCTTTAAATGATTGCAACCAATTAAAATGGTCAAACAAGTATCAAAGAACAGTCCAATAAGGTGTGGGATTCACTATCAAGCAGCATTTGAAAGCGGGACTTCCTTTTCTGACACATGGTCACAGGAGCACATGGTGTGAGAAGGTAAGATTATTTGCTTTAGTAATCGTATTTAAAATGTTATGAACTGTACATAAATGTGTGTGTGCATGCGTGTGCGTATGTGTGTGTATATGTGCATGTGGGTGTGAAGGTGTAGAGAAGCCTTTAGTCATGTTTTATGAAGTTTTTTTTATTTTGCATGTTCAGAAATTTTGTTTTTCTTTTCGTTGCCTCGGGGCAATATTGTGTGATAAGGGGTACTTTTCAAGGATGTGTTTTCTGACAATGTGTTTGGACGTTCACATGTATTAGTGCACAATATAAGCTCTAAATATAATTGCATTTTTATTTTTGTATTTAATTTGACTTCTTTTAACACATTTTGACAAAAAAATGGACATAAGATTGTTCTATGGAAGAAAAGAGCAGGATACGCATGCTAGGCAAATCACATTTGACAGTGAGAGACAGCAGTGACAGTGATAAGGAGTGGAATGCAGAAAAAGGTTTGAGCAGAAGTGAAAAAATTACTTCAGAAGTTCTAACAGTAGATCTGGTTATCATTCAAATGATAGGTTTGTACAGCAGACATCATACAAAACAGGGATCAAATATCAAGCTAGTTATTCTTGAAAAATAAAATGCACTTGTCAAGCAAAAATTAACCCTTTAATCAGTGTGTGTGTGGGGGAATCATATGACAGAGCAGAGCAGCACCTCTTGTTCATTCTGTAGCATGCAGCGCATGTGACTGTATATTATTTAATTAAATTGCATCCTTCTGCTGTTTAATGACCACAATTGGCCATATATTTATTTTCATTGTCATTGATTTCATCTCAAATTTGTCATGTCTCATATCATTTTGCTAATGACAGCATACTGTAATGTGGTTCCGAAATTAGCAACAAGATGATATACCATTTTTTTTGGTATCGTGATACTTCGTTAGCACTGGTAAACTGTGCAAGCCTACTTAGGACCCATTGGCTCCTAAACTGAAACATTAAGGAGCCAAATGGCTGTTTTTAGAAGCCAAATCAGATTTTTTTAACTATCAGAAAAGATAGTCAGCTGATAACCCATTCATCAAAGGTTTAATGAACAGTATATATAGCTGAGAAGATAAGTTTGCATTCCCTTTTGTCTCATAAATGTTCACAACCCTTTCATCATTTATACAAATATAAGAGATATTATTTTTATTTAGCACTGCTCTTCATAATCTACATTACTGATATGTGCATATAGTAGAGTGTTGTCTTCTTGATTATATGTGTGTGTGTGTGTGTGTGTGTGTATATATATATATATTTTAATTGTTTTAAAATATTGGCTTAGTCTTTCTTTACTGTTGCTGGATGGCCCCAGACATAGAGTCTACAAGAGTGCAAATTGAATGAAATCCCAGATGCAGTTTATTGTGCTACTCCAATCCCAATCAATAATCACCAGAAGAAGAAAAGTGGTACACAATACGGGACTTTTAATTATAAAGAAGACCAAAATGTTTCTTTTGAAATGATTGTACTCCCAGTTGTGAACACACTGATTCAAACTGCTAACCTGAGCTCTTGAGTTTAAATCGGGTGATTCATGAAAAGATCTGGTTCAAAAGAGTAATTTGTTCACTACTCTAGCACTGGGTTTATTGTTGCGTGCGGTGCAGCGAGCTGGTCAGAAACAGAACAGATGCGAGACACACTGGTTGTACACGTTCTAAAAATATATTCAGGAACTCACAAGATTATATCTGGCCAAACCGCATATAAATACATACAACCCGACTGTTGCCAGTGCTGACAAGATTTTAAATTATTGCGGCAATCAATTATTTCGTTGCGGTCTATATATACAATTAAAAGTAAACATTGTCATATTTCATCAACACTATATCATCATCATCAGCACTTCAAAGTGATCGCTTGTCATAAATTTCTGATATGGCCTAATGATTGTGAACTGTTCTGCAACAGCAGAAAAAACTCACAAGCCCCCGAGTGCTTGGAGAAAATACAACAGTGCCACATTTTCTCTCTGATGGATGCAGCGCATGCACTCATTTAATAAATCATATTCTTTTGAAGTTTGATACTCACGTTAGGTCATATTAGGATTCCTGTCTTTCCACCTCCAAATTTAAGATCTCTTTAAATTATAATTAAGAGTTTCGTTGTATCATTTAAGATATTTAAGACTTTTTAAGAACTCAAATTTAGGAAATCTGAATTTAAGACATTTTAAGACCTTTTAAGGATCTGCGGGAACCCTGTTTATACTGCAATTCAGTATGCAAATATTTCCTTCCTTGTCATTAAAATTCTGACATGGTAAGACAATGGAAGACTTTCCCATTTCAATCTTGAATTTGAATAAGTTTACAAAAAGAAAGATCACTCACCAATGGCTGTAATTATCTGCAAAACAAAGTTTGAATGGTATCTGTGCATTAAGCATTTCAAGCTGAATTATTTGCAGAAGTTTAATACTTAAGCACCATTCACACCACAAACAACATTAAGCACAAAGCTGCAAGATCCCATACAATTTCAATGAGAGCAGAGCGACTTCTGGCGACACGAGAAACAGTGACCATTGGCGACAGAGGTCACCATGCTAGGAATAAGACAAATTTAGGAAAAGTTTAACTTTATAAGTGACGATTGTGAGCATCTACCAATGAGAGTGAAGGCAGTGGAGTTCACACCACCTGTCTGCTGAAATACTGGAGTCAAGTGCAGGTATGACGGAGGAAACCACCTGTTACCATTTGGAGTGCTTCATTTTATACAGATATCTATACATCAGGAGGGAGTTGGTGCTATGCACAAGCTGCTGTCAGATTAATTTTTTTAAGACAGCAACCACACAGCAGTATACGATTTCCATCAGTAGAACTTTAATAAAGCTACTCAACCCTCCTGTATCATAAATTTTCTATCTGCTTGTAAACTATAAGCCTGCTTTTTATCCAGCACTCCTCCCATTCAGTGCTTTTGTGTTTTGAGGTAGCACAAAGACCTGTCTTTTGTCTGCTCAAGTGTGTAAGTGGATGTAAAAATGTACAACAAAGGTTGTGAAAGGAAGTGTGAGGAAGAACTAGAGAAAATGTGATAGAGAAGTAATGCAGTGTGAGCCTTAGAGCACCTGTATATAAGACAGAGAGAAGCAGAGGAAAAGAGACAACTGGAATTTTCCATGCAGTCTTAAAGGCTAATCTACTTGCTGCTATGTAGACAGAGGAAGGAAAACATCAGAACACATTAGTGTGCTTTTGAGTGGACGTTGGAAACCATCAGTGACACCTGCCAGCTCTCCACACAAGTTTTGAGAATCAGTGGTGTTAACCTGGAACCAGGAATGCATTTCAAATAACAGAGAGTGCTTGAAGCAATGTTCCAGATTCAGGAGTTCCCAGAGGAAAAGAAAATCTGAAAAGAGATCTCCAAAATGTTTCATTTATTTCTCCTAGACAACTTTGAGATCCATATGACACCAAACTGAGACAAAGGTTTATTTCTCCTGTGTCTCAGGCTTTTCTCTGGAGCAATAAGATGCACTAAATCTCAATTTAGTCTCCTCTTAAGTTTCAGACGAGATCTCAACAAGCTCTAATATAATGCTCAGAGTTTCTCAACTTCTGTGTCTCTTTGTGATCTCAGACAGAGAAATCAGAGAGTTCTCTCCATGAACTCAATATACTCTCATCCCAGCTTCAATTCATGCATCTCATGCTAAACTCAGATAGAGCAAAGGAAGAGATTTCCACAAGTACTCATTGAATTCTCAGACTTGGATCACTGTCTTGGTTGTTTCATGTCATATGATTAATCCACATGCTTTTTTTATATAATGTATTACTGTATGAATAAATTAATTGTAAATCTTTTATTTTAGGCTGCAAAGACCCTCTTCTTTTATATTATTTTCTATAAATGATTTGAAATATTTCACTGCATGTAATTCAGTAAAATAATTTTATTAACCACACAAAACACATTGTAAAATAAAAACAGTAATTTATTGGTAACTTGAGAGCAAAGAAATTACAATTTCAACATTTCAGATATATCAAAGTTTAACTGCCAAAAACTCATATCATTAATAAATATAATGTTGTATATTCAGATGTATGCATCTTCTCATGTTAGCCCCAAAGTGACCTTTTTGTTTGACAATAGATTTGCCCATATAAAACAGTTGAGATGGCATCACAGTATAAACTATTTGTCCATCAACATATTTTACATTTTCAGTAAGGATTTTCAACTAGTAATAAAAAATCAAGTACTAAAAGATAATGTGTTGTACATTTACAAAGCTCACAAAAACCTTAAATTACAAAGAAAACACAAAGTTTATTCTATTATTAAAAAGTCGCTGTATCCACTCACCGCTTATAGACGCTGCACCGCCACCTTTGTTTTCTTTTTTTGAGCTTCAGTTGGCGCAAAAACACTGTGAACCTTGAACCTTGTAGATGATGCAGCCCCAACGTCAGCATTAGAAGAGAGCGCCATCAGTCACAAATGCTGCATCGTCATTGGTTAATTCACAGTGGAGGGGCGCTGCTGAATCAACGAGGTTAAGGCGCGCGTTAGTTAACGTATGAGTTGCAGGCAGACGGAATGGAGGAAAAAAACAGTTGCAGGACTCAAAAGAAGGTAAGCAACATGTTTTTTCAAAACAGAATTTGGGTACATTTTAAATGGCAAGTGTATCCGGGTTCTGATACTCTCTGAAGAAACTGGTCGTATTTTGTAGCAAATAGTTGGCTTGCTAGGAAGGCCATGGTAATTAGCTTTCTGCAATAAACATCTTTATGTAAAAAAAAAAAAATATATTTCTACATTCAGCGAGGCCTATACATTCTTGAAGTTACATAAATTGTGTATGATTGGAAAAATTTGATCTCGTGCAGTGAGACCCCAATAATTAAATGTGTTGTACTTTTGTTTATTTGACAGAATGAGTGCAGCTAATACAAAACTGCCCAGAAGAGCGTGAAACACTCCGAAAAAGATGAGTTTGTATGAACCAGACAGCTCCCCCAGAGATAACCAAGATGGTAATTGAGTTATTTTACTATTCTACGGCTTAGCTAATTTTGTTAAGTATTAAAACTGGTTTAAGTGGTTATTTTTAACGTACTTTGGACACTTTACTAACCAAAATATTCGTCAGTATTTTTTATAAATACTGTATTGGTAGCTGGCACAATATCGATTATAGCCTACAGGAATTTTTAATGGAATGTCATGAAAAGGAGTGCAACTTATTTGTACATTAATTTTGCGAATCATCTCAAAATTTAAGGGATAAAATAATTTGTATAGGAATTGCAGCTCAAAGTTCTTTACAAAAGAATATTTCTGCACCATATTCATAGACAATGTGTAAAATAAATAAGTAAACAAATAAAATGTGTGATAATTAAATAATGAAAGGGATATGTGATAATAAAATAATGAAAGGGATTAAAAACATTGAAAAAATAGAATAGAGAGTGCATAAATCAAAGAGTTGCAGGAGCGAATAAATTTGAAAGTGCTAAAAGAATAAAGTTAATCCTAGTTGAAGGCTAAAGTGAAGAGGTAATTTTGTTGCTTTGCTAAGAGGGTTAGAAATAAGACAATAAAGATATAGTAGCATGTTTAAGTAAGATTGATTTTTAGCCTGCACTGATTTACTCACAATCTCCTTTTTGTTTACTTTGTGTTCATTTTCAGGACTTTTTGTATTTTTGACCTTTGAAGATGGATACACAGCTAAGATTTTTAATCTCTGTGATATTCTAAACAAAAATGATAAACCCATCAGCTTGCTTTAGAGATCTGACACCAGGAGAAAAAGTACTTGCAAGATGGTCTGACAATAAGTTCTACAATGCTACAGTAGACTTCATTGGAACAGCTGACAAAACGGTGGATACCAAGAAGGCGACAAAGAAGGACATGAAAAAAAGAGATGCAGAGATTCTACAACCTTCCATTCCTACCTCAAGCAGGCCAGTCCACCTCTGCACAGGATCACCCAAATACTGTGGACCAAAATGTCATTCAGCCTCCAACAACCTGGCCAGTGTACCAGCCTCCACCTACAGAGTCATTTCTACCTGTCCAGCCACAGCACCAGCATGCAACTGCCTGGCCACAGTACCAACTTCCAGTTTCCCAGTCATCACCAAATACGCCACAACATTACCAGCATTCACCAGTCCAGTCGCTCAACCAGTATGGAACTACTCTGTCTCCAATTCCACACAATTCCAGCCTTTCGCAGTATTCAAAGCATCACCAGCCTCACACAGCACTACCCACACCTTCAGACCAAACACAACAGCAGCCTGTTTTGGCAGATTTGGATCAGTGAAGACAGCCACCAGCTCCTACAGCCAAAGAAAGCTTCCTCAAAATGTTGCACAGTCCTAATACACATCAAAAACCTGCTGTTCTTGGGGACCAGAGCCAGACAAGCACCTCTGTACATGAGACTTCTTCAAGCTCATCTGCAGATACTTTAATCATCGAGCGTGATCCAATTCCAGAATATGGAGAACCATGTTTCATTTCAGCCTGAGTCAGCAGAAGACAGATCATGGAAGCCATGCGAAGCATGCAAGACAGAGGTGGAAAAATTAGTGGAGGAAAAGGCCAAACTGCATGATGTGCTGTGTGGTATAAGTAAGTATGTTTTGTCTCTCTGTTGCAATTACTTGTTCTTTTAACACTACTTTTTTTCTCTCACAGTTTTTCTAACACACCTAATATCTATTCAGAAGAGTTGTGTAAAAAAAAACGTGGGTAATAATCTAGTGTATTAAATTGTGCAACATAAAATTGTAATTTTGTTTTTATATTGGTATATGTTTAAAGTTCTACTACATTGTCTTACTACTTTGGACATTGGGAGTTATTTGATGCGTAAGCTAAATCTTAAAAGCTTTTTTTCAACAATTTGGTAAAACTCTTATCCAATCATGAAATCTTTTGGACTTTTTAAAAACTTGTCTTTTTTATTTTTTTTTTACTTTATGAATGCTGCTGTGTCCCTGTAAGGTAATATACATCTTTTGTGTCACAGGTGGTGAGCACCTCGAGGCATTCAGAAGTTTTCTGGACAAAGTGGAACAGATCCAACCTCGGGCTGGTGTTTGGGCTCCAAAAGGCAGATCTCGGCAGCAGGAGCTATATCCAGGAAGTGGCCTCTTGTCCTCGACTCACCTGGCTGCAATCCATGCAACCGCAAAGAAGGACTGCCTTCGCTTGTTCCATCTTCTTTTTGATGAATTCTTTACTGCAGAGGAGTGCCAGAATGCTGTGGCATTTGGGAAACACGGAAAGGTGCCAGATGGGAAGAGAGTCCTGGATAAGTTCAAAGTCAATGCAATTCTAAGTAAGTATGTTGCTCATGTGGTTGTTAACAATTTGTGGAAAAAGTTGTGAAAATTCATAGGTAAAAAATGTGTGGGAAGCCAATAAGAGGTGTTGGATACCCATATATCACATAGCTACGTTAAATGTTATGATTGTTTCACTGTCCTCACAGTTTTGCTGCATTTCCTTATGTGTGATCCATAGAGATATTACAATGTGAATTTTGTCGTATCAGGACGAAAAAAGTTGTTAATACTGTTGTGGTAACTGCGGTTACTCAATGCAATCTGTAATTTGTGCTTTCTTTTCTTTTATTCTTGCAGCTTACGTCATGCGCTGTAGTACACTGGATGGTTGGACACCGGTTGAGAAAAGTAAGGTCAAAAAAGCCTTCATAAACAAATGCCGCATCAGGGCCACAACACTGTAAATATCGGATGGGGCACACAGAGACATTTGTTGAAATGACAATGTTCACAAAAAGTCCTTGTTTTCAAATTATGTATGTTGGCGTCAGAGACTCAAGTTTATTGTTGTGAATTGTTGTAAACCTGGCCTGCCACTGCTCATAACATTGTTAAAATTGTTACTGTTTTAAAATCAGAATTTTACAAGAAAAAAAAGCACTTTAGTTTTGTAATGACCATGTTTAAACAGTTTTTGCTGTCTTTAAAATGTCTTTAAATTTGTTAATGTTATTTTGATTTAAATAAAGATTCATATTCAAATTTCTTTATTTCTTTATTACATCAGCTAATCTGCCATTTGCTATAGATTTTTAAAGCCTGATGGTTGTGGATAGATCTTCTGTCTGCCCTGCAGTGAAGAGAGAGTAGCATTCCCGTCCGTTGTTTCTTTGGTCCATCAAGATGTTCTGAAGTGGATGATCTGTGTTGTTTAGAATGGTGAATCTAGTCTGGTAGGAGGAAAAGGTCATATGATTGAATTAGTAATTCATGTGCGTGTTTGTGTGCATGAGAGGGAGAGTGAGCGAGAGAGTGAGCGAGATATTGCTCCATAGTAGCTCCAGTATTGCTCATTTTCTTTTTCAAAGGAGAAATAAAGGAGTCATTAAAAACACCGAATTGAGATTAGCAAGGCATCTCCTTTTAGTCTCAGGTATGACTCCCTCTGATTATTCTGTCTCACCTAGTGAATTTTAGGAGAAATATATGAGAAACATTTTAGACAAAATAGAGATTAAAATGAGGCTTAGATGAGAATCTCAAATTTGTCTCCTAAAAGCAAGCTCTGAGCAGTAAAATTCTCCTCTGTCTCACCTATTGCTCCTAGTGAATTTTAGGAGAAACATATGAGAAACATTTTAGACAAAATAGAGATTAAAATAAGGCTTAGATGAGAATCTCAAATTTGTTTCCTGAGCTATAGAAAAGCAAGCTTTGAGCAGTAAAATTTTCCTCTGGGTTAAGCTTTTTGATGTTGAAAACAACAACAACAACAACAACAACAAATAATATCATCACAGTAAGACACTTACAATAAAAGTGAATGGGCCAGTCCACATTAAACTACACACACCAAAGTATAGCCACAAGACGGTTTGTTTACCAAATAACAGGGTTTACCAGAGTCACATTGTCAAGACAACAAATTGCAATATTGGCTGCCATATTAGAATCACATGACCAGGCAAATGTTACTCGCTTAATGTCAATAAGCATCCTGTTATTTGACACTTTCACTCATTGATTAAATTAATCATGGCTGACTGTGAATACTACATTTCTACAATACCATCTGAAACAATTTATTTTAAATGATGTTACATTCAAGCCACTAGGTGTCAGTGTAAGTCCAAGACGACACAACGACAAAAGTTACTAAGTGCACTTTAAATACACAAATGTTGTTTTTTGAGTTTAACTTCTGATATTGAATCCCGGAATATTCCTTTGAACATAAGGAACCAATATACCATATTAAGATGTATTTGTATAGAATAAATAGTATAGACAAAAATACTTTACATGGATTTCATTAACACTTCATTATTTCTCCATTTTATTATTCTGATGATGTCTTGTAGTTGTTAATTTCTGTATCGTTCTTGTTGCTGTTCTGTCTATTGATTATTATTGAACACACACACTAACATAATTAAGTAAAATGACAAATTTACAACATGTATTAACAGCCTGTTAGGATTTTTTTTATTATTATTTAGTGCTTATTTTTGTAACTGTATGTGGCATGGGGGGCGTGGTCATGTGTGTGTCTGCAGGAGAGGGAGAGCATAAGGCTCTCACCTGGGTTGTGATTACTCTAACACTTGTCTCTCATTACACAAAAGTAATTGGACAGTGTTAAAGAATCTAAAGATTGTACGACATGGAAAAAAAAAACTGACCTTGAACCTGTTTTGTTGTCTCCTGACTCCTCCATTGCAAAGGTTGGGGAGTAACGGAATACATGTAATGAGATTACGTATTTAAAATTCAAAATATTAGTAACTGAATTCCATTAAAGTTACAATTTAAATAATTGGTAATTAGAATAATGTTACTTTCAGAAAATATTTGGATTACTGAAGAGATTAATTTTATTAGATTTTATTTTCATTTGTTTCATTTAATATTTAGTCCTTTCAGATGGAAAACATTTATACATATAAATGATGTGATCCAAAGTGCATTTGAACAGCGGTGAAACACTTTCTTATGATGTGTTACATTCATACAAGCAGACAGAGAAGCAAGTTTGAAGAAAGTTTGGAGCAGAAGAAATAGAAATAAACCTTGTGTAAATTGTCAGCTTTACGCTAAGCTAAAATGCTATTTCTAGACATTTTACATGCATATGTTACCAGGCACGATCATATATTTTTTTTATCAAGACAATTCACATTGGATCGTAATTGTTTATTTTTTTTTTTTTCTAGTAAGACCTTTGATATTAAGACAAAAATCGTATTCTTGATAATAATTTTTGCATTGTTTTCCTGTAAAAATATCTAAAAATCCCTAAAACAAGATCAATTTGATTCATCTTGTTTTAGAAACAACACTGCATAAGATATTTAGGTTTTTCAGAGAATGCATTTTTTTGTGTGTATTTTGTCGTATTGTACTGCCAGAGTTTTTATAGTAAAAAAAAGTGAATAAATTTACCAGTGCTGAAGAAGTAATCCACAGTATTCAGAATACATTACTGACCTTGAGTAATCTAACAGAATATGTTACAAATTAAATTTTACAGTATGTATTCTGTAATCTGTAGTGGAATACCTTTCAAAAGTAACCCTCCCTGTCCATTGCCCACGAACTCAGAAATATAACACTGTACTGTAAGTTCAACACTGTAATTAATATTTTAATATTATAATACTGACTGACAGGCCCGGAGTGGCCATCGTGTGAATTGGAAGAATTCCCGGTGGGCCACTCTGTCTGCTCATAAATTGGGCTGGCAGACTCGGCCGCTATCTCTTCGTTTTTACACGCACACACGCAAACACACACACACACCGTCGTTACATGCCGTGGCAAGCGCCGTGTGAGCTAATCGCAGGAAGGATAAATGGATGGTAAAAAGATGTCAGGAGGAGCTGAAACAGCCAGGTTAAAAAAAAGAAAGTCATTGGAGGATGACGCGGCCAAATGTGCCAAACTGACAGATATTTTTTCAAGAAGACAAACGAACACACAGGAACTGTACGACTCAAGGTACACTGACTAGTCTAGTACATTTACATTTATTTATTTGGCAAACGCTTTAATCCAAAGAGACTTACATTGAAGGAATTAATTTTTTTTAGTTCAGTTTCATCATTTAAGTTTTTCATTTATTTATTTATATATATATATATTTATTATCCGTTTCAATGACATTTCAGTGCTTTTAGCCTTTTGACTTATTTTTAAATTGATTGTGGTTTAATACAGATAAGCCTAATGCTGAGGAAAGTGAGAAAAAGAAAGAGACAGGCCCAGGGACAGAGATCTTCAGTGAGACAACAGCAGCTAGGCAGAAGGTCCCTGAGCCACAAGCAAATGCTAGTTGTGTAGATGAGGACACTGATAAGTTTGATTATTTTGCTCATCCTCAGTCAAAGGACATTTACATGTTTTTCAGTTATCATCCTCAACAGCCACCAACACATCACATAGCAAAAGGTTATAACAGAATGGATGGAACCAACCGCAAGTGGTTGACATACAATGAAAAAACGAATTCTCTGCACTGTTTTGTGTGTTTGGCATTCGCACCTGTTGCAGGTGATAGTCCTTTCATAAAGGGAGATATGAATGCATGGAAACGTCTCGGGTTACATGTGTAACCCTTGTTCCCTGAAAAGGTGGAACGAGATGTTGCGCTGCTAAGCGCTACGGGGGAACAGCTTTCGCTGTGAGCCGAGCTGAATAATGTGACATTGACCGGAATTTATAGCCTCGGCTGATGTAATCATTAGATGCACCTGAGGCCAGGCTATAAATGGATACGTCACCAGGTGTCGTCAGATACTTCTTTTTGAAGAGCAGTCCTGGGACGTCCCAGTGCGGCAAAGCAGCACAGCATCTCGTTCCGCTTTTTTCAGGGAACAAGGGTTACACATGTAACCCGAGACGTTCCCTTTACAAAAGGCTTCACTACGATGTTGCGCTGCTAAGCGCTACGGGGAACGCAATACCCACGCCGCCGCACTTGGGGCTGTCCGGACCCCTACGGTTGTGCAGTGTACTCACAAAAACACGAGAGGTCTCAGACATGAGCTTGAGATGTCGACTCAAGGGCATAAGAGCCCGGAGTAGCATAAACATCTAAACCATTAATTTTTTGATGAATGTGTGCGGAGAGGACCAGTCTGCCGCATCACAAACCTGTTCAGGCATGAGTTGAGATGTCGACTCAAGGGCATAAGAGCCCAGAGTAGCAAAGCATCTAACCCATAAAGCTCGATGAATGTGTGCGAAGAGAACCCTATCGCAACACAAACTTGTCATAAAAACTGATGAATGTGAACGGAGAGGACCAGCCTGCCGCATCACAAACTTGTTCAGGCATGAGCTGGGATGTCGACTCAAGGGCATAAGAGCCCAGAGTAGCAAAGCATCTAACCCACAAAGTTCGATGAATGTGTGCGAAGAGAACCCTATCGCAACACAAACTTGTCATAAAAACTGATGAATGTGAGCGGAGAGGACCAGCCTGCCGCATCACAAACTTGTTTAGGCATGGGCTGAGATGTCGACTCAAGGACATAAGAGTCCGGAGTAGCAAAGCATCTAAACCATAAAATGTGATTAGTGTGTGCAGAGAGTGCCAACCTGCTGCACCACAAACTTGTTCGGTGTCAACTCAAGGGCATAAGAGCCAAGAGTGGCAAGAACATTCAAACTATAAAAGTTTAATGAATGTGCGCGGAGAGGACCAACCTGCCGCACCACAAACTTGCTGCAGAGGGAGACCTCTAGCCAAGGCTTTAGAGGAGGAGAGCCCTCTGGAAGAGTGCGCCCTAAAACCTACTGGCGAAGCTTGACCGTGCGCCTCGTAGGCCCGGGCAGTAAGGTCCCTCACCCAAAGTGACAACCCGGTCACGGCTTCAAAGTGAAGAACTGCTGCCCTGACTTTACGCCACTAGCAAGTGCAGTGGACATAATTCTGAAGGGCACAGACTGGACAAAGTCTGAGTAGTCTTTAGCTGCTCCGGCATTTACAAACGGCAGGGAGCAGAAGGCTTAGAGAATGACTGGCCAAGGGCTGAGAAAGGCACCTTGGGCAGGTAGTCATGGTGAGGGTGCAAAGAATGCTCTTGGTCCTACCTGGGGCAACTGAAAACAGGCCGGCAAAAGAGACAGAGCCTGTAGTTACCCAAGTCTCCTTAGAGACGTAATTGCCATATGAAAAACCATCTTGAGAGTCAGAAGTCTACCAAACGCTGACTCTAGAGGTTTTAAAAAGGGGGGTCTTACCCTATGAAGAGGTCCTAGCAAGGATGCCTCTTAGAGGGCACCCCGCCCACCAAGGCGTGGCAAGCCGAAGTGGAAGCCACATAGAACCTGGCAGTGGCGAGGCAAGTGCCCGCTGACAGTTCTTTCCACAGAAAATCCAGAACTGAAGCAAACTGGCAGTTAGCTGGTTCTGTAATTTGAACTTATTAGAAGGAAACGCATGCAGGCGCATTTGTGCCATGTATGCGCCACCACGATCAGCACCCCCGAGGGGGGGACTGGGTGACTCGGGGAGAAGTAGAGGAGACATTGCGCTATCAACAGAGGCGAAGAGGTCCTCTTCTGCCCTGTAAAATCTACCCAGATCAGTTCCAAGGGAGGGAGCCCTAGCACTTGCAATGGTCTCGATAACTTCAGGAGAAAGCCCTGTGAACCTCAGTTGGTACCCTACAGGGGCCAAGCATGAAAGGTTTCACAATTCGGGCCGGGGATGAATATGCCCCCTGAGCCTGAGAAAGAAGGTCCTACCTGATCGGAATCGCCCAAGGCGAACCGTCGAGGAGAGATATTAACTCCGAGAACCATATCCTGTTCAGCCAGCGCAGCGCCATTAATAGGAGGCAAGACCCTTGCTGGTGAACATTGCCAAGACTCCCGGGAGCAGAGAAACCGGGGAAAGAAACGCATACAGACGCATTCTGGGTCATGTATGTGTTTTAACGTCCAGACCCAAGGGGGCTGGGTGATTTCAGGGAGAAGTCGAGGAGACATTGCGCTATTCATAGAGGCGAAGAGGTCCTCTTCTGCCCTAAGGTCTCACCCAAACTTGTTCCAAGTGGAAAAAGCCCGGCATTTAAAAAGGTCTCGATAACCTCAGGAGAGAGCCCTGTGTCCCTCAGTTGGTACCCTTAGGGGCCAAACATGAAAGATTCCACAATTTGGGGCAGGGATGAAATATTGCCCTGTGCCTGAGACAGAAGATCCTTCCTGTTCGGCACCGCCAAAGGCGAGCCGTCGAGGGAAGAGATTAGCTCCGAGAACCAAGCCCTGTTCGGCCAGCGCGGTGCTATCAGTAAGAGGCAAAAACCCTTGCTGGCGAACTCTGGGCAACTACTACCTTAGGGTGGAGTTCTTAACTCCCCCGTTGGTATTTTCTGTCTGGACCGTAAATCTGCTCCCATATACGGGCATCCAGGGATATAACTGACCTGAGTGACAGGAGCTTGCCCTGGGCCCTAAGGAGAACCCAACATGTCAGAAATACAGCTGACAAGAACGTGGGTCTCCTTGATTATTTATGTAAGAGGCTACCGCTGCATTGTCCACCCGCACCAAGACATGGCAGCCTCGGGAAGAGGTATTTCAGGGCCAGAAATACAGCCATCAACCCGAGACAGAGACTGTGACAACCGAGCTGACGACCCTCCTATCCCCTTAAGCTGGACGACCACTTAAGGCCGCTACCCCGCCCATCAGGGAGGCGTCTGTTGTTAGCAGCCTGCGACAACAAGACGCACCTAGAGTGGGACCCAAGGCAGAGAACCGGGGTCTGAACCACATAGAAAGGGAACGAAGCCTGAGGCGCGTAACCCTATTTAGCCTAGGGGTTTTGGCCCTTGGAAGAAATCCCCTGGCTTTTGGCCACAACAAAAACGGTCTCATGAGCAGAAGGTCCAGAGGGATCACTGTGGACGCCTTCGCCCTGAGACCTGGAAATCATTGATACTGATAACAGTGCAAACTTGACCTAGCCTGACTTTGCTCAGGGTGATCTAAATGGACTCAATACTAGCGGGAGACAGTTGTGCCCGCATTGAGATTGAACTCCATACGATGCCCCGATAGACAGTGTTCTGAGTGGGAGAGAGGACGCTTTTCTTGGCGTTGAGCCTCAACCCCAGAGAAACAGATGAGCTAAGACGATGTCCCTGTGCTGAACTGCCAGTTCCTGGAACTACGCTAGGATCAGCCAGTCGTCTACATAATTCAGAATGCAGATGCCCCGGAGTCGCAAGGAGCCAGCGCTACATCATGCAGTGTGAATGTGCGGGTAAAAATGGCTAGGCTGAGTGAAAGAACCTGACCCTGGAAGACTTCGCCCCCAGAAGTGAACCTCAGGAACTTTCCATGTTGTGGCAGAACTTCTAAATGAAGTATAGAAGTGCGTCATAAGATCGATGGTGACCAGCCAAACGAATTGTAGGGCTTGAGACACGACCGTCTTGACAGGCATCATCTTGGACTTGAACACCCACGGGTAGTTCAAGCTTTAAGATCTAAGCCAGACGCCACCTCTCACTCTCCATGGGTAACGGGAAGTATTTAGTGTAATAACCTAACTCTCTCTCTGGAAGGGGAACACATACCGTGGCCCCTTTTACCAGGAGAATGAGTTTTTGTTTTTACAAAAAAGAAAGAAATCCGGTTTACGGTAGTGAGAACATGCCGTTGAAACACGGAAAAACTGTGAGTGAATTAAATCTTGACGCCCTTATAAGACCCACAAAAAGAATATATCCGGCAGGAGTTTCCATGCTGCCAGGATCTCTGAGATGGGTATTATATTTTAACACTTCCTGTTGAGGGGTTGTCGGGTGCTTCGCGTCCTGAATAAGATGCAGGAACAGCGAAAACACCCAATTTTGGTGGATGCCTCTGCAACCCGAAACACCAAGAGGTGGCTTCGAGGCGGTACCGGGAGGGGTGAAGTGAAACACGCGCCCCGTCCCGAGGGGAGCTACCTCCTAATCTAGGTGCAAGACCATCAGGGTTTTCTCTTGGGTCTTGCTTCGGGGCTGGCGAGGGCGGCGAGACTGTCCCCAATCCCTGGGAGGAGGAGCACGACTCGCCACGCTTTGTTTTTGAGCCTCCTTTCAGTCAGGACCGAGGCGGGTCTGCGGCTTGCTCGTCAAGCGCAGAACCCACACTCAGATCGCCCAGGGGGTCAGCCTGGTACGCCTGTAAAACAGCATAGTGTGCAGAGCAGCACCAGCCTGACCTGCTGCTTGATAAGCCCTTCCCACTAAAGTGGAGGTTGTCCTACAAGGCTTTGAGGGGAGAGAGGGCTACTTAAGTGACGATGCCGAGCCCGGCGAGAGATAGCCCGCAAGCGTCTCTTCGACCGGCGGCATCACTGAATACCGCTGTGCCTCAGAACCCACGACAGTCGAATATAATGACGTCGAGGGTATGTGAACACGGGAAGAAAATATATATATATATATATATATATATATATATATATTATTTATATTATTTTTTTTTTTTTTTTAGGGGTTCTCCATGAGCGAAAAAGCTCTTAATGGAGGTTTATCAAAGAAGGGAAGGAACCCATGAGGCGTTCCCTGTCTTAGACTGGAAGATAAAATCTATCCCCTAATTTGGAGCGTTTGGGGGTCTCTTTTTCGCATGGCCAGACAAATCTGGCAACCGCACGAGTAACAACATCGAGCAATTCCTCCGTAGATTTTTTATCGCGGACGGAAAGCTCGGAGGCGGGAAGAGAATAGTGATCCACCTCATGATCCGAGAAGCGTCGAGATCATGTGAAGAAACAGCTGGGTTTGGGGAGAGAGTGAGAGAAAGGGATCAACCCGTCTCTTGCTCCTCAGCCAAATCCATGCACGAGCCCCACGAACGATCTTTTCGTAAGTGCTGACTCCCGGAAGCAAGCGAGGCGAGCACGACGCACTCTGCCTGTTAAAGCAAATCGCAGTGCTCGCACCCGCCCTGCTGCAACGCGAGAGCAGCGTGCTCTACCCCCAAACAAACAGCAAAAACTGATGTGTGCCGTCTTCAGCTATAGAGCAAGAAGAGGGGAACACGCACCGTTTGCTTTCAGTCATTCTCTTTTTTTTTTTTAGATATATATATATATATATATATATATATATATATATATATATATATATAATATTTTCTAAACAGAAGAGAAAAATAGAACAACGTTCACTGCACACTGCCTAACTGAATCTATCTCCTAACAGAGGAAAGAAAGTTTTGACAGGGTGTGTGAAACACACAGAAACAGAATCGCTCTGAATAAAGAGTTTCTGATGACACCTGGTGACGTATCCATTTATAGCCTGGCCTCAGGTGCATCTAATGATTACATCAGCCGAGGCTATAAATTCCGGTCAATGTCCATTGACGTGTTCCACACATTATTCAGCTCGGCTCACAGCAAAAGCTGTTCCCCCGTAGCGCTTAGCAGCGCAACATCGTAGTGAAGCCTTTTGTAAAGGGAACATGTTCATCAGAGGATTGAGGAGCATGAGAAAAGTCATGTCCACAGAGATAATGCAGATGCTTACTTTCTATTGTCTAAAGGCTGACCTGATCTATAAGTCTATTGACTGGCAACTAAATGTCTTTACATTGTGAACAAGTTAAAAAAAAGCACCAGGTAATGGAGCGCATAGTAGATGTCACAAAAATCATTGGCAAATGTGGACTTAGTTACAGAGGAGATAAAGCAGAGGCTGCAAATACATTGGAAAACACTGCAGTCAATCTTGGCAACTTTCTAGAGTTGATAATAGTCTTAAGCAAGTATGATATGAGTCTTCAACAGCACTTGAACACTTGTATTGAACAAAGCAAGAAGCACCATGACACTGGGGCAAAGGGAAGAGGCTCTCTTGTGACTTTCCTTTCAAAAGACATCATCTTTAAAGTTGTGGATGTCATCAGCAAAATTATAAAGGGCACAATTGCAGATAAGGTTAAACAGATTGGCATGATTTCAGTTCAAATAGATAACACCCAAGATATCACCTCAAAAGACCAATGTGCAGTCATTTTGAGATATGTTACAGATGCCATTCATGAGCGACTGGTTGTTGTGGTAGACTGTGATGCATCAACTGGAAAATATTTCACAGAGATGCTCAATCAGACATTACACTATCTTGGTATTAACATTGGCTCATGTGTGGGCAACTCCACTGATGGTGGAGCTAACATGCAGGGACAATATCAAGGGTTCTCTGCATTTCTCTCAGAGCAGTCTCCTACACAGATTAATGTCTGGTGTTATGCACATATTCTGAATCTGGTACTGGTAGACGCAACAGGCAGTGTTGTGGAAAGTACATCTCTTTTTTCATTGCTTAAAGATGTTGCAGTTTTCCTCAGAGAATCATATAAGTGTATGCAGAGGTGGGAAGAGACAAGTGATGACAAACGTCACAGGAGACTGTGCCCAATAGGGGAAACCAACTGGTGGGCCAAGGACCGGGCTCTGACTAAGGTCTTTGGATGTTTTGGTAAGCCTTAGGACGCTCTGTATGTGAACCTACTGCTGACTCTCACCTTAATTAAGGGAGATAGGAGTATGAAGCTGACAGTGAGGGTCAAAGCAAAGGGATACTTTTAAGCCCTTCTAAAGTATGAAACAATCCTCTTTGCTCAAATGTTTCTCAGAATTTTTGAGCATACATCCCCCCTCACCAAGTACCTACAGATAAAGGATATGAATATTCCAGCAGCTCAGCATCTGGTTGAGGGGACAAAGGACAGCCTTAACAAATGTATCAGAGACTTTGAGGGAGTGAAAGTAGCAGGTGATGGGTCTGTGGGTTAATATATATATATATATATACAAACACACACACATACACACACTGTACATCAATATAATTAATTATGATACTAGTTTGTACAATACATCTGAGTTCTCACCTCAAAAGAATTACAAATAAAACATGTGGATATGTGCCTCTAATGCCTTAAAACAGTAATGGGACACTAATTTGTGCACTATTTGAGGGAAGTGTCAATAGTCTAAATTCTAAAAATCATTGAACATGTTCAAGCATTATCCTCAATTATTTCCTGTCAACGCAATATAAACAGAATCGATTTTTCTCATTCTAACACTTCACAAAGTAAATTACAATAACATACAGAGATAATTTTCACAATTTGCCTCATACACAATATTCAATTATACAATATTTTGCCACTGATGTAGATAACGTATCCATTCATTATCCATTTTTTCCCTCTTTATTAATTAATTTACCTTTTGCAGCCACAAAGATTAACAACCCTCTTGGTCTTTTGATACTCAATAATAATTCATAATCACAGTCTCATCGTGGGATTGGAGGAACTCGGTCAGCAGAGTTCAGGGAATCATTTGGCATGGGTAATTTAAGATTTAATCTATATACCCAAGTGGTCATGTGGCATCATTAAAGATAATTTTGCAAACATGTGCAAAAATCAGTTCACAGGGACATGGAGGGCTCCCATAGGATTTTATTTAAAGGATGTACATCACATTGTATATTAAAGTATCTACAGTATCAGTTTAAATGCAGATAGTTTGCATATTCAGCATTGCAGTGATAAAACAAGAGGTTGTGTGTTTTGAGTTGTTTACTGACCTCCCAAGTTTGCCTTCACTAAATTGTCTGACTCAATTTAGCACCCATGGAGGTTTGATTTCTACTTCAAAGCCGCAAGATCAAAATACAAACGTGTATGCATCTCGGCATTAGCGAGTCTCTTACATAACGTGTAAAGTTCACCCTGCAGAGGCAGATCAAAAAATTTACACAAGCTCAAAGAGAGTAAATATAAGAAACTTTAAACACTGGTAGCTGTAATCTTAATCGATCATTGTAGGGCAATGGAGGAATCAGGAGACAGCGAACGGTCAAGGTCAGCCTTTATATTTACAGTTATGGCTTATAGCCAACAAAAAAAATCTAAATCTTTTCTCTTGGCTCGTCCCTGGTGCTCTCTCCCCGCTCTGACACTCTAGCTTGCCTTGTCAGGTCTCCCTCCCTCTGCCATCACTATAATTAGAGACAGGTGTTAGAGTAATCATAACCCATGTGACAATCCTTTTCACTCTTCCTCTCCTGCAGACCGACACAGGACCATGGCCTCCATGCCATATACCCCCACCGCAAACTTAGTCAGGGGCAACATCCGACCTGCCCATTTCCCCCCATTTTTGGAGAGAAAGTTATCCACAACCATCTGCGCCCCCGGTCTGTGGACCACCTCAAATTTAAAGTGCTGAAGAGCCAGATACCAACGGATGATCCACGTGTTTGTATCTTACATGCGGTGGAGCCACTGCAGAGGAGCGTGATCTGGAAAAGAGGGTGAAGGCCTGCCCCAGCAGGTAGTAGCAGAGGGTAAGAACAGCCCACTTAATTGAAAGACATTCCTCGATGGTATTGTACTTTGTCACCATGAAGGAGAACTTGAGACTAATAAATTGCACAGGCCATTACTCCCCTCCCACCTCCTTTGAGAGCACTACCCCCAGCCACCTGTCAGATGCATCAGTCTGCAAAGTAAAGGTGAGAGAGAATTCAGGTGCATGTAAAAGCGGCCCCACACAAAATGCAGACTTTACCTTCAGGAAAGCCTGTTGCATGACTCTGCCCACTGGACTGGATCGGGAAACCCCTTTTAGTAAGGTCAGTCAGTGAGCTGGTGACACCAGACAACTAGGAACAAACCTCCTGTAGTAGCCAGCCAACCCCAAAAACTGCCTTACCTCCTTTTTGGTCTTGGGCGCTGGGCAGGCTGCGATCGCTGTGGTTTTTTAACCTTTGGACACACCTGCCCGTGACCCAAGTGGATCCCCAGATACCTAACTTCCACCTACCCAATTGCGCACTTCTTCGGGTTGGCTATGAGTCCTGCCTGTTGCAGCGCTCGCAGGGCAGCCCTCAGATGTTGCACATGCTGTCGCCAGTCATTACTATAAATGATAATATTGTCTAGATATGCATCATGAAATGCGACCAGGGCTCTGATTAAACCGAATGGAAGCGTCACGAATTGGAGGTGGTAGATTTGACATGCCCCTCCCCTATCCATTTGCCTAACCTCATAATCGAGATCTCTAACTTGTCGTGTGACCTCATAGGGTCCTTGCAACTTGGCAAGTAATTTAGAGCTCGAAGTGGGCAGTAATACAAGCACTTTATCTTCCTTTGTGAATTTGCGTAGCCGAGTGCCCCTGTTGTACAGTCGGCATTGACGATCTTGTGCTTGGAGCAATTTCTCCTGTTACCTGCCCCAAAGGGTGGAGCTTTGCTCTAAGGTCAAGAACATATTGAATTTGGTTTTTGCTATTCGAAGGTCCTCCCTACCAAGCTTCCCGTATGACATCAAGCACGCTGTGTGGCCGATGCTCATACAGTATCTCAAATGGGGAAAACCCTGTGGAGGCTTGCGGGACCTCTCGTACTGCAAACAGCAAGGGTTTGAGCCACTTATACCAATTTTTAGCATCTTCTTCTACAACCTTACGAATCATGTTTTTCAAGGTCTTATTAAATTGTTTAACCAACTTGTCAATTTGTGGGTGATAAAATCTGGTGCAAATTGATTTAATGCCTAATATCTCATACAGTTCATGTTGTATACATGACATGAATGTTGTGCCTTGATCAGTGAGGATTTCCTTTGGAATCCCCACATGGTAGATAATTTTGAAGAGTGCCTCAACAACACTATGTGGTTAGATGTTGCGTAGAGGCACTGCTTCTGGATATCTCATTGCATAGTCTGCCAGAACTAATACAAAGTGATGGCCACATGCAGTCTGCTCTAATGGTCCGACGAGGTCCATGCAAATTCTTTTGAAGGGGACCTCGATTACCGGCATAGGGCACAATGGAGCTTTTGGGGTGGCCGGTGGATTCACCAACTGACATTCACTGAATGCAGCACACATTTGCGTACATCACCGTGAATGCCCGGCCAAAAGAAACAGACCATTATATAGTTCAAAGTATGTTCATGAGTATGTGTACGGGTATGTGAGCATAACATCAGGTTGTAGCTGTTGACCATCAGTTACTTGCACTTGGTCAAAGGCGTCCTTGAGGGACTCATCACGTGACTGCTCCAGAGGGAAACTCCCCCTCAGGGAAACCCCTGAGTAAGGGTGTTCCCTCATCTGTGTCATCATGACACGGAGCAGATGTTGACGGCCCTGGCATCGCCTCTCCAGCCATAGAATCGCATGTAACACACCCCGGGCAGAGGTTAGAGAACAACCTGAATCCACCACCAGTGTTTCCCGGGAGATGGCACTGGACCCACTCGGAAATACCTTGAGGAAGCTGGGCGACAAACTGCTCCAGTACCACCAGATCAATGACATCCATGGCGCTGTGGGTTCCCTCTGCCAGCAACCATTTCTGGCAGGCATCCCAGAGCTTTTGGTCAAAAGCGAACGGGCAGCCGTGCTTCCCGAAACTCAAGGACCTAAAGAGCTGACGGCTCTGTTCAGGGCTATGACCGACCCATTGCTGACGCAAGACTGAGAGACATGTGTAAAAACAGCAACAAAACAATGCTGCATGATCTCACAAAACACAAAGAGAACAGGTACTGACAGAACAAAAGAGATGTAGGGAAAGGAGGGAAACCAAGGATGAAACAGTAGGACAGTCCTTGTGGTGCCGGCGGGACAGACCGGGGACAGAGCTGGCGAGACAGACCAGGGCGGAGCCGGTGGGACAGACCAGGGTGGAGTTGGCGGAACAGACCATGTGAGTGAGGGTGGGGGAAATCAGGTCGGAGGCTCCGCATTAAGGGTGGGGTCAGGCAGTCTGGGAGGAGGCTTAAGGTAGGAGGCGGGGTCAGACAACAGGAAAGGTCAGGCAGACTTAGGACAGGGATGAGGTCAGGCAGGGAAACGACCACTGTGGAGAGGTCAGGACTAGCCACAGTAAATGATGACTCATATACATTATAGATATTACAGTTTTATCTTCTGTTAATGCCTGATCTTCTGTAAAGCTGCTTTGAAACATTTTGTGTTGTGAAAGGTGCTATACAAATAAAAATGACTTGACTTGACACAGGGAAGGGTTCATGGTCAGCTGCGGCCGCAGGGGAAAGGTTAGGAATGGTGGAGGCAGCCGGGGAGAGTTCAGGGTTAGCGACCTCTGCAGTGAAGTGTTTGGGGTCAGCGGCAGCCACAGGGGAAATTTGGGACACTATATCTACCCAGACACAGTGGAGGGCAGTAGCCAGGTGAAAGATAGCAAACTCAACCAGCATACCGACCTCCACAGAAGGATGTGCTGGCAATGGCAGGGAATGGGCTCCATGGCCAGGAGCACTGGCAGTGGCAGGGGAGTGGCCTCCATGGCTGAGAGTGCTGGCAGCAGTGGGGAAATGGCCTCTGTGGCCAGGAGCACTGGCAGTGGTGGGGAAACGGCCTCGTGGCTAGGAGGCTGGCAGCATCGGGGGAACGGCCAATGTGAGTGCTGGCAGCAGTGAACGAATGGCTTCCGTGGCCTGGAGTGCTGGCAGCGGCAGGGGAGCGACCTTCATGGCTGAGAGTGATGACAGCGGCAGGGGAATGGCCTCCATGGCTGGGAACGCTGACAGCAGGGAAGAGGGCTCTGTACCTCGAAGCACAGACAACAGGACAGGAACAGGACCAGACTGAACTGTGGTGGCAACAGAGGATCGTCTCTTCCTTCTCCTCTTGAATTCACGGATGGGAGGAAAAGCAGTTGGATCCTCCAGCTCTCTCTTCCTCCATCAATGTGAAGTCTGAGATGATCCAAGGAAGGGACAAGGCTCAGGATGAGATGAGTTGTAGAATTTGGTGTTCCTCAAGAGCTGGCTCAAAAGTATATGCCCATGTTACTGCAGTGTCCTCTCAATGGCCATTTCGAAATATCAAGGTCATGCCTCACATTGTCGCAGAAAAAGGCCAAGACACAAAAGCAGAGTAAAATGGGTATTTATTTAACAAACAAAAGTACAACAGAAAAAGAAAACCAAAACAAAACCTCCACAAGAGGAGTCCAGAATGACTCAAAGAACTCATGAACTCATAGACGGGCTAGGCTGGAGAAAAACCAAATCCAACTGGAGACACTACTGACAGGAAAGACAGGATGAGGAAACAAGATGAACTGGCACAGGAGAGTGCACACAAGGAGACTAAAATAGGGAGATAAATCAACAGGTTAACAAGCAGGGCAGGTGAAAAAATGTTGATGAACTGATAATGTGCAAACAAGGAGACAGGGTATGACACAAGACATTTTGCAAAACAGAAGCAAAACAAACACTCTCGCAAAACACAAACATGCGAATGACACAAGCACATATTGCCAGAAACTATACAAGGCAATATGTGCTCATGACAAACAACAGACGAGACAAGAGGATGCACAGCAATGCCAGCAAATCGATGCCACGCACTCTCACACTAGATAAAGCCTGAGCATACACCGCAAAGCAACAACCACACAATGTACACAACAGGTGACAAAACAAGATGGGACACATGTGTGAGAGTTTGGCTGCAAATAACAAAGACCTATGTGGCCGATCCCCAGCACAACATGAAGATGGATCGTGACCCAGATGCACAGTGCAAAGCGAGCGCAATGCAAAGCGCCTGAGGTCACAAGATAAAGACATAAAACTTTGACATGAGTGCATGCTGCCAAGATGGCATAAGAGCAATGCATTCATGCCAATAAATGACAAGACTGACATTTAATGCCAAAGGCAAGTCATGCATTCTCATACAAGTCACATACTAAACAAGACACAAAGACAATAAAAATACAACCAAAAGAAGTGGCTGAACCCTGACACTGCTAGTACAGTGAATGCTACCATGTTAATTGCATGCTAATGGGAAACATTACTGTATGTTCTGATTAGCATAGCATTTGCACAATGAGCAAAAGAGCATTCTCTACATGTACCTGTCCTCAAACTTCACTCTTCACAGTGATTTCAATCCCCAAAACTCCAACGTAAAATAAACTCCTCACACAATCTCAACACAACAAATCTTTAAACACTACAAGTCTCACCCTTAACATTCTACTTGCAAAAAGACAAATGATCTAACACTTAAATTTTAACATTTTCTCTCTATTGAGTGCATGGAAATTAGAAATCCTCTGCCCAGTTTCACTTAACCAAAAAATAAATAAATTAAATTCACTTGGTCACTTGGGAATCCCAAATATACTATGACTGAATTATCTGAATCAGATCTTTCTAGATTTTACTTCCTCTAAAAACATTAGTGATTAGTTACTGCATTGTAGTATAATTTTTCTCAACATATTTTCATTAGCAGTGTTTTTTTCTAAAATTGTTTGATTATTGTAATGATGCCTCTTTTTCGACTTGTCTTTGTTATTCTACAACCCTAACATTTTCTTCAGGAAACAAAAAATCAAGTTTTGTAATGCAATATGTAACAGTTGTGTCCAAGACAATGTGTTTACTGTGTCTTTCTGTTTTAAAACATCTTTGCTGTGTTTTGTACATCAATATTTAATTTGTTCCAACTCAATGTGCATGCATGTCTTTTACCTCAAGTCATATGTTGCATGCAGCTAGTGGGCATTGTGGAGGAACCCAAGGGGTTTGGGACATGCTTTTGCTCTGTCTTCCACTGTCTCTTTATCTCTCTGGACTGTGAAAGCCTCTCTTTAGAGTTACCTCAATTCACAGTCTCTAGAGTGTAGGCAGAGGAAGAGGCATGAGGAATAAAAGCTGGTCAGGAACAGAGGACTTTGTAAGCATAAAAAATAAATAAATAAATAAATTGTATATATAAACATATATATCACGGTCCAATAGCATCTTTTACTTTTATGGTATTTCCTCCCAATTGCTGGCTGTTCAGTTTTTCCACATACAGAGAAAAATAAATCGTACCAGTTACTGCTTTTGGAAATGGTCATGTGGCATCAGAGCATTACTCCCTGCTAATTCAGAGTCTGGGGGATGGAGCTTATATCAAAAGATCGGAGGATGGAGACCCAGCTCATGTTTTTTGGTGCTGTGCGAAGTTCCAGGAATTTTGGTTGAAGGTTCAGAGTTTTGTGTGTGACGTGTTGGGCACTCTGATTTAGTTTTGCCCCAGTCTCTGTGTTTTGGGTGATGGTCATCGATATAGGAGATAAATACATGAACAATTGGGCCCTGACCAGTGTTTATACAGGCAGGCAGATTGTTTTAAGGGGATAGGAGTTGGCTGGACTGCCTTCAAATTGGGAGTGGTGCGAGGAGATGGGTTTGGTGGTAGCTTTCGAAGAGGTGTCGTGTAGGAGGCTGGGGATTTGGAATTCTTTTGATGGGAAATGGGGCAGTTATTTTATGTTTTTGGGGGACTCTTGGGGAGGGACTGTGGAGAGAGAGGCGTAGTTTTAGATGTGTATGATTATGATATTTTTACATTTATTTTTTTATTTTTTATGTGTGTGTGCCATTACTTATGTGAGATCAAGGGGATGTTCGTTGGGGGTCCGGGTGTTGATTTGGGGGGGTAGTAGAGGCAATTAAATGTTGATTGTATGTATGTTTTGTTCCCCTTCTGTCACTCACTCGACGTTGTGTCGAAAGAAGTGAAACAAAGGGTCTTCTTGGGACGCCAAACTTACCTCTGAACTTGAGAAAAGGCCAATGTCAAATTGGCAGACAGAATTTGCATGGCCCGGCCATACGGGTATAAAGGGAAGCGGGGCAGCGTCTGTCAATCAGATTCTTTTCTTCGGAGCCAAACGGTTGTGCAACAGCAAAGTTGATTTCACCACTATTCCACTCACCTATGTTGGCAAGAAGCTGTTGGATCTACAGCGCGTTTCCAGCAGGCGTTGAACGTCCTTTTCAGGACACGTCTTTTTAAAAGATTTTTTTTCCGCCTCTGTGTAGTTCCTGGATTCGGTTGATTTCTCTCCACTTCTGATGGTCATAAAAGCTGCCTCGCATACCTGGGCTGCGATCACACGCAGGCAGTGTTTTATGAATGGTTCTTGTTCTCAGTGCGAGAACATAGCCATGGCAACATTGCAGTCGCAGCTTTCTTTTCTCACGAGAGAAATCCAATTCAGCCGCCCTCCGTGTCGTTCCTTCTTCCCACGGGATTGAGGACGACCTGGCCGGCAATGAAGGTGATTTGGGGATGACAACGTGCTCGGTTTCACTGGATAAATCCCCACGAACCAACCGGCATGCTTGCCTGCTTCCGTCCGAGCTCGGGATGAGTGCAGCTTGCTTTGCGGCCAACGGCATTTTCCCTTGAGCCCCCGGATTTAGATGCCGATTGTCACTGAATCGGAGAGCGTCACAGCGCTGTCTGATGCTGATGACTCGTCTGGGCCGCCACCTTTGGGTCAGCTCGCCCATTCTGAGACTGACGTGCAGATGTCCGCTATGCTTTCCCGGGCCGCCATGAGTGAGAGGCGGGACTGGAAACCTCCAGCGTTTTACTGGCAGAGATCACGACTCTGCTTCTAAAGGACGCGATAGAGCCCGTCCCTCCAGCCGAGATGAAGAAGGGTCTCTACAGCCCTTACTTCATTGTACCAAAAAAGATGGCGGGTTGTGACCAATCCTTGACCTGCGAGTTCTCAACCGTGCTTTGCACAGACTCCCGTTCAAAATGCTCATGCAGAAACCGATTCTTACCTGGGTTTGTCAGCTAGATTGGTTCGCGGTGGTAGACCTGAAGGAATGTGTACTTCAACGCCTCCATCTTGCCTCGACACTGACCCTTCCTATGGTTCACGTTCGATGGCCAGGCGTATCAGTACAAGGTCCTCCTCTTCGGAGGTTCTCCAAGGTTCTCCTATCCCCTCACATCTTCACAAAGGTCGCAGAGGCAGCCCTTGCCTCGACGACTGGCTCATCCTGGCTCACTCTCGAGAGTTACTATGCGCTCACTGGGACCAGGTGCTCAGGCACCTCTGCCATCTAAGGCTTCAGGTCAACTGGGAAAAGAGCAAGCTCACCCCGGTTCAGAGCATCTCTTTTCTCTGCATGGAGTTAGACCAACGGGCGTAGCCAGTCAGTGCTCAGGTGCCCCGCTCTCTTTGAGGCCGGCACGCCGGTTCCTCTTAAACAATTACAGAGACTCCTGGGGCATATGGCATCCTCAGCCGCAGTCGCGCTGCTCAGGTTGATGCATTTGATACAGCTTCAGCACTGGCTACAGACTCGAGTCCTGAGATGGGCATGGCGCCAAGGCACATACCGTGTGACAATCAACCCCTCCTGCCATCAGACTTTCAACCCTTGGACAGACCTCTGCTTCCTGTGGACCGGAGTCAAGCAAGTCTTGATCCATTCAGAGAGCACCGTGACATGACGGTGGATGCACTGTCGCAACAGGTTTCGCCCAGCTGAGAGTTGAGGCTTAACCCCCAGGTGGTCCAGCTGATTTGGGACTGATTCGGCACGGCACAGATAGATCTCGGATCTTAAGCTCCTCGTGACAGCACCTCCCTGGAAAATTCCCCTGAGGAAGGACCTTCTTTCTCAGGGACGGGGCTCCCTCTGGCACCTGCGCCCAAACCTCTGGAAACCTCCACATCTGGCCCCTGGACGGGATGCGGAAGATCTAGTGGATCTAACACCTGCAGTCGTAGACACGATCAACCAAGCCAGAGCTCCCTCCACCCGGCAACTTTATGCCCTAAAGTGGTGCTCGTTCACAAATTGGTGTTCTTCCCGATCCGAAGACAAGCAGAGATGCGCAGTACGGTCAGTGCTTTCATTCCTGTAGGAGAGGCTGGAAGGGAGGCTGTTCCTCTCCACCTTGAAGGTGTATGTAGCTGCTATAGTGGCCCACCACGATGCAGTAGATGGCAAGTCCCTGGGTAAGCATGGCTTGATTATCAGGTCCCTTAAAGGCTCCCGGAGACTTAACCCTCCCTGGCCAAGCCTGTTCCCCCTCTTTGGATCTCTCAGTGGTCTTCACGGGCCTTCAGAGACCCCCCTTTGAACCGCTTGATCCAGTTGAGCTCAAGGCCCTCTCCCTGAAGACGGCCCTCCTGATCACGTTAGCCTCCATCATGAGGGTTGGAGACCTGCAAGCGTTCTCTGTCAGCGACACGTGCCTGAAGTTCGGTCCGGCACATACTCACGTTATCCTTAGGCCGTGACTGGGCGACGTGTCCAAGGTTCCTATGACATCCTGGCATCCGTGTGGGCACTGGCCAACAGCACCTCCCAAGCAGACTTCTGCAGAGCAGCGGGCTGGGCAACACCCAATACCTTCACCAGATTTTACAATCTCAGTGTTGAGTCGGTCTCGTCCCGTGTTTTGTCAGGTCCGAGCCGGTAGAACTCTGTAACGTGGCACAACCGACCAGGTGTTTCCGCTTGCACACAACGCCCTTCACCAAGTTGTGCCTTTTATCCCAGGTTAGCTACTAAGTGTCGCTCCCTGGATGTTCTCCTCCCTAGGAGGCGCGGAGCAATTTGCGTCCAGACCCACAATGAATCACAGGTGCTCTGTACTGGGGCCAGGCTCCACGGGCTTAGTTCCCCTTTCTGGCAAAAACCCAAGATGCATTTCCCTCTGTATGATCCCCTGTCAGCAGACCTGCGTTTCCCTTGGGCAGCCCCGCTGCCCTGGTCGCCGTGCTTGTAGGGCTCCCCCTTAATTAGGTTGGACCTACCACCACGCCACTCCTACGTACGGCTTCACAACCCTCGTGGTGTATTTGCCACATGTTACTTCCCCCAAGATTGGGCAGGATGTGGCCTTCGCAGGGTCTTTGCCCCCTGAAAGAATAGGACCGGGAAAGACCACCTTCCCCAACGCATTTCATAGCATTAAGATCACATCCTTCACATCCTATGCGAGAGACATAGTGAGAGAAAAGGCTGCGGCTGCCGGGCTTGCTCCCATGCTAGTCATGTACCACCTATTCTCACCCTCTGGGGTGCGAGGAACCTAAGGTCTGTATTTGACATCTCTTTTGGGGGCGTTAGGGAGGGCTACATGCAGCTGACACAGTTGCCTCTAGCACGCAGTAGCCTGCTTGCACCTGTCTTGACAGTTCACGTAAAACGGTCAGTGCGTGGCGTTTTTAGATGGGACCCCTTGTGTCACTTCTTTCGACACAACGTCATTTTTCTGTCATAACCTCCGTTCCCTGAGGGAGGGAATGAGACGTGTGTCCCTCCTGCCACATCACTACACCTACCACTGTAAACGGCCGTGCCTTATTCTCGGCTTCTCAGTGCAAAATCCTGACTGACAGACGCTTCCCTGCTTCCCTTTATACCCGTATGTCTAGGGCGGGCATGCAAATTCTGTCTGCCAATTTGACTTTGGCCTTTTCTCAAGTTCAGAGGTACATTTGACATCCCAAGAAGACCCCATGTGTCACTTAATTCGACACAACGTCCCGTTCCCTCCCTCAGGAAACGGAGGTTACGACAGTAACCATGACGTTTTTCTTTGTCATCTCTATGAATAAATAAAAAGGTTAATCTTAAAAATAGTGCTTCACATCACTGATGTCAAACAGCAAATGGTTCTCACATATCTCACAACCAAACTAATGCAAAATGGAATCTGAGAGGAAGAGGTTCAGAATATTGTGTGTGAGTCATATGGATCATTTTAACAATCAGTTTATAGAGATTTTCTGTTATTTTTGTAGCTTGACAGCCCCAGTTTCCATTAATTGTCACTATATGGGAAAAGAGCTGCTTGGACATTCTGCTAAACATCTCAGTGTATGTTCCATGAATGAAAAAAAAAATGGTTTGAGAGCAACATGAGGGCCAATAAATAACAGAACTATTTTATGTATTTTTTCATTTGTATTTATTAATTTTTTTTGCAGACCATATTCCAGTGTTTTAATTTGTCTAATAATGTTGACAAAGTTTCTTGAAAACTTGCAGTTAGCTGAGGGTCTCATTAGTCTCTAATACAAGGCGTCAAGTGGGCAAGAGCTGCCACTCCACAGAATGAAATGAAGTGGGAATCAGCAGCAGCTGGTCTTCCTGATTGGATAATCTGTGTATCTTTGGTCTGGGCGGACTGCAGTATGGTGGCAATTTCATTTCTAAGTATGCAATTACTGTGCCACGGCACTTGAGGTAAATAAGCGAAGGCTAAAAGATTATTATTCAGATTTAATTATATAAGTGGACATAAACATCAGTTACAGAGCTCTCCCACAGGTGCAGAGCCATATGTTTTCAAAGTGTACAGCAAAACTGTTTACATCCTTTATTATATCATATTGTTTTGTATATTGTTGTTTTCAGAGTCGTTTCAGTCAAATCAGTGTTGTTGGCATTTGTGTCAGAGTAGTTCAGAAGTGGAAATGAGTTTTGTCCCACTGTGCCATGTTTTTGACTCTCAGAACTCTCCAGGCACCTATAGTTACCATAAAACTGTCACTTCCTCCCCAAATAATTTAAAACAAGCGGCACTGCATCACTCACTCATTCACTTTCACACAGTCTCTCATCTTGCCCAGACAATCAGTCGTAAACACTTTACCCTGACTGCAGGCGAATCAATGTGATACGATTTTCTTGAGCACCATATGTTCAGAATTCTCATGAAAGTGTAAATTAATTTATTTCCTGACTTCCCATATTTGGCTAGTCAGGGCAGACTTTAAAAGTATAGATCACCCAACATATAATAAAAAAGAAACAGCAAACTTGCATAGAATAAGGAAATGTGCCAACATAATTATGTGCAATATACAGTAACTGCACGGGCAAGCACCACTCACATTAGTTTTGCCAGACTGTAGATGGAATTATATGAGGTGATTTGCTACAGCACCAAAAAAGCAGGGTTAATATTTCTCATGAGGTGTAAATTAATTTATTTCCCATATTTGAGTAATCAAGGGCAAAGTTTTAAATTTACCCCTCCATAAACAGCAAATACGTTTTACTTACATTTCCGCTGCTTTGTGAGAAGCATGCCGAAAAACGCCTGAAGGGAAGATAAAAATAAAAATATTATGGATGAAAATAATGCTGTTTAACAGGAACTTGTTAACAGGACCAAGGTTGCTCTGACATTTCAGTGGTGAATGCTCTGATTCATTTCTCCCTCTTATTCCTGTCGCTGCTCTTCGGCCCATGGTTTTCGATGCAGTAGGACTGACGGCCTGCTTGCCTGCCCCCACTTAGAATAATAAAAACATTCTCTTAACCTGAAATTGCTCAGATGCAGACAGAGAAGAGATTGCACCCATGTGATTTTCATGTGGTGCGTTGTGCGACAAAGACACTGTGTTGTTTGGAAATATCAGTGCCTATACTTTTTTATCCATAATGGTAGGAAAAGCATGTGAAATGCTAATCATTCCTACATTGCATTATAATAGCACTATTTTCCAGGTATGGAAAAAGATGAGAATTAAAAGAACAAACAGAGAGCATAATTCACCAAGAATGAGTGTGTTTTTGTTAGCACTAGTTTTGCCATTAAGAACTGGACCAGCGAGCAAGCGCATTTGAAAAGAATCATCAACGTTATCAGCTTCGAGGTGAGGCACATACTAGCGATGTTATAAATAAGTAATATTGTAATGTATTATATAAAATTAATTCATTAAAAATAAGAATACAACATTAATAACATGGGAAAATAAATGAAATATATAATAAGTATCTGCAAAAACAACAATAAATATAAGTCATCGCATTACAGCATAGATTACATTGCTCCTTGCTGGGAAACGTGACCGAATTGAGTTGATTAAAATAAAAGATATAATTAAAAAAAACAGGTCCATAGGAGATACCATATGAGATAATTGATAGAAACAGTTAGGTGAAATAGTGTAATTATAATAATAATTGTTATTATACAATATTGAATATCAATGTGTCATGACTACAAAGTGGAAAAATCCCCAACAATATGAAGCATCTAAGACCCCCTTCAGAAATAAATTTCAGGCCCTGATATGGGACATACGTGTTTCATATGATTTCAGATGTAATGCTGAGGGAAATGGTGGTCAAGTGAGCTCATTTCTTTTTAAATTCCTCTGCCAGTTTGCCAGCAAGCAAGTTAGTTAGTTTTTAGGAAAGTGCCAGGTAAAGGTAAAGGAAAAGAGGAGAAGAGAAGGAATTTTAGAAAAGATTAAAAAGAGTGATGCAAAGAGTGTGACCAAGGGTAGAATCCCCTGTGCTGGGGAGTCAACTACAAGAGTTCCTTTTTTCAATTATGGTTTATAAATGTTTGTTTAGTTCACCTTTATGCCACAATGTCATCTACTGTATACAGTGTAGAAAAGAATGAACTCATATGTAACAGAAGACAATTAAAAACGATCAACTTTACCTAATTTAACAGAGTATGATATACAATAGTTCACCACATTACTACATTCACCATGGTCAAAATACATAACATCCGAATTGTCCCCCTTTTTTTATTAATAAGTAACGTGAGATTTCAATGACATATTTACTACTGAACTAGAAATGTCCCCGTTTTTCATTTCAGAAATCTGGTCACCTTTGTTTAAATAAGACTTGAAATCATGAGATTATTCTCTGAACATAACATTTGCACACATTGGATGAGCCAGTAAGAACGCCAGTAAAAGTGTTCAGGCACGTTCAGTGTATCGGGGTAATGGACAGAAATCTACCTGTGTTGATTGGTTTTGTCGAGAAAGGGAAACTTTTTAAGGTGTTTACATGAACACACATGTTTTCAGCTCATTAAACATAATCAGTGTAAAATTGTGTTTTATGAATTATGTGAATCAAACGCAATTTGCATGGCACAATTTTTTGTTTGGTCAGTAATTGCAGCAGGCAAATAACAATTTTGTGAATAAAGGCCCCAGCACACTCTCGGCAAAGGGCTTCTTTGTTCAAAACAGCTGAGCAACGACTTTTTGTGGACATTCAGACACCCGCCACGCTGCTGGGCGAGGCATTTAGAGCAGCATTTAAATAACAGGAAGCTCAAGACTATATGTAAAACATTAACTGACGTGACATTAAAATGTGTTGTCATTGACTTCATTCTTCTTTCTATGAATAGAAGTCACAAGAGATCAGTAAAATAAGCTGTTTAACTACTCACTGATAATATAAAGGAATATACAGTATATGCACTATAACAATTTATAATGTTCATCTTGTGCATTCATGGCACTAATACACTAACATGCTATAGGGTACACATACATAATATGTGCTGATTACACTCTGATACTGCAATTTATGATGACACTGACACTATTACACAGATGGGTGTATAAAAGAGTTTTAATGAGTAGAAAACAGACAAAAGCATGCTGATGGGCAGATGTGTGAATGACTTTCAGCTGCAGTTGGAACATGAGTGAATTGGCACTTAAAGAGTATTTAAGTAGTTTTGATTCCTTTTGTAGACTAATTAAAAAAAATAGACATATTCTGAACATATTATTGGAAAATGTCTCTATACGAACGATCATACAAATATAGGTAAATTTGCATGGGCTCACTAATAACTGCATGCTGTTGTGTTCATGTTGATTGATCTTAACTGACTGAACAGGAATTACCTGTCTGCCTCGAAGTAGGTGGAGCTCCAGGTCACTCCAACAAATAATGCGGACCAACGGCAGTATCAAAGATTTTAGCAGCCGGTAGTACGTTTTCCTGAAAATTTGCCCTGGCAAGCTGTTACGAACCACCGAAATGGATTCAAAGACACTTTGTGGCCAGATTTTCTTCTAAATGACGTCACACCCATTCGTCGTTCAGTTTCGACTGAAGTGTGCAGGGGCCATAAAGTTCTAGCCATAATAAGCCTAAGTTACATAGAATGGAATCCTGTTTGCACTGAAAGGGTGATAAGGGCAATTTAAATATGGTGCCGTGTTGACAAAACATTTTGTGCCTGGTTAAACTGGATAAGACGTTGAAATACTGTGTGCAAAAGTGGCCACACAGTCAGTGTTTAGGACTGACAACCGTACTTTCAGGTGTTAGTTTCCATGCCCTGTTCATACAACAGCTTACAGCAATGGATCTAATACTGTATGAATGAGTAACCAAAGTTAAAGATGCCTTTCCGGTTATGTGCAGTTCCTCGTTGCGGTCGTTATCTCTCCGCTTCTGATGGTCACGATCGCTGGCTAACATGTCTGGGCTCCAGACATACATGACCATGGCCACGTTGAAATCACGCCTTTCCTTCCTTAGAGGGAAAGCCACTCCAGCTCTCCCCACCACGGTTCTTCTGCCCACAAGCACAAGAACGCGACGATTAGCGCTGGGGGGGGGGTCAATTCGGTCACTTGTTTCCCAGCAAGGAGCAATGTAATCTATGCTGTAATGTGATGACTTACATTTGTTGTTGTTCTTTGCAGATACTTATTATATATTTAATTTATTTTCCCATGTTATTAATGTTGTATTCTTATTTTTAATGAATTTATTTTATATGATACATTACAATATTACTTCTTTATAACATAGCTAGTATGTGCCTCACCTTGAAGCTGATAACATTGATGATTCTTTTCAAATGCGCTTGCTCTGGTCCAGTTCTTAATGGCAATCCCCACAGAAGTGCATGAAGAACTTATTGAGAGAAGTTGTGGCGGGCACCTTTCACTGCCCGGACTGGGCTTTCAAGTTCTGCTGCTCTCACCACACTTGACGGCAGGGTGACCAGGGGCTACACGGACGTTCACAAGGTAGAGCAGGCGATTGCGGTGCACTTGTGGTGGTCCTGACCAAGGAGTAATGCAGGAGCTGCACTCGGTGATTGACCTCACCCTACAGGCGACGAAGGTCACATCGCGGGCTCTCGGGCAGGCGATGTCCACGTTGGTGGTCCAGGAGCGCCATCTTTAGCTCAGCCTCGTCGAGCTGAGGGATGCCGATAAGGTTTGCCTTCTTGATGCCCCCATTTCCCAGGCTGGCCTTTTCGGTGACACTGTCAAAGACTTCACACAGCAATTTCCGATGGTACAGCAGCAGACAGAGGTACTCCAGCACATCTTGCCCCGCCGTGGTTCAAGATCATGCACCCCGTCTGCCCTTCACTGCAGCGACCTTCCTGCAGTGGCAACATTGGCTCCACTGCAGCCTGAGTTGGAAGTTGATGCCCCTGTCTCACGGCCCGTGACCATGAACCCTAGGAAGGCTTCTAAGCACCCCTGAGATGGGCGACCCAGAGGTGAGGACACTCATGCAACATTTGGAGGTGGTAGAAAGACCACTCCATCCCCAGGTGGAGGGCCAGAGGGAGAACCCTTGGTTCCATTTTTTATTGAGTTTGCCACATGCTTGAAAGGCTGCGGCACCCACAATTAAAAAAAAAAGCTCTTCCACTCCCCTTTTTATGCTTTCGGTGGGGTGAGGGTCCTTATGACGTCCATGGTGTGTTGGGAAGGTTGTGATGGCGGTTACTTGGCACGCAGTGGCCTGCCTGCAGCTGCACTGCCGATCCACATAACAAAGTTCAACTGTTTGTGGCATTTCGTATAGGGAACCCTAGTATCACTTCATCGATACAACGTTGAGTGAGTGACAGATAGGAAACGTCTAGGTTACTGTTGTACTCCCACAAAACGTAACTACCCGTTGTGATTTTCAGGACTCTGTCTCGGCTTCTCAGCCCAAAACCTGAATGAGTAGTTGCACGCCAGCTCCTTTTATACCCGTATGTCCCGGGGAGTGGGATGCAAATACAACTCGGCAATTTTCATTGGCCTTTTCTAAAAAATCAGAGGTGTTTGGGGCTCCCAAGAGTGACCCCTTGTGTCACTACATCCACACAACGTCTCCTTCCCTCCATCAGGGAACGGGGTTAGAACACTAACCTAGACGTTTATGAAAATACAGAAAAAAAGAACCCAGGACTGAACCATTTTATGTAGCTGTGTGAACGTGGCCTTTGTGTAGGTTGGAAATCTCAGTGCCAGTGCTTATTTGCTATAATGACAGAAAAGGCATGTGATATGTGAATCGTTCTTACTGTGCATTACAACAGTGCTGTCTTCTATAATGTATTACACAGACACCAAATAGAACATTTACACAAAAGCTCACACAATACTCAATACAGGTCAGGGTATCTTCTTAGCTAGAATACATCTCTAGGATTGGAGTCGATTGCTTGCATGCTGACAATGACCTTTGACATTTATTAATTGATGGATACACACACATATCTCCTATACTAACTACCTGACTCATTTTAATCTTGTCAAGGATCTGTCAAGGGAGAGAGCATGTGTTAAACAGGGTTAAGATAGCTGTAAATTACATAAGGGTGAAAAAAGAGCAGAACATGCTAATACGAGAGGGTTCTTGGTGGAGCATTGTCTTACCTCACTCTTTATCAGCCATGTTCAACATGACACACAGAGTTCACGTGGAAAGTTTCCATCGCTCACAGTCGCAACACATTAATTCATCAACTTGTCACCCTCGCTGTGCTTGTTATGTAAATCCCAGGGCCAAGAGATAAGAGATCGGCCCATGAGATAAAGCTAGTTCAATTTGCACTGAGGAGAATAGACTTGTGATTGATGCAGTCTCACTCTCGACCTATCAGTGGGAAGGGCTTTCATGAAATCAGAGGTTTCATGTTTTGTGCATAAAGGGCTGCTTTGATTCTGCATTTGACTAATTTAAAACTTCTGAAAGCAAAACCGATATTTCATACATGCAGTTAATGTGATTTAAAGGTGAAAGTGTGTAAGTTTATAGATTTATTGAACTCCAAAGCATAATTTTTAATCAGTTATTTTCCACACAGTTCATAGTGGCCTCGTCTGATTAGCCCCAACTGTAAATAGACTAAACAAATAAATTAAGTAATAAATAAATAAAACCAAATAAATAAAAAAAACATATAAGCACCATAAAAGTGTTACAAAACGATATTCTAAACTATATTCCAAGTCCACTGACATGTAAACTTCTGGCTCAACTAATGGCATTAGTTTAAGGTAGGACTGCCTGTTTAAGAGACATGGAATGCTACTGTTGCAAAATCAGTCTCTGCATCCGAAACCCTATACTGTCACAGTATGTACTGTACTTTACAAAGGACACACTTCTTTTAACAGAAAAGTGTCCTTCGACACACTACGACTGGTAAAACAATTATTTTCTTTTAGGTGTGCATGTGAGCAGATGTCAGACATACGTACGTCATCCGGGGATGTGGCTTTTAATGTGTGCTTTGAGCCATGACCCGGATATATGATAAACAACCGCGTAAATAATATGCTCTAGTTTTGTTAAACAAGCACCATTTAAGCCCAAGAAACAAATTTCTGGGTATATTTACATTACATTTTTTACAGTAGAGTATATCAATTACAGTTGATTAGAGCCATCCGACTCACAGGTTCACCGCCATTATTTTAAATTCAGCGTTTTGAATTTTATGTCACCTAAGGATTATGGGATCGTAAAGAGTCAAGTTGATCTGTACTTCAGAATCTCAGCAGAAACAGTAACTGAATGAAATGAAAACTGAATTTCCCCTTCTGTCACTTACTTGATGTTGTGTCTATGAAGGCACGTCTTTAAAAAGACACATCTTTGTAAAGTGTCTGACACTGGAGACGTTTCACGGGCTTCACTAGGTACGGTATGGCAGGGTAATTCCCCGTGGGCTGCCCACCCCACAGCATGCCGCATTCGGGTGTGGCAGCTCGGTCTGAAGCAGATGCTGAACTCACTGCCATGCATTCCCGGGCCGCCACAATTGTCAGGCTTGAGTGGAACCCTTCTGCCCGCCCCTGATCATGCGTGGTTGGATGACTGGTTTCTCAGTCCATTCTTCCCGGAGGTGCATGATTAGCTGACGCGGTCATGGAGGGCACCTTTTGCTGCACGGACCCGATTCTTCAGCTCGTCCGCCCTCACTACCCTTAATGGTGGGGCAGACAAGGGTTATGCCATGATTCCCCAGGTGGATAAGTTGATTGCGGCATATCTGTGTCCGCTGAGCAGCGCCAGCTGGCAGAATCGGCCGGCACTCCCTTCCCGGTCTTGTAGGACGACATCGTCTCTGGCAACGAAAGCCTACAGCGTTGCCGGTCAGGCTGCCTCTGCCTTGCATGCCATGGTCCTTCGACAAATCCATCAGGCCAATGTGCTAAGAGATCTGCATGAGTGTATTTCTGATCCCAATGTGCTGCAACAACTGCACTCGCCAACCGATCTCGCCCTCTGAGCAATGAGGATCAAAATGCGGGCCATCGGGCAGGCGATGTTCACACTTGTGGTCCAGGAGCACCACCTATGGCTGAACCTGCCTGAGATGAGGGAGGCAGACAAGGCACACTTGCTTAATGCCCCATCTCCCAGACCGGCCTCTTCGGTGACAACGTCGAGGACTTCACCCAACAGTTCTCGGCGGTGAAGCAAGAGACGGAGGCCATATAGCACATCTTGCCCCAGCGAGGCTCAAGAGTGCGCACCCCGTCTGTTTGCCGAGGGCATCCCCTTTGGCAACCCAGCCGGCTCCACCCCAGCTCGAACCTACTACACGCCCATGGTGTTGAGCACCCCGCAGGACAGCGACGTCCCCCGCTTATCAGATGGCTGCCAAGACCCCTTAAAGGGCTCACAAGCATCCCCGACATGGGCCACCTGAGGAAGGAGCTGACTGCAGGAACCCAGGAGCTGGTATACAGACCACTCCCTCCCCCAGTGGAGGGCTGGGAGGTAAATCTTTTGTTCTCTTATTTTCTGTTTGCCACACTCCACATGGGTTGCAGTACCCACATTGTCAAGAAAAGAGCAGTCTCCTATCTCCTCAGGTTCCGGGTCCAGGTCGCTGCCCCCGTGGCCACCGAACACCGGGTGATTACAGCCTTGACATCACGAACGCGGCCCCCTACCTTCTCGTGGATGACTGCACCACACAAACCACATCCCCGGCTGGCCGCCGGTGATGCCCTGAGAGGCCCTCATCCTCAGTTGCCGGCCCACCTTGTGACGGACGCACAAAGCAAGGTAAGTGCTTGGAGGGTCCCCTCGGAGCTCCCGCCTTGAGTCGGAGCCCCGCTCACCGATGCAGCTCTCCCTTGTCCACCCTCTGCGAGGCCCCACCCCCAGGAATGTCGGATGTGATCCCACCTCGCCCAGAGCTTGGGCGCATGGTTATTGCTTCCCAACCCATCACGCTAGCTGGCCAGAACTGTCAGACTCAGCTATGTAATTAAATTCAGCAGGTATACGCCCCTGTTCCACGCCGTTCTATTCATGTCGGTGAAGAACGAGAGTGCCACCATTCTGTGTGCAGAGATTGACATCCTTCTACGGAAGGACACGATAGAGCCTGTACCTCCAGCCGAGATGATCTGCGATTGACAGTCAGGCATATCAGTACAAGGTCCTTCCCTTCGGCTTGTCCCTGTCCATGTCTGGTCCCTGGTCGGGACGTGGCAGACATAACAGGTCTACCGCCCGCTGTTGTTAACACAATCACTCAGGCCAGAGCCCCTTCTACAAGGCAGCTCTACTCCCTGAAGTGGCGTATCTTCACTAAGTGGTGTTCTTCCCAGGATGAAGACCCCCAGAGTTGTGCAGTTGTGTCTGTGCTTGCCTTCTTGCAAGAGAAGTTGGATGGGCAGCTGTCCCCCTCCACTCTCAAGGTCTACATAGCTGCCATAGCAGCACACCATGATGTGGTTCAAGGAAAGTCTCTCGGTAAGCAGGTTCCTGAGAGGCACCAGGAGGCTGAACCCTCCTAGGCGTGCCTCTTTCCTTCGTGGGACCTCTCTATGGTCCGACCCTTCGGTCCCCCAAGTCAGTTGAGTTAAAGACAGTCTCACTGAAGACTGCCCTCCTGATCGCGCTCACTTCCATCAAGAGGGTCGGGGACCTGCAAGCGTTCTCTGTCAGCGAAGAGTGCCTAGATTTCGGTCTGTAGGAGACCCCGACCGGGCTACTTGCCCAAGGTTCCCATGACCCCCTTTAGGGATCAAGTGCCCACTGGATTGTGGACACCACAGCATTGGCCTACCAGGTCCAGTCAGTGCCCGGTGTACTGCTTATGCATAGCGCCTTTCCTCTCCAAGAAGGAAAAGCCATGCACCATTCTCTCCCATGTGTGTTCTGGACTTGTGAACCCTGGATGTTCTTCCTCCTAACTCCTCCTTCCTACTAGGAGGAGTTCGTGGTCAGACCAAGTAATTGTGCTACATGCCCTGTACCGAGTTAAGTGCTCCACAGGTTTTCAGTACCCTTTTTAACCTCCTGTGATGTATCTTCTGCAGCACAGTCTCCCCCTTCCTTGTGGTATACCTGCATCTCCCTTTGCAGAGCCCTCTCTGCCCCAGTCACTGTGTTATAGAAACTCCCCCACTACGATGAGCAGGACTTACCACTGCGCCTCTCCCATGTCTGGCCATTGGGCCCGTATGGTGTATTTGCCAATCTTTACCCTCCCCTCCTCTTCGGGGCAGAGTATGTCCTCCGTGGGGTCTTTTCCCCCTGAAAGGATAGGAACGGAAAAGGAGCCTTCCGTGGCGCATTCTATGAGCATTTTTTAGGCCCCAGATGAATCTGTTTTTCTATGGAGAGAAAACTTAGAGAGAAAAGGATGGCAGCTCCCACATTGGTACGTCTACTCCCCCCCCCCCCCCCCCAAGATGAAGCACACAACATCTTGGGGCATTAGGGGAGGCTCTGGGCAGCCCGAGTGCATATGTTCCTATGCTCATATTAGCTTTGCTACACCTGCATCGGCAGTTCACGTGACCAGTTCAGTCATTGTGGCATTTCGTATAAGGAACACCTAGGGTGTCACTTCATCAACACGATGTTGAGTGAGTGACAGAAGGGGAACATAACCTCCGTTCCCCGATGGAGGGAACGAGACGTTGTGTCCCTCTTGCCACAGACAGAACTTTACCGCTGTAAAGGCTGGGACTTTGTCTCGGCTCCTCAGTGCAAAACCTTAATGAACTTGCCTGCTGGCCTCCCTTTTATACCAATATGTCGGGGGAGTGGGATGCAAATTTTCATAGGCCTTTTCTCAAAGATCTGAAGGTGTTTTGGGCTCTCAAGATCGACCCATAGTGTCACTTCATCGACACAATGTCTCATTCCCTCCATCAGGGAACGAGGTTACGACAGTAATCAAGATGATTCTGACATACTACTCCATTGGCATACTGTTTTTTGGCATAAAATATAGTCTGGAAGTATGGATATTCAGTCCCAGTGAATAACTACTTCTTTAGCATTATCTATTAATCAAGTGTCAAGCTCAACCCCAAATTTGGTAGATTATTTGATCAAGTCCTTCAACTCTCTTGAAAGCTTCAGCCAATAATCACTTCTCCAGATGGCCAGGCTTCTCAAGTGCTCTCCTGGCAATTCACCAGCCACAGTGAGCTGTATCAATATTAATTCTTCTATCTATTTGACCTTACCAGAGGCTCATTACTGGACAAGTGGGGTCAGTCTACATTTGGCAAGTTGGGTCACAAAGTGGTTGCTTTCTATTTGAACTGGACACAGCTCAAGTCGGCCCATGCAAAACCAAATCATTATTGTTCTGCGTATGGCATTCCCTGAGGTGCCACAAATGTTTACAGGTGGTTTCTACTGCTGCTTGTAATAGGGCAAATGTTGTCTGATACAAAAACACTATCGATTCCGCTCAGTAGTGCTAATATTTACAGAGTTTCATCTTTTAGTAATAGTTTTCTGCAAATTATGATTATGTAGATAACTTTCCTAGTTATAGTCCACAAAAATAGATGAAAAGTATTTTTATATTTAAGGTGGAAACATACTTTATGCAAGAATGTTAATGTAGGCACTTATAGATACATAAGCTCCAAAGTTGATGTGTTCCAAAATGTGTCATACCACAGTTAATAACACAACGCAAAGGTTGTAGCCAACTATTACACACACTTTTAAGCTTTTGCTTATGTCAGAAAATCTTTTTTAAGCACTCCATCTCCTGCTGAAAAAGAGGATGCTGTATGAAAGTCTATTTGAAGAGTTGATGTCAGAAGTACATGCTGTTCAAAGCGTTGCTCAATTAAAGACAGGTTCTCATTGGAAATCTCTGGGCAAATCCATAACCAGAGTTTGAGTGAGAGACTTCTAATCTTCTGATTCTATCTAAAAGAAGACAAAAAAAACTGTGGAGTTTCTTTGCTTTTGGGACTTGCTTTATACAGATTATGATACTTAGAGGTCTATAGTTCTACGTCAAGGTAACCTTATTATATTTATTTATTTGTTTAAATATTGCAGGCCAGATTCATGCTCAAATTTCCTGTACAAGCACCATGGCTCAATATAACCACCAAGCCACAGGCCTGACCCATTATGAACTTTTAGTATCACTTTTTCTTTGTTTTTCCAAACATTTAATTCTATCAAAACACAACATACAAATTGTATTCATTGTCATTGTGGACAATTTGCCGATGGACGTTTTAAGGGAAATAAAGTGGACAGTGTTTTTTTTTTTTTTTCAAATGTGTTAAACTGGGTAATTAATCTAGACTAGGGATTTAAAGATTTAACAATGCCAAAATAGCTTCTTTTAATCCATAATCCAAGATTTTGTCCAAGTACTCACTAAAATTGATTGACATTGGTTTAATAGTTATAATGAAGGAAAGGTCTCTGTGGACATGTTCGGCTCATCATCAAAGAGACATGTTCAGACATCTCTTTGTTAAGAGTTTACGGTTTCTCCAACATTTCTGTTAAGTGGTTCATCCTCTTGCTCCAAAAAAATGACAAGGAGCTCAACAGAATACAGGACACATTTTATTTCAGTCAGGTCAGCAGAGTCTGTAATGTTGGTCTCAATATCGCATTCATTGTGCTGGTTGTGAAAGTATGTGCATGCTATGAGCCGTGATAGCACTAGAGATCAAACAAGTTCAAAACAATTTACTGCGATTTTAATTTTTGGGTGAACTTTAAATTAACAAATGTTAACATTTTATCCAAGGTAACTCTCTGTATTTTTGAGGACCTAAAGGAAGTCTTGAGCTTTAACCTAATCAAGCTGGTAATGAGCATAACAGGCTGAAATCGAGCTGATCATATTCTTTCTAAAGGTCATTCTTGCCTCAAAATCCTGGGGCTGGATTTAAATATGCTTTGCTCCAGATATATTTACTCTCCCTTCCTTCCCCCATTTTTACATCGCTGTACTCTCCAGTGGATGTCAGATGCATTTCAAAAAGCCATTTTCTGACAGAAGTCAAGCATGCCGCAGGAAGCAGCTTTCAAAGGGATGGGCCCCAGGCGCCAATGCTTTGGCCTGATTTAGCCCTGCAAGCAGGGGCAGACAGAGAGGACAGATGAGAGCTAATCTACTTATAGATGAATTAGAGATTGCAAAAGAAAAACCTTGCATGACTCTTTGAGAGATTTTATTTGCTGAATGATTTGGTGAAACAAGCGTTTGATTCAACCTTGTAAAGTTTGTCAGTGGTGTTTAGTATATGCAGATCACAAAATAAATCACTTTAATATAAATTGTTTCTCCTAGACAGTGATGAGATGGAAGCAGAAAAGCTCTAAAGAAATCTCAACAATGTCTATGTCACGTTTAAAGGAAGTCATGAGAGTGGGATCTAGATGCATCTTAATTTAATAAAAATAAATCAAATACAAGAACAGGGTAAACACTTGAACAGGGCAAGACTAGCAACTGGGAAACAAAACAAACATTTCAAACAAGATAGCAACCGGAACATGAACTGAAGGAAAACACATAACAACTGAAAAGGGCTGGGTAGAAATCAGGGCATTATATATACAGGGATTAATTAGAGTGAATGAAACACAGTTTAGAACAATAGGGAACAGCTGGCAGTGATGAGGGCAGGGAATTATGGGAAGTGTAGTCCGAGGGAAATGATGACATGGGCAAAATACAAGGCAAAAAAACTTCTTGACACCCATATTTAAATATCTCGGCTGGGATGCCTGCTCTACAGCTATTTTTTACCAGCAGTGTTTTCTTGATCCCAGGCCTGTACTTACTGAGTTTTACAAAACAAAGACTTTGGGGTTCCACTGCAGTGATAAGGATATAATTTGCTTGGCAGGGTTCTAGACAATTCCTACAATGAATGATCACCAAAAGGGATGATAGGCATCTACCATTAAAGCACAGCAGTTTGACCTTGAATTGATGTCAGTTCTATTGTTGGAGATGTGTCAGACAGACTTGTTCATGGCTGCATTGATGCACTTGGATAATAAATGTAACATTCATCTAGAATGAATCAATAGTTTAGTATTATATGGAGTTCATAAGGCTAATATCCTAATATGGTGTGGTATGCGGAGATCCTTTTCATGTGGGCACTGTGGTAGGTATGGTTTATTTACCATATTTAAAATAAGATTTGCTCCTATGCGCCACCTGGCTGCCTGGATAAAGGGAGCTTTGGCACTTCAGAACACATCATTTAGTGGGAAAAAATTGGAGATGAATAACAATATGTTTTTAGGTAAATGGATAATAATCAATCAATATTTATTTTAATATGCACACTTTTTGACTTGTTCACTGAAGCCTGCTGGGGACAAATCATCGAGAGCTTACACCATTGAATAGGTATGTCCCTCCTTATCATGGTTTACTTTTTTAAAACTTTTGTTTTGCTATGTTGACATAACTTAAGATTTTAATGTGAACAGTGGCTAAATACTGAAGCTGGAGTATTAAACATTTTTAATGATGCATAGTGTGCAACAGTTAGAAGTGTACAGAGTCCCTAAATTGTCCTTGGGGGAAAAAATAGCTATGACTATCAAGTGTGCACAAGATACATTCGCGTGCACACAAGATACTTTCTTGCAATGATTGGAAATGTGGGCATGTTGTCGTTACCAATATTTGAAGTCAAAAGTTTACATACACCTTGGCCAAATACATTTAAATAATCTAAATAAGTTTTTCACAATTTCTGACATTTAATCGTAGAAAACATTCCCTGCCTTATGTCAGTTAGGATCGCTAATTTATTTTAAGAATGTGAAATGTCAGAATAATAGTAGAGAATGATTTATTTCAGCTATTATTACATACACTTTGTTAGAATTTGATAGCATTGCAATTGTTTAACTTGGGTCAAAAACTTTGGGTAGCCTTTTGTCCAATTTTTTCCAATTCCTCCAGACAGAACCTGTGTAAAGTGTCAGTTTGTAGGCATCCTTGCTCGCACATGCTTTTTCAGGACTGAGGTCTGGGCTTAGTGATGGCCACACCAGTACCTTTTTTTGTTGACTGTAAGCCATTTTGCCACATATTTGGAGGTATGCTTGGGGTTATTGTCCATTTGGAAGACCCATTTGTGACCAAGATTTAACTTCCTGGCTGATGTCCTGAGTTGTTGCTTCAATATATCCACATAATATTCCTTCCTCATGATGCCATCTATTTTGTGAAGTGCACCAGTCCCTCCTGCAGCAAAGCACCCCCACAACATAATGCTGCCACCCCCAAGCTTCACGGTTGGGATTGCAAGCTTCTCCCTTTTTCCTCCAAACATAACAATTGGCAATAAGGCCAAACATTAAATTTTTGATTCATCAGACCAAAGTACATTTCTCCAAAAAGTAAGATCTTTGTCTTCCTGTTGTAGCGGGACCTTAAGAGGAGAAAACTACATCTACATATGTAAGACTACGCCACCCTGTTTGACCAGAGAAATATTAATACTGGTGAATTTAACCACCTACAAAAGGACACACAGGAGCGTGGGTTTTTTGAAAGGAGGGCTGGAGACGTGGATACAAAAAAATACAAATGCTTTATTTAAGTAGTCAACAACAATCTTAAAAAAAACAACATTAAAAAACTAGGTCAACATTCATCCTTCAACATTCACGACTTTTAAAGGAACCAAAAAGAAGGCAGAGGCTTAACAATGGCAGGTACTCTATTTTAGTGAGCACAAGGCTCCTATAATCACTCTTACCACCCTGTGCACAGATGTCAACACACGCACTCCAATAAGGTCAAACATGAACGCACTGCACTCCGTGACAAAACCTCCACCGCCGCACGTGAGGGCCTACTAGCGGCCTGCCCTGAAGCCTCGGCTCCTATAACGAAAGCAAAATTACCACACTGGTCTCAACATTTTCAACAAAAAACAATAATAAACATTTAAATTAATAAACCAGAAAATCATGAAACAAGAGTCCCCTTTTATACAGTACCGCACAGTTCATAATTGGTCCCTCGATGACCCAAGCGCATTAGTTTGATTAGAGATGCAACAGTACGTCCCAACACACTGTGCACTTGCAAACTGTAGTCTGGCTTTTTTATGGTGGTTTTGGAGCAGTGGCTTCTTTTTTGCTGAGCAGCCTTTCAGGTTATGTTGATATAGGACTAATTTTACTGTGGATGTAGATACTTGTCTACCTCCAGAATCTTCACAAATTCATTTGCTGTTGTTCTGGGATTGATTTGCACTTTTCGCACCAAACTACTTTCATCTCTAGGAGACAGAAGCGGTATGATGGCTGCATGGTCCGATGGTGTTTATACTTGCATGCTATTTTTTGTGCAGATGAATGTGGAGGTTTCTTTTGATTTTCCAACGATATCAAGCAAATAGGCACTTAGTTTGAAAATATGCTTTAAAATACATCCACAGGAACACCTCCAAGTCAGTACACCTCCTATCAGTCTAAAAGCTTGACATAATTTTCTGGAATTTTCTAGCTGCTTAATGGCACAGTTAACTTAGTGTATGTAAACTTCTGACCCACTGAAAGTGTGATATAGTCAATTAAAAGTGAAACAATCTATCTGTAAACAATTGTTAAAAAAATTACTTGTGTCATGCACAACGTAGATGTCCTAAACGACTTGCCAAAACTATAGTTTGCTAATATTAAATCTGTGGAGTGGTTAAATGACTTAAATCTAAGTGTATGTAAACTTCTGGCTTCAACTGTATACTCCATTGACCTATATTGAGACTACATATAGTGCACTGAACATACAACAGGTTGAACATAGGTTATGGTCAAACAAAACACAGATGGTTTTCATTAATGATAAGGGTTACACTACTGTGAAGAGAGCGTTCGTGTTATATAAACATTTGACCGTGTAATCTGTTTGTTTGTTGTCAACAATCTCTTAATCCTATGTGCTCTAAATGCGTGTGAAAGCCAGATACATTCAAACAGGAAAAGAGAAAAAGCAAGAGACAAAGAGAGTACAAAGATCATACACAGAAAGTCAGATTTTCAGAGATAAATTTGGGGAGAGAAAATGAAGAAAAGTCAGAGCAAGTAACCGGGAGTGTTTCCCATTTTGGAGATTATCAGTAATACCGGCACAATCGGATCTGTAACACTGCAGAAACAAACTTTTAGATGTGTCAAGTTAGGGCAGAGTGAATTCGATTTTTTATTAATATTTCCTAAAATCCTATTTATTTAAATAAATTACATGGTTTATTTTGAGATGCATGTAGAACAACATAATAACCCCCTAAGTTCTGTTTTCTTTGTTGGACCCACATCATATTAAGTGTCATTTGATACATTGTACTTATTATGTATATGTTTTTGCATTGTACTTACATTTAAAGTATCTGCACTTAATTACATCTGTAGTTACACTGTTCACCTTACTCCTAACTTAACCCTACCTCAACCCTTACACAACCCCTAACCCCATAACCCCTAGCCCTAAAACTAACCCTACCAATACTCCTAAACCTACACTTACCTCAACCTCTGTAGCCATTTCAATTTTTCAGATCAACATGTAGTCACACAGTAATATGTACTTTGTATGTATGTAGTTTAATGTTAGTACATAGTAGTTAAATACAAGTTGACATAATTTTTATAAGTTCTCTTAAGATAATGAAAGGTATGTTTTTATATTAAAGTGACCTTGGGGTCTTTTCAGATTCCAAACAGACCCTAACCAACCTGTGTTTTCCTCATAAATATAAGTATAAAAATGTGTATAAATGTATGTATAAGTCTTCCCCTGCCATCCTACGTTTTGGAAATCCGTAACCAGCCCAACAAAGCAATAATGGTTCATCCAATTATGTTAATTTGTGTCAAGCTCATTTATTTTTTCACAACACCTTTAAATTCATTTTGCCTTTGATTTTGCCAGCAGGTCTTTGCCTTCCTATCAATAACATATAACATTTCTATATAAAAATATACTACTTGATCTCCATTGTTTATTTATCTGGCTGTGGTTTACACTCTCTCACAGTAAACTCCATGTGAGATAATCAGCAGCCTTCATTTGATGTTGCCCTCTGGGGTTAAGGACTGACTAAAGTCCCCCATCAGCATTTTCCTCTTCTCATTGATTCTGCTGTTGTTCACAAGTGCTCCAGAGACCTGATGCTCATTTCAGCTGGCCTAGGACCGGTTTACCTAGCCTGCGTTGCACATACTAATGCGTTTGAGTTCCAAAGTGCTCACTGGAGCTGAATGTCTGCTGATCTTGTGTGTGGGTACGTGTGCATTTGCTAATGCCATTTATAACTGCTCAAATCTGTGAATGGCCTGGTGGAATATTCATGAGCAAATTAGAGGAATGCTAAGTAATTCCTGATAAATTATTAACAAATTGATGACACACATGTAAGGATATTCTGTGAGACACTTTTAGGGTCCTAAGAGGCCACCGTAGCAGGGAACTGTAACGTCACGAAATGCGTAATAAAGGCAGTTGAATACTTACCAGCTAATGTGTCAGTCGCATATCTGTACATGGTACCAGGAGTAAAAGTATAAATAGTTAATGTCTGTGTGAGAAAGATGGGATGGACGTCATAAAACCACCAGAACCATTGAAGCTCACAGGAAATATTGATTATGCATGGAAACAGTTTAAACAGGCGTTTCAACTTTATTTGACTGCAACTGGCACCAATGACAAGAGCGGTGAGAGGAAAGTGGCATTGTTACTGACGATAGCAGGGACACAAGCGATAGAAATATACAATACGTTTGAGTTCACAGAGGTGGGAGATAAAAACAAACTGAACAAAGTTCTGGAGCAGTTCGATGCATACTGTAGTCCGAAAAAGAATGAAGTATACGAGAGACATGTTTTTCGTTGCCGCGTTCAGCAGCAAGATGAATCGTTTGACTCATGTGACTGATCTAAGGCTGAAAGTGCAATCCTGTAACTATGGCGACATGCAGTCCTCCATACTACGTGATCAGATAGTATTTGGAATACACAATAAAAGGTGTGGGAACGCCTGCTAAGGTAGGACAGTCTGAAATTAGAAGATGCAATCAGAATGTGCAGAGCTAGCGAACAGACTGAGAAACAGATAAAGATTTTTGAGAAGCCATCCGTTACTACTGAAGCACCAGGGGGTGTAGACAGGGTGGTCAGAGCTAGCGCACCTCGCTCAGAGGGGGAACGTTCTAATAATGCACGTGAAACAGGATCAGACTACGTCATGAACTGTAGGAGCTGCGGTGGGAAACATCGCTTCAGGCAATGCCCCGCATATGGGAAGGTGTGCTCGAAGTGCAGAAAAAAAAATCATTTTGCAAAAGTGTGCCTTTCTGCCAGAGAAAAGAAACAAATTTATATGATGGAAGAGAGCGAGCAAGACTATGATGAGGATGACATATTCTATACAGACACAGTCACTGTGGAAAATAAGGGCACTTCAACGCTGGAAGTTAGTGTGAACACAATAAATGTAGACAGGTGGATTGTGCCACTTAAAGTAAATGGCACAGAGATTCACATGAAACTTGACACAGGAGCTATGGCAAATCTTATCACATTAAAAGACTTCAAAGCTCTGCGCCACAAGCCAGTTATAGAAAACAAAAAAGTGGGATTGAGAGCTTACAATGGACAAATGATTGAAACACAGGGCGTCTGCAGATTACAAGTCCAGAACAAGCACATTAAGAGACATCTACCATTTGTGATAGTGCCGAAGGGAAGGACTCCCTACTGGGAGATCAAGCTTGTGAGGAAATGGGACTTGTTAAACGTGTTCTAAGCATTGCCAAGACAGAGAGAAAAGTAGGCCTACAGTCACCGCAGCTGAAAAATGCAGGAGTCACCACATCACAAGCAGACAACTGGGAAGTGCAGTATCCCAATATTTTTGATGGCATAGGGGTGCTGCCGTTCACATACAGCATTAAACTGAAGGATAATGCTAGACCTGTGGTGCATGCTCCACGTCGAATTCCTGTTCCACTGAGACAAGATCTTCGCAAAGAACTGGACAGAATGGTGGCATTAAATGTCATTCAACCACTAAGGGAGCCACAGAGTGGGTCAACTCAATAGTCTGCGTAAGGAAGCCAAATGGAGCTCTCAGGATATGCATGGACCCAAAAGACCTCAATGAAAACATCCTCAGAGAACAATATAAAATTCCCAAGAGAGAAGAGATCCTGAGTGAGATGGCTGGGGCACAGTGGTTCACAAAACTTGACGCGTCACATGGATTTTGGCAGTTGCAAATTGACAGTGCAAGCGCAGACCTATGCACCTTCAACACGCCCTTTGGGCGCTACAGTTATCAGAGACTCCCCTTTGGAATTTCCTCAGCACCAGAAATTTTTCACTGTGCAATGGAGAATGTGTTTGAAGGACTGGAGGGGGTCAGGGTTTATATTGATGATGTCATAATATGGGCGGAGACCCAAGAACAGCTCAACAGCAGAGTGCATAGTGCACTTCAGACAGTCCACAAGTACGGGCTCAGATTGAACAAGGAGAAATGCCAGTTTAGCACCCAAGAAGTCACGTTTCTTGGGGATCGACTGACACCGGCAGGAGTACAGCCAGACATGAACAAAATCAAAGCAGTGACTGACATGCCCCAGTCAACAGACAAGAAGGCGGTACAAAGAGCATTAGGGATGGTGAACTACATGGGAAGATTTGTGCCTAATCTTGCCGCAAAGACTGTTGCTCTCCGCCAGCTCCTGCAGTCAAACACAGAGTGGTCCTGGCACCAGACACATGACAAAGAGTGGAAAGAAATCAAGGACATTTTAAGCACAGAGCCAGTGTTGTTTTTTTTTTGATCCAAGTAAGAAGACACGAATCTCCACAGACGCCTCAAAAGCGGGACTGGGGGCTGTCTTGCTGCAGTATCATGATGGGGCTTGGAAACCAGTGGCTTATGCTGCACGATCCATGACAGAAACAGAACAAAGATACGCGCAGATAGAAAAAGAGTGTCTGGGGCTCGTCTTTGGCTGTGACAAGTTCCACTCTTATGTCTTTGGCTTGCCACACATTGAACTTGAGACTGACCACAAGCCACTCATAACTATCAGCAAAAAGCACTTGAATGAGATGACACCACGCATTCAGCGTATGATGATGTGTCTACAGAAGTATACCAATGAACTGTCATACAACCCGGGGAAATACCTGGTAGTGGCTGATGCTTTGTCAAGGGCCAGACCAGCACAAGGACTGAACACAGACGGCACAGAGGAATATGACGCCATAAGAGGTCACGTGGATGCTGTAGTGGAGGCTCTACCTGTGAGCTCTACCCTGAAAGAGAAAATAGTAATGGAGACGGTAGTGGACCGCCAGCTCCAGAAAGTGATATGGCACATGCGAAATGCATGGCCAAAGCAAGCGTGCCCGCAGTACTACTCATTCCAGGATGTGTTGGCGGTAGCTGATGGCCTGTTGCTGAAAGGTGACCAAATAGTCATCCCAACAAAGCTGCGGAAGGAGATCCTCCGAATACTGCATAGAGGGCACTTGGGCATAGAGAAAACAAGGAGACTAGCCAGACAGACTGTTTACTGGCCAGGCATGAATCGTGACATAGCAGAGATGATCAATGACTGTGCCACTTGCCTTACTTACCATAACAGACAGCAAAGAGAACCGCTGCTCACAGACATGAGGGCGGAGCACCCCTGGGAAAAAATTGGGACGGACCTGTTCCACTTCAGAGGAAAAGAGTATTTACTGATGATCGACTACTACTCCAACTATCCTGAGATGGCTTTGCTCACGAGCACAACAGCAACAGGAATAGTTAAGCATATGAAGTGCAGCTTTGCACGACATGGCATTCCAGGGACTGTCGTCTCGGACAATGGGCCTCAGTATGCCAGTCAGGAGTTCAAGCAGTTTGCCAGAGAGTATGGATTTGAACACATCACAGTAAGCCCACACTTTCCACAGGCAAATGGCAAGGCTGAAAAGGGTGTTCAAATAGTGAAAAGTCTTCTGACAAAGGCAACAGAGAATGGTGAGGATCCTTATTTGGCTCTGCTGGCTTATAGAGCAGCACCTCTGGCGAGTGGGAAGTCTACGGCTGAACTGCTCATGGGCAGAGGACTACAGACACAGATCCCAACAGTGAAGAAACAAGTCCACACACCTGTGCTGGAGGCCATGAAAAAAATTAAAGGAAAAACAAAAGAGATACTTTGATCGCACAGCAAAAGCAATGCAACCTCTGCAGGCGGGTGACAGAGTCAGAGTTTTCAACACAGAAAGACAGGACTGGCAGCGCGCTGGAACAGTGCTGAATGAAGTGGCTCCGAGGTCCTATGCAGTCCAGACGGACACCGGGGCTCTGGTCAGACGAAACAGGTTGCAGCTACTTAAAACACAGGCCAGCAATGCAGTTCCTTCAGTAGAGGAGTACAGGGACAAATGTGCACAGCATGGAACAGCAACAAACAATCAGCCAGGGGTTTTAGAGGAGAATGCACCTGTCATGACGGAGCCAGAGGCAGCTCCAGAGAGACGGTCAGAGCGCATTAGAAAAGCCCCTGACAGACTTGATTTATAGCAGACGACTTTAAGCTCATTATTACACAGTTGAGGTATACAAGTTTATTGTTATTAAAAAAAAAAAAAAAAAAAAAAATTAAATGTGTTGAGCCTTAGTATCTGGTCATGAGTTCACCAGGTAATGTATAGCCTTATGGTTGAGTCATGTTCCATGCTCAGGTTAGGCTAAAGTAATCGTGACACAGTCTGTCTTGAATGAGGCGGTGGTAAAGACCGTCCTCCTATGGTGTGCTAAGTACTGGCAACCTCTGGCACCAAATTATTTAGTTATTTTTATGCTTAAAGAATGCACAGTGAATCTGTTTTTGTTTACTGAATAAGGGAGATGTAAGGATATTCTGTGAGAGACTTTTAGGGTCCTAAGAGGCCACCGTAGCAGGGAACTGTAACGTCACGAAATGCGTAATAAAGGCAGTTGAATACCTACCAGCTAATGTGTCAGTCGCATATCTGTACAACACATGCTAACATCTGTTTGTCCTAAGCTTGCAGGGCGGCTTGTGCGTTCAGTGGTACCACACTGTATTCTAGTGGCTGGAAATGGTATTGCATCACATATATTAATACAGGCTAAATATGCAACAACACAGCAAACAGCAATTATAGTTGACGATTTAAAGTACACATTTCTAATTACAAATTCGAAATTATATGAACAATATATATATATATATATATATATATATATATATATATATATATATATATATATATATTATGTTATATTGTTATATTATATCTTTATATAAAATAAAATATTTTATATTTATATATTAATAATTATATAAAGAATAAGTAGTAAGTGAAAGAATAAATAGAAGTAAATAAATAAGCTGTGCTTAAAAAGAGTTGCATGTGGAGGACAGCAAGGTTTGTCTACTGATTGACTTTGGCATTTCAGTGAGATCAGATGAGGAAATTGTGCAACAGAGAGACTATAGAGAGGATAGCTTGATGAATCATGTGCAGGTTAAACAAGGGCACAGGCAAGCAAATCAATGTAGATCAAATGGGTGGTCAGTTGGGATGGACTTTGCATTATATACAAAGATCTCAGCTCTCAGATGTACATACTAGAGGATAGACCAGACAATAGAGCGGTACAGGTGAAAAGCAGCCTATATATCCTTGCATTAAGTCATCCTTGACACCTAGTTGAGTGCCACTCCTTTTAATTTAAAATGTGCTTATGTCAACTTTAGTTTATGTATAGGTCCAAATGGAATCTGTGGACTTTGTTCACAGTTAATAAAAAAAAAAAAAAAGGTTTAATTTGGCAGAATGGACTGAAACATAGTATGATGCTCTAAACAAAGCTGAGCGTACTGCACTCTTAACAGTAGGTTAATATGATCAGATTAGCTCAAATATTTATAAAAATCAAACATGCAGACCTGAAATTCATGTAATACTTTCACTCAACTTGGTAGAAAAAAAAGAAAACTTAGGACATAAAAAGTTGCATCACTGACATACAGTATATGGTGCATCCTCCCAATAAATAAATATTATATATACAGTATATATATATAAATGGTTCTAAAGGTTCTATGTGCAGTAGAGGTCTTCAGTAGACGACCCGGGACCCGATCCATACGGGTTCGGGTCAATTTTTTAAACGGTCAGCCGGTTCCGAGTCGGGTCCCATTCTTGTACTTCGGGTCCGGGTCTGTTTAACATCTGCAGTGACAAGATGACTTTACCAATTGATGATTGTCTTTTTTATTTAGAAGGCGGTACTTATTCCGCCATATCGTGTTTTACAGATGGCGTAAACCAAAGTGCATTATTGGCGTTGACGCGATTTTTGAGATATTGAGGTTGGAGTTCGTTCCCTTTGTATATCTAAAATCTATGATCAAGAGCACAGATGACAGCAAATTAGGGAAGCTAACGTCAGCAGCCGTAGCACTGAATGAGCAATAGTTGTTATAGTTCAGGGGTCGAGAATATGTGGCTCTTTGTTAAAAAACCCATGATTTTTTAAAACTAGAAACATTTTTTCTAAACTTTCCAACAAAAAGTGTGTGTGCGATTGCAAAGCTTTAAGTCAATGGCGCGCAGTGAGCTCTGAGTGCAATGAAAGCGTTTCTCCAACACACGAACATTCATAGAGGTCTGGGACTCGTTTCCCAATAACTATTGATCTTAGCTGTGAGCATTTTCTACGAGCTATTTTATGAACGTTCGTTATTTTTTACGTGCAAACAGGGTGTGATATAGCACCCGCAAAATGCGATGAGACTCAATCCAGTTCACAAGCTCCTCTCCAAATGCATTTCATGCATGAGTAATTTTGCTCATCTACCTGCAAAAAGTGTCTCGGAGTGACACATGACAAGAAATGCTGACGTGCTTGAAGAAACACACCTTATTATATTTTTAAGAACAGACAAAAGAAAAGCCATGCTCATGTCTGATTCGCTGTTTGGTGTGCAACGGGTGTTGTGAAGGTAAGTGAGGACCCAAGAGCGATGTAACAGAAAAATAGTTCTTTAATGAAAGTTCTTTGCAGCACAATAACGAACACAGAATCTTCTCCTTGAGAGGTAAAGGTTAACACAAACAGCCCGCAGAGAGGGCGACGAATAAAGGAAGCTTCTTCAGAGCCCTTTAGCGAGTGTCCCTTAGGCAGCAGCCGGGGGTTGCAGTGTTGCGCCGTAGACTCCCCTGGGGTAGACAAGGATCGAGGCGAGACCGTGGGAACCAGGCTTCTAGCAGCGCGGGGCGAACTGAACAGAACACAAATACATCCAGATAATTATCAAAGAAAAGGACGTAGTGAGGCGGATGCCGACTGGACTGGACTGGACTGGACTGGACTGGACTGGACAGCGACAAGTGTAAACAACGGGTTTGTTTGACAAGTGAGACTCAGACAACGAAAGCAGCGAAAGCAGAGAAAGAAGTAGAGATCTAATCAGCGGGAACAGGTGGGAAGGGAATTAACAGAGAATTAAGGGGAGATGAGGAGCAGCTGGAGGAAGAGAGAAAGGGGGAGAAGTAACCTGAAAAGGCCAGCAGATGGCGAAAGAGTAGAGGGAAAGAACAAGAACAAAACATATAATGACAGGACAAGACAAGACAAGACATGACAACGGGACCCTGTCTTGTGAAACAAGTGCATGTAAAGAGTTATCACTCCTTTTTCTCGGTTTCATTCAACTGAAAACTGTTTGCAAGAATAATGTATGAGAATGCTGCAAATGATCTCCGATCATCCCGTGAGGTACTGCGAGTTTAGTTCGCTCTTACACATTGTGAACGCAACTCTACAGGTTCAGTAATATATACAGGTATATTTGTATTAAATAAACAAAGACGAAAGTGATTAAATCATAAGGTAATAAGACACGTTCACCTTGAACCTAAAATGTAGTTCTATTTTTTTTCTTTAGGCAGAATAAATATGACCAAAATGGAATACAAACACATTTGATAAGAACACACATTTGGCAGCATTTTTTGGGAACACAATATTTTTTTAGGCATATTTATTATGATAATTATTATAATTACCTTTACATTTATAATTCTTTTTAGTTCTTAAGTTGTATGTGAGTAATTTTCACCTGTTGCTGCATACAGACACTTGCGTGATGACAAATGGAGCCGGTAAATGTTTGGATTTGAGGAGGTGGTTATATAGAAGATTTTTTCTATCACTTCGTTATTTGAATTGCTTTTTCGTTTAAAGTGCAATTTGAATTTAGAAATGTCTTTTGTTCAAGTTTTTTGTATTTCAATAAATTAATTAAACTTTTAAAGCAAAATCAATCAAACTAAAATATTCACCAACCTTGGGGATTGACCATATAATCGGATATTGATATTTTAAAAGCAATTATCATTCAAATGTTTTTACATATCGCCCAGCCCAAAAGGGAAGTACATTTTTTCAAGAAGTAAAATTAAGTAATTTTATGGAGACCAGCACAAACATGTGTACTCAATTCCATATTGCAACATGTTGCCTATTAATATTTGCATATTTATTTGTTTTTGAGTAGTCAAACTTAATTAAATTATTCATTTGTGGTCTGACTCTTTCGAAAAATGCATCAACCAAAAATAAAAAAATTGGCTCCTTATTGAAAAATGTTTCCCGACCCCTGTTATAGTTCAAAAGGGCAAACAGTGTAAGTTATCTTATTATGCAAGATACAAAAAAACTACAAAGCTGCAAAGTCGTGTTTGTCATCCGCCACCAATTGGACTTTTGAAGCTGAAATAATGAGTGGATTATGCATGCTCTTTCAGTCAGCATATCTTTCTTGGCAAGGAGGATGGATTGTATGCGTCACTGTCAGGTACAGGAGAGAAGGCTACTAACGTTACATTAGGTGAGACACAAAGGTATATTTTCACAACTTGTAAATTAACTTGTTAATAGCAATTAGCTGTGGGATCTGTGCCGATGGGGTTCAAACGGGTCTGTGTGTTCCGGCCGGATCCAGGTCCAGATAAAATAATAGACTTGTCCGAGTCGGTTCCAGGTAGTACATTTACGCCATTTCTCAGTTCTGCATGGGTCCGGGTCCAAACTTTCAAATAATAGATGGATCTGTGTCGGTTCCGGATAGCACATTTCCGTGTCTCTTTGGTTTCGGGCACACAATTTTGGACCCGTAAAGACCTCTAATGTGCAGTTCTAAAGTGTAAGAGCAGTGCATATGTGTTAAGAGCTACGGTGTGTCTCTTTACATTTATTTAATTTTTTTTACATTACATATGTAAGCCAGAAGGTGGTGGCAAAAGATCATTTTTGTGTGTAATATGAGCCAGTTAGGTGACGTGAAGTGAATCCGCGCCAGCCAGTGTTTACATACAACAACACTCTGTGATCGCTTGTATTACTACTACACTACTAAAGCTAGGAAATAGCTTTAAACAGCTTTAAATGAACAACTTCATCATTAAGGCTCATCACAGCATCACAGAGAGACACAACAGACAGATTAATTACACAACTCAAGGTGCTTACCTCCCACCGGACTTTCCACATTGGAGAGGATGTGCTATTTAAAATGGTGGAGGAGATTGCGGTTTCTATAGTGAACTAGTCTTGTGCACCATATTATATATATATATATATATATATATATATATATATATATATATATATATATATATATATATATTTACAGGGTTGGGGAGTAAAGGAGTACATGTAACGGGATTACGTATTTAAAATACAAAATATTAGTAAATGTATTCCACTATAGTTACAATTAATATAATTGGTAATTAGAATAGTTACATTCACAAACTATTTTGATTACTGAAGAGATTACTTTGCATCCTTATATATATATATATATATATATATATATATATATATATATATATATATCCAGACCTGAACCCCATTGAAAAAAATCTGGAATGCTGTCAAGAGGAAGATGGATGGCCACAAGCCATCAAACAAAGCCGAGATGCTTGAATTGTTGCGCCAGGAGTGGCATAAAGTCACCCAACAGCAATGTGAAAGATTGATAGAGAGCATGCCAAGATGCTTGAAATCTGTGATTGAAAATAAGGGTTATTCCACCAAATTTTGAAGTTAAAACAGCAGTATAGTGTTGTTTAAATATGTATATGAAGTTTAATAAATAAGTAATTTTCTGCAAATAAATTCTCTAAATGACAATATATTTATTTGGAATTTGGGATGAATGTTGTCAGTACTTTATAAAACAAAACAAAAACACATATCTATAAATAGTAAATCCAGAGAAACCAATCATTTTGCAGTGGTCTCTTCATTTTTTCCAGAGCTGTATATATAACTATATATATATAAGATGAAACAAAAAAGAGCTTTTTGGCAGCAAATAACAGTGGTGGGTTTGGCGTACACAGAGATTAAGAAGTACCAATGCCCATGATTAAATGTGGTGCTGCATTTTGAATGTTGTGAGGCTGTTTTCTGCCAGAGATCCTGGACATCTTGTTCGGATACATGGAATCACGGACTCTATCAAATACCTAGAGATAAAAAATCAAACCCGACTGCCTCTGCCAGAAAGCATGCAATGGACCCTGTTTGGATCTTCTAGCAGGACAATGATCCTAAACAAACATCAAAATCAACACAAAAATCGTTCACTGACCACACTAGTGGATTTAGGTATAGGCATCTTGCCGGCAATGCCATGGGGGTGGCACGGGGCGCCCGCACAAAAAGAAATCGGAATGGTGACATTTGTGCAATCAGTTTTCTATCGCTCGTTTGCACGTCACGTCAATGATATCGTGTCAATTAACCTTGTTGGAGTGGGCGCCCTGATTCCATTTTTTTTTGTGAGCTAGACAGGCTACAACTTGGGAAGTTCTCTCACTCAGAATTACGAGATGGCTTTGTTTTAGCAATACAGAGACTAAAACAAAGCCACATGCTCTCACAATCACAACACCGATATGATACAAGTGCATATCGCCAGAGGCAAAGGCAACTTGCAGGGCTCATGCAAACAACATTCAAGAAGGGACCCATGTGTGAGGGTTCAGCCACAACTAAACAGGCACCAAGACATATGTGGCCAAATCCTAGCACAACATGACAACGGATTGTGACCTGGGCGCGCAGCACAAAGCAAGTGTAATGTTAAGCACGCCCGATGTCACGAGAGACAAACACATAACAACTGACACGAGTGCATGCCGCAAGAATGAAATAAGAGCAATGCACTAGTGCCAATAACCAACAAGACAAGATAATGCATGACAGCACCAAAGGGATGAACCATGCACTCTCACAATGACTAGACAAGACACTAGACAAGTGTGTCAGAGCTCAGCCACAAAGACAACAAAACATGATCAACATAAATGTCTGAACTCTGACAATGATCTGCTAAAGGTGTGACTTGATTTTTAAAGTAAAAAGATAAAAATAAGTGAAAATAAGTTGTTTTTTTCTGCCAGACAATCACGTTCTACCGACAAATATCATGCAACTTAATTATCAAAGACACTTTTTTAAGCACCATCATTTGAGCCTTTGATCTATACCATAAAACCATTGGACAGTTGTGTCGAAGGCATACTGACATCTAGTAGGCCAGTAGAAATACAGACTTGATCTAGTGGAAATCAAAGAAGTCTTACCTATGCTATGATTAGATATTAAATAAACCCTGAGTAGAACATCACACAAGTGTTGTTCCTGTGCAAGTCTAAGCCCAGTTGCTGAGCAACAGCCTTCTCCATTACCTTGGAGATAAAATAACAGATGTGAAATAGATTGATAATTAAACAAGTCTCAAATAATTGGTTTCTTAATTAGCTGATAAATGTTTGATATTATAAAAAGTTTGGAATGTGACTTAGTAGACTGAGCCTTACCAATTGTATATATTGAAATGATTCTTTGAGCAGTATTGTATGTGTAGGATTGATCAGACCAATGCTTTTCTTTGAGGTCTTTTAGGTCAATTGGCCCCAAAATTCTAAAGATGTCAGGGTAAGCAATGCATAGACTGTTATAGTACACTGAGGACATACACTGAATCTCAATTATTGCCTGCTGGTTCATTAGAAGTGTAGAAACAGAAATGTATTTATATTCTATAAGGAGTCTATAATGAAAAAAATAATTCTGACATACGAATAATAGTACAGACACATGACTGCCCACATTAACACATCAACAATGGCTATTCTGTGTTCAGAAATGTGGTCTCAGAGAAAAAAAGAGGAGCATCACGCTAAATAGAAGTTCTCAGGTACAGATGTGTCACGAACCCCGCTCCTCTGCCCCATCCCCGCTTCGTCGCACACACACTCACTCCCTCGACCTCACTCCCTCGCTCCGCCCCCTCGAGCTTTTCACGCACTTTTTGCTCGCTCGAGCCCTCACGCCCACTTTTGCTCCTACTCGCTCACATGCTCGTAGGTTATCTCCCTTCCTCGAGTTTCTCACGCGCTTCCAATCCTCCTGCACATTAGTTTCACCTGCACTCGTCTCATCACCTGTTCATTGTTTACACCTGCACTCGTCACTATAAATACCACAGCACTTCCGTTTCACGGGGGTTGGTTATTGTATTTAGTTTCCCGTGTCTTTGCCCCCCGCTAGTCTCGTCTAGTTTTGAACTCCTCTTGTCTTCCTCTTAGCTTGCCAGCTCCCCTTGTTCCCCTGTCTTTTGCTCCCACTAGTCTCGTCCTTCTTATATCCTGTTTCCCCGGCTCTCGACCCTACGCTTACCTCGACCATTCTCCCTCTGGATTTTCCCCACTGTACCTTCCTCTGCTCTTTAAAAATAAAAGCAGTTTTGATTTACATTGTGACTGTCTCGTCTTGTGTGTGTGTGAGCGGGTTACAAGATGTAAAAACGCAGTATTCACAGTCAGTCATGTAAAACTAATAACTTTAGAATAACTTTAGATTTTGTAGCACAAAAAGATAAAAAGGGAGGTCAAAGTTAGTGTAAACCTTTAAATAGAAATGCTATAAGACAAACGAACAGACCATCCTTTTGTTCAACACTCTGACTTCTCATATCAATCTTGCAAGAGATTTGCAAACATTTGAATGTCTTTTGATTTTTGTTTTCTGCTAAAAGTCAGTCTCTGCTTTCTGAATTTCCAAACTAGCTCAGTGCAGCTGAATTGTGACATTATGTTCCAGAATTTGACACCCCGAGTCTGGGTGGAAAGAATTTCAGAACACCACAATTTCCCATTAGATCATGTTGAACTTTGGGACAGCTTGCTTATGTTCTTTGTATAGATGATCTAGGGTTTTCACATTCAGTTCAATTCTGACGAAAGGAAATTGCTTCAACTGAAGTACAGTGATTATAAAAACTGCATGAATCATAAAGTCTTGAGTGAGGTTTTACAAAAAAAATGTGTAGCCTGTGTTTATGCATGGCCTTTTTTCATCATTTATAGTATTTAATGTCTTAGAAACTGTGGAGAAGCCATATAATTGAGAGTTAGCTGCCTGTGCATGTAGTGTGCATGTTGTAAAAATCTTATTTTCAGACAGCCTCATCACTGGAAGCTCATTTTGTTTGGTGTGACTTTCAGATAGCCTTCAAGAAGTGTCTAAAAGCATATACTGTAAATCACAATTGTTGCAGGGCTGTAAGCCTTTCCAATTTGCATGTATTATAGAGCAACTAGATGCTGCAGCTGGCTCACATTTCCCAACTGCAATACATCTAATAAATACTGCAATTGTTGCATCTTAGGATGAATCATATAATCACACTGATTAAAGAATGCATATTAGAGTCAGCAAGTTTAGTTCAAACATCTGGCCATTCCATGTGTTCAGTAACAAATATTGATTGCATATACTCTTACTCATGAATAGACTAATTGATCTGATGAATAATTCAATGATTAAACCATACAGATTTAGATTGCCTGTGTATAAGCACCATTTTACAACTTGAAAACAACAAAAGTTTATTTTTCCTCCTCATTTCTGTCAAGTCTGTAGTGCAAACATAGTGGCCATGTTTTATTCCTGAATAATTATGTTTACTAAGCTGATGACATTTTTGACAAATGTAACAAATGTAACATTATTAGTGCTCATATTAGTAATGTAATGTTTAAGGTATTACATTTGTAAAATGGTAAAAAAAAAAACATCTGGCAATATAGTGTGGAGATGACTGTTTTTAATGACAGTGCCTCACCTGAGTGTGTAGATGTCATGAAGCGATGGTTCAAGGTTGATATCATTAACTACTTTGACTCCAAAAAAACTTAAATCACTTTTGTAAACTCTTGTTTTATCATGCAGTGCTCCGCTGCTATGGCACAACGAGCTCAATGTCTGAATGTGTTTGAAGAGGGCAGCACAGAATGGTCACAGCTCCTGCTGTCTTTTATTATACAGTTTTTTAACTAACTAACTAGCATTAGTTTTAACTAATTTGATTTTTAACGCTTAAGGTTACATATATGCAAAGCAAGTAAGTGTAAATAGGTAACATCAAAACCTTAAAGTGAAAGACTCCACAACACTAGGGAAGGAGGACACAGGAATACAGGTTTTCCATACTCAGGTAAAGCTTTTAATCGCCACTTAAATTCTTTACAACTTTCACAAACTCAACAGTTTCACAGGCACCTAGACAGTCAAACTAATTTAACTTCACAACTTAAACGCATTAACTTATCATAGGTTTCCCTGTGCCAGCCTCCCTCTGCCTCTGCTGGTGGTGTGGTCATTTATATGCCGCTCTCCCCATGCTCACTGGAATTAGAGACAGGTGTTAGACATAATCTAGCTCAGGTGTAAGCACCCTTACAACTTTCCCTCACTCCGGACGGACGCTCGACCACACTCTCGCTGCCACATATCCCCACCGCACAACTTAGGCCGGGGAGCTATCCGGCCTGTCTACCACTCTCCCCATTTCTGAAAAGGAAGTTGGTGACAGCCATCTGCACACCCAGTCTGTGGACCACCTTGAATTTAAAGGGCTGGAGAGCCAGATACCACTGGGTGATCTGCACGATCCAAACAGTGTGGAGAAGGCTGTTTTCTCATGGGAAATTGGTGTTAAGGGGATCTGCCAATAACCCTTTGTCAAATCCAATGTCGAATAAAATCGTATGCAGTGCCCTACCGATCGAGCAACTCATCAACACAAGGCATTAGGTATGCTTCAAATTAAGGCACCGCATTGACTTTTCTATAATCCACAAAGAACCGTACAGACCCGTCGCTCTTAGGAACTAGAACAACCGAGCTGGACCAATCGCTGTGGAATTACTCTATTACCCACATATCAAGCATCACATCCAATTCATCTCTAAATATTTTCTTTTTGTGTTCGGGCAATCGGTAGGGACTGCTACGTACCACCACCCCCGGCTCGGTCTCGATGTGTTGCTGGATGAGGTCCGTACAACCCGGTAGATGGGAAAACACATCTGCAAATTCTGAAGCAGCAAAACAACATTACTCCTTTTTACAACATTACAACATTCGTCAGCATTACAGACACGTTGGACAGTTGACCCTGGATTTCTCCTGCCGCACCAGCCAAACTGAGTCCTTGGTCTGCAGGCCCGTCAGATGTTTCAGCTTCAGCAATTAATTGTCAGAGCCCGAGGATTTTGAATTCTTTGCCATGTTTACTTCAAAGAAGAGATATGTAGCAGGATGTGTCAAATATCCCCGGTTTATGACATAAAAATAATTAAAAACTAGCAAATTGCGCAGAGCTTGCCGTTTACACATCCGCTCCTTGCATGGCATCACCTGACTATCAATTACCCTAGATGTTTATAAGATAATGCACACCTAAACTAACTTTTGTTCACTGAACAAAAAATACCTGTCCTCTTTGTTCTCTTTCTCTGACTCATCTTGTCTTCAAGGAAGGATTTATTTATTTGTTGTAAATATCACTCAATATTGTAATAATTTGCTGTTATTATAGGGCCTTATTGAATTTTTTTATGGATCAAACTATGTTTTTTTTTTTTACATTATCATTAGAATATAAAAAGAATCATTAATTGATTTTATTTATTCATTATTCTTAATTGTATTCTGTATGATGTGAGAGCATTTATCTGATTTTAATTTCAAATAAAACATTACACTTTTGCATCTTTCTTTCTTTTGTTCTAGTCAAGACAAGTGTTCCTGATTCGTGATTAATTTGTGATTTATTATAAATGTATTATTGAATGGCAAATTCAGAAATCACTTGCATTGCAATAATGTAAAATAATAACCAATAAGTAAATAAATAAACACAATCGAGTGGGGCAGCAGGCCAAATCAGTCGTCAGGCCACCAGGACTTTGCCCGCTGGTCGCGATGGCCATTCTGGGTCTGCTCAGAATCTTGCCTATAGTAGACATTCAGATAATAATAGCACACACTTTGCCTCACTGAAAGACGCCAACATAGATGGCAACATTGATCGATTCAATCTCAAAATATCTTAACTAAAGACTACATTTCAACAATCTTTTCAAGTACTTAATCAACTTGAGCCAAAATCTAACTATTTAACTTGCCTCAATAACCCCTCTGAAGTACCAGTCAATCTACACAACATCATCACATAGGAAGTCGGCATGTTGATTTTGTGAATTAATTCAGGTGCCCTGAATCTAGGTGCGATCGCAGTTTACAAATTTAAACCACTTTGCCGTTGTATACATGTGAAACAGCTCCCTACACCTGCTCATATGTTCTCTTATCGAAACTTTCCTCCTGGAGTGGTCCATCGCGCGAGCTGACTCCACGAACTTGCACTGCTCCAGCATCATGCCATTTGAGCTCTATTACTACTTTATTCGAAAGTGAGAGAAAAAAGATTTAATTTAAGAAAATTAAGAAATGTAATTCAACCACCATTTCAACCCCCTCAGTGTTTTAATCTGGTTCTACCGCACATATGATTCCTGTCAGCCTCATTACCTCGCTGCACAGCTCGTTTAGGGTGTTCTCTATTCAGTGATTAATTTTTCCAACATGACCAATCACAATTGTTCTCCTTTCAAAGTGACCTTCAGAGTGTGATTTATCCCATTCGGAACACAGGGGCAATCATGCAACAAGCGAAATTCCTTCCAAACGACTGCTTCTGTAATTACAACATCTTTTCAAATAAACGCAAACATTTTAGTGTGAGCACGCTGCTGCAGTAGTACCTGCTCCGACCATAGCACCCGCTACGACCATATACAGCTTCTGTCTGAACAGACACGAGTCGAATGCGGCTCCGCAAGAGGCGGACCGCGTGCCGCGTCGCAACTCATTCTTAATCATTCTGCAAACATGTCTCGCCTCCTCACAGCATCAGAGTTCACCTCTGCACGCAGCCTGAAAATTATGAAGCAGGTGATTTGACAAATATCTACTCATCTTTAGACTATAACACGACTTTCCTCCCACCCTGGATAAATGCTTCATGCAGGTAAAACCAATTCATAATTTTTATTCTTATAGTCTAAGTCTTAACATTTTTAATGTATAGTCTTCTCTACATTTTTTCGAGTCATTGGATTACAAACCCTTAACAAGCTGAACCATAGAACCTAATTTCTGCATGACTTCAACAATCTGTCAATCTTACGCTCCACACAAGTTTTTTTTTTTCCGTTTTCTACCCAATTTGGCATGCCCAATTTTCTATGTGCTCTAAGTCCTCGTGGTGGCGTGGTGGCATAGTGATTCGCCTCAATCCGGGTGGTGGAGGATGAATCTCAGTTGCCTCCGCCTCTGAGACAGTCAAACCGCGCATCTTATTATGTGGCTTGCTGAGCGTGTTACTGCGGAGACCTATTTCGTGTGGAGGGACCCACGCACAACTCACCACACACCCATCCGAGAGCAAGAACCACATTATAGCGACAACGAGGAGGTTAACACAACATGACTCTACCCACCCTAGCAACCGGGCCAATTGGTTGCTTAGGAAGCCTGACTAGATTCACTCAGCATGCGCTCCACCCAAGTTAAAAAATAATGGGTTCAAATCAACACTGGATGATTCGGCATTGCACTTTGCTTCATACCATTAGTTTTTATATAGAATTGAATACAGGTCATCAATATAAACGAGAATTTGTATTCATCTCACTACTGCAAATGGATACTGATATAGTATCTTTTAAATCCAACCCCATTCAAATGCAGCAAGTGCCACCATGTCCAGGCCATGGACTCTCCCATTCTAATCAGTATGGCCTTCCCATTCAAATGCAATATAGCTCTCTCATTCAAATGCAGTATGGCTCTCCTGTTCAAACGCAGTTCTACTCACTCATTCAAATGCAGTATGGCTCTCCAAGCCAAACGCAGCACAGGCTCAGCAGTTTGAATGCAGCAAGAGTCACCATGTCCAAGTCACAGACTCTCCCGTTCGAATTGCAGTGAGGGGTACCCAGTTCAAAAACAGCACAGGCTCTCTCATTTGAATCGTAGTAAGGGCTCTCCCGTTTGTATGCAGCGAGAGTCACCATGTCCAGGCCATTTGCTCTCCTATTCGTATCACTGCGAGGTCTCTTCTGTTCGAACGTGGGAGGACCCCCATTTGAATGCAGGCTGGGCTTACCCATTCAAATCGTCTTGCAAACCTTATGTCAGTAAGATGCAGGATACACACCATAGTAAATCATTTACCAGAATCCAACCAACACAAATAGGACATTCAATGTACATTTTCAACCTAGCGAATTCCGTTTTACTCTCCCAAGCTAAATTTCCCTCTCAACAAAGCAAACAGACCAAACACAAGAGGGCTTTAAAATTTCATTTTGAACTTGCCAACTTCCATCCAGCCCTTTTAATCACCAGCACACTATCTCCATTACTGAGGGTTCCAATAAAAAAAATCCTCTCGATCCATCTGCATAGATGACAAAAACCAAGCAGTTTCCCGAATCTGGTTCCAAAAACACCTCAAATCTGTTCTGATTAAATCCGGCATCTCAGAAAAACTATATTCAAGCCATTCCTCTGCATCGATGCTGCAACCACTGAGTAAGTTAATTTAATCCAACCAATAACATTAACAGAGTAAGCGTATATAAAAAGCTGCTTACCTCTATGTGGCGTCAAGTCTGGCGGCATCCCTCCACCTCCCCTTCTCCTCCTATCTATTCATTAATAACTATTCTAAGTCAGGGGGAGTATTCAAGCTCAGGCCAAGCCTCGAGGCCTTTGCCCAGGACAGCGAGCCACACGTTTACACTATTCTCAATGAAACTAAAATTAAATTTCAGGGTTCACACATAACACATATCCAACACATTGCATCCAAATATATTAAACTGTTCATCTCAAGCACAACTGAATGTGAGAGGTACGTCATGTCAAAAGCAATTACACCCTGTCTACACCAGACATGAGCATTGCGACATGTCAAAAGTAATAGAACCCCATTATAATCAGTGATGCTGTCTACACTGGATGTGTCCGTCACAGCGCTGTCTGTCGCAATGACAATAAACAGGTGTCCTGTTTCATTTTACGCTGCACGTGCTACCCTTACTACACAAATTAAGCTGTTTAGAATGTTTGTGTTGAAGCATCCAGTGCAGACAGCCTCAAGCCATGGCACCGTGTCATGTCACGGTGTAAACAAGGTGTTATAATCAATGATGCTGTCTACCATGGAAGTGTCCGTTGCAGTAAACCAATATCTGGTTCTATTTTGCACTGCATGCAGTGGCACTTCTACTGCCAACAACTTCACAAATAAATGGTTTAGAAAGTTTGCGCTAATGTGCCTGGTATAGACAGCCTCAAGCTGTTGCTTTGGGATAATGGACACGCCCAGTTTAAACAAGGTTTCAGCACCATAGATTATCAAACAGTCATAACATTTAAAATATTCATGAATGGAACTGTTTACTTATGTTTTTATGTTTAGTGTTTTTTAACTGCCCCATATCCTTCAATGACAAATCTTTTGCAAAGCTTGAATAGTTTTATGACTGGTTCAAAACCAATCCATGCTGCAATATATTGAAGACATATCCACATGATGCACATTCATAGTCCAAAGCACAATAAAGACACACACATCCAGTTTGCAGTATCATTCTGTAATGAGGTGTGCACATTGTCAGAAACGCATTAAAACGGTTAAAGACATCCATTTAGTTTGTGTTTAAATACACCAACAATTAAAAATAGCACAGATGGCCGAAAGAACATTATGTTGAGCAGTTGGTGCACACAACAAGTGGAAGCAGCTAAATGTAACCGAATGGCTTAAAACTGAGTTGTAATTCGACACATTGTCTTTTAAAAGCACTGCCAGAGACATGACAACAGGCAAAGATTTATGTGTAGTCTATGTTTATATGCAAAAATAATTCAAAATAGTCCATATGGGTCCCATATGGTATTTAGGAATAGTTAGACCACACTAGGCCACACTGTTTGCCATGTTCTCTCTGTGTTTACAAACTGAGCCCCAGGGCCAGTGGGAAGGGCCAAGGGTGCGATGATGGAAAGCAAGCGTTTATGTTGTTACTGTAGAGGTGGTCATGAATTAATGAGTACCCTTTGTGACATCACACACTATTATGGAAGTGAGACTGAGGCATTTTGGAAGCTTGGTTTCAATAAATGCTTTTATTGCTTTAGAGATTATGTTTTCAATTCTGAAATTTACAGTAGGCTTTTATAGTAGAAAGAACTCTTATAAGTCAAAATATCACAGAAAATTGTATTCCTCATAACATGAACCCTTTAATCAACTTATCAATATAAGGAGTGAGTCTTTGAGGAGTTTCCACTTTCATAATGTAATTTATTTGATTGTGTGTGTAAGGTAAAAGCACAGTTTGGATTAATTTAATTTCATTACAAAAAAAAAGACTGTTCGCATATATAGGCACTTGCAAATATGCACAGAATCATGGAGGCAAAGGCTGCTATTTTGGGATATTATGGAACAAGATACTGATAAAGTGTGTGGAGGTCAGCATTGGTAAATTTGTCTTTTTTAACAGAATTGCACTGTACGTCAATCAATTCCATTTGTAGATCAGACTGATCTCACAGTGGAATCGGAAACAGTAGGTTGACTTTTCTTTAGTTGAAATCATTCTGTGCTTGCCAAAGTTCCAAACACTTCCTGATTTCAACACAATATCTAAACCCAGGTCTTCCACAAGTGAAAATAAACACACTAGAGCTGATGTAAAAGTGTCAGATAGGAAATGCTGCTTGTCAGTGAGTTGGCATAATGTGGCCGATCCTAGGGTACTGGAACTCTTTGAAACACACATACAATATTACTCAAATGAATGAGCATTATTATCAGCCTTTGAAGCATGACAATGCAGCTTCTGGAGTGTGAACTGTTGCCAACTCTAAACATTTGTGAGTTTTGATAGATATAGAAACAGTTTGAGCAATCATCAGAGGCAATTCTAGGGACTCTGGGGTCCCTAGGCAAAAAAAAAAAAGTGTGCCCTTCTCTGCAAACCTAGTGCCCATTCACTAAAGGAATTATGCAGATCAGCCAACAGTGCAAATGCACCCATGTTTGCAGAACAAGGATGGATGCATTAAACAGTTGCGCCACATTTGCACATAGAATTTCAGCCCAAAAACCTGCGTTTTATTCATTAACCACCCTAATTTATTTTAGCAGGTTGCAAGCAGCACTGAAATTGTGCTGCATTGGATTATCCATGCAGAAGAATTGCAGCAATATGATTTGAATCTAGGAAAAACCCACAATCTTTGAATTAGAATTCCTCAACATCATAAATTAAAAGAAGGCGCCAACAAGTCTCTTATCTGGCCAATAAAACTAACAAAGAGACTTTTCTAGATTGCACATGACTTGAGAACTTCTCTGTAAAGAGGCCCTAAGTTTGAAGGTCACAAGCAATAAAAGACAGAGAATATACCCTCTCTGGAATTCCCAAGAAAATCTCCTCTGATATAAACCAATTTGCTACACTAAGACTTATCAGATCACGAGACATCGTGATTATAATCCTGCAAACAGCAGCTAAAAAGGGGATTTCATCATCCAGGAACATTTCACACAGTCACAGTACTTTGCTGAGTTAACCCTATAAAATATACAGAATGCATGTAAACCCCTAATTTACACCATACCTAAGTATGATAATTCTGAAAATTGCTTTGAACTGTATATAACTGACAAATTAATGATCATAGCCTGATGTATCTTTTTAAAATATGTGTAATTATTTGTAATCACTTCTAACTAACAAATCGATGATCTTAATATTTAATCTTGTATGGTAACTTCAAGGTTAAACTGGATATTATACCCCTACAATCAGGTTTCTCATAATCTGTAATGTATTATTCATGTTGTAAAACTAATGAATTAACCAGTATGATTTGTAACCAGGGATTTTCATGTTTTGTTACCTACACGTATAATATTCATGATAGAATGTCATATTTAGTATGCAAACGCTTGTTGGGATAAGTAGAGAATGTTGATGACAACGAATGTCATGACGCTTGTACTGTTGTCAAGATATACAAGTTCATGATTAAAAATGCACTATTTTTGAGCGGGACGTCCCAAGAATCACCCAAACAAAGGGTCGTAAATTAATTCTGAAAAAAGACAGACCAGTCGACCATGTGACTCTGAAAAGTCACTTCTGATTGGCGCAGGACACCTTTGGGGATGTGGCCAATTTCAGTTCAAATGTCTCCAGACAGGAAGTTCTCTTCACTCTTCTCCAGCTCCTCTCTTCTGAACTCTTCTGATGAAGCATTGCTTGCTTCTTCTAGATCCTTCATGCTATATAGAGTCCAAGGAAAACTTGGGACACACAAAGTCCAGAGGAAGCCTCTCACTCTATGCTCTATGGTTCACACACCCAACGGGATTCACAGGTCCTCCGTGCGGAAGGCCTCGCTTCAAATCCCACCTCATCATTTTATCCAGACAATAACTATCCGATCTAACAGAGGTCCAAACATCAACGGAATGAACTTTTGACCAAGAGCCAAGCAACACAAGGAAACGTGACGAAACGCAAATACATCACCACACTTTTGATCAAAGTGCTGGTGTATTAGTTAAATACTTTGGGTAATCCGATTGCAAATCAATGTAGACTAAAAGAAGGATAAATTGTTCTTAAAGCATTGTCAACAGACTCTATAGAGTTCATTTTCTCAGTATTGATCATTTATTTCACATTCTGTCACTTTACTTACCAACCTGTTTCATGTTGTATGTGTTAGAGATGTTTTATGTTTAGAATAGCAATAAAGTTTGTCTGATAATTTGAGATAATTTGACTGTGGTAAATTTTTCATAAATAATCTCATCCCTGTTTTTAAAAGATTTCACTTCAAAGCTGTACCTAAATATGTTGTAGCATCTGGACCAATCAGACACACATTTATTCATTATTTAATGAATAAGCCAACAGATGTCTCAAGACTCTAGCAAGCAGAGGCCCACGCAGTCTCCATTTACGTCTGATTCCCCACTATTCGTTATCAGCAAAGGAATGCAGAAAGCGTGATTAACTCCTTTCCCCCATAGGAAATGGACACAAAGCCCAGAACAACATATCTTTCTTCCTTAAATTATAGACAAGCAGTCTATAATTTCACATGTATATCCCCATGACATCATGAGGGTATAGGATCATTACTGTCTTGTAAAGTGTTTTGTATTGTATACTGTTTTATCCATGACTTATGACAGTATCATGTTTAGTATCATGTTTAGTATCATGTTTTCTACCAAATGAATCCTTGAATGACATCCTGCACAATGGCATATACACTCACCTAAAGGATTATTAGGAACACCTGTTCAATTTCTCATTAATGCAATTATCTAATCAACCAATCACATGGCAGTTGCTTCAATGCATTTAGGGGTGTGGTCCTGGTCAAGACAATCTCCTGAACTCCAAACTGAATGTCAGAATGGGAAAGAAAGGTGATTTAAGCAATTTTGAGCGTGGCATGGTTGTTGGTGCCAGACGGGCCGGTCTGAGTATTTCACAATCTGCTCAGTTACTGGGATTTTCACGCACAACCATTTCTAGCGTTTACAAAGAATGGTGTGAAAAGGGAAAAACATCCAGTATGCAGCAGTCCTGTGGGCGAAAATGCCTTGTTGATGCTAGAGGTCAGAGGAGAATGGGCCGATTGATTCAAGCTGATAGAAGAGCAACTTTGCCTGAAATAACCACTCGTTACAACCGAGGTATGCAGCAAAGCAATTGTGAAGCCACAACACGCACAACCTTGAGGCGGATGGGCTACAACAGCAGAAGACCCCACCAGGTACCACTCATCTCCACTACAAATAGGAAAAAGAGGCTACAATTTGCAAGAGCTCACCAAAATTGGACAGTTGAAGACTGGAAAAATGTTGCCTGGTCTGATGAGTCTCGATTTCTGTTGAGACATTCAGATGGTAGAGTCAGAATTTGGTGTAAACAGAATGAGAACATGGATCCATCATGCCTTGTTACCACTGTGCAGGCTGGTGGTGGTGGTGTAATGGTGTGGGGGATGTTTTCTTGGCACACTTTAGGCCCCTTAGTGCCAATTGGGCATCGTTTAAATGCCACGGCCTACCTGAGCATTGTTTCTGACCATGTCCATCCCTTTATGGCCACCATGTACCCATCCTCTGATGGCTACTTCCAGCAGGATAATGCACCATGTCACAAAGCTCGAATCATTTCAAATTGGTTTCTTGAACATGACAATGAGTTCACTGTACTAAAATGGCCCCCACAGTCACCAGATCTCAACCCAATAGAGCATCTTTGGGATGTGGTGGAACGGGAGCTTCGTGCCCTGGATGTGCATCCCACAAATCTCCATCAACTGCAAGATGCTATCCTATCAATATGGGCCAACATTTCTAAAGAATGCTTTCAGCACCTTGCTGAATCAATGCCACGTAGAATTAAGGCAGTTCTGAAGGCGAAAGGGGGTCAAACACAGTATTAGTATTGTATAGAGCATAAAGGGGCTTAAACTAACCCCAATCATGCAAATGAGTCAGCTTCCAAACAAAGGAACATTTCCTGCTTGGAAATTGCACCTTTCTCATTGGTCAAGCCAGACTCGAGAGGAGGGACCTCCAGCAGAATTTAAAAGACACGTCCCGCCTCTTAATCACTCTCTTTCCCCTGACTCTCTTCTGCTTTTTGTATGGGACCGGGATGTGGGACCATCCCTGTTTCTAAAAGATTTCCTTCAAAGCTATACATATATGTGTATTATTATTGTCAATAAGCCATGAGAACAATATTACTCCAATAAGAGAATTAATCATAATTCTCTTATTAAAGCTAATTCCCACAGTAGAAATTGTGAGCTGATGCAACAAGATGTTGTATTACGATTTTAATTGTGGAGAATTCATTCAGACAAATAATCTAGTTATTTGTCATTTATCTAAATTATAATGGTTGTCAAACCTGACTGAATTCATTATACATTTCCTTACATAGTAATGTAGAAATAAGACCGTTTAATTTAATTGCTAGCTCCCACATACTCTTTCTCTTACAAACAATGGAAACGTACACAACACTGTAACCCATACAGTGCACATTTATCGTATCAATTTCGCTACATATATTGGTGTGAGAATCTGGGCACTTTAACTGATTACTGTTTAGTTGTGATAATCTGATAATCAATGTGAAGAGAGCGATGCACCTGAGCACTGTCATTGAGACTGAGTCTAACTCCATGCTGAGAAAAGAGATGTTTTGAACCGTGGCGAGCTTGCTCTTTTCCCAGTTGACCTGAAGCCCTAGGTGGCTGAGGTGTCTGAGCACCTGGTCGCTGTGTGCGCATATTAATTCTCGAAAGTGAGCCAAAATGAGCCAGTCCTCGAGGTAATTATGCGGATACCCACTTCCTGTAGTGGGGGAAGGGCTGCCTCTGTGACCTTGGTGAAGATGCGAGGAGACAGGGACAGGTCAAAGGGGAGGACCTTGTACTGATACGCATGGCCGTCGAACGCAAACCATAGAAAGGAAGTATGCTTCCTCCATGTCTACCACCGCAAACCAATCTAGCTGTTGAACGCAGGTTAGAATCCGTCTATGCGTGATCATTTTGAATGAGAGTTTGTGTAAGGGCCGGTTGAGAACTTGCAAGGGTTGTAGAAACCCTTCTTCATCTCGGCTGGAGGGATGGGTTCTATCGCATCCTTGAGAAGCAGAGTTGTAATCTGGAGCAATGGCTTTTTTGCCACGTAAGGAGGTGGCGTGAACACCGCTGAATACTGTGGGAGCCGGGCGGATTGAATTGCATAGCCGAGACGGATGGCCAGCCAACGCGACGGGTTGGACAGCAAAAGCCACGCGTCCAGATTCTGTGCGCTAAGAGTCGCTTTTGACGTACCGGGTGGGGCTTCACAGTGGGAGGGAGCAGGTTATAGCATGTCAGGAGGCAGAAGAGCGTCCTGAGGCATGGGTGCTGAGAAAAGTCTCAAAGCACTTACCTTGCTCAACGCACCTGGCAGGGGGCGGGTTAGAGACTGAGGAAGAGGTCCTGGAAAGGCGTCTTCAGAACTCGTCAGCACTGGCCTGCCAGGGCTGAGCAGTCGCAGGTCCAGAGGCAAAGTGACTGAGTCCGGGGAGCCGGGAAAGTAGGTTTTTGGAGCCGGCTGGATGACCCAGGAAGTGGGGAAATCGCTCTTTTATTAACAGTGTGGAAAGTGGTCTTGGTACCAGCTCTGGAGTGAACGTCTGACTCCCTGGGTCTTCCATCTCAGGAGTACTTAGGAGCCTTCTGGGTCCTAGAGGAAGCCCTGAAGATGGGGGCATGCGCCGCCTGCGAGGTGCTCGACGCTGTGGCTGAGAGCTGGGCCCGGGTAGAGGCAGAGCTGCCTGTTGCTTGGACGCAGGGGGATGCCCTCGGCAGGCAGACGGGGTGCGGACCATGCTGGGGCAGCGCCAAGGCATGATGTGCGAGATCACTTCCGTCTGCCTCCTTACCGCTGAAGACTTCTGGGCGAAGTAGTCGCCAAAGAGGCCAAGCTGTGAGATGGGGGCGTTGAGAAAGCGAGCCTTGTCAATGTTGCACATCTCGACCATGTTCAGTCATAGGTGACGTTCCTGGAACACGAAGGTGGACATCGCCTGCCCGAGTGCCTGCACTGTGACCTTCGTGGCTCTGAGAGCAAGGTCGGTGGCAGAGCGCAGTTCCTATGGCACGTTGGGGTCAGGATTACCCAAGTGCATATATTTAAGTGCCTTGGCTTGGTGGACTTGCAGGAGAGCCATGGCCTGCAGGGCGTTGGCGGCCTGTCCAGTGGCGCTGCAGGGCTTTCGAAGTCAGTGACGACATCATCCTACAGGCCTTGGAGGGGAGTACTGGATGATCCTCGCACACATGGCGGCCCGCGAAAGCATAGCGGACATTCGCGCGTCAGCCTCAGACTGGGCGAGCAGACCCGAAGGTGGCAGCCCAGATGAGTCATCAGCATCAGACGCTGCTGTGACACTCTCCAATGCAGCGGCGATGTCGTCATCCAATTCTGGGGGCTCAAGGGAGAATGCATGCCTGCCGCGAAACACACTCATCCCTAGCTCAGACAGAAGCAAGCGAGCGTGCTGGTGGGCGGGTGGTTTGTGGGGATTTACCCGGCGAAACCGAGCCAGTCGCCATACCCAAATCGCCTTCATCGCCAGCCAGGTCATCCTTAATCCCGTGGGAAGAAGGAGTGATGCGGGGGGTGGCTTAAGTGGTTTTGGCCGTGACCGCAACGTTGCCATGGCTATGTTCTCATACTGAGAACATGAACCATTCATAAAACGCTGAACGTAAAACAAGCTGATCTGAACCAGCCATTGGAGGAAGGAAGAATAGGAGGAAGAGAGAGAGAGAATCAATCATTTATCACTCTCACTCTAATCTTCTTTGTTAACCACATTTTAATAATTTTTTTTGGCATATTTATTTAAATGTAAATGGTCACATTACTCATATTTGTCTTCTTAAAAATCAGTTTAATAAGAAAATGTTATCTTTATATTGCCATTACAATTATGCTTATCAAAGAAGGCTAATATAATGTTATACTGTATTATTTGTAGACCTCACGTCGCATGCGCATATGTCGGAGACTGCCTCTTGATTTCAAAGAGATTTTTTATCCTCTGAAATAGTTTACAGATGGCTGTCCAATGATCAAAATGTATTAATACAGTTTATTAAAAGTCCCATTGTCTTTGATAAACTGTGAAATATTTCAGAAAGATACATTTAAATTGCACTTAATGGACTTAAGATAGGTTCAAAACTCTTAAAATGTAAGTACTTTTAAATTTAAATTTCAGTGTGATGTGGTGAAATGACAGGTCTGCTCTTGTATCAATTTCATACTCCATGTGTGCTTGCTGTGGTAGCCTATTATGTGCCTATTAAGGTTGTTAAAGTTTATGTAAATCTACCTTAAAATTCCATTTTGTGTGATAAATAAAGTGTTACATTTAATTTTAACTTGTTAGTTTTCAATGTGGTATATAGTGGGTGGACACATTGGCTCTTCTGTCTTAGGGCTTTCCACCAGCGCTGACTGTTATATATCTAATTAGATGTGAGGAACAAACAATTGCAATAAAGCTACAATCCCAGATGTAGCCTAATGGCTCAGCCCACCATAATGTGATATTCTAGCCAATGTTGCCACCTACCTCAAATGAGTTCCCTCCCCTGGCATAGAAGTTTCATTCAGGCATGTTTAGATTTGTTGTTTCAGTTACTCCCAAATCAGGTGTATGTGTATTCCATGGGGAACTTTAAGGGATAGTTCACCTAAAAATGAAAATTCTGTCTTCACCCTCTTGTTGCTTCAAACGTATACTTTCTTCTGTTGAACACATTTTTTGTCAATGAAGGGCACCTTAAGCCTTATTGATGGGGCTATGGATGTACATAAGACAGAAAAGCACTGCTGTAGCTGGTTGTGTACATTAGGTTTTGAAAATTGCCTTTTAAGCTTGCTTGTGTCTCATAACTCAGGTCAGATTCAGTTCTATGCCTGTTCTGGGAGACGTGCACTATTCAAACCACGCCAAATGAAGACAACATCTATGTCACTATGGTAAACAAAAGTATCATTAATAGAGAAAATGCATGATATCAAATAAGTGAATGCACAATTTTTGTGTGTCTTCTGCATTGTTAGATTGAGGTGGTGTGTACAGTATAAGCAAACACCACTGCATGTGTAGGCTAGATTACAACCACTAAGTATAGAATAAATTTGTGCACAAGTAAATTGTCTTTTGTATGTGTGTCTGTGTATCATCAATCGTTGAAAGCAGCATGGATTCCCGTTCACACCGAACACTGCTGTCAAGGCTAGACTGAACAGACATCTTCCTTCTTGATTGGCAGCAGGAGGATGAGGAACCTGTCTCTTCCCATTGAACTCACATTTGCCCGTGTTGTTCGAGACCAGCTCATGATCGCTTGGTGCAGGACTAATAACAAACACACACAGAGTCATTAATTATTTAAAAAGAAGAGACTGAAAGCAATTATTGTGGCAGTTATTGTGAATAAAGGGGCTCGAGGCATTAGTTCCTATTATGCTGTTTTACATTAGGTTGTGATATACATTGCAAATAAGGTTTTTTTTAATCAGTATTTTTGGGCAGTATTACATTTAAAATGTAATGTGTCTGTTGTGATAAATTCAGAAGTCACATTGACACATTGATGTTGTGTGAGTCATCAAATAAAACATATAATGCTATTTATTACAGAGCTGTTTTTAATATTTGATTATGATTGGAATGCAGTTACATTTTTGTTATAAAAAATATATATATTTATAATACCTACGTCAATTGACCGTTGTCCCAAGCAACCAATTTCCTACATACTTTAACTGCGCTAGTTTCATGTCCCCCGTATCACTCTTATGGTCTTGTTCTTCTCATGAAATAAAATGTTTTTAACTCAAATCAATATTTAATAGCCATTTATTCATTTACTTGGTAAGTACAGTTGCTGTGTAAAACATGTGATAATGTACAAGCTTTGCATCAGGTTTTGTATAAACTGATTTTTATTGTATTGTTTGTTTGTTTTTTTATTTTATTATTACCAGCTCAATTTACATTATCCCTTATAATGCATAAACAAATTACAATGCATTATATTGCAACAGTGCGTTTGTAAACTATTCCGACAGTCAGAATTTATGGGAAGTTTACATATTCTGCAGTGTGACATGCTATGCTCCATTGAAAATGATTTAAATAATTGCATTATAATAAAATAATGCATAGTTATTATGCATGCAGCTTTTATGACTATATTAACAGAGATTACATGAAACATTTGTATAAAAAAATAAAAATAAGTCAAGTGGTTTTTATTGTCGTTTCAACCATATACAGTTAGTACAGTACACAGCAAAACGAGACAACGTTCCTCCAGGACCATGGTGCTACATAAAAACAACAAAGGACCAACATAGGACCACATGAGACTACACAACGAAATAAAATACCTATATAAACTACCTATATATACCTATATAAAGTGCACGTGCAAACATGTGCAAAAAGTACAGGACAGTACAACAAATTACTGACAATGAACAGGACAATAGACAGTGCAGCGCCGACCAGTACTCAGTAGTGCAAAAAGATTACAGTTTCTAAAAATGTAAACATAACATACTATGAGATAATGTTCTATGCACATAGCAGTTTTTGAGGTAGCAGACAGCTATAAAGTGACAGTAATTAAAGTGCAACTCAGGACACGTGTGTGTGTGTGTCAAACCAGTCTCTGAGTACTGAGAAGTCTGATGGCTTGGGGGAAGAAGCTGTTACACAGTCTGGCCGTGAGGGCCCGAATGCTTCGGTACCTCTTGCCAGACGGGAGGAGGGTAAAGAGTTTGTGTGAGGGGTGTGTGGGGTCGTCCACAATGCTGGTTGCTTTGCGGATACAGTGTTTTTTGTAAATGTCTTTGATGGAGGGAAGAGAGACGCCAATGATCTTCTCAGCTGTCCTCACTATCCTCTGCAGGGCTTTGTGGTCCGAAACGGTGCAAGTCCCAAACCAGGCAGTGATGCAGCTGCTCAGGATGCTCTCAATAGTCCCTCTATAGAATGTAGTGAGGATGGGGGTTGGGAGATGTGCTTTCCTCAGCCTCGAAGAAAGTAGAGACGCTGCTGGGCTTTCTTGGTGATAGAGCTGGTGTTGAGGGACCAGGTGAGGTTCTCCGCCAAGTGAACACCAAGAAATTTGGTGCTCTTGACGATCTCCACAGAGGAGCCGTCGATGTTCAGCGGAGTGTGTTCACCTTGTGCTCTCCTAAAGTCAACAACCATCTCTTTGTTATAAATAAATGTAAATAAAATATACATTTTAACCTAAAATGTTTGTTGGTTATACAGTGTATACTGTATATGGAAGTTATTTGCCCACTAACCATTTGCATTTGATGGTATCATTATGATTATTTTGTTTTCTTTTTGTCCTCTTGTGACTCTCCGATCATCTGTCAGGTGTCAACAGTGGTCAATGCAGTTTAGTTATTGCACTTAGCTTGCTGAGCTTCAGCCACTCGAATTTTCCTCTTTATCTTCTCAATGACTTCTCATCAGCATGAAATTGCTACTTATTCTAACTGACCCATTGTCTCTTTGTTTGAAGAGGTAGCAAAATAAATGTGCACACTATGCTAAAAGTGGAAAAGTGGTTCTGTCTCAGTCAGTATGACAGATTCGATTACTATGCCCACTCTGTCCAAGTGAGCTGCCTACCTAGGCAACACTTTTAGGCACCGTAGCTGTGCTCCCAATTCATTGGCTGTTCCAAACAGTAGGCATCAGAATTAGCTGCTTTAGAAGCAGCTGCCTAAATGTAGATAATATAAAGCGAGGTAGATTACTAGTTTTTGGAACAGAGTTTATTATATTTTAAATAGGCAGCATCATCATTTTTTTAAACATGAGCAACACCAACCCTATTCCATGCTTGTTTTTGTTCTTGTAGCTGATGTCTCACCAGTGTACTTTGATGTACATTAGTGAGGAGATGAGAGGTGGTCCTACTGCTAGCTGGTGTTTTTCTTTAATTGTTTAGCGGCAACGGCCGCACGGATTTTCTTTAACAAAATTCGGTCTACCCTGAATTAAGTAGGAAATGCAATGCAGATACATTACGAAGTTTTCTCTTTAGTAATGTAATATTGCATTATGTGGTTGCTTTTGTTTGTTAAATCATAATATTGCAATATGGTTCGTTTGAACAATCTGCCATTCATGCACAGTTGACTTCCACGAACTGCAACCATAATATCAACCAGTTATCCTGCTACAGACACTGCCAGCCATATCACAGATCAAAATAAAAACATATTCCGTGCTTTATTTATAATTGTAGCGCAGAAAACGATCACAAACGGAATTCGTTTATTATTATTTTTCGATTAATTAAGTTTCAGCGACCAAAATGCCCGTTTTATTACAATCTGCGGAAATGCAGCGGACGTCAGCTTTCAAGTTATCCTGTGTAGCATTGGTGATGTTTGTGGGTAAGTAAAAACAGCTTCTGCTATGGAAAAAATAAATAAATAAAACCCATAATTAAAATTTCAAATAATTTTTCGCGGTGTGTTTGTGTGTGAGGGGTAAAAGAGGGTGTGCGCATCGTAATAGCTAAAAATATGTTTAATACTGTATGAGCATCATTAAAATGGGTGTAGACGCATTTGATGCCATTTCACAATGCAAGCCGAACAGATGTGTTCGTAATCAGGCCTTACTACCTGTTAATGTTAAGCATAACTGGAAATCATGCTAATATAGGCTGAGCTATGTCATTACACCGTAGCGTTTGATGGTGATTTTCTGAACAGACATTATTATTACTGGTCTTGTGTCAGTTGCTTTGAATTTAATGTTTGATATCTTGTTATTGTAATCGGCCATCAGCATCATCACTGCGCTGTATGTGTTGCAATAGTGTGAGCGCCTATGGCAAGCCGTTTTAACTTTTATTCATTTCCAGGATATTAATTCTTCAGAATCAGAATCAGCTTTATTGCCAAGTATGCTTACACATTCAAGGAATTTGTCTTGGTGACAGGAGCTTCCAGTGTACAACAATACACTGGAATCTTGATATCAACAATTACATTTTCACTAGTTAAAATGATAGTTATTGATATCAGGAATTCGATATCTACTAGTAACAATGGCAATTTCTGATATCAGAAATTACATTTCCACTAGTAAAAATGTTAATTCTTGATAACAACAATTACATTTTTACTAGTTAAAATGGTCATTCTAGATATCAAGACTTGTATTTCAACTAGAAAAACTATAATTCTTGATATCTGTCATTGTTATTTCACTAGTGAAATGTCACCATGCTGCCATTCAAAATCAATTGTTAATATCAAGAATTGATTTCTTACTTGTTGAAATTCCAATTTCACATATCAGAAATACAATTTGTACTAGTAAAAACCTTTATTTTTGATTACAACAATTCAATTGTCACTAGTTGAAATGTCTATTCTTGATATCAAGAATTACATGGTTACTAGTAAAAATGTCTATTCTAGATATCAACAATTGAATTGCTACTAGTAAAAATTTTAATTTTGATATCTGAAAATGTATTTATGATATCAACATAATTTCAGATATCTAAAATGGCTTTCTTACTAGTAACAATCACATTCATGATATAAGAAATGAACATTGTCACTAGTAGCAATTCAGTTGTTGATATCAAAATAGACATTTCAACTATTGGCAATTGAATTGTGTTTTTACTAGTACAAATTGTATTTCTGATATGTGAAATTGGAATTTCAACAAGTAAGAAATCAATTATTGATATCAACAATTGATTTTGAATGGCAGCATGGTGACATTTCACTAGTGAAAATGTAATTGTTGATATCAAGAATTAGCATTGTTACTAGTGGAAATGTAATTTCTGATATAAAAAAATTGTCATTGTTACTAGTAGATATCGAATTCCTGATATCAATAACTATAATTTTAACTAGTGAAAATTGAATTGTTGATATCAAGAATTCATATCCTGGAAATGAATAAAAGTTAAAATATGGCGTTATTTCCCTGTCAAATGTCGAGAGCGCATTATTGTAGCGCGAAAGTACATTAATGTTATCTGTGGCCGTGAATCCCTCTGCTGCTCGCATGAATATAATCGCCGAGCTGAATCCCTCTGCTCGCAGCTGGAACTGGTGCGCTCTCAGATAGACGCTGCTCTTGAAAGAATTTTCTCTGCGCTCGCTCAGAGAATATGCCTGCACTTAAAACGTGTTCATTGCAATCGCGAATCTCTCCTCTTCAGCTTAAAGTAAGCGTGTTTGTGCTTAGACTGTGTCCCGTGCGTTCGCGATGCCCAAGTACTCTTCTCTTCGATTTCTTTCTCTTTGCTCTTGGCATAAACGCTGTCAAAGCGGCAACAACCAATCAGAAAAGGCTTCAACGACTGACCAATGAAAACGCGACATCGTACATGGAATCTTATTGGTTGATATTGAACCGCACATGTTCATGTGTTCAATCAAGACGATTCAATTCAATCAAGACGAGCCGAGATGGATCCGCAGAATCGACGATCTCAGGTAAACAGTTTTATTTGTTTTGATGTTAAATATGTCAAATGTATCTTAGAAATGTCTGGGAAGAGGGCGATTGGATTATTTTACATATAAATGACCTAGACTGTCAACCACATTCATACTACAGGCGCTATGCCCATTGTAGTGAGATTTTTGAGCCAAATAGATTTGAAAGCCGATTCCAAAAGGCAAAAATAATATTTTACGTCTGATAATTAACACATTGTCTCGTGCAATCACACCAGTGATTAAACATTAGAATGCGTAGCGAGATCAACTGCTAAATTCAAATCTGAAAAAAGACTTGGGGAGGGAAAGATAAGGTGGCAACATGCCCCGTAAAATTATGCTAGTCCTATATCTATTATGGCTGTCACGAATGAAGTGATGTGAAATGAAAAGTGTCATCTGCAATAGATTTTCTTTATCGCGGATTGCAGCGTTGAGTGTTATAACGTTAATCAATCACCCACTTTCTGTTGAGCTTAATTAATGCAGTTTGGCCAATCAGAGGCATTTTGATTAAAGGACAAGTTCGGTATTTTACACTTAAAGCCCTGTTTTAAGATCGTTTCGGATGAAATAGAACGGTTAAGATTGAAAGATTGGTTAGGGTTAGACCACTAGGAGGCCTTCTGGCCCATATATATCTGCGTCTCATATTGACGCTAAAGGGTGCCATGTGCGTTGGTTTTATGATGCCTTGGTCCAAATTTTAATCTTAACCGTTCCATTTCATCAGAAACGATCTTAAAACAGGGCTTTAAGTGTAAAATACCGAACTTGTCCTTTAATCAAAATGCCTCTGATTGGCCAAACTGCATTAATTAAGCTCAACAGAAAGTGGGTGATTGATTAACGTTATAACACTCAACGCTGCAATCCGCGATAAAGAAAATCTATTGCAGATGACACTTTTCATTTCACATCACTTCATTCGTGACAGCCATAATAGATATAGGACTACATAATTTTACGGGGGCATGTTGCCACCTTATCTTTCCCCCCCAAGTCTTTTTTCAGATTTGAATTTAGCAGTTGATCTCGCTACGTACTTAATGTTTAATCACTGGTGTGATTGCACGAGACAATGTGTTAATTATCAGACGTAAAATATTATTTTTGCCTTTTGGAATCGGCTTTCAAATCTATTTGGCTCAAAAATCTCACTACAATGGGCATAGCGCCTGTAGTATGAATGTGGTTGACAGTCTAGGTCATTTATATGTAAAATAATCCAATCGCCCTCTTCCCAGACATTTCTAAGATACATTTGACATATTTAACATCAAAACAAATAAAACTGTTTACCTGAGATCGTCGATTCTGCGGATCCATCTCGCTCGTCTTGATTGAATTGAATCGTCTTGATTGAACACATGAACATGTGCGGTTCAATATCAACCAATAAGATTCCATGTACGATGTCGCGTTTTCATTGGTCAGTCGTTGAAGCCTTTTCTGATTGGTTGTTGCCGCTTTGACAGTGTTTATGCCGAGAGCAAAGAGAAAGAAATCGAAGAGAAGAGTACTTGGGCATGCGCGAACGCACGGGACACAGTCTAAGCACAAACACGCTTACTTTAAGCTGAAGAGGAGAGATTCGCGATTGCAATGAACACGCTTTAAGTGCAGGCATATTCTCTGAGCGACGCAGAGAAAATTCTTTCAAGAGCAGCGTGTATCTGAGAGCGCGCCCAGTTCCATGCGAAGCAGAGGGATTCGCGTCGGCGCATTATATTCCGCGCGCGAGCAGAGGGATTCGCGATCGCGCATAACATTAATGTACTTTCGCGCTACAATAATGCGCTCTCGACATTTGACAGGGAAATAACGCCATATTAAAACGGCTTGCCATAAGCGCCATCACGCATTCGTATCAGCGGCAGTGTGGAACGCCATTGGGGACATGGTTAAAGGTGCACTCAGTAATTTCTTCCTCATTAAAAAAGTTTAACTCCTAAAGACCGGAATTGTAATTTTGCAATATATGTATGAAATCATGACCACTCACATCAAAATGAAGACTCCAGTCATATCAGTAACCTTATGAAAGCTGTTTAATTATACATGGAGAGGGTCCGCATATGGGGGCGGCCATGTTAGAATCACATGACCAGCCGAATACTACTCGCTTAATCTCAATAACCACCCTATTATTTGACACTTTCCATTGACTGATTAAAATAATCATGGCTATCTGTGAATACAAAATTTTCACAATGGCATCTAAAATTAAAACTACTGATTTTAAATGATGCTGCATCCAAGCTGCTTGGAGACAGTGTAAGTCCAAGATGACACAAAGACAAAAGTTACTGAGTGCACCTTTAAATTACTTCCAGTCAGTCTCAGTCTGGTTGTCAAAACAAAAGTAGCAGAGGTGTTGACTGACACCAGCGATGCAAATATTTTGGAAAGAAAATAAATAAATAAATTGATTTGCACACTGACTTGTTCAGTGAAGTTTTCTATAGGTTGCATTTATTACACCATAGTAATAGATTACACCATTAGATGGTGACCAGTATCTCTTTCCGTAGTATCATGAGCAGGTCACTGTATCATTTACTCTATATGTTCACACTTGGTAGGTTTGGTTCAATTAAAACGAACTCTGGTGCGATTGCTCTGTTAGTGCGGTTCATTTGAACAAGTGTGAACGCTGCCATCCGAACCTTGGTGCGCACTAAACAAGGGGACTGAGACCCCCTGAATAGTGGGTCTCGGTTCGCTTCCAAACAAACTCTGTTCGCTTCCAAACGGACTCTGTTCGACTGATATATGAACACAGCATGGACCAAAGACGTCTAAACGGACCAATAACAGGAAGTAATTTGCCTTTAATACTGACCTCAAGCATATCTTGTTCTTCTCATCATGGGAACTATGTTGCCCATTACAATTCGGTACAGGGATCTGAACCGCCGTCAGCCGTCCATGCAGCATATCTTCATTTGTGTGTGCAACGGAGGAATTCCTGGTGCTGTTTTGACTCCTTTGCACATTTTGATAGCTCTTCGTTTGTTCTCAGCTGGTAAAAATACCACCAAATATATACACAAATCCAACGAGCACATTTAGCCCAGCAGCCAGCATTGTTTTGGATGTTCGGCAAGTTCCGTCGCAAAATATACACTATAAAACCTGTCCAATCAGGTTGTGACCTGCCTTTGATTTTGTAAATGCCAATGTGAACACTAAGCGAACCAGGACTAAATGTATCAGTTTCATTTTTGGTCCGAACCAAGCGAACTGAACTACAAGTAGGAACACACCCTAAATAAATTAATTGAGTTTCAATTATTACAGTTTTAGGAAACTATTTTAATGTGTGGAATTTCTGTGAATTTGGGCCGGAATTTTCCGTCCTGTTTGTGACTTGGTGTGAATTGCCCACTTCTGTGATACAAATTGTACAGAAATTAAACATTGGAAATGCAGTGCTTTGCTGCACATTGTTACACAATAGTTAAAGGTGTTATAAATTTGTGTTACAATGTGCAGCAAAGCACTGCATTTACAATAGACATGGAAGTGAACATTTCCAACATTAATTAAATGCATACATTAAAATGATAAAATAAATAAAATAGCAAACTAGCTTAATTTAAAGCCCCATGGTTTTTAGTCTATGTCTATTTTAATAAAAGGAATAGTTTACTCCAAAATGAAATTTTCTCATCATTTACTCACCAACATGCTACCTCAGATGTGTAAGACTTTCTTCAAACTACCCTACAGAATTTTTTAGGAGAATATTTCAGCTCTGTAGGTCCTGCAGTGCAAGTAAATGGTGACCCAAACTCTGAAGGTCCTAAAGGACATAAAAGCTGTATAAAAGTATTCTATATGACTCGAGTGGTTTAATCTATGTCTTCAGAATTGATACGATTGGTGTGGGTGAGAAACAGATCAATATTTAAATCCTTATTTACTGTAAATTATATACTTTCACTTCTATATTCTGGTGTGGAAGTGACTTTCACATTCAGCCACCAACTGGTCAATGGTGGACCACTGGAGTTGTATGGATTATGTTTATGCTGCTTTAATATCCTTTTTGGACCTTTTGAGTTCTGGCCAAAATCTATTTGCATTGTGAGGAACAACAGAGCTGAGATATTCTTCTAAAAATCTTTGTTTATGTTCAGCAGAAGACTGAAAGTCTTACACATCTGCGATGACATGAGGGCGAGTAAATGATGAGAGAATTTTTATTTTTGGGTGAACTTTCCCTTTAAGTCCATGCTATTTATATAGCTTTTAGGGCATCTATAGGCAAGTGTGCTCCTACAAGTTAACTTATTAACTATAATCAGACATACACATTCTCTTTGGGGGAAACGGTCCATTTATCACTTGAGGGTGTTTGATTTGTCCTCATGAGACTGTTGCTGTTGCATGTCATAAGGATTATTTATTTCAACAGCAGGCAGTTGCCCTACTTTCTCATAATCCTTTTGGTATAGTCCTCACTTAACAACTAGTTACTTGTTAGACTGAAACATGAAGAAGTTTGCAGAAGAAGAATCTTCTTATCTCAGCCAAGACTGGTAAAATTACATTCAAGTTGGATAAAATGCAGTTTTTCTAGAAAGGCACTAGAGGGCAATATTCAGTAAAGGAGTGGAACATTGACTAGAATTATATTAAACCTAGAATAACTAGATCACTACTTAATAATAGTTTTTTAACTATTTTAACTTTTCGTCCTCTACAGAACCCAGCTTTGATGAGTTCACAAACAAGTGGAATAAAGAAACAAGTTAATAAATAAATTAAACAAGTATATAAATTAGACAAAGACAGAAACTATAAGACCTGCAGCAAATCCATATATGGCAGATTTCTGTTATATTGAAATTGCTGCAGCATATTTTGGTTGTTTTAGATTACTTGCCTTATTTTAACTTGTGGATCAAAAGATTAAATGAAGCTGTAATAACAGTGGAGCGGAGGGGGGCGGGGCCGGGTCGGAATATCGCGCGCCCGGTCCCCAATCGGCCTGATGAGGCGCGCGAGGGATAAAGGCGGCCGGTGATGATGGTTCGAGGGAGAGAGAATTACGGGCATGTCCGTCATGTGTGTGTTTATGTTGTCTTTTAAGTTTATCATTAAAACTATTATTTATATCATCAAGCCGGTTCTCGCCTCCTCCTTGCCCATCCTTAACAGTGTTACATTGGTGCCGAAACCCGGGAAGGAGGAGGGATGCCCGAGATAACGCCGGGAGGAGTGTGGAGCGGAGGGGGGCGGGGCCGGTTCAAAACAGATGCTTGTTTTGACTCATGCTACTCAGTCGCTGTACAAAATGTAATATGGAACATCTCAGTCATCAGGCGCACACATATGCACACACACATTTTTGTAATGCATTGACACGCAAATGTGTTGCTGTTACTATGCTTTTAACAACCTTACACTATTCACTTTCGAAAAATAAATGTACAACGTTATACACTATTATGTTCCAGTATGCAGCATTATGCCACAGAGAGAAGCTTTCTGGTCTGTAATAGTCAGAGTATTGAGGTTTAAACATAATAAGGAAAGATAATAGTGCCTTCTATATGTTGTCCAGAGAGAGGAAGACACAGAGAAAGAGAGGATATTTTACCAGCATCTAGATCTTTTTCAGAGATGTAACACATTTGGGGGAATTTACCAAGAATGAATTGTGCCCGTTAATAGAGTTGTTTTATTTTCACGCACTCTATACTGCATTTGGTAATCATGCAAATCATATAGTGGCATAAACACATCCTGAATATTAGTTCTGAATGCAATTTGTATAGCACAATTCCCCAATCCCCACCAAGCCAAAACTGAGTACTCATTTGGGAAAAATGCAGGAGACTGTCATGATCTGGCATAATTTAGCAGGACTGTACAGCATCACTTCACTGTTATCCAGACTCCTGAATCAGCTATTCAAAATGCTGATAATACACTTTTCACATGAGTCTGGACATATGCCCGCTTATAATGCTCTTCTCCTTTAATTGATGAATTACTGCTGCCATGATGAATACAAAATGCACACAAACATCATATTAAATAAAATTATATTTACCACATCCTTTCTTCGGCTCAACTTTAATTGGGTTAGTCAAAAAGTGCTGCCTTCTCTAAATAAGGTGCAAACTATAAGCCTTATTTACACAAAAGTTAGCAGTTTTGCACTAGAAAGGATGAGAATTACTTTGTATAAATATGCATGCCTATACCGGCACAGATTGTGTCTTGTTAAACTAGATTGCATGTGGTTAGTAAATAACACGCATGTTTTCATGCAGAAATGTGTTTCTCCAGCTCAGCTGGTAGCATAGCGGTGGCAATGCCAAGGTCATAGGTTCAATCCCTAGGGAATACTCAAACTCATTAAACTGTTTAATAAAATCTACATATACAAACTATTAGTTGCTTTGGACAAAAGGCATCTGCCATGTAAATAAAATGTAAATACTGTGTGCAAAAGTGGCCAAACTGTTTAGTAAGTTCTCCCCTCTGTATTTAAAAAAGAAAGAGTGATTTAAGTTTTTTTTGAATGTCTATACTGTATAATTGAAGCAGGTTTACAATGTACCATGGCCACAACTCCATTTTGCTGTAACCTTGAGAACAGAAAAAAAGGACAGAGAAAGTGCAGGGAGGGTAGGGATGGGGTTTGTCAGGGTTTGTTGTGAGAGAGAGAGAAGGAAGAGAAAGGGAGCAACACTGCAGTATTTTATGCCTACAGCACTCTATAGCTATTGGAACATACAGTATGTATCACTGGACCCCCTTGTACTGCTGACACAGGGCTGTAGTTGGACCACTTATTTTCATGCTCAAATTAAACCACCCGTCATGCTAGATAGTTTGCAAATATGAAGTCTAACTACAAAAATGAGCCTATAATTTGCTGACCCAGTTTAGAGGAACATGCATTAATTCAAAGATGGAAAGTGCATGGAATACGTAAAATACATTTGAAATCCCTGCTGCGGCACAGAGCACAGAGAGAAATGAACTAAATATACATGAATGTAAAAGGCTGGGTGGCGACAACATTGACGTGATGCCTGTATTGAGTAACACACCCAGCTGAGTGCTGACTCTGCTTGTGTGTGTGTGTGTGTGTGTGTGTGTGTGTGTGTGTGTGTGTGTGTGTGTGTGTGTGTGTTTGTTTGTTTGTTTGTGTGTGTGTTTTTGAGTGTATGCATTTATGCTGAACATGCGTCTCTCACTGTGTATGTAAATTTCAGCCCAATTTGAGAGACTAAGCAGGATACGGTGACCTAATCACATGTGATATATGCAGATTTCTTATGAAATGTGATATGACATGCATATTCTAGCTATAATGTGGACTTTAGGTATTCACATATGTTCACATGAGTTTTTGTGTGTTTTGCAATGTCAGTCTGTTCTCTAATACTTCTCGGTACCTAGCAGCTGTAGTTCTTTCAATCTCTACATTAGGACACTTGATTTTTCTAGAGGGAGGGGGTCAGACTAAACTGCAGCACTTTGGGGGGTGGGTGGTAGAGATGGGATGGGATGGGATGGGAGGGAGGGTGTGACGAAGTTACTGCTACTACTGCAGTGAGCCCGGCTGATAAAGCATAACTGCAGTGGTAGTGGGAACTTGTCCAGAAACACAAAACTACTGACTGCAGAGGGTGAAATGGTGCAGAGCCAGAGAAAATAAATATTCCTGTTGGACACACTTGCACACACACTCTTACTTCACAGACATACAAATTCATGCTGAAATGCTAGTGGTTGTCCACTGGTTTTGATTCAGGTCAGGACAAAAATGTTATAATCAAACATTGTAATGTATTGATAATGTAATATCGCCATAAACTGCATAAGCCCAATAATATGCAAACATCAGAATAGGAACTTTTTAGTTATAAATTGTCTTCATAGATTGAGTGTTGCGTTTCTAAATGTCTCTTGACTTTTGATGATCAGAAATTCACAGCACAGAACACATTGTTTGGCCTTGTTTATCTTGGTTATCCTTGTTGATAGTAAGCCTGTATTAAATGTACTGTGTTCTTTTATCTTGTGTCACACAACCCGTCCATATTGGCATCAGGCTAATTTGACTAGCTTCTACCAAGTGACAGATGAATTTGTAGCCAAATACTGTTGAGTTTGATTAGACACTGTCTTTGACATCTATAACAAGAGCTGACTGATCTCATAGTGAAATCAGAAACAGTAGGTTGAATTTTCTTTAGCTAAAATTGGACTTACTGAAATTCGAAACCAAATGGGAGAATTGTAGTTTGGTGTATGGGCACATGTAAGCTTAATTGTCCGGGTGTAATGTCCACAGTGGGGTTAGTACTGGCTGTAATACAGTGAAGAGGAATGCATTATTTATCAATTGTACCCCTAAGCCCAAACCTCAAACCTAAACCTAACCATCAGTGGAGTGAAAATGTAATGTTAGGGGGGAAAATTATGGAACCAGATTTGTGCCAAAACTAAACAAACAAATAGAACATTTTGCAAACAAATACAATCCACTTCGCAAATGAAAACTCAACTCTCACATGACTTTTGGCACAATTTTCTCATCCACAGTCTTGATTTTCTCACAAATGCATCAATGCATATTTTCTCACAAATGGGCTGAGCCACGTTCTCTTTTAAAACAGTAGACTTGAATACCCTTCAAGTCTGACCTTTTGATACAAATAATTTTTTTTGTCCCACTGTTTATGTTCACTTTAGACATAACTGACTATGTTTACATTAATATCTCGCCAAGACTGGCATTTTGGAGGAATTTTGAAGTGTTTCTGACCGTTTAGCTGTGTATCTGCATTTGCTCAAGTGCTCTTGGAACACACGCGCATGTAAAGTGCACAAACGCTAGCCACAGTCAAACAGCAGGCGGCTACAGAAGCTAGGAAATAAAAAGTCAATCTTTTATATTCACAATCATTTTGTAGTTTCAAGATCAACCAGTGGTCTTACTATTGCGATCATCGTAATGAGCACTCCTGGTCTAGATGTTGAGCAAAGGCTAAATATAGAAAATGACTCAAAAGTTTTTCCAACAATTTCGAGAAAGTTTTTTTCGATAAATATCGTGAACTTTTTATCGCCCAGCCCAATTGCTAATATTGCATAAATCTCTCACAGCAGCCCAATAATCTAAGTGATAGCTAATTTACAGGCTACGTTAGAGATGTAGAGAATCTAGTAAGCAGGTCTACTGCTGCTGTTCAAGTTTTGTTAGCATGATTTGATTTGATGGGAGCCACGAGACTCTTCCTAGCCAATCATGTTGATGGATAAAAATAAAATCATGACAGGGATGTAGCAAACACAGACAGAGGGAAAATAGCACAGTAAAAGTACAGTTACAGTATTTTAAAATGTACTCAATAAAAGTATAAAAAATTTAACTATTTAAAAAGTACAATTCCTTAGAAAAACTACTTAATTACAGTCACGAGTATTTGCAATTCATTAATTTACACTCCTGCTCATGTCATGGTCCCTTTAACAATTTTCACATTAAGGTACTGCAGCATTTGCATTCAGTTCAACCAAACATGTGGATCTAATCAAATAATTGATTATCTGAAAGATCATTTTTAACCACTAACATACTAACACTAACAGTACATAGCCAAAATTCTCAGAAGTGTAAACACTGTTTGGGTCGGGACTACCAAGACAGGCAGAGTATTTGGGAAACCACTTTGAAAACAGTTGTCACTTTTTGCAATTCCCTTTCATGTTGCTAGTGACAGAAATGGTTTCAGTGTTCAATAAACTATTGAGAAGAGTTAACTTAAACTTAAGCTATGGGGCTTTGGGCCTCTTATAATACAGTTGTCATGATAAAGGCATTTTCCTTTACACAAGACAAATCATGTACTTTATAGTGTCTCACCAGTCAGATGGCAGGAATAAGACATGTGTATATTTTCATATTTTGTAGCCTGCCCAGTCTCTTCCATGGACGTGCTGGTGCCACCACAGATCAACGCTCTCAATGGCACTGAGGTCAGAATCCCCTGTGTGTTCACCTCATGCTACAAACTAGATCCCAGCAAGTTTGCCATGAACTGGACCTATCAGGAGACAAGCAATAGCACACATGAGATGGTGAGAGAACAACAAAGACTAAACATGTTAAATATATTTTGTGACCTGTAAAATTCATCTTACAGCTGATTATCACAAGGCAATGTCAGTAATTGTACAGTTGATTTGAAGTGATGCCATTATAAGTGTAAATGTTTAAAGACTCCATATCTTTTAAATGTTTAAGTCTGTATCTGTTAGCTTTGAGGCAATCTATATTCTAGTGTACTCCTAAAAGTTGACCAAATTAATATATGAAGTTACATTTTTCATTTGTTCTCTTTTGGGAAAACAGACCAAAATGTTGATGATTCATCTTTCACTCAGGGGCTTTTTTTGTCTGATAAATTGTTGTCTAGAATGAGAGTTTCCCTCCTACTAATAGCACCTGTCTCCGACTAGCAAGGACAATTGTCAAATCATGGTTTATGGCTATGATATAAACTAAAGTTATCAGTTATTTTAACAAAGCAACATCCAATGTTAAACTCAAACTTCATGTTTCAATAGGAAATATGCCAATGATGGAATAAAATCTGTGTTCATCAACTCATTTCACGAGGTCTTTAAATGATAACTACATAAATCACTTTTAGTCTATTCTTCTCTCAATCTACATTCCTTCTAAAATGTCTTATTTTTCCAGTTTATGACCTATAAGAACAGGATAACACCCCTGAAGTCAAACCGATTTGGAGACCGGGTTGTGTTTTCTGGGAAACTGGAGAAGAACGATCTGTCCATCACTCTCTTGGATGTTCAGTCGACCGATGAGGGCATCTACAACTGCTATGTGCGCAACCCTCCAGACCGCATTCAGGGACAAGGCATCATCCAGTTGTTCGTCCTGACTGAATGTAAGGCCTCAGCATGAGCTGAGAATCTGGAAAACAAACGTTTTTGTGCCTTTCAACCAGAGTTACTTCAGGACAGTCCAAGATGAATGGAGTTTCCTTGATACAGGCTTTGTTAAGTCCATGATTAGAATTAATGTTGAGAAAAAATCATATAGAGTGGAAATAACTCCAAGGATAGTTTTCACAGTTCAGCACAAAGGAATAAATTAAGTTAAGTTGAAAAGTGAAAGGCATAAAGTGTTACACCGTGTCGTAACAATACACAACACAAAAAAGTGACAAGCATTAAAAGCTATCTCTTCAAGGTAAATCCTTTTTTCTAACATTTACATTTATTCAGTTTTCAGATGCTTTTAGCCAAAGTAACATATGAAGAATATAATGAAAGCGAATTATCCTAATGTGGCAGTACGAAGTGCTGCAATTCAAAGTTTCAGATTTACTCAAGAGAAGTACATGCAGAGCCAAATGTAGAGATGATGGTAAAAGAATAAATTGAATTATTTCTTTTTTTTAGAAAGAAGAGTGCATTAGTAGGATTGGGTCAATTGCTCACAGAAGAGATGTGTCTTTAGATGTTTCTCGAAAGTTGCAAGAGAATCGGTAACTCAGACTGAGTTAACCAATTGCACATGACACTGATGAGCAGGAGGACATTTTTGTAGGTTAATTAAGGCACATTTCCGCCATCCGGCAGGGCTGCGTTTCCCAAAAGCATTGTTAGCTTTCTATGGTCGCAAGTTCCATTGTTACCAACATATTTCAACGATGTGGTGTTTTACGAAAATGTAGTTCCAAACTAAAATTTGCAAACAGCATTGCAAAGTTGAGTGGTTGGAACTACAGCTCTTTACCTGAGGTTAGAAGAATAGTTCCTGGTTTGTTTACTGCAATTGAAGCATGTGCTTTCCCAGTGAACAATGTTGTTAGTATCTTTCATTCTTTTACTCTCTTGATCCATGCAGTACCTCCACCAAGAGACTCGACCATAGCTGTGGCCATTGGGGCATCTGTGGGGGGCATTCTTGCTCTGCTGATTCTGTCTATGGTGGTGGTGAAGTGTATTCGCAGACACAAGAACCAGGAGCTGATCTCAGATGAGCAGAAGATGGAGGAAGAAGGCAAAGCAGATGGAGAAGGAGGCACAGAAGAAGCGACAAAGTAGGAACATATTTTTGTCTTTCTTTCTTGAAGGTGCACACTGTCATTTTTTCCCCATTAAAAAGTTTTTACTCCTAAAGAAATTAATTTAAGTTTTGAAACCTATGTATAAAACCATAACCACTCACATGAGATGAGGACTCTAGTCAAATCAGTTACCTTTTAAAAGCCGTTTTATTCTACGTGAGGCAGGGGCACCCTCATGGGGGTTGGCATTTTAGAATCACACGACCAGCTGAATACTACTCGCTTAATCGCAGTAATCGTCTATGTATTGGACACTTTCACTCTTGAGTTAAATTAATCATGGCTGATTGTGAATAGTCAATTTCTCCAATGGCATCTGTAACTGAAAAGTATTGATTTTGAATGACGCTGCATCCACACCACTAGGTGTCACTGTAAGTCCAATATGACACAAGCAAAATGTTTCTGAGTGCACCTTTAAGGTTTATCTAGATTTACTTGGCGAACAGGCTTCTTTTAGTTTGCCTTAAAATTCTAACGAAATGCCAGTTTGGGCACACTTCAGCAAGAGGTTGAAAGTTCTGCAGCTGAAACTTAACTGTTTAGTGACATTTCAAACCACTTCCCCATGTGGCCGAATCTGGAAGTGTTGTTGAGGTAAAATGTCCACAATGTCCATGGCAAGTTTCTCAGCAAGCATTTTTTTTTTTTTTTTTTTTTGTAAATTATGCAATATAGTCAACTGGAATGAATATTTATCAACCTTACTCCCTAACCCAAACCCCAAGCCTAAACCTAACCATCAGTGGAGTAGAAATGTCATTTTAGAGCAAAAAATCTACATCTGAATCATGCTCACCTTGGTTTAGGTGAATTATTTTTTGGTTTCCATTGGGCCAGAACCCATGTCTGTACACACACTATCAGTAGTGCCACAGGGGAAGGTGTACACATTTGAACTGATGCAAAAATTTATAATAAAAAATGACACATGTCGATTTCACATGTGATCATGTTGGAAATGCACTGACGTTTTTGTTCTGCTTAGTTGTTCGTTTGGTGAAATTTCTCAATGCTAAAAATGTATAACTTTGACACTGTCTCTCCAAGCTTATTGTAAAAACAATGTTACACCAATGTAACATCGTCCACCCAAGAGTAGACATCCTTCCAAGACAGCATCCTCAACAAAGTAATTTTATAATGACACCACAAATGGTATAAACGCAAGCTTCGTTCACCTATGGTGCTTTTGTTCACACAGGAGCAATTTATTTTTTTTGCTTATTCCATCGTAAATTATGCTTTATTTGAGTGTTTCTTCTCTGTAATCAGACCATTATAACATGATGCAGCTAACTAGAAATCAGATACAAGATTTCAGTGTGAACTCTCCCCTTTTTATTTTTGTGTGCTTCTATTGAAACAGACAACTCTAACCTGATTGCTTTGTCTTGGAGGACTAGTGGTTGGTGGAGCCCCTTCTTTCAATGTCAGGTAAAACTCAAATGATGACTGTTGTATCTCAGTGGTCATTTGACTGTTGTTAACAGTGTCCATTTCAAGTTGTTTTCTTTCTGTCCACGTTCATCAATGTCCTTGTTTTTGATCTTGCCTCTACTAACTGTCAACTGATTTCTTTTTGTTTTTGCTGATTAAACAAATACAATTAATTACTGCTCCAATTTTTTATATGACAATGTTTACTGGGGGCCTATTTTAAGAGCGCTAGCATAAAGTACAGAGCTACGCCATAAGCGCAAAGTCAGTGGGCATGGCCATAAAGTTTTTTGTAGTTTCGTGCAAGCATGTGCTATGTCTAGGTGCAAGTGGGTTTGGCGATATTGCTCGCACAATGTGCTAATGGGTCCTATTTTACAGTCCATTCCCTGTCAAGCACCAACAATATAAACAAAGACAGCACATTCCTAAGAAGTTTGTAGTGTAAATGGATGGATGTAATGAATTATAAGAATAGAAATATGGACACTTTTACATTACCTTTTACATGCTTAGAATATGTTATTTTCATCAGGATTTGGATGGATGCTACTTTAAATTATAGGGAATGTAAGTATTATTAATAATTTCCATCTGCGTACACACAAAACATGGCTAGAATTAACTGCGATATTTCTATCGGTACGCACTTCACTTCTACCGGTCTATTTTGATTTTGAACAATTAAATTAATTTATTAAAACACGAAAAAATAAAACCAAAAATATTTCTAAATTCAAATTACACATAAAACGAAATAAAAATATAATCAAAATAATTAAATGGTCCAAAACAAATCATATATCAAATCCAAACATGTTATCCTCCTCCAACTTCTTTTACCGGCACCTTTTACAGTGACTGAAAAATCACTTTATGACAACAGGTGGAAAAATACCAATACAATCGTCTTAGCGCAATGACCTTTTTCTCTGGAAAATAGCAAACACTCCTGCCCACTTGCGCTTTGCGCTGGCACGAAAATTGCACTAAGAATTTGCGCTCTCACAAGAATTGGATTAGCGTACGTTTGCTGTGCTTTGCGCACTCATGGAAAAGAGCCCATAGTGTTTATATTGTAACAGTTGTAGGTGATTGTAAGGGTGCACAGTTTTTTTCTTATCTGTTTTATGTGAACAGCTAGGGCACAGACATTTCAAAATGAGAGTCCCTGCTTGTTTACAGGTTAAAGTACTGCACCAATCTCTTTTTTTCTGGTTATTATATGTATTTTAGTTGCACAATACAAAACCTGGGATTTCAATCTATTTAGACTGTTGTTGCATCTTTATGGGGCACCCATCACAGGAAAGACTAAGAACATTTAACAGATTTAAAAGATAGATTTTAAAAACAATTGGCCGGTTAATTGTTTATTGGCTTTCTTCCAATACCTTAGTTACCGGTATCGGCGAAATCCAATATCGGTCAATCTCTAGCCTCTTCTCTTTCACTCTCTCATTGTTTTGCGACATAATGTCACTTTTAGACCTCACTTTCAGTTGAAGGAATGTGCCTTTTTCTTAAAATTAATCCTGGGTTACCATTTTTTTTTTGCATTCTGACATTAATTTCATGATATTTCAGAGGGATAGTTAAAAGGTTTAAAATATTATCATTTAATTAGCCTTTTTATTTTTTTTAATATTTTTTATTTTTTTTTCATGGAACACAAACTGAGATGTTTTCCAGAATATTGGCCTTGATATCCATTCACTTTTATGTATGGCATCTTTTTTTCTCTCTATAAAATGAAAGTAAAAGGATACTGAGGCTAACTTTCTAGCTTTCTTTAAGTAATATTGCCCAACCCTAGTGGCAGTTACTCTAGTGTTTTTTTGTTTTGTTTCTTTTGTTTTGTTTGCCCTCTTGATCTGTAGCCATTCTCCCATAACCTTTCTTTCTTATACCTTACAGAAATGTATGAATCTCCTGCCTGAAGATATGTACAAGTTGTTTGACGCTTCGTCCTGTAAATGTCTCATTCAACATTCCTAAAGGCTCAATTATTTTGTGTAGCCATCAAAAATGTAATTTTTGGAGGACCCCTGCCACAGTGCCATGATGTCCTGTCATTGATGACAAATAACAAAGGGTTACTCAATATATCAGGTTAATGTGGTAATTACAGTAGCATACTGACCTTTTATTGGGTCCACACCTTTTTTCTTACTCACTAAATGTATTTTTTCTCCAACTACTGCCAATGGATTAGCCATCCAGTATTTCTGCTGAAAATTTTCTAAAGGAATAATTTTTAAGTGTTATTAAAATTGAAGAAGCACACAAAGTTCTCCTTACAACTGCCAAAGTGTTTTTAACCAACTGCTGTTTATAATTTTTGACAGATTTTTGGAAATCACTGCCCTTAACTTCCTCTCAAGTGTGTTTGTATGTATGTGTGTGTGCCTTTTCATTGTGCCAGTTTGCTCCTATTGCGACTTAATATTTATGCTGTTAAGATCAACTTGGTAAAATGGAAAACGATTTAGCAGTGATACCTTGTGCCTACCAAAATGGTAGGAACACATTCATCATTGTTCAAAATCTATAATTTGCGTAACACACCTCCAAAACATGTACAATCATTGCATACTAATTTTCTTACATATGGCACACATAAAGTGCAGAAAACAATCCATCAGTTTGCACAAACATCAAAAAAATCTTGCTTTCACACAAAAATGTGGTCATTTCAGGTGCAACACAGCAAGTACAGTAATTGCTGGTGAATATTTGTATTTGTTGATAAAAACCCCAAAAACCTAAACAGAAAATAAATTGCTAGTATTATTAATTGTGCTACATATGTATGTTGTGGTATTTTATGTGGGAGATAGTAATTTATTCTTTTCTTGATCTTCTTGAACGTATTAGTTGTGAACTTAATTTTATTTCATTTAAAATTGCACTTCATATTTAATCTGATAATACAATCTAAAAATGTATCTTATAATCCTTTCTGAAACAGGCAAAAAATAACCCAAAACACTTAAATAATAGGCTTGTGCAAATAACAGATAATGCAAAGAATAAGCAAATGTTTAAACAGGTATATGTTAAGTATATGTTAAACTGCTGATTAAAAGATATTAAAAATATAGAAGATAATAAGCATATAAAAAAAAGAAAAATAAAGCACAAGTTATGGAAACTTGTATGCACACTGTCAAACTCAGTCTAAAAATGTTGAGAGAGTTATCTCCAGATCTTAAAAATCTGCTGTTTTCATTTTGAATTTGATAATAATCTGTTTGTGAACGAACAAAGATTATAAACTCAGATTTGTTACAAACTAAAGTTTTCGTGTGTCAGGGGTTGTTGCATTTTAAATGTGTCCCATAACAGTTCCCTAACTGTCACTCACTAGATGTAGTGACACTAGGGGGTCGAACACCTCTGATATTTGAGAAAAGGCCAATGACAATTGGCGAGTGGAATTTGCATGCCACTTCTCCGGACATTCAGGTATAAAAGCTTGCATCTACTCATTCAGATTTGTTCTTCGGAGCCGATCAGTGTTAAAAGCTAATCCACGGGTATTCCATTAACCTCTACGAGTGTTTAAAAGGCTGTTGGATATACAACATATTTGCAGTGGGTTCTCCCTTCTTGCACAGATAAGTGCAGTGAGTGCCCCTGGGCTCTTCAGCGTGCTCAGTCGGTGATGAATTGCCTGAAGTCATTCAGGGGAAGAACAGCGATCCCACTGAAACAATTTCAGAGGCTCCTGGGGCATATTGCATCCTCAGCAGCAGTTACGCCACTAGGGTTGATGCATATGAGACCGCTTCAGACTGGAGTCCTGAGATGGGCATGGTGGCGTCGTACGTATCGCGTGGCTGTCACGCCGATCTGTCGCCACACATTCAGCCCTTGGATGAACCTTGCATTTCTAAGGGCAGGTTCCCCTAGAAAAAGTGTCCAGGCATGTCGTTGTCACAACAGATGTGTTCAAGTCAGGCTGGGGCACCGTTTGCATCGGGGACGCAGCCTCGGGCTCCTGGACAGGATCTCGACTGCGTTGGCATATGAACTGCCTCGAGTTGCTGCCGGTATTGCTGGCTTTGCTGAGGTTTCGACCATTGATCAAGGGCAAGCACTTGTTAGTCCGGATGGACAACATTGCGACGGTAGCATATATAAATCGCCATGGTGGTATACGCTCCCGCCACGTGTCGCAACTCGCCTGTCATCTCCTCCTTTGGAGATAGCAGCAACTGAAGTCATTGCGGGCCACTCACATCCCAGGCAAACTCAATTGCGCAGCGGACGTACCTTTTTGCTTCCCAGGAATCCTCCCACTGACCACTATGGTACTCCCTGACCAAGGAATGAGCAAATATGCATTTCCTCCAGTGAGCCTTCTTGCACAGACTCTTGTTGAGAAGTTTACGATGGGGCTGTGTGCACTTGTTACTAGGCACGTGGTAGCCTGCCTGCATCTGCACCACCGATCAGTTAGTTGTGGCATTTTTTATAGGGACCACTTCGACACAACGTCAAGTGAGTGACAGATAGGGAACATCTTGGTTACTGTTGTAACCTCCGTTCCCTGATGGAGGGAACAAGACGTTGTGTCCCTCCTGCCACAACACTGAAGTACCCACTGAAATGGCCAGGACTCTGTCTCGGCTCCTCAACACAAACCTGAATGAGTGGATGTAAACTGTCTCCTTTTATACCGGTATGTCTGGGGGAGTGGCATGCACATTCCACTCACCAAATCTCATTGGCCTTTTCTGAAATATCAGAGGTGATTGGGGCTCCCAAGTTCGACCCGCTAGTGTCACTACATTGACACAATGTCTCGTTCCCTCCATCAGGGAATGGAGGTTACACCAGTAACCAAGACGTTTTCTTGTGCTGGCATTAAAACTCATTGTCACTCTATACAGTAATGTTCTATTTGTTAACATTAGTAAATGCATTAGGTAACATGAACTAACAAGGAACATTGTTAAATGTAATTTACACTAACCAAGGGCTGGGTTTCCTGATAACATTGCAACTTTAGATTTTACAATCATCTTAATGAACGTCACTCATTATTTTGATTGAGTAACACCTGTTTCCCAAACCAGCACGTAGATTGCTTGTTATAAAGAACTTAATTGCTTCGTTATGGGAGCTGTCTGGTATAAAGGTGCTGATCACTTTGGCACATATGTCCAGAGGTTGTCTTCTCAACATGAAAATAATGTGGAAATACTCACAAACATGGAAGTTGTTTGTAACCTTGTCGAAGCGACGACATTTATGAACCATTACAGAATTGAATTATAGAAATAATGAGTTTCAAATGTATTGATGCTCAATAATAGAGATTAATGAAAGTGATTCAATAAATGTAACGTGAATGTACGCAATGTGAATCATAAGCGACTCTCATGTAGCCTAAAGTTTTTTGGCTGGAAACTGAACAAATGTACAAAGAACAGGATTAAAATGACTGGCATCAGTGTTGACTTACTCATAGACCTACAGTACAGTATCTAAATATAAGGGCTGTCGATTTAACACGTTAATTCTGTGCGATTAATTTTATAAAAAATAATGTGTTAAAAAATAAACGCAATTAATCGCAATGAAATCCTTATTACGGTCCGGGGGGACAGTAATAAGGAAGATTCCTAAGAAATGCAAGCTTGTAGTACCACCTCTTCACTCCTGAGGGCAGTAATTGAAATTTCAGCTGTGTGGCAACGCGCAGTTTATACAGTGAAGAAAAACCATAACCTGCGTTCAAAACATTTGATAGATCGCAAATTTGATCTAAGGGATCTCAAGATGTGTTCTAAGTATTAAACTATATTTAACTTGACATAGTGACCTAAAAATTGTATGTTGATGACGCAACGCAACCAAGACGCTACACAAGCATTTCTGACGCAGGTGTACATTGACGGGTTCTTAAACAAGCCCTCATAATAATTCTCGAACTGATTGACAAATTCACTTGTGAAATGGATTGCTGTGAACTGTATTCCAGTGATTGACTTATGATCAATAATATGGTAGTAAACAATACATTGTGTTCTAAAGCTGTCTTATCAATGATTAACTCTTCTGCCACAAGAATGTAATGCATTTTGATTATTTGAATATTTTGTATTTATATATACAAAATATTCAGATAATCAAAATACATTACATTCTATATATATATATATATATATATATATATATATATATATATATATATATATATACACAAAATATATAACTATAACTGTGTATAATTATTTCATCATTATATATTTAATTATTGTTATATGAGGGGCTTTCAGCAAATAATTGTATATGTGATTAATCGCGATTAATTAATCGGGATTCCATGTAATTCATTTTTATAAAAATGTTAATCGATTGACAGCCCTACTAAATATTAATAGAACATCTGGTTAAAGTTCAAAGCACCGTGTACTTGTAGCCTTACTGCTGTTATGCATCATTATGCATCAATTTGTTCCTACCTTGTAAAAAGACTATAGACGAGCCAATTTGAAACATCCATTGGAGAAAGTAGGAAGAGAGAGAGGGAATCGTTCATTGCGCACTCTTACTCTAATCTCCTCTAACCAAATTTGTATTATTTATTAGGCTTATTTATTTAAGTTTGAAATCGTCACATTACACATGTCTCCTTAAATAATCTGTTTAATAAAACATTTTATATTGCCATTACAATTATGCTTATCAAAGAAGGCTAATATAACGTTGTTACTGTATACTGTATTACGTGTCTTATAATTTAGACCTCACATCACATGCACAGACTGAGATAACGATGCTTTTGGGAAACATGCCTTAGAGATTAAGTACTAAAGTGCTACTAACGTTCAACTTAGTGCTTAGGGAAACCCAGCCATGATTAATTAATGCTGTAAAAGTATTGTTTATTGTTAGTTCATGACTAACAATAAACATTTATAAAGTGAATATTTATAAAGTAGTTATAAATACAAATACATTTGTTATGTATATATATATATATATATATATATATATATATATATATATATATATATATATATATATATATACACACACATACAGTACAGAATGTCTTGGCTGCAAACTATAACATAGTTTGTATCATCCTTAATTTTGTTATCAACGATTCTAGATCTTGTTTTACTTCACCATGTATGGTCATCTCTTATAACACTACATTTATGTAGTATATGACCCAAGCCTGTGGCTACAGTGACATACATAGGCTACTCTTTATTCCTTTCATATTGTATTTTACTGTATCTTGATGATTTATGCTGACAACTTGTTGTAACACTAACAAACATCTACCAGAAAGTACAAATACCACTGCATTATTTGAAGTGCCCTGGAGTACTATGTAAATACCATGGTTCATGAATATAGTAATCATTCAGTATCATAGTTACCACCTGATAATGTCACTGGACCACAGTACCATCATAGTATTTTATTTATTTATTTATTTATTGTAAATGAATTGTATTCTTTGTTTATTATTATTAATATTTTTTATGATTGTTATTCAAACTGTTTAAATGTGTTGTATATTTATGGACTGTATTACATGTTGAGTAACATCTTTTAAGAGTTGATGAATCTTATCTGACGAATCAAATCATTGGTATGAGCAAGACCATCAGGACAAATAATGTGTCTATGTATCCAAGTATAAATTTATTTAAAATGAAATCCAGTTACTCTGTTACACAAGCATCGAGATTTAGTATCATGTTGGACTGCATTTTTGTGTAGATATTTGCATAGTGTGACTGAAAGTGCACTCACACATTATGAAGTCTATTCAATCCTAAAGAACATACCGGTAAACCCATTTAGCTCATAATTTGATTTTCTGTCCAGTAGTTAATATTAAGCTAGCTAGTGAAATTCAGACTGTGGCACAATGACTTTCATATTTGGCGCTTTAATGGTTGCTGTTCAGTGGTTGATTCATTTGCGTTCATTTGCATTTCATTAATTTGCAACATAGCTCTCAATCCCTGAATATCATCTATTGGAATTAGACAATGATGTCCTTGTTACTTGGTTACATGTATACATATGTAATAATTGGGATGATATCGGGTCATACTATAGGTCATAAAATCAATTTTGCAACGCTAGTCACCAGCTATTTTTTTTTTTTTAAAGTGTTACTGATTACACAAATAAGATGTAACCATGAAAATTAGACTGTTGATTGTACTGCCTTGGTGTTTTCTTTGATACAAATGCTTATTTATGTTACATCAAGATCATACAAACGTTTCAGTAGTGGCAGCAAGGCTGATTGAGATGGTTTGGGGACCATTTTTTGCCTGTTCTTCATAATGCATGCCTCTGTTTCAGTGTGTCTCTGAAGGTTTGACCCTGGCCTACTTTATAACATCACATATGCTTGCACTGCACCATAACTATGAGCTGCATCACGGATTGATTTTTTCCAATAAAGATGAAGAAACAAAGCATTTTGTCTCCGTTACCATTAATATACCATTAATATACCATTAATAGCATTCTCAAATAATAAAATGTAACATTTCTTAACAAGTTTTCATTGGTGTTATGAATTAGTTCAAATGAGCCAATTGGGCAAATACTGATTTTTTTTTTATTCAGTTTTAAAAGTCCAAAGTAAATTTTCACATAACAATTGAAATTTAGAGCAGGTAGTCAGGCCAGGTGTTTTAAATAGGTTACATAGAGAGGAACTGACAGCGAGGGTTGAGGGGGCAGCGTCTCTGCAGTGTGAAAATCGCTGCACAGGCAAAAGTGAAGGTGACTCATGCATGCAAATGTACAGCATAGAAATTAATAAAAGTGGCAAAACTAGCCATATAACAGCATCCTGCTGACTCAATCAATTCTTGAAATAATGCAAATAAACCACAGTTTAAGCTGCTATCAAATTATAACTTTTAGTCGTGTTGTGCATCTGTTAATTCAGAACTAATAGTCTAATCAAAATAAATATGTTGAAGGGTTTTTTTTCCTTCTTTTTTTATTTGTGCTGAATAACAGTTTGGTTTGAAGAGGGTGGTGGGGGTGATAGGGTGTCACCACCACAGTGAGTCAGCAAGATAGATGCTAATTTAAACATCTGGTGTACAAAAGATAAATGTGCAGCTGAAAAATGCTACTATGTGAGATGACTGTGGAACAGAAAATGCTTAGTGAAGCAAAGTCCAATTTAATCAGATCACAAATGTACATCCCATCACTGTAAAACAATATTTGCCGAGTCAACTTAAAAAAAAACAAAAACAAAAAAACCCCTGCTGACTTAAAGTTTTTCATGTTGAAATAACTTACCCTTAAAGTGGAGTCATCCTTTAACATTAGTTTAAATTAGATTTGTTTGTGTGTTGTAATGTAGTCTGATTGATATAGACATGTTAAATAAAATTTTTGACATAAAATAAAATCAGTTAATATAGTTTCAGGAGTTTTTCTTTCCAGCTTCCTCCTTGTTAACATATCTACAGTAGTTAAAGCAAAGTGGACTTAGTTGTGTGGAGCAACAATGCTTGGATCTGTGCAGTCTCCTTAAAATGTTTGTTTTCTTTCTGACTAAGAAATGAAGTGACATTTATGCAATTGTGTTTATACTGTGCGGTTTTATCTGCAGAAATAAACTTGACTGTTATAGAACATCTGAATAGTTTAAAAAAAAAGTCCATTGGAGGTTGTCAATATCTATAGTCTTAACAAAGTGAAGCACATTGTTTGGTTAAAGCCGTTTCTTTTATCTCTTTGCAAAGATCATTTATATGTGACCTGCTCCATCATTTTGAGTCACTTGGTCCCAGAGACACATTTTGAATTTTGAGTTTAATGCACTAAAGTAACAAGGAAAGCATTTAAATGATTTTATCCTTCAGCTCTCTGGAATACTTGATTCTGACTGGTCATTCACACCATCTATAGAGTTCTGATATCTCAGAGTAGCAACTGCACATCCACATGTCAGACCGCTCATCCGGGCTTTGCGAATTTGCGAATTTGCAAGTAATCTTTCCTACTTCTCGATAACTGTGCAATCTCAACAAGTAAGCTCATAGAATCATTTCAACTCAAATCAATATTTCATGTGGATTTATTATTTATTGGTTAGTAGTCTTGTAATTACCAAGAAATGCGCAGTCAGATGGTCATTATTTACACAATAATCACCAATAGAACTCATGCAAACCAGAGGTGGAATTTAGCTTGAAGTGTTTTCATTCTTCTCACATAATTACATAATTTCAAAGCAAATCAATGTTTCATGTCCATTTGTTAATTAATATGGTATGTATTCTTGTAATAGGCTGAATAATGATGACTCAGTCTGTCACTTTCACAGAATAAACACCAACAGAACGCCAATGCAAACCAGACATTGATTTCATCTTTTCAGCGATTTACTGTATTTTATTTTACACAATCACATAAATGCATGGACATACAATATTGATTTGCTTTGAAATTATTAATTTGGTCAGTTGCCATGTAATAAGTGGGATAATGGTTAGTCAGACGGTTGTTATTGCAAAATCAATCCCTTCAGGGTGATACAAGGCCCGTCTACTTCGTGTCAGGGTCCCGATCACCCTGTCGGGATTTATTTTGCGATAACAACCGGCTGACTGTACATTATCCCTTACATTTCAGCTAAAGTTTACATTATAATATACTGACAATGGTTTAGAGTAGAAACAACATCATTTTATCGTTAGAAATCTATTATAGTGCATAAAACTCAAAATGTGTTTCTGGGTCAAAGTGACTCAAAATGATGGAGCTGGTCACATATGCTTTTGATAATCAAACAAATTACAAACAATTATAATACCAAATAACTTTATGAAACTAATTTAAAAGAAGCAGTGTGTAAACACTTGCAAAAGGAGAGTTTTTACAAGTTGCTATACAACAGTCTATAAAAAGTATCGCCAGTTAATCTTTTAAAATAACAATACAAAATTCTTTAAAAAAAAAATTAACAAGTCAAAGACTTTTAATAATACAGATGGTATTACTGTATATACCATATGTATACAGAAAATGTATCTTAGAAATGTATGAACCACAGAACTCCAAACGCATCCCTTATTATTTGATGGTTGTATTATTAACAGTAAAAGTACCATTGGACATTGATATCTTGCACGACAAGCTCCATTGTCACATCATACTGTAACTTAACCTTCAAGATAATAGAAAATCCAGGAAAAGTTTTTTCTTTCTTTCTTTTCTAATAATATATTTTTACATTGATCTTGCTGGTAAACAGTCTTTGACAATGTTACATTTCAATGTCCAAGGGCATATTTATGTTATTAATACTCTCATCGAATTAGAATATATTCTTTAGTTAAGGAATATGATTAAAGTTGGCATTCTGTAAGAGTTAAAATTTCTTAGGTTATTGATACATTTGAAACTCTTTGCAGTTATAAAAAGCTAAGCATGTAACCTTTCAAGAAAGACAACAATAATCACTGGGGAAATAAGTCACATACCCTAAACAAATATGCTTCATACTGTATATGCAACATCAATTAAACTGGCAGAATCAACCTGACTACATTAGTTCACACCAAATTAAGTATTTTTTTTTATTAGGAATAGCTAAGCAGATAAGTAGAAATAGCTCCTTAAAGTAACAACTGCACATTTTAACATTTAAAAAAGCTAAAATAAATAATAAAATAAATTGCAACTGTAATAACAGTTCACAAACATGAACCAGTGGTTTTGTGTTGAAAAAAACAAATGCATACATTCAAAGACAGTAAGGTAAAATAAGATGCTTGGTTTACTTACCCCCATCTCATCCAGCTCACAAAAAGTCTTCACTCCTAAATTCAAATGAGCTGCTGAAATGGAATACTACTGAACGTTTTTAGAGGAATTGTGTGGAGACCGATGAGCCTGTCCTTCCCACAAGTCCTTTCTTCCTCTCTCAGGCCTCAGAGTCACTGTGTGCAGTTCACATACCAGAAAGTTGACGAAAAAGATATGGAGAGTGAGAGCGAAAGAGAGAAATTTCAAGAGGTAGGAAGGGCTGCATCCTTCTCTAATGCACCCTAGTAGTTGTTCCCGGGATGCTTAAGGTCTAAAGACCTGCAGCATTGTACTTTGAGTGCAAGAGAGAGATTCTCAGGTCACTGTTAAGCTTCTTACTCGCTCTATCTCACTATGTCTCCCTCCTTCTTCTGTCCTCTACACATCTCCTCCTCCATCTATTCTCCTCCACCCCTCCCTTACCTCTCTCTGTACCCTTTTCCCTCTGGCTAAGTTTTGCAACATCATGCTCCCCTCGCTGGCGCAGTCCAGGGGAGTCGAGAATCCTTGCCTTCACTGTGTTTTTCATTGGCACAGCTGTGATATGACCATTCCAGCACCAAGTCCACATCCTCTAAGACATTTGTTCAGCAAAAGGACAATTCACGATGTGGTGCCCCAAATATGAGTACCAGGTGAAATCTGATCATATCAAGGGCACAACCATGAAATTAGACCTTTCTCTGAAAGCACATTGTTCCTTAGGCTGCACTGGTCTTCTCTTGTCCTTTTGTTCTGGTTCTTTTGCTTGGTAGTCGTCAAATTGACTCCATAAAAGCCATCTATTGTGTTTCTTCCACAACACTGTCTCACCAATATCTGCCTTGTTACACTTCCCTCTTCTTTCCCTCTTGTCCCACTGTGTGTGGGTCTCGGTTGACCCATCTCCCTCTCTCTCTCTCTCTCTCTCTCTCTCTCTCGCTCTCTCTCTCTTACTGGTTCTATATAGATTGCAATATGGGAAATGCTCTCTCTCTTTCACACCCCACCCGCTCTCTCTCTCTCTCTCTCTCTCTCTCTCTCACACACACACACACACACACACACCATATGCTGTGATATGGTATCCCAAGGTCACATTGTCCTGAGATTGTGTGTGTGTGTGTGTGTGTGTGTGTGTGTGTGTGTGTGTGTGTGTGTGTGTGTGTGTGTGTGTGTGTGTGATCATAGGGGGTTGATATCGAGTGCTGTCCTATAAATCATAATGGCCTACACAGGAGACATTTTGTCACTCATAGCCATGTGTGAGTGTGTGTGCAAATGTCTCTGTTTAGACCATATGTCTGTCAAGTCTCTCTTTGGTCTCTGTTCACTGCAACTGTTCCCTAATCAGACTTAAAGTCCCACTCCATCACAGTCATTAGTTAAAAAGAAGATTGTCTCAACTGGATCCTATCTGCTGATTTCTCTTCTCCAGATAAAACCAAACGGCTACACAGACATTATTCTGATGCATTTGCATTACAATTTGTTCTCAAAATATCGTCCATCTGTACCCTGTGTGTATGCTCAAACTAGTTAAATAATATTTGGCTCATTTTGTACATTATTAATTATTATGCTTGAAGTTTGAAAGTAAACAAAGAAATTTTAATTGTAAAGCATGAAATACAGTCAGCAGGAATTTGTTAATATGTTATTAACTCTACCCCCTATTCCAGATCTCAACCTTAAACCTAACAGTCAGTGGATTAAAAATGTAATTTTAGAGTAAAAATACAACATTCAAAACTGCGCCCACCATCGTTTATATGAACACGATTACTTCATGGTTTCTCTTAAGGGACCAGAACGGAGTTTTGGCAGCTCTTCATGCAATGTGCTGTCAGTAGCACAACAGCGAAATGTGTTTACAGCAGAACTGATATAAAAATGTCCGACGGGGATTGATCTTGTCAGTAATTTGGTTACATTCACTTTCAGAAGTAGCCTAAAGTTATTATTTCCATTGTGATCATGTTTTTAACTACCCATATGCAATTACTTTGCAGGACACTTTGTTTAAACAATCTATTTAAGGGCCTTAACATTTTTACAGAACAGGTGGACAATACAGTTAAGCCAGAGGTTCCATATTTGCCTTCAATGACCAAGACAATGACCAGCAAAATCCCATAGTCTATAAAACTCAATCCACAAGGCCCCGGACCACTTCCCCATGTACTCAGTTTTCATTTTACCAGCTGCACTACAGCCTGATCTAGTGCTCAATTCAATTGCTGGGGAATGCTGGGGAGATGAGACACAACTAATCAAATAATTCATGGGATAGCCTGTTTCAAAATCCTTTGTCTCACAGAGCCAGACTTTTTATTGGCATTACATCTGGTCCACTTTACAGTTTCTTTCTGGCCAAGAACTGCCTAAGAACTGACATGTAAACTGACCAACCAAAGTTCACCTTGTTTTCACATGACTTAGAAATGGGTAAATAGGAAATAAATGTCATGTCTCTAGTGGCCATTTCTTATTTCATTCAGTCAACATTTCACTGAAATTTTCCATAGTAAACTTGTTTATTTCATTGCAACACTATAATAAAACAATACAAACCCCTTCCCTTACCTTACAGATACATTATACAGAGTAAATATCAGTGACAAAAAGAAGAATAAAAAAGGGTTTATAAATAATAGTAAAATAATTTACCAATAATTGAACTTGAAGTTGTTACTCAGTACATGTTAAACCATCCATATCAATTTTCAGATTCTCACAATTAGATTCCCAGTACTTAAAATTTGATTCCATATTTTATCAAATTTATGTGATTGTCTCTTTACATTATACATTTTTCATTAATTTTTTTCTGGGTGGTTATATGATAATAGTTAATTCCACCATTGTGTTATTGTTGGTGCCTTTACTGATTTCCAGTTTCGTAATATACACATCTTAGCAGCAGTAGTAAACATCAAAACAGTTTTCTTAATTTCCACATAAGCTGCACCTAATACACTTAAATCCCCCAATAAAGCAAGTCGTGGATCCATTACTACTAAATACTTGAAGTTATTGACATTAATGAAAATATACCATTCCAGAATATTTCTAGTTTTTTACACTCCCAAAACATATGCATTATCTCTGCATTGAGTAGACTGCATGATGGACATCACGAAGATATATTTGATGTAAACAATGACATTTTGTAGGAAGTGTAATATGAGCAGTGTATTAAGTTAAATTGTAATCCATTTCTTTTTCCATCAGAGTGCATGTCAGATTTGGAAAGTTATCAGCTGATTGAGATACCCAGCTTCGAACCTGCAAATATATAAAAAAATGTATCCGCTATATTATATTTGTTTTTTAAACTTTCAAAATCTAAAATATTATTTTCATTACATAAATTACCCACAGTATGAATGCCCATGTTTCACCATGCCAGTGTAGTACTATCTATTGGGATTTATGGTATTCTTATCCCATAAAGGGGTATACTGTCTGTACACTGTGAAATTGTCAAATCCAAACACTGTACTACAATTTCTCCAACACCTATGTGAGTGGAGCATAATCAGGTTTTTAGACAGTTTACATACTTCATGTTGGGATTCTATATACAAAATGGACTTCAACGGAATATTTATCACTTGTTGTTCGACATGTACCCAAGAGGGGGGAAGTCTCGTTAATTAATTAACCAAGTGCCAAATGTTTCGAATTTGACACAAAATAGTACAATTTAAAATGTGGTAAATACAGTACCTCCTTTTTCAAAATTGACAGTTTTACTCTGGGTTGTTTTAATTCCCAAATAAATGTAGATAACATTCTATCTAGTGTTGTAAACATAATAGTAGGACATTTAATTTTAGCGATTGATATAAATACATACATTTAGGTATTACTGTCATTTTGACAATATTTACTCTGCCTATTATAAATACAGGAAGATGTATCCATCACGAAAAATCTGCCTTTGTTTTTTCAATTAATGGTTTGTTATTAAGATTATAAAACTTTTTTAATTTACTTAAGTTAAAACCCATGTCCTTGAACCCTTCGAAATCCCATTTAAATTTTGACAATATTTCATGATCATAAAAACCATCCAGTAACACTTTACAAAAAGGTTCCATTTGTTAACATTAGTAAACAACATTAGTTAACATTAACTAACAATGAACAATAATTATTAACCATTTATTAATCTTAATTAATGTTAAGTTCAACATATAGTAATACATTTTTAAAATCCAAAGTTGTATTAGTTAACATTAGTTAATGCACTATTAACTAACATTAAAAAATATATTGTTAATTGTTTATTCATAATACCTAATGCATAGACTAATAGACTACTGAGTGGTAAATCTGTCAAAACTCTACTAAAGTTGATTTATCCTTATTTGATGTATAAAATTGCTTAGTATCTTTTAAATATTTGGTTATCATACACAATGTCTCCATCCTTGATCTTGATTGTATTCTATGTATCATTCATTGTCCTTTTTTTTTAATTTTCCAATTTAATATTTTACCTGTTTATTTACCAAATTCATAATAGTAATATTTTGTTTGAGCCATTTCTACTTCTGCCTGTTGATTAGTTAAATTATTATATTCTACTTTTTATGTTCATTTATTCAATTCAGTTGTATTGTTAGATTTAATGAAAAAAAAATGTTTTCCAAATTGTGAATTTCTTGTTCTAATTTATTTTGTTTCCACTTATAAGACTCTTTAATACAGTTCCAAATTATTCTATTAGAAGCTGTGCCCCTATTATTTTCTAAAAAGGTCTCAATTCCCTTTTCGCATAGCTTAATAAAATAAACATCATTTAATAAATAGGGCTTAAAACACTTTAAGTATTTATCTGCAACTGCAGTGGACAATGATCAGAGATAGTGGCCACCATATATTCACAGTCATAGAATAAATAAAAAAGAGATACAAATAAGAGAATAAATTCTGGAATATGTTTAAAGAACCATCAAATAAAATGTGTATTCCTTTTCCATAGGTTGTAATTTCCTCCAAATTTCAACTAATCCATTATCCAATATTCCCTGTGTCAGTACACTGGCTGAACTTTTAGTAAATCCTTTATCCGCTGATCGATGTAATAATGGTTCAAGAGCTAAATTAAAATCCCCACATATAATACAGTTCTCACATTGGGACACACTAATCAATCGTTTATACAATTTTGGGTCATCATGGTTTTGTCCATATATATTAATAAACGTATGACTATTATTATTAATATCACATTGTACAATTACTTGTCTACTAAATACAGTCAGGTCCATAAATATTGGGACATCGACACAATTCTAGTCTTTTTGGCTCTATACACCACCACAATGGATTTGAAATGAAACGAACAAGATGTGCTTTAACTGCAGACTTTCAGCTTTAATTTGAGGGTATTTACATCCAAATCAGGTGAGTGGTGTAGGAATTACAACAGTTTGTATATGTGCCTCCCACTTTTTAAGTGTGTGTGTGTGTGTGTGTGTGTGTGTGTGTGTGTGTGTGTGTGTGTGTGTGCGTGTGTGTGTGTCAAAGTGAACAAGATTGACCTAACAGATAAAGCCTATCTAATGGCAGGAAGAGGGCTATTACTGTATATAAGTTGGTGACTTATTTTTAAAATTTAGATGGCTAAACAGTCTAAATTCTCAAATAAAACTGCCATGAGATTAAATCATAAATATAACTGTTGACATAATTGTTGATTTGTAACAAAAGTAGACAGTAATAGTAACTGTATAGAAGTTGCATTAATAGAAATTAGATTACCATCTAGATTTTACATATACAGAGTGACTCTTATTTTATGTTGCTGATATTTAGCTTGCAATCTAACTCCGCAGTATGGATGCCAGGATAGATTTAGTGGCATAAAGTAGCTGGGAGGCTAGAGGTTTGAGAAAACAAACAATCAATCAGATGTTTACATGTTTAAGTGTTTAAGTTTTTAAGTGTAAAACATTGGCCTCCATGGAAAACCAAATTGAATGACAATAAAGGTTTAAACTGCATCATAAATTATGCACACAATACATTTGATATCCTGAATGAGCTCAGCTGGGATACTACAGGACTCAGCTAGAGTCATTACCTGCATGCAGATTTAGAGTTTTGCATAGTGTCTGATGTATATCTTATTTTCCTTGAATCATTGGTCCAGTCCTGCATTGTAGGGAATCCAATAATTTACTTCAGGCTTGACATAGCTCCAAATTTAGAAACAGATTGAAGAAAGAGGTAGACACCCAGAGAAAAGAAAAATCACTACGGAGATCTCATTAATATCTGATTTGTTTTTCCTAGACAGCAATGAGATTAAATGAAAATATAAAGGGAACTTTTGCTTATATCTGCTGCATGTCAGATTTTTCTCCTCAAACCTCCATAATCTCACATGCATCTACGCTAGAGTTTCTGAAAAGATCTCAACAATGTTCCCAAAGACTGCAATCAACACTAGATATCAATACGAACGTATACGTTTCTCACCAAATTCGTCTAAAACCAAATTATCTGCACTATACTATACTTGTTAATTTGACAGCTATGCACTCTACTGTTGAGGCATGGTCTATAATGGGACACTCTTACATGCCTATCCTGAAGTGTTTATGATCTTCATAGATGTGATTAGTCTAAAATTCAACCCCTCCTTACAACACACACTCTCACATGCATCCACCCCCCCACGCTTTATTCCCTCCGTCTTTCTCTCCCGCCTCTGCAGTGGCTCATTCTTTCCTGCGCCGGCTACAGGCACACAGCACACAGCACCCACCCTCTCTACCCCTCCTCTGGCCAATCATCCCAGCATGCGGCACCTATTTATGGGTAAAACTAACAGCCTCTTTTCCAGACTTAAAGCAGAGCTTTATGCTGCAGCTATAGCTGAATGAATCCAGCGTACCCTGCGTCTACACATGCTGAGTGATGCAGAGTATCAGCAAGACACTGCCAGCAACTGAGAGCCACTGATTAAAAGAGAAACAGCAAAGGATCTGGTGCTGCCTCTAGTACGCTCTGCCTTGCCCTCCCTCTTTGGGACAGACTGCAAAGGAGGATAGAGAACAGGGAGGCACTATCTGCAAGACTTCTCAAGCTTGTCTAGTCCACAATCCTGTTTTGATTTTGTGCACCGTGCTTAGTCTTGTGTGGCCCCTCAACACCATTCTCTCAGAACCATCCTGCCTGAGACAGAAACACAGACACCCAGGAAACAAGCAGACATACAGACCATTGGCGGACAAGTGAGCAGACAGTCTGAGATGGATTTGCAACTAGGTAGAAGACCAATTCCGCACAGATGTGCTCAATCCGGTGATGTATTTCATGCAGGTCTGGTCGTCACTCTTCTGCTCGGTAAGTCTCTTACAAACATTCCTCTACTTTCGCTTTCTCGTCTCTTATACCTTACACCTCCCTCTAGCTGTTTACTACTCAGGCACCCATTCCTACCTTTTCCTAGTGGGGTGGCTGGCAATATGCTGCATTGTGTGCATTGCTTGCACAAACTGAAGGTGTCCAAACAAGCACGGGCATTTACTTGTTACTATGTCAGCGTCAATTAGTCTCAGCTTTCTATGTCTGGAGAAGATACAGTTTGGGCGGTCAAGGTTCCTGACCCTACCTTTGGTCAAAAAGAATATTGATTGAGGAAAATAAATCATGCAATGTGGTGTTAGCACTTTAACAGTTAATGGGACAGCAACCGGCAGCAGCCAACTGGTATAACAGTGTATAACAAGAGGGCATAATTGTCTTGAGCTCTTATCTCTTCGGTTAATACAGCTGGAGCTTTGTAGTCCTGCAGAAGTATTAGGAATATTGGTGCATGACTAATGCATATATGAATGAGCAAGACATTTTATCGTTCGATACTCACAGTGACATCAGTCCCACTTTGGCATTTTGGTTTATCTAAGTTGACGTGTTATTAAATGTATTCACCTCCTGTAAGCGCATCTATTCAGAGATCTGTTTGTGAGAACAATACTCCAGTGATTCACCTTTTCTTTTTAATTTCCCTTCAAGCTACTATATATTTATGCCACTCTTAAAACACTTGCCATAATTACAATATACTTTGAGGGGGACATGTCCACCCAATGTGACTGTTATTTAGGCTATTACTGTTTAGACATCATTGTTAGAGAATAACTTGATGAAATCTTCTAAGACGTTTTTTTTTTTTTTATCTGTCACGAATCAGTTGAGGCAGGACCCAAACGCAGCGCAAAAAGCAAAAGCTTTATTAATACAAAAATGGAACAAAACCAAACATAAACTACCCTGTAGGGGAAAACACAGTCCAAGGTGGAAGCCCACTTAAGCTGGGCTGGGGCAGACGAACTGGATACAGGACTGAACGTAACCGACTAGGAACAGGGACTAGAAACAATACCGACATGGACATGAAACAAGACAAACTGGCACAGGACAGCACACACGAGGAGACTAAAATAGGGATAAAAATCAAACAGGTTAATAAGGAGGGCAGGTGTAACTAATTAACTAATAATGGGCTAACAAGGGGGGGGTATGACTCAGACTGAAAGACACGAGGCAAACAGAAACAAAACAAAACCACGTGCTCTCAAAAATGTCATGTGCGCACATCTTAAAGACAATAAGGCAATATGCACTCATGCCATCGGACAAATAAGACGAGAAAATGCACGGCAACACTAATAAAGCAATGACGTACATTCTCACACAAGACAAAGCCTGAGCGTACATCGTGAGGCAAACACCATGCGATGCACGGAACAGGCGACAACACGAAACAAGACACCTGTCAAGAGTTTGTACACACACAAACCCGACTCCTCAGACTGAAGTGACCGAACCTCAGCACAACGTGAAGACAGCTCGCGACCCGGGCACGCAGAGGAAAGTGAGCCCAAAGGGTGTCCAAGATCAGGAGAGACAGACACAGCTTATTGACTGATTATTGAGAGCATCCTGCCAAGGTGACATAAACGCAATGCACTCACGCCAATACAAGACAAGAAATGGAACATAAGTGTCTGGATCCCAACACCAAAACCGAAACTTTACCAGACAGGGAAGTCAGGATCCAGACCCCATGCTCCACGAGAATCGAGACCGACCGAAGAGCGCACAGCAGGAAAACCACAACTGAAGCCTTTGCTCACAGGAAGACAGAAGGCAAAACACAAGACATACACAGAACAATGATGTCACGACCCTGTCACACAAAAAGCCAGACTGTCAGAGTGACAGGATCCTGACAGTATCAGTGTGCAGGTTTTCAATGACTGGTTCTTAAAAACATATATTTGATTCTCCTAATCTTGAAAGTTGGTTTTAATTAGTGCTGGGAAATTTAACGTGTTAATTTCTTTTCCTTTTTTTTTTACATGTAAATATTGGCTCAAAATGCTTACTTATACTGTCATCTGAACTACTCTCAAAAGTGAAACCGCCCGAGCGAGACCCAGCGTGTGCTGGTGATCTGCAACCAGGTTTACAGTACTTGTAGAGGCTGAACGGCAGCCAGAGAAAATAATAGTTATACTTTTAATATGTTTCATCTCTATATGTAGTACAGTGTCTAATAATGCATTGGCAATGTGCACTTAAGATTCTCTTGCCAATAAAGTTTGAAATGAATTGAATCTGCCCATTTGATCCTGCTGCTAAAAATGTCCACTGAACAACTGCACATGTCCACTGATTATATGGCATGTATACATCTACTTGTATCAAAGATAATTACCTGTAAAAATAATGTTCATAATAACCTGAACATTTTACCATGTACATATTTAAAAAATTTATATAAATGATGACTAACCAATTTCATGCATACAAGTATAAAGTAAATATATTTATATTGTTTGTTTTAATGTATCATGTACCATAATTTAATAACGATTAATCATGATTAATCACAGAAAACTGTGCAAGTAATTAGTTAACATTTTTTAATAGATTCACAGCCCTAGCTTCTATAAAAGCGTTCTTCCTGAGATCTTCTACATCTCTGCATTGACTCTTTAAGAAGAAACATTTACACATACAGTATATCATGCAAAGTCTGTCCTGGCTGTGAATGTTAATTGCTTTGCTGAAATTGTTTGATTGCTTTACACTAGCTGTGGTATGTTATTTTGCGGGATTAGGGGTTCATGCTCAGAGTGTCTTTATGATATATTGGGCTGTGTGACTCTTGAGTCACACGGTACACCAGCTCTGCTAAGCTCAGCACTTTGGCTGAATTTCTCAGTTGAATTATATTAATTATTTTTGAGCAAGAGGGCATTATTCTTCCAACCGAGCCCCACCTTTCCCTTTACTGCTTGTGAAGGTGAATTAGAGGCCAATAAAATGGGTAATTTTTTCCTTCACTTTCTCCTTCATAGCTAGAACTCCGTGGGTTAATATGCATCTTCTGCAAAGGTCCCAGTGGATTCTGGGAGGTATGACATATTGCTGTATGTTCACGGCACATCCTTCAGATTATGAGAGGGTGCACCACTTAAAGGCAAATCACAATTATGACAGAGAGGGTGGTAATAATGTCACACACACTTCACTATGATGTCTTGTGGTATGATTACACAAAATGTCTCTGTTTCTGAATGAATATACATTTAAAAAAAATATGTATATAAAAAACAATGCAGAATTATGCCTTAGGAGACTCAAGGTTAACTTGTTTACTACCACCAGTACATACACCATAGTACTTAAAGAGTCATGGTGTTTTCACTTTTCAGAGTCATCAGACTATCAATGACTTGTCTCTGCATTTTATGCTAGGATTAGAGAACATATTTTAACATAAAAAAAATTACACACATCCCATTTAATAACTTCAACTCTATAGAAACTTAATTCTATAACTAAAGTAATTCATTAGATTTTGCATCATAATTGCATCATATTATATTTCTGTATAAAGGAAGCTGGTCCCAGTATAGTGTTCAATACAGCTAATTCTACTAATTAAAGAAATTAAAGGACACACTGTTCTTCCTTTGCATTCTGTAATAAACAGGATAGTGGATACGAATAGCCCTCTATAAAAAGTCAGTGAGCACAAATGTGTGTAACTAACCCCCCTCCCAACCTCAAGTGGTGCAGGCCCCCCATAAGACTGGAATAGGGGGCATTTACATTTTTAAAGAGATGTGACAAATAGCCTGAAAATACATTTCAAAGACATAAATTATTGTAACTACTTCATTCACAATCTGGACCGGTGAGCAGAGGCGAGCCTGGACCGTTGAACAGAGTTTTGCTTGTGACATGGCATGGAGCAGTCTGGGGTTTGATTGACACATGGCATGGAGCAGACTGCGGTTCGGCTGTGACATGGCATGGAGCAGTCTGGGGCATGGGCATGGACAGAGTCTCGGGAATGACCTCTGTGGTCATGAACACAGGCTGAGACGCAGAGATGAAATCCTTTCTCCTCCCCCTCCTCCGTGAGGCCGAAGTTGGCGGAGCAGGCTCTGGGACAGACGAGGCTTCCAGCTCGTTGGCCATGGCAAGCGTGGGCGTTGGCTCGTTGGCCGTGGCATGGGATGTTGACTTGACAGCCATGACATGAAACTCTGGCTTGGCAGCCATGAAGTGAAACTCTGACTTGGCGGCCATGACGTGACACTCTGACTTGGCGGCCATAACGTGACACTCTGGCTTGGCGGCCATGACGTGAAACTCTGGCTTGGCGGCCATGACGTGAAACTCTGGCTTGGCGGCCATGACGTGAAACTCTGGCTTGGCAGCCATGAAGTGAAACTCTGACTTGGCGGCCATGACGTGACACTCTGGCTTGGCGGCCATGAAGTGAAACTCTGACTTGGCGGCCATAACGTGACACTCTGGCTTGGCGGCCATGACGTGAAACTCTGGCTTGGCAGCCATGACGTGAAACTCTGGCTTGGCGGCCATGACGTGAAACTCTGGCTATGCGGCGGTCATGTCGAGGAACTCTGGCTTGGCGGCCATGACGTGAAACTCCGGCTTGGCAGCCATGACGTGAAACTCTGGCTTGGCGGCCATGACGTGAAACTCTGACTTGGCGGCGGCCATTTCGAGGAACTCTGGCTTGGTATCCGCCTCCTCCCAGCCTAAAATATTCTTCTGGGCCACCTGACAGGCTAAGGCACAAAATCCTCAACATAAACCTCCAAGGGATGACTCCCCTGACAGAGGCTCAGAAGCTGATCTGCTGGGTCCATTGTGAAGGTCAAGTATTATGTAGCGATGCTGCCAAGGACGAAGACGATGATGAAGGAGTGAAGAACACAAGAGCAGTTTATATAAATAAACGTGAAACCAAAAACCCTAACAATAAACGAGAACTAGACATAAACATAAACTTGACTTGAACTAGACTTGACTAGACATTACTTGGCATGGCATGACATGAACAAAACAACAAAGTTACACTTACAAATATCAATACTAGACAAAGGACAATGGTAAACATGAGGGCTTAAATACATGACATGGGGGAACATAAACCAATGATCAAACAGAACACTAAACAAGATAATAAGACAATGAAACTAAACAAATGAAAACAAGACACATGAACATGTAGGGAAAACAGGACATCACATGACATGAAACAGGAACTAGACTTATCAAAACAAAAGACATGAAATCAAAACATGAACAAAAACACATCTAAACATGACAGCCAGCATGCACAACCTGTAATTATTTATTTATTGCCTAATTTAAGCTAAAGAATCAATGTGATACCATGTTTTATGATAATATATTTATATGCTTGAAATATACCTAGTCAACAGTGTTGGGTGTAATGCATTACTAAGTAATTAATTACTGTTATTAAATAACTTCTTATTGAAAACAGTAAAGGGATTACTCTTAATATTCAGTAAAATAATTACAATTACTTCTGATGTAATTGCGTTAAATGCTGTATAGACTATAGAATAATTCTATATAAAACAATAATGAATTTAACGCTGCCCCCTTAAATTCTTTGGCCAGTTCATGAATTATTTATTTGATTTTATATGATTTATTTGAAAGAATTAAAAGAACAGTTTCATGTCTATCCTCATATTTTTCATCTGGTCAAGGTTGATAAGTGTTTTAGAAAGTAATTAGTAATAAGTAAGGCAATTACATTTCATACAGAGTAATTAGTACAGTGATTTAATTACACGGTAGAAGATGTAATTAGTAGTTAGCACTTAATTACTTAGTAACTTACCCAACACTGGCAGTCAGCTGTTTTGGAGATTTCAGTGTTGTTCTATTCATCTAGCTTTTTACTGAACTGACTTGCCATAAAGGTACTTTGCTTTAATCCAACATCAAGAACTGTCTGCTCTGCAATTTGTAAAAAATAGCTGATGATGTCACAGGCTGTTTCTGAGACATGGTTCCATTTAATATATTAAACTATAAACTGCACTGTTTACAATGCTTAGGTAATCTTCCAAAATGTGTCAGTTCTTGTAGCTTCCTTTATACACCCAGTGCCCCATCAACTGTTCAGAAACTATACAATTGAAAGAGATGAGAAAAAGAAGACATGCTTTCCTAAAATAATCAGCAAACTGTCACTTAAACTGAAATGTTTATACTAAAACTCTTGATGCTACAATAAAATATATATCATATGTGAACCAAATGAACCAAAAACAAAAAGGTCCAGGCAGACACCTGTGGAAAAATCTTAACAGTAAATGATCAACATCTTCTTTCTCAGTATCGGCCTTCACTAACATATTTGTCAAAAATACATTTTTACCATACACATTTGACCATAGATGACGTCATCATAGTATATCATCATATATCAGCAAAGAGAAAAACTAAATAAATAAATAATAAAAATAATAATAATAATTAATTACCTATTTACCTAAACATGACAACATGCATTGCTTAATATTCGTTTGCCTTATACCTTTGGTTATGTTTAGTAGTTGCTCGGATGCTGAGGTTTATGGTCGTCATGGAAATGATACAACATACCATGTTTGTGTTCAGCAACAAAACTGGTCTCATGACAAGTTGTAATAAAAGTATGAGATGGCCTGTACAAAAGCATACAAATTTTACTCCCATAGAGAAAAATAAACGAACCAACGATCAATGGTATTACAACCCCTTTCTCAAACCTAAACCTATCCATAAAGTGTAATCCCTTACCAAACCCTAACCCTTATATCCATTATTTTGATAATATTAAAAAAGGGGCATGGGTAGCTCAGCGAGTATTGACGCTGACTACCACACCTGACGTCGTGAGTTTGAATCCAGGGTGTGCTGAGTGACTCCAGCTAGGTCTCATAAGCAAACAAATTTGCATTGTTGCTAGGGAGGGTAGAGTCACATGGGGTAACTGTCACGATTCCCTTGTTGTCTGCCCTGGGTTTCACTTGTCTTTGTCCAAAACTACACTTCCCATGATCCCCGGCCCTCATCACTGCCAGCCCTGTGTCATTGTGCTCACCTGATTGTAGTTTGTCATCATCATGTCTCCAGTGTATATAAACCCTGTTTGTTCTCCATTCCCTTGTCGATCGTTGATGTTTGTGGACGCCTGTTTCCGTGCTCTTTCCATGTTTATCCTGCCTGTTCAACCTTTCAATGTTTTCCGTGTTTTTGTTTTATTTCCCCATTGCGGGTATTTCCTTTGTTCTGGTTTTGTCTGTTTGGTTTTCACTGTTTCAAATAAAGTAACACTGCATATAGATCCTCACTCCACATCTGCCTTCATCTGCACTCGTAACAGAACGATCGACCCACAATGGATCTAGCAGTTCTTCGGGCAAGCTGCCGCCTCCTAGATTTGAGGCAAGGAAGCCGCCCGGTGGAGGATCACGTTAGGGACTTCCTGGACATAGCGAGTGCCACTGACTTCCCTGACTCCTCCCTGGTGGTGTTCTTCCGGGCCGGCCTGGCTGGTTCGCTCAAGGAGCGGTTGCCACCGGCAACGCGCGGCTGGACGCTCCACGATTTTGTGGAGGAGACGCTGCTGGCATGTGGCTCACCATACACTGTGGATGTAGTGGAGGAGGATCCTGCCTCTCCTCCCACAGTGGTGACCCTCCAGTCGTCCATGGCTCGACCTGTTTCGCCTGCTCCACCTGCCAGCAAGCCAACCCCCAAACCTGCCTTGAGCAATGAGCCAGCGCTGCCAACTTCGTCCGCCCGGAGGAGGAGGAGAAGAAAGGCCTCTGCTCTCCAGCCTCCGCCAACCACGGCCAACCAGCCAATGCCTGCAGCCCCGAACGTCAGTGAGCCAGCACCTGCAGCCCCGAACGTCAGTGAGCCAGCACCTGCAGCCTCGACCGTCCCAGAGCCAGCACCTGTAGCCTCGACCGTCAAAGAGCCAGCGCCAATAGCCATGACCGTCCAAGAGCCAGCGCCCCTCGAGCCTCCTGAGCCTCCCAGGGCTCCGCCTCTCAAGTCTCTCGAGCCTCCCAGGGCTCCTCCTCTTGAGCCTCCCGAGCCTTCTAGGGCTCCGCCTCCCAGGGCTCCGCCTCTCAAGTCTCTCGAGTCTTCCAGGGCTCCTCCTCTCGAGCCTCCCAGGGCTCCGCCTCTCAAGTCTCTCGAGCCTTCCAGGGCTCCGCCTCTTGAGCCTCCAGAGCCTTCCAGGGCTCCTCCTCTCGAGCCTTCCAGGGCTCCGCCTCTCAAATCTCTCGAGTCTTCCAGGGCTCCTCCTCTCGTGGCTTCCAGGGCTCCTCCTCTCGAGCCTCCCAGGGCTCTGCCTCTTGAGCCTCCCGAGCCTTCCAGGGCTCCTCCTCTCGAGCCTTCCAGGGCTCCGCCTCTCAAATCTCTCGAGTCTTCCAGGGCTGCTCCTCTCGTGGCTTCCAGGGCTCCTCCTCTCGAGCCTCCCAGGGCTCTGCCTCTCAAGTCTCTCGAGCCTCCCAGGGCTCCGCCTCTCGAGCCTTCCAGAGCTCTGCCTCTCGAGCCTCCCGAGCCTTCCAGGGCTCCTCCTCTCGAGCCTCCCAGGGCTCCGCCTCTCAAGTCTCTCGAGCCTCCCAGGGCTCCGCCTCTCAAGCCTCCCAGGGCTCCGCCTCTCGAGCCTCCCGAGCCTTCCAGGGCTCCGCCCCTCGAGCCTAACAGGGCTCCGCCCCTCGAGCCTAACAGGGCTCCGCCTCTCAAGTTTCTCGAGCCTTCTGGGGCTCCACCTCTTGAGCCTCTCAAGCCACACAGGGTTCCGCCTCCTGAGCCTTCCAGGGCTCCGCCTCTCAAATCTCTCGAGTCTTCCAGGGCTCCTCCTCTCGTAGCTTCCAGGGCTCCTCCTCTCGAGCCTCCCAGGGCTCCGCCTCTCAAGTCTCTCGAGCCTTCCAGGGCTCCGCCTCTTGAGCCTCCCGAGCCTTCCAGGGCTCCTCCTCTCGAGCCTTCCAGGGCTCCGCCTCTCAACTCTCGAGTCTTCCAGGGCTCCTCCTCTCGTGGCTTCCAGGGCTCCTCCTCTCGAGCCTCCCAGGGCTCCGCCTCTCAAGTCTCTCGAGCCTCCCAGGGCTCCGCCTCTCGAGCCTTCCAGAGCTCCGCCTCTCAAGCCTCCCGAGCCTTCCAGGGCTCCTCCTCTCGAGCCTCCCAGGGCTCCACCTCTCAAGTCTCTCGAGCCTCCCAGGGCTCCGCCTCTCAAGCCTTCCAGGGCTCCGCCTCTCGAGCCTTCCAGGGCTCCGCCCCTCGAGCCTAACAGGGCTCCGCCCCTCGAGCCTAACAGGGCTCCGCCTCTCAAGTTTCTCGAGCCTTCCAGGGCTCCACCTCTTGAGCCTCTCAAGCCACCCAGGGCTCCGCCTCCTGAGCCTTCCAGGGCTCCGCCTCCCGAGCCTCCTACGGCTCTTCTCCCAGAGACTCCCGAGCCTCCTACGGCTCTGCTCCCAGAGACTCCAGAGCCTTCTAGGGCTCCGCCTCTAGAGCATCCTACGGCACCCCCTCCCTCGGCTCTGCCTTCAGAGCCATCCAGGTCTCCGCCTCTGAAACCTCCTACGGCGCCTCCTCCCTCGACTCCACCTCCAGAGCCTTCCAGGTCTCCGCCTCTAAAGTCTCCTACAGCGCCGCCTTCCTCAGCTCCGCCTCCTGAGCCTTCCTCGGCCCATCCTCCTGAGCCCCCAGGGCTTTCCATGGTTCCACCTCCCTTGGCTCCGCCTCCCAGGCCTTTCTCGGCTCCGCCTCCAGGGCCTCCCACAGCTCCGCCTCCTGAGCCTCCTTCAGCTCCGCCTCCAGAGCCTCCCTCAGCTCTGCCTCCCAGGCGTCTGGAAGCCGCTCCTTTGAGGGGGGGTTATGTCACGATTCCCTTGTTGTCTGCCCTGGGTTTCACTTGTCATTGTCCAAAACTACACTTCACATGATCCCCGGCCCTCATCACTGCCAGCCCTGTGTCATTGTGCTCACCTGATTGTAGTTCGTCTCCAGTGTATATAAACCCTGTTTGTTCTCCATTCCCTTGTCGATCGTTGATGTTTGTGGACGCCTGTTTCCGTGCTCTTTCTATGTTTATCCTGCCTGTTCAACCTTTCAATGTTTTCCGTGTTTTTGTTTTATTTCCCCATTGCGGGTATTTCCTTTGTTCTGGTTTTGTCTGTTTAGTTTTCACTGTTTCAAATAAAGTAACACTGCATATAGATCCTCACTCCACGTCTGCCTTCATCTGCACTCGTAACAGTAACCTCCTTTTGGTCGCAATTAGTTGTTCTTACTCTCAATGGGGCATGTTGTAATTTGTGCGTGGATTACGGAGAATAGCATGAGCCTCCACATGCGGAGTCTCCGCGGATTTCACGCAGAATGAGCCACGTGATAAGAAGTGCACATTGACTGTGTCAGAAGCGGAGGCAACACCCGGATTGAGGCGAGTAACCTACTAAGTATAGGGTATTGGTCATTCCAAATCGGGAGAAAAAAAAACTGAAAACATTAGAACGATGCAAGGGAAGCGTTTTGCAGGTTATTGACAAACATCACATCATTCATTTTTATTGCAAAAATAAATATGGAATGAGTAGTAATCTGTCTTAAAAAAGAAATTTCCTTTCTTAAAAAAAGTGTTCGATAGCAGGCTAGCTAAAATGTGACGCTGTATTGCATCAATTTCAAATTCTGTCTGTTGATTGGTTGGTCTATAGGAATAAACCTCATATCATTTCACAAGAACCCAGCCAGACAATGTCTTATGATTTTGCATCTTGTACAATTTTTTTCAAGTTGTCATGACACTATGTCTTCAAGTAAAGCAATACAATAAAAAGCGGTTGCTGACAACAAAGTGATTTTTTTTATTGTTAAAATACATGTATTGTTCCCATATGGACCTTTAATTTTCAATTAAGTAAGAGTGTAAACACAGTGGCTTCTATGCCTTTTTCAGATTGTCCTCTCACAGTTGTTTATTTTTCACTGTTTACTCTATGCCATCTCAATGAGGAGAAACTTTACTTATAGTCAAGTGAATGATTCGTCAGTGACTGAGATAATGAGATATTGGCTCTAAATTGATGGCCTGAAAAGGGAAAGAGAGAGATAGATGCTTATGAAGGGCAGAGTGATGGGAGAAAACTGTTTTCTTTAATTAGTTTAATTCTCAGGAGTGTTCCTGAAAGGAAGGTAGGGTGTAGATTTACATGTTTTTATCTGAATCAGACTGATGACAGAATAATGTCATTTTCTTTGAGCTTTGGGCCTCTTATTTTATAAAGCCTAAGGTGATATTTTTTTTTTAATATGTAGTTTGATGTACCTATGAACTTTTTTACTTCTGATTATAATATTTACATTTTATCTGCAAGCAAAAAACTATTTGATTGCTGTTTAGAAGAAACAATTGAGATCTCATCCATATTCTTTTCCTATCGTAGTCTACTTGACTCACTGCCTCATCCATAAAAAAACCAAAAACACAACAACAACAACAAAAACCCTGCACCATCTGTTTGCAAGTCATCCATCAATAAATATGGAAAACCACTTGACAAAGTGGCTTGTGGTAAAACTGATCAGAAGGATGTGCTCCCCATCTCAGCTCAATGCGGCAGTCAGTACATTAAGTAAGAAAAGGGCTGACGCATTACTGTAAACAGTAGCCCCTCCCTCTTTTTTCTGCAGCCTGAACTCTAAGAGTCTCTTAAGGGGAATTACGGCCAATAGAAGCAGATAGGGTGAATAGCGGTATAGAGAGGAGGTGAAGAGATGGAGAATGCTTATGGAGGTGGGCTATAAAGGGGAAAGCAAAGCAGCATTGGTGACGGTACCTGGTACAAGCATGAAATGTAAAATGTTTGGATAGATATAAGTTAACAGGAAGGACATTGGCGAGAAGGACAGAGAGAGAGAGAATGTAATGGCTTTAGAGGTCGTGGGGCAGTTCTGAGCGAATAAGAATTGAGGAAAAGCAAATGCTAAATACTGTTTCAAAGATTGAAAACCTGCCAATAGAAAATGGAAAATCAGAGTGTTTAATACACACTAACATCATCAGCAAGTTAATATCTGACAAATGAATGAGATCCTAACTGAAATCGGTTACTACATATGAGATAGGAGTAATCTGCACACTTATGAGCTGATTCTTTTGTATTTACTGCACGAAACATATAGTGTAGTCCGATTCTCGAACAAATCACTCATGAGCTATTTCTTTTTAATGGACAGCACAATATATAATGTATATATATTATTTGTGTATGTAACTAAAAATTAATACAATTATCTTAGCTACTCTGTGTGAAAACCATTTTTGCAAGAAATAAAAAAGTACTAAAATAATCATAAATGGAACCATTTAGAATTTTTGACTTTTTTTTTTTATTTAAAAAAAGGATGCATTGCCATAGCGCAACTCTGTACCACAATGGAAAATGGTCCAAAATTGTATTTTGTTGTTACACAAATGTCTAAACCAAATGTGGTTTGTTCTCGGTGGGGCGCGTGGATGCCGTGGTGGATGCCGTGAAGCACGTGCTATGTCTCCGTGGCAATGTGCTCAACAAGCCACGTGATAAGATGTGTGGGTTGACAGTCTCAGACACGGAGGAAGTTGGGATGTATCCTCTGTCACCAGGATTTAGGCGAATCACTATGTGACAACGAGGACTTAAAAGCACATTGGGAATTGGGCATGCCAAATTAGGAGAAAAAGGGGAAAAAAATATGTGTAGTGATTTGTAATCACTTATAACTGACAAATCGATGATTATACTCTTTAAGCTTGTTTTATTCATGCAATTTTTACTAAGAATGGTAACTATTCAGGATAAAACACTTCATGTTTTCTATCATTGAAATTCTTTCTGCATTTCAGGAATGTTTATGTTAATACATTTTTTATATATTCAGTTCTATCCAAGATATAAAAGTTCATGATTAAACATGCTCTATTTAAGCAAGACATTTTTAAGAATTCTCCACACAAAGGATTGTAAATCAACTGTGAAAAAGACAGACCATTTGACCATGTGATTCTGAAAAGCCACTTCTGATTTGGTTCAGTTTCAGCTCAAAATTTCCTACCAAGGAAGAAGTCTTCAGTCTCCTCTCTTCTTCAAGTCTCTCTTACTTATTCCACGTCCTCTGCAACTCGAAGAAGGATAAATGGTTCTTAAGGCATCGTCTACAGACTCCATAAAATTAATTTTCTCTATACTGCTAATTTATTTCACATTCTGTCACTTTACTCACCAACTTGTTTCATGTTTGTAATGTAACGTGTTAGATTCGTTTTTATGTTTAGAATAGCAATAAAGTTTGTTTGAACTCAAAGATAATTTGACTGTGGTATATTTTGATAAATAATCTTGTCACATGATTACCTATACCTAAAACATGTGTGTGATATTATTTTCAATAAGCCATGAGAATAATATTACTACGATAGGTGAATAAATCATAATTCCCTTATTAAAGCTAATTCTTTACAATATAACAAGACATTGTATTACGATTTTAATGGCGGACAATTTTATTCAGACAAATAATCAAATTTTTGGTCATTTATCTTTCTTTATACTGTAGAAAGATAAATAAATGATGTAGGGAAATTTATAATGGAAACAGTCGCGCACAACAACCATTATACATTTCACTACATAATAATGATGGAGATATGCACCACTTTAATCCTTACCATATACATCTACATTAACTGAAATTCCTACAAAAGTATAACTGAACACCTTTAAATCCCTAAATCTTAATATAAGCAATGGTGCCTGAACAAAAACAATAACAAGCTGATAAGTTAATGGTCCATTATGTTGTTCACAGTGTGTAGTGCCATTACTAGCATTTCTAAACATAATCTCATGAAAGACATTTGTTTTCTGCAATATCTAGGTCTCTTGCAGTCTCTAGAACCATGTCTGTGTTTCAAACTTGATAGTCACAACAGGACAATGTAGGAAATGTTGGTATCAATAGGACATCTGTTCCACAGTAAGAGAGAAACTAGGTCTTTCTCCTCCCTCTGCTGACGCCCAGACTCACTCAGTCACCAGGTGAAAGGGAAAAACACTGAATTAGATTAAGAGAATATAATCCAGAATAATCCATTTCACAATGCCACATTCCAGTCATATCTTCCCCCAGGTGACAATGTACATGCCCTCCTGGGAATTGAGCCTTTGTATCCTTTTGTAGGCCATCTTGACAGCTGATCTTATTTTTTCTGAGCTTAAAGAGGGCAGAAGTTAGGAATTACTATTAGTACAAAAGAGTTAAGGGACCATTAAGGCCAAGGTAAAAGTTAGAAACATCAAGATGGTTAATGGACGAGTGAACATGGTGGTTTCGTCAGCTTTGTTTTCAGGACCGAGCTGAAGAAGGGCAATGGCTATTGCACATCAGGGTCATGTCTAGATGGCAACCATCTCATGTCAAGGTTCTTGCGCATGCATGTTTGCCTCTCACCTTTCATCTTTTTAATGATGGAGAGTAATAAACATGTCTCTTAAAGTATCAAGTCGTGCTGAGTTGATGAACGTATTTGTGTATGTAGCACAGTATCAAGTTCTGTCCATTTTGTAGTGTTGTTTGCACATCTGTTAATGTTAATCCTGTTCAGTCACAGTAATATGAGAATGTTAAATTTGGATATTAGTTGCTGTTATGGTCTCTTTTACTGTCTTTGTTACCCCTTTCAAATATATATATTTTTTAGAGATTATATTATTAATATGATTATTATAAAAATAAATGATCACAGGTGACATTGATAAATAAAAAATAAATATTGCATCCCATGTTTCTAGGGTATTGTAATGTTTTATGGTACATATATCTTGGCTAACATAAACAGTAAATTGAACCTAAAACCTTAAACAAAATATACTACAATGTTACCACTAGAACAACCAGTCAGTCTCTCAACAACAGAACCAAATGATGAACTTTACCATAATCCACAACAACCAGTAGAAAATTTTGAACTGAAGTGATCTAATTAACTATGAAATATTTATTAGAATACTTAAATTTGTCATCAGAAATTACTATTTATCAAAATTGAAAATGTAAAAAAAAAAAAGAACGTACTCTGCATAACGTGATCAATATTTGTGAGTTTTGCCACTTTGCAAATCTGTGAAAGCTACGAAATCACCAACAGAAAGTACATACGAGAGAAACTTGACGTGAGACTGTTACCTTCTAGACACGACTGCATACCAGTCAGGGGGTCAGGATTTGGCTGGTTATCATGAGCTGTTACTTCAACAACATTATTCTGGCCCTGAAAAAATCATTTGTGGCAATTGATGGCTTCTCATAACAGGGGTTAAACTGGGATTTTGGTCAGCGAAACCTGAAATTGTGTGGTGATTCTGGATCTCTGGGCGAGATACAACATGACCAGCCAAAACAAATAAAAATAAAGAAATTCCTCACAAATCAGCATAATTATCAGCATAATAAGATGCTCAATATACATAGTATTTGGTGGGAACTTTGCAGTGAGAGAATGCATATATTTTTGACTTTTGTGTGATAATTAGCTTAAGTCTCTCACTTGTAAGTCGTTTTGGATAAAAGCAGTACATGGAAATCTTGAAGTAAATTTTTCAGGATTCCTTTTTCTCAAGTTGTTAAACAGATACTATAATTTGTATTGAAACATTTGTATTAAATTTGAAAGTATTGCAAAATAAAGGAATTTTCTAGAAAACATCTAGGTTACTGTTGTAACCCCAATTCCCTCAAAGGGGGGAACAAGACATTACGTCAGAAGCTAATGCTAGTGGTCTCTTCTGAGAGCTCCGATCCTGTTGGCAGGTGATGCTCAAAGCTGCACCCCATTCCAAAGCGAGCATAGAAAAAGAAGCCTTGAGGGTCATACTCCCAATTTACTATTTATATAGGCCACCACTAACATGTTGTCTGTCTGGACCAACACATGATGATACTGGAGTTCTGGTTGAAATGCTTTCACAAATACAGCCAGTAATTCCAGGCAATTTATATTCCATGTCAGTCTCACACCTGTCCAGGTGCTGAAGGGTGGACGCCGGTTGTAAAAGGCTCCCCAGCCCTAATGGATAAATCCATGGCAACTACTTTGTGTCTGGTGACTTGACCCAGTGAAACAGCCATTTGATAAAACAAGGTCTTGTTCCAGGGAGACAATGTGGCCTGACAGTGGTGTGTCACTAAAAGACACAAGTGGCCATGACGCCATGCATGCAATGGCACACTTGCACCAACCAAGTACCGAAGGGGTCTCGTGTTAAGTAAGCCTAGTGGCGTGACGTTGGCTGGCGCTGCCATTAAACCCAGTGCCTTCTGTAGCGATTTCAGGGGAACCACTGCTCTAGCTGTAAAGTGGAGCACGGGTGTACCGCGATTGCCTCTTCTACCTGCAGGAGTGTGGTGTAGCACTTCTGCTCCATGTGGTCAAGCATAGTGAAGGTGGTTACTCTCTAAATGTGTGTGGGAGTAGCCCACACACATTTAGAGAGGCTCCAGCCACGTTTTGGAGAGCTCAGCATCTACCTTCGGGAAGAACAACACCTAAGACCAGGGCGTGGTGTGACACTGGCCCATGTTCAGGTACCGAGAGTGCTCGAGCTGAGATGGAGGAGACCTTAGAAGATCAGCCTGTTCATCCTAACAGAGGGACAGTGATCTTCGCTGACGTATTCCATGGGCAAAGACTCTGCCAACGGAGAGCAGGAGGCCTGCGAAGCTTGCGCCGGCAGATGATCCTCCTCAAGTTCTCCAAGCTTCATGTCTGAGCCTTGCGCAATCTAGTGCACAACTCACAACGAAGTAGAGAAGGAGTGATCCAGAGAGAGATCCATTATCATCTTTGAAGGAGAAGTTCTGTGGGAGAATGACACTCGAGGCTCCTTATATACAATCATTGAGGTATGGGGCGGAGCTTCGAGCTTAATTTGCCAGAAGAATTGCCGTGAATATATAGTATTCAGAGAGATCGGGGCTCTCTGGTGTGACCCCTAGCATTAGCTGCTGATGTGTCATTGAGAGATTGACTTGAAAGGGAACAAACATTTTCATAAGAAAAAATTATTATGAAAATATATTAGCACAATAATTCCAAGTTGGTATTTGTGAAAAGGATCAAACAATCCTGGAGAGGAGCACAAATGAAATGGAATTGATTGACAAACAAGCTGTTTGTCTGTTTTTTAACCAAAGGTGCCAGTGTTGTGAACTAATGAGTCCGCCCATAAAATCGAGTCTCCATCTGAGACTCATTGAACTTTTAATGGGTACTCCATTCACTGCCTGAGTAGAAATCCTACAAAGTCCTTATATGATATACGTCGATATAACTTTGTAAATATGACATAAAATTACTTTAAAATGATTTGTTACAAATAATAGTATATAACCAAAGCTATAGATCATAAAGTCATAAAAAATTTTGTCAAGTTATTTTAATACTGTATGTATAGTGCTTTTCATAATACACATTGTTTCAAAGCCATCATGATAACACGATAACAAGGCAAGCAAATGGTTATCCCTGGGAACTCGAATTCACGGGTGCTTTCAGTTCATTATTAGTTATTTAGTTAATTCTATTCATTTAAATATTTTGATTATTCATATCTTAATTTTTGTATATTTTTATAAATAGATTCGGCTCTTCTGATATTCGAGCCGGCTCTTAGATCCGACTTGTTCAGGAATGACCCATCACTACCAGCCAGTGGCTAATCACTAGGATGTCCTGTTTTTTTCCGGGACAGTCCCATAATCAAGCACTTTTTCTAGTGTCCCAACTTATTCTGAAAAAATATCAAAGTTTTGTCCCATATTTCCCTTCTCCTAGAATTAGCCTATCGCTTATTCGGCTTTCTCAGTCATGTGAGTATTCTAATCAAAGATAGCCAAAGATATGACTTGTAAATCCCAAAAAAATCACACTGTGTTATTTGAAGTACATGACTGGATTAAACCATTCAGTCACAATCCCCTATCAATAGACGTTCAGGTAGTGAAAGGAAGTGTGCATGTATATTTAATGAGGATCTTCAAAAGAGTTTACATTTCTAAAAAAGGAGTCAGAGACAGAGCCTAGTAACGTGAGGTGTGAGATTTATGGAGCTTGCTTTCCATTGCCCATGGAGGCCACACTGACATTGCGCAGCATGTTCATACAAAAAAGCAAAAAGTGTGCCACACTTTTTGAAGAGTTAGCAATTTCAAGGTGCATGCAAGTGAAGGACTTTTTGCTTATCATTCTGTTGTGCATGACCACTTATGACCTGAGAATCATTCATACCTTCTGACATTAAAAAGCAGTTGGATAACTGATGTCGTGGGGTGCCATGTAGGGGTCGGCGAGCTTCATATGGAACAGACAGAGACCAAACACGATAAGAGACAGTTAAGTCATCCATGCATTTGTTTATCTGTTAATAGGTCTGTCCCGTGAACTGTTGTGTTAACAGTCAACAACCATTAACATAAACTATGCTTTGCATGAAATGGAGTGGATGTGTTGTAGTTTATATTAATTTAAGTTCTACAAACTTAAGGTATGAATAAATCTATGTGGCCTTCCATTGCTTTAATTCAGGGAGCAACTGAAGGAATTTATGGCAGTTCTTGCCTACCTGAGTTGGTGAGGGCAGAAGGTCCCCCTTTTTGCCCTGTAAGAGGTGTCTGGTAGCTGTCTTAGCATCTTATCTGATGTTGCTGATCATTTGTTAATGTTCATTCACCAAGGATCCAATCACAGTGTGGCACATCTTTTTCCACACCAGCAGTTAGAGAGGGGCCCTGCCATAAACTGGTCCCTGGAATGCCATCTTAACTGATGTTCACCACACGAGGAAGACCGAGATATGGTGAAATTCCTAGATGAGCTCTTCCCAAGTCTGCTTGACATAACAGCCAATAAGCTGGAAATTGAGTGAGCTCACAGAGTCCCGGCTCGGAGATCCACTGAGGGAGACAGGCCCTGGTCAATTCTGGCCAAATTTCTGAGATCATCCGACAAAGATCACATGTTACCTGTGGCGAGGAGAAAAGGAAGGTTTTCTTGGAAGAACCACAGCATTTTCTTGTTCCCAGACTTTGCGAATTCGACAAGAGAGAAAAGTGATCGATTCAAGAAACTCAACAGAAGACCATTTTTGCGCTGATGTTTGCGGCCAATCTGAGAATAGATACTAAGGATGGCCACAAAATATTTACATGCCCACAGCAAGCATTGCCTTTCATAGAGACAATGGGGTAAGTAAGTCATTTGGTGATTTTCATGTTGTCCCCAAGTGAGCTTGACTCGCTGAACATATACTTGACTGTCTGAGGAAGCTGGGCACCTTTTTTTGTGTTGGTTCAACCTAGTGGCTGGAGTTTGTTTTTTGTAGTCATACTCGACGGAGGGTCGCTTTTGCACTGATGCTCCTGGCCAAATTGAGAATAGATACAAAGGTTGGCAGCAAAATATGTAAATGCCCACAAGCGATGTCTTTCATAAAATCAATGGACTGATTAAGTCAGGGTGTATTTTTCACATTGCTCCCAAGTGTGCTTGACTCGCTGAAAATACACTTGACTGAGGAAGCTGGGCACCTTTTTTGTTTCTTTTTTTGCTGGTTCCGCCTAGAGGCTTGAGTTTGTTTTTTGGAGTATTTTTTCTGGACATTGGAAGGAGTAGGTCATCTGCTGCACTCATAAACAGCTAGTTCACTGAGCATTCGTTTCACTGTCCGAGGAAACTGAACAGATATTTTTGTGTGTGTATGCTGGTTCCGCTAGTGGCTGGAGGAACAGGTATTATTTAATTTTTTTCACATTTTAGAATAATAGTCATCAAAACTATGGAATAACATAAATGGAACTATGTGAATTAAGTTATGACTAAACAAAATTAACAAACAAAACACATTTAGCATCTTCAAAGTCTAGAATTTGCCTAGAATTTGCAGACATGTATTCTTGACATTTTCAAAACCAACTTCTTGAGGTATCACACTGGAATGCTTTTTACACATTATTGAAGGAGTTCCCATCTCTGTTGGTCACTTATTGGCTGCTTTTATTTATTATTTGCTCCAAGTCATCAATTTCAAAATCTTTTATTTTATTTTTTATGACATTTTAGTTTTATAATGAAATAAATTAATATGGTGGCACAATTATATTTATATCTACAAAACTATTTTCAAACATTTAAGCATATGCTTTCAAGTAAAAAAAAATATATATATATATATATATATATATATATATATATATATGAGTTCTCTTAAAACATAAATGATATTGCTGCATCACGGCCTTGCAACACCATTAACAACTCTCTTATGTGGACTGTCTTCATAAAGTATAAAGTGCATTTAAATGGTCTGCACTTATATAGTGCCTTTTTAACCTTAACAGTATTCAAAGCGCTTTACATTGTGACGCATTCACCCATACATTCATGCAAGGTGCTAGCCTGCCATGGGAGCAACTTGAGGTTCAGTGTCTTGACCAAGGTCACTTCGGCATGTGGAGTCATGTGGGCTGGGATTTGAATCACCAACCCTGCGATTAGTGGCCAACCCGCTCTACCAACTGAGCCACAGCCTCCCTCATCTAATCTATTTTGCCAAATAATAAAAATATTAATACTGTGACTTGCAGTGCATTCTGTGAAAATGTATGTCTTTGTATTCAAAATGTCTCTGTATACCAAAAATATGGTGGCATCTTCCCAAAATTGTTATTGCTGTGCTTTTGTTAATAGTCATTAACAGCTGTAAGTGGCAGTATTAAAGTATCTAAATAACAGGTCAGGCTGAAGACGGGTTTTGTTAGGTGAGATCTGTCTTTTATTGATGCGACTTGACACAAGCTAATCCACAGTGCTGAATGTGTTTTCCAAAGCAGTGAGTAGTCTTGTTCAGCACTTGTTCTACGATTGCTGTGGTTAGACTAATTACCAAAATCACTGGACTGTTACGTCATTTATTGTTTTCTATAACAGAGTGGAGAGAAGCAATAAAATGATTTGCTGTGTTGCAGAGAAACAGACATTCCATTTGCATATATTTTTTATTATGTCATGACTGTAGGACAATTTTTGCAAAAACTCCCTTTCCATTACAAATGTTTAATTTGTGCATTTTTTACTAACTATAGACATCATATGCCCTGACACCAAATGAGCCATGAGCGCAATAAATGATTTCTCCTGGAACACACATCATCAAAATCATATTCTGTAATTTCTTGTAGTGATGCATTACATTTAAATTATGGGCCGAGATGAAAATTCTGGACACACAAAAACTGAAACCAAAAATTTTAACACTGTTTCAAAACTTGTATTTTCAAAAAGGCAGAATTTGAAGACAGCATAGGTTCACTCCCAACACAAAGGCTGTTCCAAAAGGTAGGTAGCATTATTAGGTGATTCTCATTAAACCTGTCAAGAAAATGTCCTGATTATTTACTAAAAAATCAAAAAAGACATGTAAATTAAATTTTTATAGAAAATTAAGCCTAGTTTTAGGGCCATTAGGTTTAAATGTATTATTATGTAACTTTTTGACATTATTTTCATGACTGTTATGCACATTTTACAAAATTGTATGGCAGCATTGCATGTATCCTTACTGGACATGTCAATAACATAATGCCAGAAATTTTTATTATACATATTCTTTATTCATTCAGTACTGAATATTATCAATAAAAAAATATTAAATCTAATTTAATGTTTATGGAGTGGTGGTGGCGTAGTGGGCTAAAGCACATAACTGTTAATCAGAAGGTCACTGGTTCGATCCCCACAGCCACCACCATTGTGTCCTTGAGTAAGGCACTTAACTCCAGGTTGCTCCAGGGGGATTGTCCCTGTAATAAGGGCTCTGTAAGTCGCTTTGGATAAAAGCGTCTGCCAAATGCATAAATGTAAATTTCAAATACACAACTTTACCCAGTATGTGCTATGCATTTTTACGCTTATTGCTCATTTGCATAGCAACATGATAACACTTTAATGGAAAAAGAGGTGACTAAATGAGAGAGTGATAGAGAGAGTGAAAGAGACCAAGAGAAATAAATAATCCTCTAAAAGGAAGAGAACAACCCTGTCAGCTGTCTGTTTGACAGCATATTTTTTTTGCACCAGTTATGCATGTGTACATGCAAGTCTGTGTGCATGTTAATGTGATGACAGGCTCTGAAATGAGCTCTCGCTCTCTGAGGTTTAGAGTGGCCTTGTTGATGAATAAGTGCACCATGATGGCTAGTCATCCATCTCTGAGAGAGAAGCTACAGGGATCAATAGCCTGAAAGGAGCAGAGAAGAGGCAGGCACATGACCTTAGTAAAGAAGCTATTGGTATCTTGAGCAGTGGATCTTAACAACCAGCGTCATCTATACTGCAATACAAGGCTATTTGATCCGAGCCAGTTTGCCTTTTACTGTTTGGCTGTGTCTCAAAACTGCTGTCTACCTAATTAGCTTTTTTGGGAATCATATCCTTGCTTCTGTCATATCCTGTATCAAACTATTTGTAACAAATCTTTTGAGATTCATCATTTTGGCCAACCAAAGTATGCGTGCTATGTGTTTTGTGCTTACTAAATTATTTAAGTGTTAGCTTAGCTACATGCTAACATCAAGGCTATTTATATAGCATGGGTGAGGGGAAATAGTAATGAAATGTCACCCAAATTAAATAGGTAAATATCATGTGATAATATCAAATTCTGCAATCAGAACTGAAACAAGATATTCAAAAAGAAAAGAAAAAAAATATTTAAAATAATACTTTTGAAATGTATTCCACTACAGATTACAGAATACAGGCTGTAAAATGTCATTTGTAACGTATTCCGTTAGATTACTCAAGGCCAGTAACATATTCTAAATACTTTGGATTACTTCTTCAGCACTGGTAGATTGTTTCACTTGTTTTGACTATAAACACTCAACAAAATACACATTAAAAATAAATTCTCTGATATCCTAAATATCTTATGCAGTATTGTTTCTAAAACAAGATAAATCAACTTGATCTATTTTTAGATATTTTTACAGGAAAACAATATAAAAATGATCAAGAATACGATTTTTGCACTAATATCAAAGGTCTTTCTAGAAAAACATTTATTATGATCCAATGTGAATTTTCTTGAACAAAAAAAATATGATCGAGCCTGGTAACATGTGCATATAAAATGGATAGACATAGAATTTTAGCTTAGCGAAAAGATGACAATTTACACAAGGTTTATTTCCATTTCTTCTACTCCAAACTTACTTCAAACGTACTTCTCTGTCTGCTCATTTGAATGTAACGCATCATAAGAAAGTGTTTCACCGCTGACCAAATGCACTTTGGATCACATCATTTATATGTATAAATGTTTTCCATCTGAAAGGACTAAATATTAAATGAAACAAATGACAATAAAATGCAAAGTAATCTCTTCAGTAATCAAATTACTTTTGAGTGTAACTGTATTCTAATTACAAATTATTTAAATTGTAACTATAGGGCTGGATGTAAATGACAAATAATTGGACAAACAGTCTAGTTCAGCATTATATGATTTATTAATGCATTCTGTTAGATTTTAATTTTAAATTGGACTGGCTAATAATCTGGGTTGGCTAATAATAATGTCAAACATTCTAATGCCTTATTTCTTTAATAACATTGCCAATAACATCTCACAACATGCCACAAGCACACACACACACACAAACACACATACACACACAGAGGCTATTGAGATGGTATGGGGGCATTTAAAAATAATCTCTGTTCATAGTCTTGACCCTCAGGTACATGTTAAGAATACCGGAGCAGGGGCCACAAAACAACTCTCCCTCTCATATCTGTGTCTCTATAAACACAGCTTTGCATCTGTTTGGCATGCATCGAGTTTGATAAATGCAGTGCAATGTGTTAGCACATTAGCAGATATTTTAAGACACTAACAGCCTTAGTCTTGTTTGTTGTCTCTGTAATAGCTGACCCCTTGATGTATATGGCAGCCTCAGCAGAATAAACCAGTCACATTCATTGACTCAAGCCACTTGTGCCCTTTTTGAGGATGACAGCCATTTGTCAGTTCTGTTGTAAAAATAAAAGCAGCTGATAAGAGGGCAAGCAATCTCCCTCTAAGCCTTATATGTCTTCAGCAACATATTGCAGAGGAGAAAATGCTCTAACACAGTGTTCTAATCAGACGCGATTTAATACATTTCCAGTGACAACAGAGCGACAGAAAGTGGTTTGTGGGTTAACACTTGTTCCATGTAGTAAAACACATCTATTGAATTGACAAGTGCATTGTATTCGTACTGCAAGGGTAGTCAATAGAAAGACCTTCATATCACATAGATGGTAACACACTAGTGCTTACAGCCTTTGTATACACTTGTAACAGGACTGGTCGTTGTAGGAATGAGGAAACAGGGTTCATGTAATGTCATTCTCTTATATTAACTCTAAAATAAACTTTTGTGTGCTTTTAAACACTCTAATACGTCGCATTCCTGTGCATCACTCTGTCTCTCTCCATGGGCTCTGGCGTGGGCTTCTCTTATCGCTCTTCCCAAATTACTGCAACAAGAAACAGCTGTTATACCTAATTGTCACCCAGGGATGAATCCTTACCGCTTCCCCTGTCCCTGGACAGACACTCAACAACCCTCGCCACAACACGCAAAAAATTCAGAGATGGACATTTATCCCCTCAATTGTAAAAATAAATTTGGTGTTTGAATGTTTTTCTTAAGCAAAGAAAAAAACTCCATATACTATTACTGTAAGAGCTTTACTTTACCAGTACTTTACTGGTGTTGCAGTTCAGATTAATAACAAAACAGACACTTCTCATATTTGGTCAATGAGATAACTTTAGACCGAAACTATGGAATAGTCTACCTCTATATATTAGATTATTTCCCTCATTTTCAACTTTTAAGTCTTCTCTAAAGACATATTTTTTCTCTTTACCTTTCAATATTCTTTAAATATTGTGACCGGTTTTATCTTCTTTTATTTTATTATTTTTATCTACTTTGTATGTTTTTATTTTCTTGTAAATAACCATTTTACCTTGTACAGCACTTTGGTCAACCATGGTTGTTTTTAAATGTGCTTTATAAATAAATATTGATTGATTGATTGATTGATTGATTTAGATAATATTAGATGTCATTATGAACAAAGTCCCTTTCATGGCAGGTCAGTCCACTCGGAGGCCATCTTTGGAACACTCCCAGGCAGACTGGGCTGCTAATTTCTATGTAAACAAATAGTATAAAATTAAAGTTCCTATCTAGTTGAATGGGAAAAGAACAAAATCTCCAAAAAAGGTTTGTCAAAATTACGATCAAAGAACATTTAAAATCAGCAGTAAAAACTAACAACGATGGTATTCAAATTTGTGCTTCTTTAGCTCAAATTACACTTAAAATCACTTTTTTTCAGGCTGGTTCAGCTAATGTGAATTCTCAAGTTAACTGACAGGCGATGATTGTATCTAAAAGGTGATTGGATCTTTTCCCTGTAAGGTGGGGTTTCATTTTCTAAATTTCCTTTTCTGCTTTGGCAACTTGGCATTCCAATTTCTCTCATTCATATTAATACTAGGGGTCTGTCGTGCTAAATAGTCTCTGTTTTTATTAACTAGTTCTCCATCTTAATCTAAATGTTGTATAGTAACTTTGTCATATCAGATGAAACTCCATACAATTTATGTGCAAAACCATTGACTGTTGATTTTTAAATTTACCAACATTATTCCTGTTTGGGGATTTGTATACAAACCATGAAATCTACACAAAAAGAACATGAAGTACTACAAAAAATAGTGATGTTTAACTCTTTTTTTGGGAGAGAAAAAACATACCTAATCCTTAACTTTCACCAAAGAATGGGAGAAACTTCAAAATAAGAGTCCTGTTACATTGGTAGAAATAAATGGGATTTTTATCTGCTGACACAAAAATATATTTAAATACTGTGGAACATGGACAACAATTATATAAAGTTGATGGGTGTAATCCCAGTAAGTCCCAGATTAAAGGTGCACTTTAGAAGTTTTACTTAGAAATTAATACTAATTTCGAAACATTTTACAAAATCAAGAGATGAAGACTCTCTTAAGTGAAAAACACAGCAACAGTGGTTAAAACAATGGTGTAAGACTGGGCCTGGACTTTCTATTTGTACAGTACATCCAATCCAATGTAAAATCTTCTGGAATCTGTTTAAAAAAGTGATAAATATGTTCACAATGCCATTTTTGGCGATGCTATGGCCTCATACCTCTTTTGCTGCAATAACTGCAGCGTGTCCTTGTAAGTATGCAGTGCAGTTGTCATGTTTAATGTGTTTTTGTTCATGTTTGTGTTCATTCTGGAAGTCTAGTTCCCATACAATAGTCATGTGTTTCATGTCATGTGATTTCCTGTTTTATAGTCATGTGTTTCCTGGTCAAGTGATATCCTGTTTCCCTCCATGTTCATGCATCTTGTTTTCATTGGTTCATTGTACTCTTTATCAGTCTTGTCTTTTCATTGGTTTAAGTTTATTAATCTTGTTATCTTGTTTATAGTTCTGTCTGTTCATTGGTTGTCTTGTTACCCTTGTCCATGCAAGGTAACAAGACCCTCATGTTTACCATGGTCCTTGGTCAGGTATTGTTAATGTAAAGACGTCACGTCACAAAAAACTGCACTTGGGTTCTTCACATCATCTTCGTCATTGCCAGCACACATTACAGAATAACTGACTTACACTATGGACCCAGCTGTTCAGCTCATGCGCCTATGTCAGGGGAATCGCCCCCTGGAGGAATATGTAGAATACTTCTGCGCTTTAGCCAACCAAGTTGGGTTTAATGGCATCGCCCTCAAACACTTCTTCCGGGCAGGCTTGAATGAGCCGGTGTTCTCTCTGATGCCTGCCAGTCGGATTAACTTCAGTCTGGTGCAATACATTGACTTCGCCCTGTGGATGAGTGGTTCATCTTTCACTATAGGAGAGGCTGATGAGGAACTATGCACTTCTACATTGGCAGCTTTGCCAGAGTTCACCGTCATGGTCGCCGAGCCAGGGTCCCACGTCATGGTCACCGAGCGAGGGTCCCACATCATGGTCACCAAGCCAGGGTCCCATGTCATGGTTGCTGTGCCAGGGTCCCACGTCATGGTCATCGATGCCTCGGCCTGCTACATGCTATGTCACAGCCATGCATGAGTCTGCTCCATGCCATGTCAAAGCCATGCCTCAGCCTGCTCCATGCTATGTGACAGCCATGCCTGAGTCTGCTCCATGCCATGTCACAGCCATGCCTCAACCTGCTCCATGTTATGTCACAGTCACATCTGAGTCTACTCCATGCCATGTCACAGCCATGCCTCCGCATGCTCCATGCCATGTCACAGCCACGCCTGAGTCTGTTCCGTGCCATGTCACAGCCATGCCTGAGTCTGCTCCATGCCGTGTCCCAGCCACTCCTGAATCTGAGCCATGCCATGTCTCAGCTAAGCTTCAGTCTGCTCCATGCCATTTCACAGGTCCACCTCTGCTCCATGGTCCAGGCCTTGCCTGCCACAGCCAACAAGCCAATGCCCGTGCCTGCCATGGCCAATGAGCCAACACCCACGCCTGTCACGGCCTACGAGCTAGAGTTACATGCCTCGTCCATCCCAGAGCCAGTGTTGCAAGCCGCGTCCCTCCCAGAACCAGCGTTGGAAGCCTCAGCAGCCATGTTGCCATTCTTACCACATCATGCCATGTTACCATGTCTGTCAAGTCAAGTGGCCCTGCCTTGGTCCTCCGGCTCCACCCTGGCCCTTCAAGCCTTCGGCTACTCTCCGGGTTCCCAGTTGTCCAGTTTTGCCCCTACAGCATCTCACGGCTCCACATTCCATGGCTCTGCCCTTCGAGCCTGCTCATGACTTCATCTTCCACTGGCTCCGCCCTGGTCTCATGCTCCACGCCCTGTCTCACTAGGCACCAGTTCTGTCTGTTCATTGGTGGTCTTGTTACCCTTGTCCATTAAACCCTCATGTTTGCCATGGTCATTGGTCAGGTATTGTTAATGTAACGTTGATTGGTTCTCAAGTCATGACTAGTAAAGTCCATGTTTATGTTTTTGTTTACGTTTTTTTATTTCACATTTATAAATATACTGTACTTTGGTTCTTCACATCTTCATCGTCTTCGTCATTTCCAGCACATTACTGTGGTGGCTGACTTTCTGTTAACTGGCGATCATCTCTTTCTCTTTCTCTTAGGAGTTTGGTATGCTCAGGCATTGGAGGTGAATACAGGGAAGGTTAATTTTGTTGAAGTGATGAATGGAAGTTCAGTGCTTCTACCCTGCATTTACTCAAGCTGCATTGGCATTAAAAACCTTTACTTTAACTGGCAGTTCAAGGACAATGGAACACTGATTAAGGTGAGAAACCCGCTGTCTTTTTCTGTGGATTTCATCTGAACACTTAAGTAGAATACAAACACATTACATTTCCACATTCCAAGAAGATCATATAACTTCCTAAAGCTCATACAACAAGAGGAAATACTTTAATACACACCGTGGCCCTAAAAAGTATTTGGATACTTAAGCCAAACTTGAAATCTATTTAATTGCAATAAAAAGAAAAAAGAAATTGGGCCGTAGATGTAACACATTAATTCAGTGCTGTGGCGGAATGACACACCCCTCCCCATTTTTATCGTCGCCCCACCTCTTAGGGCCATCCTTCAGCTTGGGACAAAACAAGAGTGGGCAGGAGAGAGAAGAGGTTCAACTTAATGAGCTTTGTTTGGGCAGCGGAGGAGGAGGCACACCTGTTGCGAGTGGAGCCTCTTCACTTCTACCATTAAAACTCAGAGCACACCTTTCCTTGGGAAGTAGGCTTCTATCTCCTCGTGTGCACACATTGGCATCCTCGCAGGTCTAGGAACTGAGCAGGGATGGTCCAGCATGAGTAAAATGTTTTGCCAGACCCGCATCCCAGACCCCCCCGCGTGGATTAGATGCGACACTGGGCTTAAGGACCCTGTCCATTATACAGTATCTGGACCTTACCCTTTCATCACCACCTTTCCTTCACATAGCCCCATTCACAGCGAGAGTGCCAGATCCCATTTTATTTTACACACTATTTCCCAGTGCACACTTTATTCCCCATTTTGGAATGTTATGTTTATTATTATTTCCAATAAATGCCTGAGGCCACACCCACTATGTCTGTCTCTCACCCGCCACAGTGCAATTAATTATTAAAAAAATTAAGACAATTAATTATGCCCCCGCATAAATATTTATTTATGTATTTATGTATTTAATATCACTTTTATTTTTGTTATTAGAGATATTTTACATCAGGAAATCAAATGGGAAAAATATTCCATCATTAGAGCATGAGGTGTGAAATTACTGAAAACCTCTTTTTGAGGTGCCTTAAGTATCTTTATTTATGTACTCAAGGAACTTTAATATACATACATTTTATATACATAAAACCTGTCCCTTAGACTCCGTTTACACCTGGAATTAAGATGCATCCTGGGTGATCCGATTCGATCCGGTTTCTTAAATGCACTTGAGATCGCATTTGGAGGAGTGGAACTGATTTATTATGACATACATCAATCATTATATCAGTTACTGCATGATATAAAACTGAAACAAAGTCAGAAAAACTAAAAACAGAGCAAAAAACAGCACACTATTTCTTCCAGATGCATCTGAAATGTAATCTATGCACTATCTAAGCAACATTTTGAGCAGAAATGCCCATTATTTGAGCTGCAGATGTTTGTGCTTCTCATAAGTGTCATGATGATACCAGACACACTGAAGCAGATCCGTGAAGTTCTCATGCTTGTGTATCCACTTTTTAAAATTGTCCAATTGGATTTCCATTTATTGCACGGTTCTCTGGAATACTCAATTCTGATTGGTCAGTGGCACCATCCAGCAGACAGATTATGCTCTGTAACAACTGTACATCCTGTATTTAGTGCTGACCACGGATCACCAACAATGCATCTTAATACCAGGTGTACAGTAAATGGGGTCAAAATGGGACAACTAACAGATGCCTTAAAGTTTTCAGTTTCTCAGTGAATTGAAACGATGTCTAGTGGTTCTCTCAAGGGTTCCGTTACCCCAAAGTGTGCCCCGAGAACCGTTAAATATTTTTAGTGTAATGCAATGAAAATAATACATTTTAAGTATGGCTTATGTGTCCTACTAATTTTCTGTCTCACTTTATCTCAAGTGATGCTGTCTCTCATTCTATCTGTCAGCTATGTGAGGCAGTTATCCCAGCAGAAGGAATAGAACCTCGTGTGAATATCTATCATGACCGAGTGGAGTTTGTCGGCTCCAGTAAGGAAAACAACATCTCCATCCTGCTACATAACATCACCTTCGAGGACCAGGGACAGTACATCTGCTTCGCCATCAACCCCAAGGAGAAGGGCCGTAACCATAGCGCAATTTTCACACTTTTTGTTGTGGATGAATGTGAGTGTCAATTTTCACCTGCTTAGACGGGATCAACAACCAACATTGTACATGTATAGACTATTCATATGTAGAATTAGGCTGCATAATAATTAGGGCTGCATAATAATTAGGGCTGCACAATAATGACTAAAAAAAATCAATATTATGTAATTTTATATTGTGATCACAATTATACATTTTTATTAATATAACTTGCATAAAAACATGTTTAAGGCAATTGCATGCCATATTCTTTATTTAGTACACATTCAAAACAAATGTGAGACATGTCAACGTGTGTCGAGTGAAGGGACCCTAGGGGTCTCTATTCAATTACACCATGCGCTGAACTGTGTACGTGCGCTACTGATGCAGGTGCGGGCAGGCAGTTGCATGCAAAAGCTACAGGCTGTGTCAGACTGCACGTACCCTTCCCTAACACCCCATAAAATCGTCATAAACTTTAGCCTCTACTCTCTGCTGAGAGTACCTTGTCGCGACAACACTGTTTGGAGGCTTCTGTGGTGACCAGAACATGTCGGGACACATGCTGTATGGGGACTCCTGTCCGCAGAAAACAGAGATCTGCCCAGGGATTAAAAGTCTGGCAGCAGGCGGGGGTGATGAACATCTCAGGACTCGAGTCTGGAACCAGTGCTGAAGCTGTCTCATATGCATCAACCCCAGTGGCGTGACCGCCGCAGAGGATGCCACATGCCCCAGGAGCCTCTGGAATTGTTTTAGAGGAACCGATGTGCCTGGCTTGAATAAGGTGAGGCATTTCAGCACCGGTGAAGTTAGGTGCGCTGTCATTGAGACTGAGTCGAACTCCATGCCGAGAAAAGAGATTCTCTGAACCGGGATGAGCTTGCTCTTTTTCCAATTGACCTAAAGCCCTAGATGGCTGAGGTGCCTGAGCACAGTGGGAAATCTAGTCTAGAAGTCTATAGAGTGGGCTAGGATGAGCCAGTCGTCGAGATAATTGAGTATTCGAATGCCCACCTTAGTGGGGCAAGGCTGCCTCTGCTACCTTCGCGAAGACGTGAGGAGAAAGGGACATGCCGAAGGGGAGGACCTTGTACTGATACGCCTGGCCATCGAATGTGAACCGTAGGAAGGGTTGTGTCGAGGCAAGCTGGAGACGTGGAAGTACACATCCTTCAGGTCTACCGTGCGAACCAATCTTGATGCCGGACGCAAGTTAGAATGTGTCTTTGCATGAGCATTTGAACAGGAGTTTGTGTAAGGCCTGGTTGAAATATCGCAAGTCCACGATCGGCCGTAAGCCGCCGCCTTTCTTGGGTACGATAAAGTAAGGGCTGTAGAAACCCTTCTACATCTCGGCTGGAGGGACAGTCTCTATTGCGCCTTAGAGTAAAAGGGTCGTGATATCTGCATGCAGGGTGTTGGCGTCTTTGCCATGCACTAAGGTAAAGCGGAAGCCGCCGAAGGGAGGTAGGGGCCTGGTGAACTGAATCACATAGCCGAGTCGTATGGTCCTGACCATCCAGCGCAACAGGAAGTGAGAGCCATGTGTCCAAGCTCAGTGCGAGGGGCACTAAGGGGATGATTGTTTTTGATGTACCTGGCAAGGCTTTGCAGCGGGTGGAGCAGGTAGTGTGGCATCGGGAGGTGAAGGTGCGTCTTGAGGCTTTGGTGAGAGAAGACTTGAAGCACTTGCCTTGCTCCGCACACCCGGCAGGGGGCGGGTTAATGACTGAGGAGGAGGTCCCATGTAGGCGTCCTCTGGACTCGTTAGAACCAGCCGGCCGGGGAGCAGCAGTCGTGGGACCGGAGGCGAGAGGTCCGCGTCCGAGGTGCCAGGACTGCTGGAGTGTGTCACCGGGTTGCCGTGAGAATGGCATTTGCAGGCCAGGTGACCAAGGGAAAGAGGAAATTGCTCTATAATGGAGAATGTGGGTACTGCAGCCCGAAGGGGGTGCGGCAAAGAAAATACCTTTAACTGAAGATTTTCCTTCCGGCCCTCCACTGGGGGACGGAGTGGTCTACTTACCAGCACTGTAGCAAACGTCTCATTCCCTGGTTTGTCCGTCTCAGGAACGCTTGAGAGCCTTCCGGGTCCTCGAGGACGTTCAGGAGAAGGGGAGCATGTGCTTCCTGCGGATTGCTTGATGCTGGGGCTGAGAGCTGGGCCCAGGTTGAGGCGGAGCAGCTTGACATTTGGAAGCCGCAGGAGGACGCCCACTGCGAGCAGACGGAGCACGGCCCGTGCTGGTATGGTGGTGGGGCATGATGTGGGAAATGGCCTCCGTCTGTTTCTTCACCGCTGAGAACTGCTGGGCGAAGTCATCAATGGTTTCGCCAAACAGACAGAGCTGGAAGACGGGGGCATTGAGAAATCGTGCTTTGTCTACTTCCCGCATCTCGACCAGGTTCAGCCATAGATGACACTCCTGGACCACAAGTGTGGCCATCGCCTGTACAAGTGGCAACACTATGACCTTCGTGGCTATGGGGAGCGTGATCGGTCATCGAACGCAGTTCCTGCAGCACATCAGCATCAGGACTACCCAAGTGCAGATCTTTAAGTGCCTTGGCCTAGTGGATTTGCAGGGGGGCCATGACATGCAGTTCGGAGACAGCTTGGGGCCAATCCGCCATTGAGGGTAGTGAGAGTGGAGGAGCGAGGAAGCCGGTTTCGGGCAGTAAAAGGGAGGGGGGTGGCTGTGAGCTCACAGCAGCCCAGGCAAGCATAGCAGACATCTGCGCATCAGGCTCAGACTGGACGAGCAGACCCGGAGGTGGTAGCCCAGTTGAGTCATCAGCCTCAGACGCCGCTGTGACGCTCTCCGATGCAGCGGTGAAATCATCATCCAGTCATCCACTCACCTCGAGCCCGAACGGTAGCAAACGAGGGGCGGGTAGTTCGTGGATGTGCTGTAGGGGCGGGTGGTTCGTGGATATTTACCCGACAATACCAAGCCTGCTGCTCCCCTCAAATCTCCTTCATTGGCAGCCGCACCGGCCCCAATCCCGTAGGAAGGAGGCGCAGGGTGGGGGGGGGAGGGGGAGCCGGAGGAAAGAAAGCCGCTACCGCAACATTGCCATGGTTATGTTCTCACACTGAGAACATGAACCATTCATAAAACACTGCCTGTGTGTGATCGCAGCCCAGGCATGCGAGGCAGCTCTTATGACCGTCAGAAGCAGAGAGAAATCGACCGCATGCAGGAACTACATGGGGTGGAAGGGCATCGTTATAAAGACGCGTCCTGAAAAGGATGTTCAACGCCAGTGGTGTATTGCTCTTTTATATAAAATAAATCTTTTAGCAGCGCTGTCGAAGCGCCCAGGGGCAAAACTGCACTGCCGTGCAGAGAAGGATAGAGCCGCTGATATGCACTGTAGATCCAACAGCGTAAGCTCTGCAGAGGTCAGTGGAACAGTAAGTGATCTCCGCTAGCTGATTGCACAACCGCTTAGCTCCGAAGAAGAAATCTGAATGGACAGATGCATGATTCCCTCCTTTTATACCTGTATGTCCGGGGGAGGGACATGCAAGTTCTGTCTGCCAATTTCTCATTGGCCTTTTCTCAAGTTCAGAGGTAACCGAGGCCTTCAAAGAAGTCCCCTAGAGTCGCTTCAATCGACACAATGTCGAAGTGAGCGACAGATGGGGAACTTTTTGTTTTTATCTCTGTCAAACAATTTAGCCAATGCAAGAACCTTGCAAAATGAAACATTGTTCTTGATAAGAACAGAGTTATTTTCTAAACCTAAGATGCCTCTTTTTAAAGAGTGTGTAAGATAAAATATTTCAGAAGCTCTCACATAATTTCATTTTTGTCTTTGCAGTGAAAAAGGTGGACAATACATTGACTGTCATCATTGTGTCCGTGCTCGGGGGGGTCATAGGCCTGATCATTCTCATCATGGTGGTGAAAGCTGTTGTACTCGCCGTTCTAAAAAAGGTCCAGGAGAAGAAGTAAGTCGCAGTGGTGTGTTTTTTTTTTTTCCTGGGTCGAAACCCAAATATCCAATCCCTTAACTCTTTTTCACACAATGGAGTTTTACTCATTGAGTAGTTGGTGGTTACCAGCATTGGGCTAACTCAACCAATAAGACGTGTTAACTGGTTAACCAGCATCAATTGTGACCCCTTTCGACATTTAATCATGTGCATTGTAGTAGCAATAACTTTGTTAATATCAATTAAACTCCAGTGTTGCTCCGTCTTTCTTTCCAGCTTAAAATAGTGCATTGTTCTTCTTAACTGTTCAATTGGAAATCTCTGCAAACCAATACAGCATAGAAGCAAATAAACACAAATCATTTATCTAACATGTATCTAAACATTTTCTATATCAAAAACCTTTACAAATGAACAGTTTATAAATGTAATATTATTCTTAAGATTTTTTAGCCATTTATACTTATTTATTTTTTGCTAAATGTATTAAAATTATAGCTCTAACATGCAGGAAATTAATTATATATATTGACAATTTACTTTTAACTAGTTAAAATGCTAATTCCTAATATTAGGAATGGAATTACTACTAGTGAAAGTGCAATTTCTTTATATCAGTAAATACATTTGCACAGCTAAACAAATAAATAAATTATTGATATGAAAAATGACGTCATTACTCACAGAAGCAGCTGAAAGAGTGCTTGGATAAGATAGACAATTGTCATCTCACAGACAAATACAAGGTCTGTTGTTACCAATTTGCATCGTATCATCACCTTATGTGGCCGCTAAATATGTGTGAGATCGCGGCAGTGGCAAGGACGGACACCAAGGCCAACAGTTACATCTGGAAGTGGCTGGGATTTCTGCGTTTGTAAGAAATGCCTTACAACTGTCATTAAAGTACATCACACTGTGTTACAAGCAGGAGAAGACCAGGCTGTTCTTAGAACTAAGGGAATCAACAGACCAGTCAGTAAATGCTTGTCAAGCCCAGGTCCGAACAGGCCGTGCCTGGAAGGCAGAGGAGGTTATAAACAGGTCGTTTCAAGACTGATGCAACAAGAGATTGTTGGATAAATCCAGTCAGGAAGAGCAGGCCTTGGATGGGGTGGCACCCAAACTGTGGTCAGCAGCCTCTAAAAAACCGAAGAAAGTGATTGTAGTGACAGAAGTGAGAAAGTAGGAAAAGGGAACAATTGCAATATGTGGTGAGGTAGCATGTAGAAGAGGAAAGGGGTGGGGAGGAATTATTTCCATTGACCCACTCTATAATTATCTAGGGGTTTCTGGAGAGGAATTGAGTGGGGGAGCGAATCCAGGCCAAGCTAGGCATTGGAGGGGTTGCTGATGCAGTCTCATGGCTCGCCTCTCATATCCAGGCCACCAGGAGTTGTTCTGGGATTAATGAGGCAAAACATTTGTGATAGGTGGATTTCAACTTGTTAACATTAAAAATGGAAATATATGTAAATATATTTCAACATCTGGGAATGGATTTTGGAGACGAATAAATTGAAGAGTAATTAAAGATAACTTAAAATAACATTATAGATATTTGATATTAATATCACCACTAGTGAAAACCAAACTACAAAATAAAAATAATAATAATAAATAGCATTTTTAATAGCTGTAATTTACGGAAGCTAAGTTTTAATTGTGAATAGTATATGTGCTGATCCACCAGCTAGACAAAACCAAAAAAACATGGAATTAATGCAGGTCTAAGATGGTATTTTCTGCAGGGTTTTGCCAAAATTTCAACCTGCCCTTGGTTACTACTTCATTGGTTTGATTAATCTGTAAAAATTGCTACCAATTATGTAAACAAATCTTTAATCAAACATTGACTGTCCCTCACGTTGATCCAAACCCATATTGTTTACTTTCTTCTGTGGTACATAAAAGGAAAAAACTATTTTGACTGCTCTTTCCCATATATAAAGGAGACATTACATATTTAAGATCCAAAAAGGACCAAAGAAAACACCATAAAAGTTGTAAATATGAAATATGTTTCAACTAATGGCTTTATTTTAAGTCCATGAAGTTAAAGTTATTATGCTACTGAAAATCTTCCCCTTCGCTACTTGTGCTTTTACACATTTAAACATTACACATTGCGATAGGCCACAAGACATGTAAGAATCAGTGCTTAGTGTAATCTGATTACAATGTTTTTTTTAATCTAATTATTTTTAAGTCAAAAGCAGTATAAGGTATTACATTTAAATGTATTATAATTAGTTTACCTTTACAATTACTGACATTCAATTAAGTTAAAGAACGCTATGGGGCACTATATCGCGAAACAAATCTATGCTTATAATGTTCATGTCCCATGTACGTAAATCAGGCATATGAGCAGAGGCGTAGCTAGACCCTGGCTGATAGAGCTGAAGCCCCGGATCTTTTATTAATAGCCTTGAATGTTTTTTTGTGATGGAACAAAAAAAAGAAGTATGGCTTAATGTTCATTACATCAGGGTATAAAAGCAGCAAGGTAGGCTGCAGTTCTGGCTTCAAATGTAAAATAATTCAGATCAGTGAGCCCAACTTGCATTAATTGACAGTTCGCACTTTGACTTACCTGCTGTTCGTGCTCAAGTTCATCAGACACATAACTAATGCCTTAAGTGGGAGCTTTCTATTTTCTCTCACGGGGGTGCAGCTTTTCTGTATCAGAGGCACTGAGGTTTTATTATGTAAGCCTTATTTCTAAATATATTATCTATAAGCCTCATTTCTAATCTTCATTTTTTTTTTTTTAACAATCCACACACCAAGTAGATTTGAATGCATGTGCCAGTCAACTTGTTCGGTTATTCGGGTTTAGTCGGGAGTAGGGATGCGGTAATAAAGAATGTTTATTGCAATAGAATTTCCTAAAACGCAACTCAAAATAACAGCACAGTGAGCTATAAGCCTAAATAGCACAATACATAGGTGTTCAAATTATAAATCTCACAAAAGTCAAACAAAAAGTCAAACAAAAATTATCAAACTGTTCCTACCTATATATGCGCTCTCTGCCTGGGCTGGTTCACATTCCCATGTCATGTGCGTGGAGTTAAACTGCTGCATTTAAAAAGCCTCTTTGGGGTGCCTTGATTCATAAATGGTTTAAAATCAAATGACATCGAACTTATCTAATTATTGTACTTAATCTGCACGCCGGAGCAAAAGGGGAACGTTTATCAAGCGTTGAAACTGTGATTTTTATTAAAACACAACCTGGAATCATGTTTAATAGCAGTCATGAAACCCATCGCAGGTGTTTCAAGATGCGTTTATAAAATTAAAGTTAATTTAATTAACTTTACTCGGTGATCTCATGATGACGTTTTATTGCCACGTTAAATAAAATTACGATTTTGATATAAAGTCTTAATATTTTGCAAAAAAAAATTTAAAAATATTATGCGAATAAAGTTGTAGCATTATGATATAAAATTGTGTATGAGAAAAATTACAAATTATTAGAATAAAATCATAGCATTTTGAGATTATAGTAATAATATTATGAGAATAAAGTACGAATGATTAGAATATAATCATGGCATTGTGAGAACGAAGTAGCAGCCTATATTGTGTGAATAAAGTAGAAATATTAGAGAAAAAAACCTCAATATTAGGCTAAACAGGGCGTCATTATCACAATGATAGAACTGATGCCAAGCCAGCAGCTTTGTTAATGCATGAGATAGATGTGGAGGTTGTAGTTAAATCATACTTTAGGATAGGATTTAGCAATAAAGAAATCACTGGTCTTTTGGCGTATCAGCCAGAAGTTATTAGTGTCCTGACTCTGCAGCGGTTATGTAAATGTAATATATTCAGGAGAAAGAACTAGACAGATTTGTGCAGTCCTGATCGGTGTTGTTATTGGGTTTTCCCTTGGGTTTTTTGTTGTTATTGGGTTTTCTTAATATGGGCTTATATAATTCACAGAAGTTCCAATTATTCTTCACTTCACTTGAGTGTGAGCCTATATCTCACACCTCTCTTGACAGGCACCCACATGTTGAAAACTCATGTACTAATGCACATCTCATTTGTGAACAGAGAGCTTGCAAAAACTTCCCACATATTCAGCTTGGTTGTAAAGCCAAGTTATCTCCCTGGTTAGTGATGTTGAGTATGTAAAGTCCCAGATGCTCCACTTAGCTGTTACTTTTCTTGCTATTTATTCTGAAATATTATGACTAATCTCATAATGCTTCGACTTTCTTCTCGTAACTTTACTTTAATCTCAAAGTATTATAATCATTGACAATTGCAAATTTAAAATGTTAGCGTTAGTTTCTGCACAAGTTGTAATTCTGCCTTTGATCCTTTGCCTTTTAAATTAAAACGTGTGTGATTGGTTTACTGTACACCTGACGTTTGCTCATATAAAGTTCTGAACCGGTGTCAGTGTTGTGCTTAAAAAACGACCGCCCTGCCTTTCAAATAATAATTGTATTATGTCATGGAAGCAAGGATTCATTTTATTTTTCTATTATAATAAGGCCTGTGGGCTAAGCCCCAGATGACAATGAAGTCTAACAACGCCCTTGCATATGGGGTAACGTTTGGCAACAGGAAGCATCTGCCAAAATAACCAGAAGTCAGAGGGGCTTATTGTTGACAGCAGAAATCACTTGCATACTTGAGGGGAAGTACAGGTGAAACTCGAAAAATTAGAATATCGTGCAAAAGTTCATTAATTTCAGTAAGTCAACTTAAAAGGTGAAACTAATATATTATATAGACTCATTACAAGCAAAGTAAGATATTTCAAGCCTTTATTTGATATAATTTTTATGATTATGGCTTACAGCTTATGAAAACCCCAAATTCAGAATCTCAGAAAATTAGAATATTACATGAAATCAATAAAAAAAAGGATTTTAAATACAGAAATGTCGGCCCTCTGAAAAGTATAATCATGCATATGTACTCAGTACTTGGTTTGGGCCCCTTTTGCATTAATTACTGCCTCAATGCGGCGTGGCATGGATGCTATCAGCCTGTGGCACTGCTGAGGTGTTATGGAAGACCAAGATGCTTCAATAGCGGCCTTCAGCTCTTCTGCATTGTTTGGTCTCATGTCTCTCATCTTTCTCTTGGCAATGCCCCATAGATTCTCTATGGGGTTCAGGTCAGGCGAGTTTGCTGGCCAATCAAGCACAGTAATACCATGGTCATTGAACCAGGTTTTGGTACTTTTGGCAGTGTGGGCAGGTGCCAAGTCCTGCTGGAAAATGAAGTCAGCATCTCCATAAAGCTTGTCTGCTGAAGGAAGCATGAAGTGCTCTAAAATGTCCCGGTAGACGGCTGCGTTGACTCTGGACTTAATAAAGCACAGTGGACCAACACCAGCCGATGACATGGCTCCCCAAACCAACACAGACTGTGGAAACTTCACACTGGACTTCAAGCATCTTGGATTGTGTGCCTCTCCATTCTTCCTCCAGACTCTGGGACCTTGGTTTCCAAATGAGATGCAAAATTTGCTCTCATCAGAAAAGAGGACTTTGGACCACTGAGCAACAGACCAGTTCTTTTTTTCTTTAGCCCAGGTAAGACGTTTGACATTTGAAGCCCATGTCCAGGACCCGTCTGTGTGTGGTGGCTCTTGATGCAGTAACTCCAGCCTCAGTCCACTCCTTGTGAAACTCCCCCACACATTTGAATGGCCTTTTCCTGACAATCCTCTCCAGGCTACGGTCATCCCTGCTGCTTGTGCACCTTTTTCTTCCACACTTTTCCCTTCCACTTAACTTTCTATTAATGTGCTTTGATACAGCACTTTGAGAACATCCAACTTCTTTTGCAATTACCTTTTGAGGCTTTCCCTCCTTGTGGAGGGTGTCAATGAAGGTTTTCTGCACAACTGTCAGGTCAGCAGTCTTCCCCATGATTGTGAATTCAACTGAACCAGACTGAGAGACCATTTAAAGGCTCAGGAACCCTTTGCAGGTGTTTAGCTGATTAGAGTGTGACACTTTGAGCCTACAATACTGAACCTTTTCACAATATTCTAATTTTCTGAGATTCTGAATTTGGGGTTTTCATAAGCTGTAAGCCATAATCATCAAAATTATATCAAATAAAGGCTTGAAATATCTTACTTTGCTTGTAATGAGTCTATATAATATATTAGTTTCACCTTTTAAGTTGAATTACTGAAATTAATGAACTTTTGCACGATATTCTAATTTTTCGAGTTTCACCTGTAGTTTCTTCCTCCTTCATAATAAAAATGGTGTTATATGTTGTTAAAAACTGAATGTGTTTTAAAATGCTTCTGCATTGTGGTTTTTGGTTTACTTCAGTTATTTCCTTTTATGTAATCGTCATATGACTCATGTATCAGTTTTTATTGAGGGCTTGTTTAACGCTACCAATTCAATTCAAAACACAGCTTACTTGTGGAAAGTGTCCTTTGTATGAATGGTTATTTCTATTCCCCATCATATTGTTGGCAGTTCTGGCTATTAAGCAAATACATTCATTGTTCATTGCATATGGGTCATTTATTAATCAGATCATGGTTAATTAAATGTCACCATTCATGTCAATAACAGCCTATATATGGTGTGATTACCGAAGTTGTTTAATTTACAGTAATGTACAGTCAATCATAATGATGGTGTATGGTTAGATGAAACACAGACATTCTGTATCCATTGTTCATGATGTTGACATATATTACAGACGGTGGACACTCATTTGTGTGGACATCAAAAATGCATGTTGTCTGAATGACTGAAGACAGCATTTTGTTTTCTATAGACATTTATTTAACTTTACAGTATTTTACTGCTTTCACATTAGTGCGGTTGTAATTTCAAATTATATAATTCAGAATACAAGTCTTGTAATGATAATAATGACAATGTTAACAATATTAAGTCAAATCTTTATACATAATGTACAGTTGAAGAAATGTTCTAATTATTTTAAGAACTCAACTGCTAACACTGAAAAAGCATTTGCTTTTGTCATTCGTTACTCGGGGAGTTTAGCGATTGGCTGCTGTCTCTGTTTGAACGTTAATGATTGGTGGCTGCAAGCAGCAGGTTCCTCCTACTATTCCGACAGACATTGGCAGGCACTTTCTGCTGCCAGCTGCCATTTTTTCATTGCACACCCTCTTATTGCTTGTGTGAATAATCCAATGTTATATCTTAGATGTCCAGAACAAAATATGCAGTCCAGCAAGAAAAGCATGCAAGACAAATCATCTGAAATATGTCATCGATACACCTAGATTGAGCTTCTAGTCCATTCAGAGGGGCTCAGCAGGCATTTTTATAAATACAGTCTGTTGAAAATGTAAAGTATTCCCCATATGCACTTAATCACACACATATTTTGCACATACTGTAACATGGTAATGCATAAATACCTCATTAGGGGTGTTTGCTAAGACAAGTGCAAGTATTACTACTGATCATACTTAGGTTAGGTATTTTAACTATAACCCCTACCCCCAAGTATTACATTTAGGCATGTAATTAGCTTCACACCAATAAAACCAATGGGGTAAGAAAAGCATACTTGTTTTCCCTTTGAATCAAGTTTTGTTTTTTGTTTTTTTACCCCATTGGCAAATACTGTAGTTTTTTTTTTTTTTTGTTATAAGCATTAACATTTCCAAATTTGATAAGATATCTCTTTGCTTTTGATAAGACTTTAAAATAAGGTTACATATGTTAACATGGTTAACATGAACTAATAAGGAACAATAATTTTACAGCATTTATTAATCTTGGTTAGTATAAATGTCAGCATATACTTACTGGTGGAGTGGAGTGGATTGAGTGGTGGTGGCGTAGTGGGCTAAAGCACATACATTGTAATCAGAAGGTTGCTGGTTCGATCCACACAGCCACCACCATTGTGTCCTTGAGTAAGGCACTTAACTCCAGGTTGCTCCAGGGTGATTGTCCCTGTAATAAGTGCACTGTAAGTCGCTTTGGATAAAAGCATCTGCCACATTTGCATAAATGTAAATGTAAACATATACACAACATTAGTTAATGCACTATGAACTTGCAGTAAGACTTTTACTTTTTTTGTACTGTAGAATCATGGCAGCAACTTTGGCATGGGCGAACACCACCTGAATGTAATTCAGAAAATCTAGTTATACATAAAATTGTCCAGTTCCTTGTAAAATGTGGCAAAGTAACACAAGTAATTAATGAAAATATAATAAAGCCTACTGACTTATCCCTCATTCTTTTCTCCTCAAATGGTGGCATGTGTAATGTAGAAGCACTAAGGCCCAGCGCTTTCTGGTGATTTTTATAGTTTGGCTGTTATAAAGCCCCATGTGAGAGCCAAGTAAATGTCAATGAATATCATTCTGTCATTTTGAGTAAAATGTCAGTAACAAAGCATTCTGAGTGATGGTGATTAATTTTCATTTGGAGGGGTCATCCCTCCCATGACAACAGAGCTTCCATCCCAGGCCATAACTGTCTCATTCACCAGAACTAAAAATTCAGTCAACCTTTACTCATCTTCATGCTGTTTCAAACCAGCATGGCTTTCTTTCCTACACTGAACACAAAATGAGATGTTAGGCAGGACTTTAGGACTTCCACCACAGGGGAAAGGGAGCTCCCCCATACAAATTGTGTTCTGAGCCCCATTTTAACAAAGGCAGTGTTACAAGTTTCAAGTTTCAAGTTTTATTTGTCACATACATAACCATACACAGTACGAAATGTAGTGAAATTCTTGATACGACTTTTCTCCCTACAGTTTACGATAAAGAGTATATATACAGTATATATACTGTATATAGATAAGGATAGAAATAGAAGTAAAACGACAATTTAAAAAAGCTATTTAAAAATGCCCATTTAAAAAAAACAATAAAATTCAAAATAAAATAGGGTAAAGAGAACAAAGTCTGCATATGATTTGAAATAGTGCATTGTGATAGATGTAGAGTAGCAGCAACAATTTACTGGCAATATATATATATATATATACTGTGCAGGGTAAAGTGCAATTGTGCAGTAATATTCAGTATGTAAAAATATTGGTCAAAATATTGCTTCAAGTGTGTGGTGTTGAATAGTGATCCTAGTCCTTGTGTTGTCCTTGGTTCAGGACACGGATGGCCTGGGGAAAGAAGCTCCTCCTCATTTTCTCCGTTTTGGCCATCAAGGAGCGGAAGCATTTCCCTGACTGCAACAAAGAGAAGAGACCATTATTAGGATGGCTGAGGTCTTTCATGATATTCCTGGCTTTGGTCTAGCTTTGTTTGCTGTAGATTTAGTACATTTAGTACATTTATACATTTGGCAGACGCTTTTATCCAAAGCGACTTACAGTGCAGTTATTACAGGGACAATCCCCCGGAGCAACCTGGAGTTAAGTGCCTTGCTCAAGGGCCCAACAGTGGCATCTTGGTGGTGCTGGGGCTTGAACCTCCAACCACTGAGCCACCACTGCCACCACTGTAGATGGAATGCAGGTCAGGGAGTTTGATGTGGGTCAAACCAGGCTTTGATGTTTCCTGTCAGGATGCTCTCAGTGGTGCAGGTGTAAAAGTTTTTTAGCACCATAGAGGGCAGCTTAAATTCCTTTAAGCATCTGAGGTCGTAAAGACATTGACGGGCCTTCTTCACTACGGTGATAATGCGACAGGACCATGACAGATCATGTGAGATGTTTATACCAAGGTAACGGAAACGGTCCACTCTCTCCACTGTGGCCCCGTTGATCATAATGGGGTGGTAGTTCTTCGCCTGCTTTGTGCTGAAGTCCAATATCAGCTCCTTTGTCTTGCTGGCATTCAAAAGGAGGTTGTTCTCTTGGCACCAGTCCTTCAGGCCTTTGTTCTCCTGTAGATAGGCTTCTCGTTGTTATCAGAGATCAGGCCCACCACTACAGCATTAGCGTCATAGTATGGGTTATATGTCTAAAAACTTTAACTTAACTAATCTTGTGTTACAGCTTTTAAATTGGTATTGCAGTTCTCATTGACAAAATAAGCCTATTTCAATATTTACTATGTCTTTACTGTTTTTGTTTTTCTCCTTCTTATAGCAAAGAGTGCCTTGTGAGCTCTTCAGGGAATGACAACACAGAAAATGGCCTCCCGGCTTCCAAAGCAGACAGCAAACCAACACCAAAGGCATGAAAAAAGTGTGCATGTGTACACATACGAGCATATACTGTATATGCATACAGAGGTATGACAGATTGAAAGAAAGTCATCACAATGGACAGTTTTATTCTCTTTACATTCTGAAAAAAAATGCTATGTATAAAAATGTAAAACAAAATATTAAATATATTTTAGATTTTGCTTGAAGAAAACTATAAAAAAGTGCTGCAGGCTGGATCACACACACTTTGCTATCGTCATAGATGCAAACGATAGATGAGGATTTAGCGTGCTTGCATCTTGTTCTATCTAGTTTGTAAGACAAAGCATATACACACTGCCTTTGTTCAGTTGAATCCCTCACAAGCTGGCCATTCAGCAACATTAACTGACAAACTCATGAAGGAATAAAAGACACACTGGAAGAGAGACGTCATTTATGCATGTAAAACCATGGGTGCCTCTTGGAATTCTAATATGTTTACCACAAATCTAAGCAGCTAACAGAGTCTGATTGTTAATTGCTCCCTCTAATTTTACAAATGATTATTAGGTCATAAAGAACAGGATATGAGTGCACTACAAGGCCAGAAACATACTGTACACAACTACAGACACCAATGCTTGCATTGCAGTTTGTTCTGGCCTAAAACCACTGACATACACAGAAAAAATGTGTCTGACCAACCACCCTTACACAAATCGAGAGTTCATTGCAGATTTGATGCAAATTGTCCACTCTCTATTTTCACATGGAAATGAGGTTGTGATTTGCCACAAATGTTGGCCAGAAGTTTGCAGCTTTTCACCGGTAGCGGTGAACCTGCAGCAAACCTTTGGCAACAATGGACAATGTGCTGCAAATTTGCCACAAACTCTCGATTTTTGTAAGGCAGGCTTTGGTTTGCTTTGCATGCTGTTTAGGGACTGGCCGATCTGAAATACATTATAATGGAGAATGAAGTGCCATAAAAAAGTGTTTAAGAATTGCACAGTCTCTAAGTCTCTATGACTGAAAAACAAAAACAAAAACCCTTTGTGTACTTACACGAGATGCATAAAGTCAACCAATCAGATTATGCCATTAATCAAATATGCCTGCTGTTGCGCCCCCCTTGAGAGTGCAGCATGTAATTGCATTGCAATATGAACTGCATTTTGATTTCAGAACGCAAAGATGCATGAAATCGAGCATGCATAGCTAGAAGCAGTTGCATTCACAAACTTCAATAGAGTATGTTTCTGGACTAAAAGCAATGTTTAAATCGTTTTAAAGAACAAATCCCATCATCTTCAAATGACTTCACTAACAAAAAAATCTAGAGTTCTGACAAACTTGCTGCAAATTTCCCACTGTTATTTTCATATGCAAAGTGTGAGTGTTCGCCAGAAGTTTGGAGCTCTTTTCTGGTAGTGGTGTACCTGCAGAAAACCTTTTACGACAATTATGAGTTTGCTAATTTCTGGCAAGTTTTCCAGAAACCTTGATTTATGTAAGGGTTAACAGAGACACAGATAAGGGGTATATACTTGGGATCCAGCCCAGCACTGTTTATTCTTTTCTTTTCTTTTTTATTTGCTTTAGATAAAACACAGGTGCCTGTAAACGCTTCAAGCTCCACATGATTTTCCAGAAGCCTTCAAATGCTATATAGATAAATAATTTAAACAATTGCTTCCTCAAGATACAAAAAAAAAAGAAAAAAGAAATGAAAAAAGAAGAAAAAAAAAAATACCTTCAAATATTAAGACAATTCCCAGAAAACAACTCCCCATAAGAACTTATGATGCTGCTTTAACAAAAATAACCAATAACTTCTCTTAAACGCATGTGAATGATTTTCTACATCTAGTGTACTATGTATCCATTTCTCCATACAGTGCTTTCCTGTATTTCTTCACACGATCTCGACATGACGTGATCAATCAGTGCTTGTATGCAATGCCACCCTTGCTAGTACGTCATATACATGTCTGACACACAGATTTGGCATGTTTTGCTACTGCAGTGAAAATGGTAAAGCTTATTGTGGCCATCGAAACTCCACAGGGCACCAAGATGCAGAATCTGCCATTGTTGCCCAGTGCAAATTTTGACTTTTGAATTAGCAAGTTAGCAATTAGCTTCTGTGTGCCTAACTACACTTATAAGACACTCACTGATCCTCATAGAAGCTGTACTGAGGCTATTATTATTTATACCATCATACCATATGGATAAAGCTACAAGAGTTCTGTGACAAAATATAACAGTATTGCACTGTAATACTTGATAGAACTCTGGCTAATTACAGTTAAACTGTATCGAGCTTAAGCACAAACCTCGAAAATATTCTTGTAGATCTGATTAGCTTGTTGCTAATTCTCAAAAACACAAAATAGGGATTTAGTTTAATTAAAAATGCTATGATGCTGTAAAGGGAGTTCTGTTTATCAAATAAAGATTCAATATTTAATTGGTTATTTAAAGGTGCACTCAGTAACGTTTTGCTCATGTCATTTTGGACTTACAGTGACACCTAGTGGTGTGGATGCAGCGTCATTCAAAATCAATAGTTTTCAGTTACAGATGCCATTGTAGAAATTCACAATTCACAATCAGCCAAGATTAATTTAATCCAAGAGTGAAAGTGTCCAGATGGTCATGTGATTCTAAAATGGCAACACCCATGAGGGTGCCCCTACCCCATGTAGAATAAAACAGCTTTTATAAGGTTACTGACATTTTTAGAGTCCTCATCTCATGTGAGTGGTCATGATTTTATGTTTCTTTCAAAATTACAATTCATTTCTTTAGGAGTAAAACTTTTTTTAATGGGGAAAACAATTCTGAGTGCACCTTTAAGATTCAAGTGCCAAAAACAGAGGATGGTTTACTGTTTTATTTTGTATTTTCTATATTTATGTTTGTTTTCTTTGTCTTTTTTTGTTTATTTGTTGTTTGTTTGTTGTTTCGGAAAACACATAAGTGCACAATGCTTATTCAAATCCATATTGTCATATCTGGTTTAAGTGTAAATACATTGACAAAATCATAACATGCAAAGAATGAATGTCACTGCGATTTCTCTGCAAAAATGCAAGGAATCCCTCACTAGTCTTCCCGCCATATCCCAAAGATGAATGTACTGTACGTGGCATCGGTTTGTAGTTATGGCAGAGTTAAGAGGCAATGTTTCTGGACACTTTCTATTGTAGATAAATGTAACAGTATACAGTATAATTAATGTAGATCTATGAGAAGAGAAGAGCAATGTAGATTTTATCGCAGAATATTTCGAGAATATGTAGTGGAATAGCTACAGTGGTGATATTGAGAATATCAGAACATGAATAATTTGACTTTTTGAATGGCTATATCTCTAATATGTGCACATAGATAGAAGTCTTCCAAAACAATTGACATTCTTTTAGAAATCAGGGGCTTCGGCAATCTAAACAGTTTGGGATCCTTTTGACAGAGCGTTATGAAATACTTGCTTCAGCATTTATTCGATATTCAGTCTGGATAATTGTGATTCATTCTTTTATTTTAATTGGAACATTGTCTTTTTTGACAATATGTATTGCAACACCTCATTACAGGAAAAGTTCAACCAAAAATAAGAATTTTGTATTTGTTTACTCAGCCTCATGGCATTCCTGTGTTGTTCCCATGAGACGTTCCCATTATATTTCAAACCTGCTTTTAGTTTTCAGTGGATCACATCGGTAGAAATTCCCATACAATAAGCTCCAAAAAATAGATCAAGCAAGCGATTTGCATCTGCACACTTTTTCTGTTTTCTTTCTAAGTCATAATGCACTAGATGGACATTTGTTGAACATTTAGTTGCACCCAGCTTCTCGTGCAGGACACTTATTTAGACACTGTTTCAGGTTTAAAAGAACATTTCATTTGAAATGTGTCTCGAGACACATGCGTTCTGCTTTATGCTTTGTGCTGCATCTAGCGGAAGAACACATTTAGTGTGGACTTCCCCTAACACAGCATTTTTAATTCTGGATTCAAGTTAGCAGGAGGATAAAATTATCAATGAATAATGACTTGAATTTTGGTCTGTTCTAGAGTTGCCAACTGTCCCGTCTTAGCTGGGACGTCCTGTACTTTGGTTGGAATTGTACCATATTTTAGGGTCGAGAGGCTCAAGACAGATGGCGAAACGCTCGAGGGGGACAATTACTTTTTATAAGGGTTTGGTGCCGCTCTGTCCAATAGATGCAGTGTACTGTATCTCATGTGGTTAGTGTCGAGTGTCCTAACTGTTGTTGATCTGTTGTTGTTTGTGTGGTTGATCTTTCTCTCTCTCAATGCCCCCCACACACACACACACACACAATGGCTAGTCAGTTTATAGGGGATCTCATTTGGCCTCTTAAATGTATTTATGGATGACATCTTTCATATATTATGCTTCTTGCAGCTTTTAGCCTTTTGTCATTTGCAGTAAGTGTGTTTATGGATTAAAACAGAATCATAAACAATGAGATTACGTAAATCAGCAATACTGTAAAAAAAAAACAAATAAGAAAGGAAAATGTAAAAAAAAAAAACTAATTAAAAACAGTGCCTATGGCCCTCAAGAATAGACTGTTGAACGCAAAATGGGCACCTTGAACTTCTATCAGAGCTTCTTTTTAATTATTTAGCTTTTTCTTTTACAATCGTTTTTTAACCCAACTCCTGTGCTGTTCAATGTTTGGACTTTATATATAGTTATTGAGCTTATTTCTCATTACTACTTTGATTTACAAAACTGATTGTAAAGATGCATAGCAGATTTATTACAAATGTTGAATGTTGGTTTGTCTTGTTATGTCTGCAGGAATGTTTGGCTCTAGTCTGGGCTCAGCTAGTAATGTCTGTGCAGGCGAGCAACTGCAGATATCTGCAGTGCTGCAGTGCATAGCATATGCTAAGAGTGCTGCATGAGCATGCATCTGCAGGCATCAGACTGTGTTTCTCTCCGGATCTGTGCACTTGACGGGATAGCCTATAGCAGGGATATTGAAAGGTTATATCTAATTTAAATTCAACAGAACATATTCATGCTCAACTACTTAACACCCTAACACTGGGAGGCTGAATAAATTCAACTTAATACAATGCATGTTACATACTTGGATCTAACAATTAATAGTAAATGTACGGCTGCAATTTGACGCAGGCTGTTTGACCTTGGGAGAAAAATTATATAAGACTTCAAAATCTGCCTAGTATCCAGAGAATTTGTTATTCTCTGTATTTTGCAAAGAGATAGTTTATTCTATGTATGAAAAGATCAATTCCATAAGTGCAGTGTCCAAAACCTCCGATGCACTCTTTTAGAATTCTTGTACTACATTCATTTTAGTACTTTTGGCTCTTCCGATCTGCTGATCTGATTTCAATCAGGCACAGATTGTTATTTGTTAAAAAAAAACAAAAAAAATGCTTACAAAATAACGACTCTAAACTGGACTTCACTGCCTGTGTGTCTCCTACTCTTACTGCCAAGCCAAGAGTGCGTGAGGACTGATATGTGCTCGAAAACAACACATTCCAAGACACTGAGCACTCTGTCTCCCTCTAGTGTATTTTAAGACTTTAACATTTTTAAATGGCTCAAGTATTCAAATAACTGTGTTTGGAATGGACAACTAGCACACTGCTCACTGCATAGTCCACAGAAAACACTGTGCACTGCGTACTATTAAGAAATGTTTTTGTCAAATAGTATGCATTTTGCAGCAAAAACATTTCAAAATGTCTCTTGGCAACAATGAGTAAAATAATAATAATAATAATAATAATAATAATAATAATAACATCTGGACTGAAATCAATTATGGAAATGGATGTCCAAACCAAGCACATAGCAGTATTCTCTACACTGTGTTTATGCTGTACACTGTACAATATGTAGTCATATAGGTAAATGTCATCCAGTAATATTATTCATATTGGAAATACTGCATACTGTCAAAGAAGTAGGCTACTAGTAGTGTGGTGGTATGCTATTCCGAACATAGCCATTGTCTGAGGACGATGTGGTTTTAAGGTTTGTACATTACAAGTGTGCACAATTACTCTTTGTACACTTGATTAAATACACTTAAGGAATTTTATTCCATACGTGAACTAAGACAACAACATAAAGGATGCATTTGCAATGCTATTTTAACACCCCACCCCCCTGCTGTACCATCCCTCAGTGCACCCAGGACAATGCTCATTTGTTTTTTATTTCCTTCCTTTACTGAATGTTTATAGACAAATGGAGTAAGTAGTAGGCAAGATGAATGGAAAGAATTTGAAATGTGGCCTACCTGCTAGTTTTGTGATTGTTGGCTCTGACTGAGCACTTTAAAGGCTTACAAACACACATCATGTACTCAAAAAATAGAAAACTGAAAAGAAAAAAAAACATGTATGTACAGCTTTTTGTCCCTTTGTATCAATCAACATCTGTCATATTCCCTTATCATAGCTATGCACCTCAGTAGATTTCTTTTAAACTAATAAGCTAATGAATATAGAAAAAGTACTAAATAAAGGTTTGCATAAAAAATAGTTGTGTATTGTCATTTTTTTTCCTCAAGTAGTCAGTGACACAACTTGCAGTTCACTGTTCTTCACTTTATTATTATGCATCTGACATGAAATACAGACAACATAATGTGGAATAATTTACAATTTTTACAAAAACATTTAATAATTATTTTACATGTATATTAACAACCAACATCTATAAGTTACTTTAAGTGTCAAGTTTAAAATATGTAAACGTAAAGAGAAATGATAATCTGTAATACACAAACATGGAAGGGGCCGGGAGTGAGTAGAACTTAATAAATTATAGCTGTTCAAATTCTGTAGAAATCTGTGGATTCCGTGTAGGCCTACTGATACCATAATCTGACATTTTGACCTCTGATGCTTGACATAAAATCTTTGTTTATAACATTTTAAAGGCACTGTGTTATTTTGGCAGACACAACAGACGACAGGCTCTAATACAAGATTGTATCACGGCACCCAAAATCATATGAATTATTTTCTTTCAAGCCCATACTACAGCAAAAGTACAGTACATCTGTGGAAGAAAAAAAAAAAATACTTGTGGCTTTTAAATGTTTCTAAATAAACATCACTATGATTTAAAACTTTACAGTTCATTGTTGCAGTCCACAAAAGCAGTGATGACCGCACAGAAGAGATCATTCACTAATCTCTTAGCAATTATTTAGTGTGCTTATTTATTATATAGTTCAGTGTGCAAAATATTCCTTGTGGCACCTTTGAGAGTATCACGTAACCCTGAGCACAGACCAACTACTGCCACAGCGATTCCTGATTGATCATGAGGATATTTCTAGTATCCCCATAATTCACATTGCTTAAAAAACATACTAAACTATGATTTTTTGAAAATGTAAACATGCTGAGTTTTTTGTGAGGGTTACGTTTAGGGGTAGGGTTAGGGGATAGAATCTACAGTTTGTACAGTATAAAAGTCATTGTGTCTATGGAGAGTCCTCATAAGGATTGCCGCACCAGCATGTTTTTGTGTGTATGTGCGTGTCATCTGTCTGACATCTACTTTTGTGCACTGAAGATCTTTGTGTATCAGTGATGAATGCTGAGGGTTTGACTCGGGTGTGTCCTCCTTCCCATCAGACTCACTGAAATTCCTGAAGACAATAAACAACCATGAATATTCATATATTGCTAGCAGTCAAAAAAATTGGGCACACTTGACTTTCTTATCTTATCATTATCATGATCTTAAAAACCTTGCGTTCCAAAATGTTATGCTTAAATGCTTGAAATTATGTTTTTAGACAAATATAAAGGAATGAGTTGGACCGGACAGTGAAGGAGACGCATTCAAAAAGTGTGCAGAGCTGTTTTCAAGGCAAAGGGTGGCTACTTTAAAGAATGTATTATATAAGCTATATTTAATATAATTGTCAAAAATGAGTACATTGTCACTTCATTATACCCATGTTGATTTTGATTACTTTAATGATAAAGTATGAGGTGTGTGGACATTTGGGTGTTATTGCAGGTGTACACAGATTTTCACAAACAGTTTTTTTTCTCTCACAACAATGTGGTAATACCTGCGTGACCGAATGGATCCAGTCGAGCATCTGGTCCACATTGGTGTAGACACCAGGATGACCTTGTCTGGCACAGCCCAAACCCCAGCTCACGACCCCCACCAACATCCAGCGGCTAGATGAATACACCAGAGGACCACCACTATCTCCCTGAGACAGAAAGAGAGAATAAAAAAGGTTATTCTTAATTATACAACAGTTAACTTCTGTGCTCAGGTCTGATTTGACAAGCGGTGTTCCAATAGATCCAACAGCACTAGGATGCTTTATTTTTGTATAGCTCCACTTCTCCGTGTTCGTGGCTTTCCAAATAATGATTTCATTCACTGGTTTGTTCAGTAACCATTTCTGAAGTTTGCATATTTACAACAGTAAGTGGCAACAAATGACCATCTTTTATGTTATAAATGAGCTCTTTAATTATTTAAATACATAGAATACGATGTATTTAATGTGTAACTACATTTGCATTGAATGAGGTTGAGGCATATGTTGGTTTAGGAGTGGGGTTTGGGTGAGGATTGGGATAGATTTAGGGTTAGAGGTAAGGTTAACAGTGTAACTACAGATGTAATTAAATGCAGGTACTTGACATGTAAGTACAATGCTAAAACACGAATGCACATAATAAGTAAATTGTATCAAATGCTTGAGTACATAGTAGTTAAAGAGACCTAATATAAAGTCCCAGTACCGCTGCTTCCTATACTCATATTACGCAGCCTGAGTAGGGCACCAACTCCCTAGGGGGGCACCATCTTACCCTAGGGGGGGTAACAGAAACACCACTGGCTGCCCTTACTCGCAGGTTATACGTTGTTGAAGTACCCGGTAGCAGTCATGGAACACTGTCTATCAAACCCTCTACATTATGCCATCAACCCTTGAAAAAGTCATATCGGTTGAACACTGTTCTTTATATCATGATCACACTTATTAACTGTTCACAGAAAATAAGAAAACTTTGCTCTGCTGGCACACAAACCTGGCATGAATCCACCTGGCCCGTTAGAAAACCTGCACAAATCATCCTGGGAGTCACACTGTTCCCAAAGGCCATGCACTGGTCTCTGTCTATCAGAGGGATCTGAGCCTTTTGTAAGTTTGGAGACATGTTTCCTGCAGGAAAAGACCCAGATAAAGTTGAAAACTTAAATTTGAATGAGATAGGCCTTTAATGAAAAGTACATTTGATATCAACGATGCATGAGGAGTTGATGATGATAAGAAGGCATACCGTTCTCCTTCAGCTTGCCCCAGCCGGTCACGACTAAGTTGTCTCCTACTTTGAGGCCAAGATCTTGAGGGGGCAGACACACTGGCTTACGGGATTCTACATGTGATGAAAATAAGGATTATGAATGGTCATTCACATGATCAAAAAGACAAAAAATCATTGAGATTGACAGAAAAGGTTAATTTATTAATTCATTATTATAATTTTTTCGACACTGAATTAAAATGTTCATGATCTTAAAAAAAAAACGTTTGATCTAATGAGTAAACCCTAGTTTACAGTTGTTGACATAATGTTTTTAATGGCATTTTGCTACTTTATTCCTATTTATAATGCATGCAACTCTTATGAGCTCATATTAATTGAGAGACAACATAGAATAATTGTACTTTCAAATTAATTTGACACACCGCAGGACCATTTAGGTGATTTAAAATGGTGAAACAGGTGATCCAAAATTGTGAAAAACGTACAATTATCGGTGACCAGTTGCAGGAACTAAGATACACTTTCCATTATAAATCTCAGTTTTAACCTAAAATTTTGTTGATAAAAGAAAGGTCCATGTTTATGTTATGAGTAAACGTCCTGACAATTCTGCATAATATTAATGCATTTATTACAATATTAATAAAGCAACAACAGTCCTAAAACCTAACCTAGTAACCTAACAGTAAAAACCCAACCTAGCAAAAAACAACTGAGGACACAAGATACCAAAAGATTTGTTTCCAAATATGTGTGTCATGCAGGAAAAACAGATTTCATTTCTATCTGGCTTACGGGAATGCATTTATTTGGTAACGTATAAATGAAATATAAGTGTGTCAAGCTCCAAGGAAAGTAGCGGTAACTCTCCGGGTTTTCATAACGATTAACAGCATCTTTTGGTCCAAATTGGTCATTTTTTGTGTGTCAAACAGTGAGTAGTGTGTGTGTGTGTGTGTGTCTGTGTGGGTATGGGTGTGTGTAAACTATCAAGCCTCCTTTCAGCACTTTGCAATATCAGTGAACTCCTAAAGCGTGGCTTGAATGAGGGGTAACCGCCGAATACAGCAAAAATTCACAGGCAGAAATTGGTTCCGATTAGCGCTGATTTGTTCAACATGATGTCAATCAATCAATGCAATTTGTCTCTCATGCTCTCGTCCTCACAGCGTGTCTCCGCAGATAGTTTGAATGGGACAAACTGATGAAAGTGGAGAAACTTTTTGCAAATGAAACAACTAACTGACATGGATGACAGCACTTTTGTTACAAATTAACTTGAAATGACTTGAAACATGAAATGGTGTGCTAGTGAGCCGCTTGAACACTTGCTCTTATAATATTACCTCCCAAACTCTCTGAGAACTCTACTTCCCAAAAGTTTGTGTGTGTGAGTGAGTGAGTGTGTTTGTCTGATGTACCTCCCACAGTAATAGGCGACTGGAGTCTTATCATGGCAATATCGTAGTCATTCTTTGAGTTGTAATCTCCATTGATGATGATCTTGTCCACAGAATAAGCCCCAGAAGATCCCAAATATGTGTTTGCAGAGACAACCTTCCATATGCTCAGGTCCTTCTGACCCTCCCTAAAGAACGAAGAAGCAGAGTCACAACTTTACACATTACTCTTTAAGCTTTCATTCTATATTAGTATTAGTTTTATTTTTATTTTTGACATATCATGTTTATTCAACACATTTAATCATTGTTTTGACCATGAGTGACTTCTGGATATATCTGGTGTTTCTGAACAATAAAAATGAATGATAAAAACCTGTTCTCTTCAATGAGCTGACTCAAATGTTCCCTTTACTAAAGCTTCTCACTTGTAGTATAGAAACCTGACTGCTTTAGTAGTGTTTTTCTATATAACCATGACTATGGACTGTGAAGGAGCATATAATTTGTGAAAATTCTCAGGTTTGTAAGATTGTCATAGAAAAACATAGCACTTTAATATAATTGTATAAAAAAGGTCACTAAATGTCATTTCTAAAGCATAATTACAATGTTGGGGCAATTTAAGTAAACAGATATTTAGCTGGCAAAACAACATATAAAACAGACTAGCAAAGCAGTAACCCCTCTCAATAAAATAGAAAATTGCATGTGAAGTAGAAGGTAAAACATGCATTTGCTCTGTTTAAGTGTACGTGTTTTGTAAACCCACCCATTGAAGCAGTGGGCTGCAGTGACAACCCAGCGTGGAGACACCAGTGACCCTCCACACGTGTGCTGACCGCTACTCTGCAGGCTGATCTGCCAGGGCCAGTTCTCAATTATTGCATCCTGTCCACCAACAATCCTGTTCTGGTTTCTGCTCACACCACAGTCGACTAGAAATAAAACATCCACAAATCACTTAAAAATTAAAAATATATTAAAACAAAAGAGACACATCAATTATTTCTCATAAAATTAAAGAGGGCACATATGAAATAATTGGTTGTAAATATACTGTATGCAATATTAATTAATGGTCCTAAATGAACAACCTGCCCTGAATGTAAGAACTCTTACATTTAACAGCTATGAATAATGAGATTTTACACTAGTAATATGAAAATGTACTTAAAGCAAAGTGAATTGATACAGGATACAGGGCTGCTGATATTACATTTAGGACCTAAAGACAATGCTATTTTTATTTGTATTTTTTTTTGGGGGGTTACTTGTGTGTGTGTGTGTGTGTGTGTGTGCTCAGTGTACATAAGCCCTGAATCTGATCTCGTGAGTGTTCCTCATTCATATTCTCAATATTCCAACATTAACAGAATGGGCATTTACATGAGAAGACACATTTTTGTAAGTTGTACCGTATCTTTCTTTAAAACCTCAGATGTTTATTCATGTTTTGTTTTGTGCTATATGTTGGAGAGAGAGAACATTGTTCCCCGCTCTGTTTGAATGGCCAGCTACCACAGTCTGTCACACACACCATTAAAGAGCATGAATAAAAACATTTTGGTATGAATTTCAAGATACAATGAAAATTTGAAAGCTGAGACTAATATCGTGTTTCTTCAAAAAACTAAATCTGATTCAAATGATGGAGCATGTCACAATTTGTGCATATGTAGCTGTAACTGGCACTGTCCTGTAGGCCTACCGTCAGTGCTGTGTGTGTGGGGGGGAGTTTGGGTGGTTTATGAGGACATTTTTTTTAGATTACAAACTGATAATTACAAGGATATTATGATACAAATGTGGTTTATGAGGACATTTCTAGTGCCATTATTTATCAATTTGTGTAGTAAAACCTGAAATATTTGACGTTGTGGGGACAATATGTCAGTCCCCATGAGGAAAACAGCTTTACTATCACACTAATTGATATTTTTTGAAAATGTAAAAATGCAGAACATTTTCTGTGAGCGTTAGGTTTAGGGGATAGAATATATAGTTTGTACAGTATAAAAAACATTATGTCTATGGAAAGTCCCCATAAAACATGGAAACACTACATGTGTGTGTGTGTGTGTGTGTGTGTGTGTGTGTGTGTGTGTGTGTGTGTGTGTGTGTGTGTGTGTGTGTGTGTGTGTGTGTGAATTGAGTCCACCCATCGAAACTGTTTGTCCTGCCTGAGTAAAAACAAGTTAACGTGATGGCATGTCATTGAAGTGTAGGCTAACTGAAAAACACAAACAATCTATAACTTTATAAAAGTAATTAAATGTCATATTTGCAAAGTTATGTCGACATACATCATAAAGCGATTTTAAAGGATTATATTCAGTGAAAATAATACCCACTAATAGGTCACTCCACCAATGTAATTGATTTGATGTCTGAGTGAGACCTGATTTTCACACCAGCAAGCACTTCCGGACCTCATGTTTTTCAAAAGAAAAGTCCCACATTGAATTAACTAAATTTAGAATAAATACGAACATATTATTTAAAATGTTTTACAACATAGATTATTTTAGGATATCCTTCATTAAATAGTGAAAATAACTTTATATTAATATGCAAAAAAAAAAATACAAAAAATACAAATAATGAAATATCAATTTTAATATCTGTCATGGCTAATAGTAATACGTTAAATATCAATCAAGTCGATTTGCAATTTGGAACAAAAGACAATGATGTTTGTGATATCTGGATAATATATAGGCAATATCTGATACTGTTGGGAGCGTTTCCACCAGTAAATGACTGAGAAGGTCTTCAAAAGGGTATTAAAAATAATTACATTTGTTGTGCAGATACCCTGATTTAACAAATATAATCCTCAAGGGGTGTGGACTCCCCATAAGACTGGAATCAATTTGAGCACTGCCTAAAGTTATTACAATTATGGCTTTTATTAGTTTAAAGATGGATGATTACATTTGTGCCTTTTATATATATATATATACAGAATATATTAAAACTTTAGATTTTACACTGTGTTGACTGTATTAAGTCAGTTTTCTTGACCTTAGGACTGCAGTCCTCTTTTTTTCTCACACCTAGCTCCCTGCTTTCTTTTTACAAAACATGTTTTGGCATGAATTGCTCACTGTGACTCATTCTGCATGACTGAGTGTGTCAGTGATAATACCTCTGAGTTATTTGATGTTATATTGTTAGTGCTGTGCTTATTTAACTGTCTGTTGGTTTGGTTTCCTTAATTTGATTGATGGATTAGGACATTGTAGAGTAATTACCTGAGCATGTTAATGTGACAACTGTTCCTGTACTGCACACCTTGCTAGAGAGACAAAACGTGAGAGTGTGAGAGAGAGAGAGAGAGAGAGAGAGAGAGAGAGAGAGAGAGAGAGAGAGAGAAAGAAATTAATTTTCTTACACCCAAAAGCAGTAATGGCTACAATTTCCTCAAAAAAGCAGTTGGATACATAAGCCACACTTAAAATGTATGCATTCCATTGCTGTAAATAATAAAATATCAAGTGATATCTGCAAAGAAATCAGATTTCTAACTTTTCTTAGACATTTTTGCAATTACGTTAAAAGGGATAGTTCACTCAAAAATGTTAATTCTCTCATCATACTCATCATGCAATCCCCTTTCTTTCTTTCTTCTGCAGAACTTTAAACAATTTTTTTTTAAGAATAATTCAACTCTGTAGCTACATACAGTGCAAGTTAATGGTGGCCATAACTTTGAAGCTCCAAAAAGCACATAAAGTAGGCATAAAAGTAATCCATAAGACTCCAGTGATAAAATGCATGTCTTCTGAAGTGATTATATATATTATAGTAAAAAGGACTTCAATATGTATCTGTTCCTCACCCACAACTATCATATCACTTCAGAAGACATGGATAAAATAACTGGAGTCTTGTGGATTACCTTTATGCTGCCTTTATGTGCTTTTTTGGAGATTCAAAGTTCTGGCCACCATTTACTTGCATAGTATGGACCTACAGATATATTCTTCCTTTGTTTTCTGCAGAAGAAAGAAAGTCATACACCTCTAGCATGGCATGATGGTGAGTAAATGATGAGATCATTTTCAATTTTGAATGAAGTGTTCCTTTAACCATCTCATCCCATGGTTAGATTAGTGGATGTATGAAGTCAATTTCACACAGGAGTGACCATATATTTAATTAATTACATTGACTACAGTATGAACATGTTCCACTGCAATTTGTAAACAAGAAAGTATTTATATACTTTTGTCCTTTTTCCCTTGAATAGTAATTATATTGTATTGTTTTGCTTGAAAAGCGTGCTTGTCGTAAATGCCACTTGTTTTCACAGTATCACCCAATATAATGTCATTCATACATTTTAAGTGTGGTTTAAGAGTCCAAAAACAGTTTGGAGCCACTGTATATACATTAGCACATAAAAACACTCACCGATCTGAGATGGTGGACAGAAATGTCTGAGGTTTATTTGAGCCCACAGCACAGAAAGACATCTTCAGACCAGAGGACAGAAGACCCACTTGAACTGTGTTGTAAGATGGATCACTGTGAACATAAAATAGAAGACAACGAAAAAGAGATGATGCAGATTGAATGATATATCCATACATTTATTTAGCACTCTTAAATGTTATTGCAATTATGTGATTCTGATTTAAAGACCCCATGAAATTGTTTAAAGAACACCATTTTCTTTGTTTTGTTGACATATTTCATATTGAAACGGAAGAAAAGCAAGTTTTATATATACATATATATATATATATATCATATAAATAGCCCAGCAAAACTATAATATTTGCTAGGTGGCATGTGGTGTCAGAGGAATAGAAAAAAAGTCGATATGTATCTAAGCAGGAGATAATATCATCAATATCTTTTTCATTTTCCCTGACAAGAAAGACTGTGTGTTTTAGTAAATGCATTTATCTGTTATGGTTTGTTATGTCAACTTTTAGGAGTACACTTACATATACAGTATATGACCATTGGTTAATTGATATGGACCAAAAATAAACTTTAATTTTAATTTCATGGGGTCACAGACTTTCACTTGTTGTTAATCAGTGGGCCAGTACTCACACTGTGTATCCCAGCTGTTTGCATGCGGTATTGGCATGTTCTTTGGCGAAACCCTCTGAACACACACTTTTCCATATACCCTCACTAGGGCTGTAAACCTGAAGGACATTACGTGATGAGATAAGCCGCACTGCAGAGACAAAAAAAGGAAACAAGACAATCATTTAAAAATTCAGATCTCACTCACATTAACAATGGATATGTATTATATTGTGTATAAGGGTGTTTGAGACATAACGTGTACGTGGACCTTTTTTTATCAACATTAAGATTAAAAAAAAAAACTTTCATAGTTTGGACATGAAATGAGACTCATTTTTAGTTATGTATTAATTTGTTTATTTATGTCTGAAAATCTAAAGCTTTTCAAAAATACATAAAAATGCAATTCACACAAAAATTACTTCAATAAACCTCTGCAATGCTAAATGTGTTTTTAATTTCTGTGTTAAAAGTATTTTTTTCTCTTCTTCTTGGGCTTAAAGTGAAGTGAGGTAAGCATCTCTCAAACTCTTGATTAATCAAATGTTGGCATAAGTGGTTTAGAATAATCTTTTATTACTATTTATTTAAAAAATAAGCAGTGAAACTAATTTGTTTTAAAATATGAATATTTGAAAACTTTTGTCCACCACGTTAAAAACAGGTGGAGTAACCAATATGCAGGTAGCTATTCAACATAAAACATGATCCTTATAATAGTGTTTGAATTATGTTTATAAATATCAAGATATTTTGACATATTTATGAAAAGGCCCATTTTGTTCAGGTCAAACGTGAAAACATGAACTAATGAAAAAAAACTATTCAAACTAACATACAGTACGAGGATTACATTTCTACAAACTTGAAATATGTGTTTTTAAAATATATTTTTAAACTTATTTGTCATTGACACAAGTACAGCCAACGATATTTACATGCAGGAAATGTCTTGACAGGTTTACGGAAAAGGGGGCGAAGTTGTCTTTAAACTGGACAAACAGGTAATGACTGTGTGATCTACGTCTCTGAGCATGTATGTAGGAGTCTGTGTATATGTGGGAGTGAGTGCATGTATGCATGTGGATTTCTTACAAGGGAAGGTGGAGTTGGCTTTGTACTTCATTACACAAGCAGACTCATCCTCGGCTCCGCTGCAGTCCTCGTTGCCATCACAGACCTTATTCAATGGAATGAACTTCACTGATCTGGAGCAAAAGAAATACTTACTGTCGATCAGCTGCTTGACTACGCCATGAAGAAGGATGAGTTGTGCAAAGAGAAAAGAGAAATAAAAACATCATTCATTACAACATCAGTCATTGGTTTAAATTAAACCATCTGTTTTTGGGTTGTTGACATGTCAATTAACTTTAATTGCTTTATATATATATATATATATATATATATATATATATATATATATATATATATATATATATATATATATATATATACTGCACGTATAAGGGAAAGTGTACATATTAGGGTCCTGTAACTAGTCACCATTTTTTTTTCAACATCTGCATGTTGGTTATGAATTTTTGTGCCCCAGGGGTGCTGGTGCCCCCGAAAATCATATTTGACTTCACATTCCTTTATATTATATAAATGTATATTTTATTATACAAAAAAATATGTGAAATAATGCAGTTTTGGTCTCAGTGGCATTTGGATAGGTTTAGGGTTTGCATTAAGAGTATATCCAATTGAAAATGTAACCATCTATAGTCGAATTCCCGAAACATCAGTCTGCTTTTTTAAAAGATGAAGTGGTACATTTCTACACCAAATGGAATTGCAATTATAATGACTGTTCACATAAAAAAAATCTTCCATTGTTTGTACAAACAGATAGACCCACATCAAAAGCACACCATTGGTCGAGTCAGCTATTTTGATAGTGCCACAGAGTTTAATTTTTAGGTGAAATCATCCTACGAATGGATTACCACTAATGGATTAATTATAGACTTTGCATATTAAACGTGCTGTAAGCAATTTTAGCCTTCTGAATCTTTCATGTGACTGAGCCGTTGAATTAGCCACGCCCCCTCAGTCCAAAACCCCGCCCTCAAAAGATAATAAATAATATTGAGACCATAACTGAGCAAAAGAGCAGCATTGTTTGTTCCTGTGGCTGTCAAATTCAACAGTGGCACAATAGCACCCTCAACTGACAAACATTATGACTCATAGCCTCAGTGATCCACTTCAAATACAACGCTATGCGAATGAGCAAAATAATAGACAGCTGAAAAGAGTCAATGTCCGTGGTCCACATTATTGTTTACTGTTTAAAAGTCTACAGCTGTCTCAGAGACTGGTGAGATATCTCAGGACACTTATTACATTCATATCTTTAAGGGAGTAGGACAATTATTTGCATAATTTTCCAAAACAAATCACTTACAGCACCTTTAAGCTATGAGATTGAATGAGTCACAATGGTCAAAGGGGTGAATAAATAACTGTAGCTAATTAAAAACAACACACTGTGATTTTGTGACAAATTAATATTGTTAAAAGTAAATGTGTGAAAGGTTATGGGTGAAAAATATTAGGTCAGTTTCACTGACCCACATTATAACTGCTGTTTCATTTCAATCATACGTTATAGGTAATCTACGAGGGGGTAAAATGACCCAAAACTTACTGAAATAAGCAGCCACAGCCAGAATGGCCAGTATGACCAAAACAATCAGGACCGTAATGATGGCCTTGATTTTCTTGGATAGCCATTTCACCTTCTGGGCCTTTGGAGCAGTCATGGGTACTTTGTGCTTACCCGGCTGCGGCACTGGGGAAGAATATGAAAATGAAGTCGAAATCAGTTCTTTCTTGTAAAACACTCACTGGAATTGCAGGCATCATCATAGTGTGTTTTAATGGACTGATAGTTTAGGTGATACATTAGACCAACTGGCCCAAATACAGTACCTTGTTGTGTTGGGTTTAAGGGTGTAAAATTCACTTCAACAACCTGAGCATTCGCCTGAAATAAGAGAGAGAGAGAGAGAGAGAGATTGGGAAGTAAAGAGGGAGAGAAAAGAGGAAAGAGAGAGAGAAAGTGAGAGGGCATTTTGTTATTTCCTTAATACACATACCCTGTCGCTTTATGACTCAGCTGTTTTCTGTATGACTTTCAATGTGTCACAATTTTTTCAAACAGATGTATGTGAAATCTCAAGCACTTCTTTGTAACGCTTCCTACTCAGTTTAACATGAAGGCTACAATTTACTTGAAGGCCGTAACAAACAGTAGCTGTTGCTGCGTTTATTCTGCTCTGAGGTTTCACGTCAGACCAGGAAGACGCAAATGATGTAGATATGATAGAAAGTGACAAAAAACATGGAATATACCATGTCTCTCCTCTCATTTCCCTGTGAATATCCCAAAAACCATGAGTGGGACAGACAAACTTCTTCAAAGGATGTGACATAGGCCAACTGTGTGTAGTTGCAGTGTAAGTGGGGAACCTATCCTACTTACAAAAAAAAAAAAACTCAACTTAAAACAGCCGGTAGTTTACCGGTCTTAGCTGGTCTCCCTACCTGGTCTGGCTGATCTGTTGTATGGTTTTAGAGAGTTTTGGTGCACTTTTCACCTGATCAGGCTGGGAGACCAGCTAGTCAAACAGCTAAAATAGCTGAAGACCAGCTTGGCCATGCTGAAGGTATGTTTCAGTATATTTAGATTAACTCACGCGCACAACATGTGCGATGCAAATTTCGTCATTATTACAATCTATGCAGACTGTATGTTTGCGGCTCAGATTTTCTCGACATGCGGACAGACCTCATCTGTGCGCCTTCTCGGTGCATGCGCCTGCCGTTGACTGTAGTCAAAGAATATCACGCAGCAGTCGTAATGTGCATGCTTCGAACACATTCGTATTCACCCACTGTCAAAATAGTATACTTTGAAACGCAACACAGTCGATTGTGCATATATCTGGGCCTTGAGAGACTAGCTGGACCAGCTTAAAACAGTTAAGATCAGCAAACCATCCTATGCTGTTTTTTTCGACAAGGTAGCAATACTACTAAATTAACTTCTTTTTCAGTAGTGACAGTAGTGCAACTATTTTCAAACTGGCTTTAGCAAATCGTAGCTTTTCCAGTAACTTCTAGCTATTTGTCCATCAATATAAACGTGTGCAACACGATACGCCTGGAGTAAGCTGAGGAAATATTCAAACACAATCTCCATCAAGTGTCCTCTCACCCTGAAGTAGTGTTTGGAGGTGTGATTCATTTAAGCAGATTGGTTCTTTCAGTCTCTCTGTCTTATAATTTATTTTAAAGTAATTTTGTAATTTTACAAGTTGTGTTTAGTGTGTGTGTGTTCAAGTTTGATGCGTTCACCCTTATTGAGATCCTTGCATTTGTGCCAGGTAAATGCTGCTCAGATTTGTTTAAATTTTCGATCATCAAGACGAAGAGCCTGAAGTGAAATTTAACATCTGTCTGCTTGTCAAAACAGTGACTAACACTTAGTATCAGTGTAACAGATGACTCCAAACAGCTATTTTGCATCCTAAAACACTGAGAATCAGCTCATTTAACAAGTCAAAACATACATCTCTGCATTGCCTCCAAATACGTCCACTTTCATTGCATTAACATGATGAGGAGTTTCACAGGTTTGTATAGTCTCGTGCTATTTCCATAATTACATCTATTGTATTATTGTGGGAGAGGTAAGTCTTCCAGGCCATATGAAAAAAGCCTAAAATCCATTATATAGCTAAATATTTCTAAGCAAACCTGAAGCTCACATACAGAGTTTCACCAAATGTGCCATCATAAAACCTTTTAACTGCTTGATGGTGGAATTTTTGTAGTTTATGTGCTAAATAAATGATTGTGTTATTTATATAAGGTAATTTAAATAAGACACCCGCTTGATCAATAAAACTATGTTAAATGTATTTCCAAATTGAGGCTGAAATGCGTCTAAGCCTTTAAATGATGTCATTGGGCATCACAGAAGTGAATTTCCCTCTATTATAAACTGATAAAAAGGTTGTGGACATTCTATCTCTGTGTGTATACAATAAGCTAAAGCATATACAGCTACCTGCATAATATAAGTTATTCATACAAAAAGTATGCAGAATACTAATACCCAGCGAATAACAAATTTTACAGGTGTGTTTCTCTTCTACAGTTTATGAAACATAATGAGGTCAATTACACACCTTAAACATACAGTATGTGGCACTAAATCACATGCCTATTGGCATGCTCCACAAAGCATTTACATAATGCCCTCAGGGCACACCTTTAAAGTCAATTTGTATTAATTTAAGTTTTAATGCCATTGTTTTAACATTAAACTACAAAGAAGAAGCAAGAAAACAACAGAACAAAGGAAGCACACACAATAGCCATTCAGCGTATTAGCACAGAGCTTTTGTATTTGCATCGAGATATGTTTAAATGGAAAAGTGCACATTGGAGCTTGAATAGTCGCCTTTCAACAAACACTGAAACCAGTAGCATGTTTGGCGTGCTGGCCTGGGGGGGTGGTGGGGACTCTAAATGAGAACGCCCCCAAAGTTGTTGACCGGGCCTAAATCCGTCACTGACTGAAACCATAGAAATGTCCATGTGTGAAACAGAGAATCAGTGGAACTAAATGGGTTATTATCACGTGAGGAGATCTAGGCAATGATTCACCAGTGTAAAGTCATTTAAGGGATTGAATGAAAAACAAATACCTGGTGGAAAGGACTGTATGAAAAGAGATTTTCAACTTTATTAAGTTGACGAATCTGTATTTGTACGTAACATTTACATGTACATTGTTGTCCATTCGTTTAGACACTGAACGTATTGACAACATCTTAAATGTTAAAGTTTTGACGTATCTACAGCACTTTATAATAAGGTTACATTTGTTAACATTAGCAAATATTTTTTTTACAGTATTTATACATCTTTGTTAAAGATTATTAATAAAAATGCATTTGCTCATTGTTAGTTAATAGTGCATTAACTAATGTTAACAAATACAACTTTTGATTTAAAAAAATATTAGGATATGTTGAAATTAATATTAACCATGATTAATAAATGCTGTAAAAATATTGTTCATTATTAGTTAATGTTAACTAATGTTGTTAATTAATGTTAACAAAATGAACCTTGTTTTAATAACTTGTTACCAATATGTTTGTATAGTTACATTTGTATTTTTTTATAAATATTTTTGAGCCACTAAACCAACCCCAACCCTAAATCTAACCACTTTTTAACAATGTAAAATAATAATAATAATAATAATAATAATAACAACAACAGGCGGATAAAATGTACAGTGAATATAATTATAGCCAAATCTACTCTTTTAATTCTACTCTTTTAAATAAATGTGATGACATCCAACATATTTAATTAATCTAACTGGTTATAAATACTATAAAATCAACCTATAATTCCATGTATTTAATATAATGATTCACATTCGTACATCTCTAAATTTTGTTTTTAAAAGAGATTTACATGTTAGATGCTGTCAATATTCTACAATTCAGTGTCTATGCAATCAATGTATGTCTGCTAAAACCACACTTTAGGAATATATATGAATACTCATGGGATCATGTTGGATTCAATGACCTAAAGACAGGGATGGATTACACTGGCCCCATTACCAATGACTTCCCCGGGGTGCCCTGGGCTTTAAGGCTGTGCTATCTAGTTTGGTGATTTCCCCCCAGCTCCAGCTCTACCACCTTTGGGTGGAGTGAGGCCCTTGGAGATAATTGGCCCCAGGGCCTTTGCAAGTCATAATCCGTCCTTGCCTAAAGATCTAAAACCAGACAGGCATGTGTTGTTCTGGCTGCCCCTTCCAGTAATTCTGGATGTATCCTCATGCACAACAGAGCATAAAGGAAGACAAAGTACACATCTCAATGCATTTGTATCCAACACTGCATTAGTGTTAAATGGTTATTAATTGAAATTAACAGATTTTAATGTGACTTTGGAAACATCAATCTAGTTTTCAGTTGATTTAGACTGTTTGGTCTAGTTCTGTCACTTTGTGAATAAACCTCATTTGTTTGCTCATTTCACTGAAGGAAGACTGGTTTAACAGAAAACTACACCAGTGCTGCCATTGTAGACTCCTCACTGTTTTAAATGTTTTAAAGGAAAGATTTTAGATTTTCAAGCACCTCATGAAGAGCAGAGAAAACATGCTGACTAAACATGACAGGCCTAAATTTAATGCAGGTGAGACATTGCAAGGATCAAAGCAGACTGATGCCAAAGTGGATTAAATAGACAAATCAACCCACACATTAAAAGTTCCTTTCAAGGCACAGCCAGGCTTTGTTATTAACATCTCACTTCTCACCTGCATCTTTTGCAGGAACCTGTTCTCAGACCTATATGAATTACTGATATACAAAGTAGTATTTTTGAACCATTATGGAACAATGCTTTGGATGTTATGGAAACATTGCATGTTTTGTGTAATAATACAAAAAATCTTAATGTGGTAACATCTAAATTAGCTGGTTCTATTCAAGTCAAAAATATTATTTGGGTCCTTCTATGAACAAATGCCATATCCAGGATTTTTAAATTACATTTTAGCAAGCTTTTAAACATCTTATCATACCAATAATATGTTTAAGTCTGTGTTAATACGTTGCACTGTGCCATCTCAGTTAAATGAATACACTTAAGTTGTAAATAAGGTTGTCAATCAATGAAATGTCTTAGTCTGATTAATTACAGTATATATATGCAATTAATTAATCAATCTCAGCATACCAATATTAGTGGAGAAAATTTTAATTAAATAAACCATAATAATTTAAATTATATATATATATATATATATATATATATATATATATATATATATATATATATATATATTCAGATATTCATATTTAAATATATTGAATTATTGTGGTAGACAAGAAAAAAAGTACAAAAAGTGACTTTAGAAGTCAGAATACAGTTATTCTAATGGTATGAAAAATCTGATGGTAGAAAAATAATGTATTTACCTTTATAACAATATTTACAAGGAGGCATAATTAATGGTGTTCAATTTTGCAAACCTGTTATGTTTTATATAAATAATCGCACTTAATGAATGCGTTAAATCGACAGCCCAAATTTGAATATATATTGGGACACCTTCAGAAAGGTAACAGGGTTGGCAATAACAGGGCTGATAGTTTTGCTGTTTCAAGTATCATTTGTTGACAATGCAAAATCAAGTCATGACAACACATATGATTCATTTTAAAATCAACCCCTGACAAACATAACGTAACATACGATACATTGATGAAGTTACACAGCAGACATAAATTGTCCTTAAAGAGATGTACTCTAAAGAATGTCATTATGATGTTTTCATCATATGTTACACCACTGAAAGTCATATCTGTAAGGGTCAGATCAGGCAGAAATAGCTCCTTATAGTACAAACCGCATGGTAATAACAACAACAGTTCATAGCACTGAAACTTTAAATAAAGAGAATCAATTCAAACTCACTTTCATGGTTTTGTAGTTCCTGTCACTTCGTTCCTGCAATTTGCCAGTCACACAGACAACAGCAGACCCCTAAGTGCAACGAGATGATACCTCTATTTCCGATTAAACCCCTTTTTAAGTGCAATATCTTCTCTTTAACTTTTTTCTTTCTCTCTCTCTTTAACTTCTTCCTCCTCTTTTACACAACAATTACCACCACCTAATCAAAACTTGCACCGTTTCAAACTCACTCTCCTACAAGACTCTACAACTTTGAAGGGTTCCACCCAGCCTGTCACTGTCACTGTCCTGATCAGATTTGTTTGGATTTATCTAGCCACTCTTCAAAGCCCTTGCCTATGTAACAGGACATCCTCCGCCCATCTCACCTAGACACCTCCCTCCCTCCCTGCTGCATGCACTTCCTCCATGTAACAGGGCAAAATTCCCATGTGTTTCTGTAAATCTGACTTCAGGTGATGCAGATTGGAAAGCTGAAATATCACACATTGAAAAGATATACCTGTTTTGATCAGGAAATGTGGCATTCAATTTCCCGGATCTGTCTGCAAACAGGTTTTGGTGTCTATGACTTCTAGTTTATCACTATAATTGTGCTGCTTTTCTAAAGATGACAGCTTGCAAAATCAGACACGTCATTTAGTAATGTAGATTGGGAATTTCCCTTTTTTGTTTGCATTGAAACAACTCACTATAAGTATACATATCATGTGGTTTCATCAATCCTCGTTTGATAATACAATTACACTTGTGTGATCTCATTCAATTTTCTCTTAAAAGACACAACATTTTACATTTTAGTTAATGTCGACAGGATCGTACAGGAATAAACATTGTTCCAAATGGAGATCAAATGTTTAAATACACTCAAATCAACCCCATTCTGGTCAAATTTCTGAAAGTGCCACCCCCCATCAGACATTTTTACGTTAATTACAATGCGTTTACCTTTTCCTCTAGCTCTACAGCCTCCGAGACAAGGGTTCTGGACCCATGAAAACCAAGAACCAATCATGGTCACATAATGCATTTTTTCTTCTTAGGTGACATTTGTACTCCACTGATGTTTAGGTTTGGGGTTGGGGTATGGGTTAGAGGTTAGAGTTGATCAAATATGCATTCCTGTTGACTGCATTACATCATTTACAACTAAAAATACAATTCCTTTTGGTGCCACTCTGTGGACATTTTACTTGGGAACTGGAGCTTACACATGCCCATATGTTCAACACTTCCAGCTTCAGGAACTAGGAGTAGTGGTTCGAATTTCAGTACTTACAGACCAATTTTAGCTGAAGCACTTTTGACCTACTGTCGCAGAATTCACAGTGTGATCAGTCTGAATATCAAGCTTATGAAAACGCTACCTGTCTGCCTTTGTGGGTGTCCAACCATTTTCATATTTGACTTCACTTTACAACACAACACTTCAGGTGTTTTACTGTCATTGTTCGACATGTCATGAGATCAGGTTAGAAACCGCCTCATGTCTCATTTGTTAAACCCAGTACTGAGATCAACGAACCCGGCTCTGGTCACACAAGATCAAAAGCCTAATAAACCTAATAAATCTGATCAAGAAAATGTTTAATAAGTCTGCTTTGACATATGGTCCCGGTGCTCTGTTATTAAGGGCATTTTATTTCAATGTTTAGAGAGAGGACTCAGGGAATGAGAGATTGAGTAAGAATGTGAGAGAAAGGCTTGTCTATGACATTTTGGGAAAGTCATCATGCATCTATTTCAGTACGTGATCTCTCTAGTTGATGAGCGTGAACCTATGGTACACTCAGCAGTGACGTGCACAGACCTGCAGGGACAGGGGCGGAAGGATAAAAAAGGGCACTGATTTTGTGGTTTTTGTTTTGAATGAGTAGTAATTATAAATATCAACAAATTTCTTTGCTTTTTGAGTATTTAACCATTTTGTTGTATATGTGTATATACCGTACATTATTTTTTAAATTTTTCTTTATTACAAATAATAGCCGATTCTGTTATATTTCTCACAAAAAGCACCATGGTAATACACTTGTGTATTTATTTATTTTCAGACATTGTCTGTGATAACCCCATGTTTATAACATGTGTCATAGTAAAACCATGGTATTTTTTATGTACCTTAGAGTACCTTGACAGTATAATGATATATGAAAATTATCAATCATTCAGAACAATGGAATTACCCTAGTAATATGGTGCACGTGCGAAGGTGTGATGAGAAAGTGCAAGCGCGAGGCAATCCTTGAATAAAGTATAACATGTGAGTAAGTCTAGCTGGTGGAGTTTCTGGTGACCCCTTAGGGTATGATGGTGCCCCCCTTGGGAGCTGGTGCCCTACGCAGACTGCATAATATGCGTATTGGGAGAGGCGATACTATGGTTGCCTAATGGTATTTTTCTGAAAGAATTTAGTCTAATGCCTCATTAGTTTCCACAAAACCAAACTGGCTTTGGCTGAATCAGACAGATCCTTCAGTTTATGTCAATATTCTTTAAAAGTCTAATTGAATTTATATCACTGAAAGCAACATTAGTGATACGCAATGTCGGAAATGCGGTAGCAATCAATATAATTCTTTTGATGAACTTACAGCACAATACATGGAGTGGACTCTTTATCTGACCTGTTACTCATCTGTGGTAACAGCACTTCAATGCTCCGGGACAAATTCAAAACTCAATTTTGCTTCCTCGAAGGACACTTCTGCGGGAAGGAATGCCACCCGAAAGCTCATTCAAAACGAAAGTCAGAAAATGAATATTTTCTCGGAGGGGCCTTCCACAATACTGTTATCGAAGGGTACATTCATACAGTAATGCCACGTTTCCTTCAGAGTACCCTCTTCAAGGTCTTTGCACTTCGGAGTGAGTATAGGGCATAGGGAAGATCACTT